>NC_083347.1:59531775-60174881 GCF_019175385.1 Lycium barbarum | reverse complement strand
AAGTGGAGTATTTCGACTAAGGCTTGTTCCTACAACATCTAAGGTCAGACATATGGTATTTATATGTTGTTTAAGGTATTTGGAAGTTGAAATGCTTGGATTTTAGAAGAGTATAGCAAAATGGGTCATGAAAGATGAATAGTGACGTTTTGAGAAATAGTTTGAATTGAATCATGATTGTTGTTGTGTTGTGACATGAATGGGTTATAAATGACGTTAAGATCATGAAATAGGCATTGTATGTGAATGGACGAAATCGTGTGTTATGGTCTTGAATATGGAAAATTGGAAGTGAATTGAGAATATGGATAATCTAGATGACTAAAGGCTATTGTTATGATATTGTAAATATATTGTTGACGTTTGGGAGTTGAATTACGATATGGAGGAATGTTGTATAAATAAAGGAGATGCTATCCGATTTTCCCTAGCTTTAGCCATTTATGCTAGTTGTCAATTCTAACGATAGTATGACCTTGATGAAGGTATAAACGCAAGCGTGGAAGGGAACGTGCAAGTGTTATATAGTCGAACGAAAAGGTATGTAAGGCTAACCCTTCTTTCATAAGGCATGGCTCTTTGGCCAAACGTCTAAATATCCTATAAGACTAGGATTCCCTTCAAACGATTTGATTCTCCGAGCTAGTAAGCTCCCGATGCTCGATGTGCTACGATTGTACCAAGTTCCTCGTATGACGAGTAAGCCTATAGGGGAGAGGTAACGATAATGACAATGATAGTAATGATGATGAGAATAAAATGATGCTAAAGATGCTTATGAGATATTATATGTATGTGTGCCTATGAAGGGCTATAATAAGACCCCGAGCTTATGACGCTGAGTAAGAATATATGTATATGAATATGTATAGAGTATGTATATGATTATGAAACGCGCGCGCACTTCTGCAGAAGGTACGAATAACCCTGATGCCTTGGTAGGGCCAAGTATGTATGACCTTGAGCCTTGGTTGGCCAAGTATGTATGAAACACCGAACCTTTATGGTCGGGCACACAATAGCTATATATATATATATATATATATATATATATATATGTGTGTGTGTGTGTGTGTGTGTGTATATATGACATCAATATGAGAACGAATATGTTATAAAAATGAATGTGAAGGTAAATAAATACGGATATGGATGTATGTACACGAATACGCAATAGAAATGGAATGTCCTTGTGGAAAGCAAGTAAGTGCTATGACGACGATATTATTATCTCCCATGTTATGCTATCTCATATGTTGACTCTTAAGCTTTCATATTGATATTGATCATGCTTTACATACTCAGTACATTCTTCGTACTGACGTCCTTTTGTTTGTGGACGCTGCGTCATGCCCGCAGTTGCACAGGGAGACAGGCTCGATCCATAGCTATATTTTCAGGGACTACATAGCGGAGCTCCATTTCATTCGGAGCTATAGCTTTTGGGTACTTATTCTTTTGTGTACATAATTATGGGCATAGCGGGGTCCTGTCCCGCTCATGTGATATGTTATAACCTTCTTAGAGGCTCGTAGACATGTGTATGTGATTAGATGTGTTTGGCCTTGTCGGCCTAGTTTTTTGTATATCATTTTGTTGGCCTTATCGGCCCATGTACATTTATGTGGCATAGATGCCTATGATGATATAAGAAATGTTGTCGTCCAATTGGGACTAGTATGATTGATGGCTAGAATGCATGATTTGATTTATAGCTCACCTAGACGTTATGTGAAAGTATGTTAAAGGGGTGCCCGGGTGGGGTAGCGCTGGGTGCTCGTCGCGGCCCTAGTCGGGTCGTGACACCTATCCTATTTATTCTGAGCCTTGTGTGTGTATGTGGATCTGTGTCTTCCATGGTTGTTGGTTGAGAGACAATTTTAGGTAAAAAGAGGTCTAGTTTGAACCCTTCCCTGGTGACCAGCCATGCCGGAGGTTCAAGAAACCTCTTGGAACTTGTGCGGCATCAGGAATAAGAGAGGGGTGATGACTTGGCCTTCCACCACCAAGTTTGGGATTTGAGTTAGAGGACATGGAACACACATATGCCCCTCACATAAGCTTGTGAATAAATATGATATGTTGCTTATATATGTGTATATTTATGTATAGAATGGGACTTGTAAACGGTAGTGTGTTGTGTATATTATGTGTATATATCATGTATATGATAGGAACAGTAAAATATAAACTAACCGGGGTTTTTGTTCCCCCCCCCCCCCCCCCCCACCCTCCCTCTCCATTGCATGGCCACTTATGCCGAAGTCCAGCCACCCTACTGGGCTAAAAGCCCTTTAGCCCAATAGGGAAAATTCTTTCAAGTGTCTTTGAGTCTAAAAGAAGAAAGGGGAGTTAATATATTGAAGGCCAGTCATGGGTAAAAATGACATGAAGGCCCAACCATGGGTGAAAATGGTTGGGGTTTGGTACACCCCATTTCACTTTACTTCATTACATTTTTCGATTTTTGCTTATTTGTATTGTATTCGTTACTTGTAAAACCCACAAACATTATTGGAACCATTGTATTGAATTAGGCTTCTTAGGTGAACGGTACATATGCCGTTTAGATTGACTTTAGCACCCGAACCTTTTTTTGAAAAAATCTGAAAATAATGCGTACTGATTTTGAGATAAAAAATGGAAGACAAACTACCTTTTTCTTAATAAGCGGGGAGCCAAAGAGGTTTGTTTTTAAAGACGGTATAACGTGTGGTATAAAATTAAGCAGATTAGATGAAAATTTTCTTTTATCTTTCAAAACTGTCAAAACATGTTTCTTTTCTGATCATGAGTTAATAAAAACGCAATGTTTTTGGGGCCAATACCCAACCGAGTCTTTTTCTCAAAACTGAATGCTTTCAAAAAATATTTTTTGGGCCAAAACACCTTTCAGTTTGGTCTTCAAAATTAGGATTAGTATAAAGTCACCGTTTGGGCTAGGAAATTTTGTTTGATTTTCTACATAAAATTTGAGGCTAATAAAGGGAGACTAAAAACCATAGGATAAGTGGCCAGACGAGGTATATTTGGGCCAAGGCACACGCAGGTTGTTTCTTTAAAAACGTTTCTTTGGGTCAAGACCCATTTAATTTTTAAGGCAAACAAACACATGATCAAAGGTTTTTCTAGGCTAACGTTTTAAAGAACTTCGGTAAAGTGTCCTAAGGCCTAAAAAACGTAATGGATTTTAAAGTCAAAGTTTATCTTTTAAAACTAAATTTGGGGATTTTTTTTTTTGGTCATAAAAAATAGCAAAGTATATTTTGTAAAAGGAACATATACAAGAATCTTTAGGCCACAAACATAATTCCTTTTCCCTTTTAAAACCAACTGCGCAAAATATAAAGAGTTCTTTCTTAAAACAGTCAAAACAGTCCAATTTACGCCTAATTTATAAAAACTTAGGTAAGGGTATTCTAAAAAAATATTAAGCGGATTAACCCGGTCCATGTGTGAGTAAAGCATGAATAGAATTTAAATCAATAAACAAATAAATAAACTTTCCATTTTTGCTAAAGAAAACTACTATCCTTATATATAAAAGGAACTAATTATACCCGGATATCATAAATCCGAACCTAAATACCCTATATATAAAAGGGATATATTCAATTCTTTTTTTCAAATAATGATATGCCACATGACAGCTTTTTGCGGGAAATAAACACTAAGTAAATAGTTCATGCAAATACACACACATTGCAATTCGAAGGTTTACAGTATAGTACGGATCCTTAATACTAGGGTGCCTAACACCTTCCCTAGGGGATCACCAGAACCCTTACCTAGAACTTTGGATAAAGAAGGTTTTTTCACGGTATATGAATAAACCCTTCAAAACTGATTTTCCTAGTTTCCTAAAAATTAGGTGGCAACTCTTTTAAAACAAAGTCCGAAAGAGCACCAACGATTTCAAAGTAGCTTTTTCCGAGAGTTAACCCCACCCGCGAAAAATGCGAACAGTTACAAGGTTTCCGTCCGTAGCATATGTGTACAGGTTCGAGGTATTTGGCCAGTGCATTGCATTGCGTATGCATTCACTCTTACATCCATTCTTCATTGTTGATTTGTACTTGGTATTGATATTGAGATGATTTCTTTGTTGATTGGTTTCGTGAGCGTGCTTGTTTGCTTACATGTCTACTTGTTGATTCTTTCTTCATATATGTGAAATTATAGTCGGCCTATGATACCTACCAGTACATAGTGTTTGTACTGATACTACCCTGCTATACTCTTTTCTAAGTGTAGAGTTTGCTTTAGGATCCACTCAGCACCTCGTCAGTGATTTCCTGAGGCTTCTAGGATGATTTTCCAGGGTGAGCCATGTTCCAGATCCGCAACACTTAAAACTCTTCTTTATGATATCTGTCCCTTGTTCAGATACAGTGTTTCAGACTCTTTTGTTTTGTCATTTCTAGACATAAGTATTTATAGTGGCTCTTGTACTGTACTTAGACCAGATTTTGGGGCATTTATATTATTATTCCGCACTTAGTAGTTATTTATATATTGAGGCCGCTTAGAGATTTCTGTTTCTTTTTGGTATGCTTAAATTGAATGTTGAGTAAGGGAAGGTTCGCCCACTAGGGGGGTTAGTGTGGGTGCCCGCTTAACCCACGAGTTGGGTCGTGACAAGTTGGTATTAGAGCCCTAGGTTACTGGTATTATAAGTACAAGAGCATTGTCTAGTAGAGTCTTGCATATTGGTACGATGAGCTCCATACTTATCTTCGAGAGGCTATAGAACATTTAGAAAATTTCCAATTCCTTTATTCTTTCATGCTGCTATATTCAAATTTGAATCCAGGATGTTCTAATTGGTATCTGACTTCACTTCTATTCTCTCACAGATGGTGATGACCCGTGTTACTATTGCAAAGGCTGAGGTGCTCGAACCCGCGGCTGGGCCAGAGCATGATGACGAGACAGAGAGAGAGGTCGTGGCTGTGGCAGAGTCTGTGGTGCAGCAACAGCCAGGGGCAGGGCCCCCACGATTGGTTAAAGATGAGCAAGATCCTTATCTCCAGAGCCAGAGCAATAGCCTGAGCATAAGCTCGCAGATAAAAGAGAGCTGGGACCATCCCAGACTCAACCCGAGGTGATCTCTACTTCGATGCTTTAGGACACCATGGTCCGTATTCTGCACTGTCTTGATAGGGTGCACGCGGTGGGTGGCCTTCCAGCCACTCCAAGAATATCTAAGACTAGGGTGGGAGAGTAGACACCTGAGAAGGGCCAGACTTAGAGGATGCAGCCTGCTGCTGCTATGGCTCCCCGTATCGATAAGATCCCAGCACCTGCATATGCTTCTAGGTCTGTTACATGTCCAGCTATGACTGTTGCGGATTAGGAGTCATTTGCCAGATTCATAAAGATGGAGCCGCCGAAGTTCTTTGGTACTCCAACCGAGGATGCCTATAAGTTTATTGTCGACAGTCATGAGAGGTTGTACAAGATGGGTCTTGTTGATTTGCATGGGGTTAATTACATGTCCTATCAGTTGCATGGGGACGCGAAGATGTGGTGGACGTCTTTCGTCGAGTGTCGGCCAGCAGAGTTGCCTCCATTGTCTTGGGCCCAGCTTCATCAGGCGTTCTTGGAAAAGTACGTCCCCCGTACTCTAAGGGATATGATGAGAGACGATTTCAACAACTTGTAGTAAAGGGGTTTGTCTGTTGCTGAGTACGAGGCCTGATTCCTTTCCTTGGCTTGCTATGCTGTTCAGTTGATTCTTATCGAGGTCGAGAGGGTACGAAGGTTTGTTAGGGGACTGGTGTTACCTTAACATTTGGCTTGTCTTAAGCTTGTTGCCATAGGGTCTTCATTCCAGTCAGTGGCGGATCATGCTATGAGTGTGGAGTCTGCTAGGCTCCAAGCACTCGGTGGGGGTAGTGACAAGAGGGCCATCAGGTTGGCAATTTCAATAATTATGCTTCTAGAGGTGGGGCCAGTTAGGCAGGACTCACCAGCATTATCCTGGCCACCCTATCTAGTCAGTGCTCTAGGCTTCAACCAGTGGCCCTTCGAGATAGAGTGGTTAAAGTGCTGGGAAGACTTTTAGGTGTTCTTGTTCTCGACCTGTAGACCGTGGTGGTTATCTCGGTTCTTCGACTTCTGTGTCACAGCTCCAGGAGTTTAGATGCCATGAGTGTGGCGACTTGGGCCATTTTGTTAGAGAATGTCCCAGGCCTAGACAGAGTGGGGCCCATCAGGGTTCCAAATTTCAGACTCCAGCGCCTTCAGTCAGTAGGGGTGGAAATTCGAGTAGGGCCGGTGCTTCAATAGGCCACGGTGGTTCTTAGTCTGCTAGAGGTGGATATCTGCCCGGCAAAGGCGATTCTCAAGCTTCTAGGGGCTTAGTCAGGCTAGAGTGGCCGAGGTGATACGCAGTCCGGTGGCAGATGAGTCTATTGTTATGCCTTCCCTAGTACCCAGAGGCGATGCGGTCATCACAAGTACCATTTCTGTTTGTCACAGTACAGCTTCGGTTTTATTTGATCTGGGTTCTACCTTCTCATATGTGTCTACCTACTTTTCTACTAGATTGGATATGACTAGTGATATTCTTGATGTGCCCATACATATGTCTACTCCTATTGGAGATTCTGTAGTAGTAAATCGAGTCTATTGGGCCTGTGTAATTACTTTTGTGGGCTATGATACGTAGGTAGACTTGGTGATCCTTAGTATAGTAGACTTTGATAGTATCTTGGGCATGAACTGGTTATTTCCGTACCATGGGATCTTGAACTGTCATGCCAAGACAGTCACGTTAGCTATGCTCGGTATTCCGCATTTGGAGTGAAAGGGTACTCCCAGCGCTGCCCCTAAGAAGATTATCTCATACCTCTGAGCGAAGAAGTTAGTGGATAGAGGGTGCTTGGCCTATTTGGTTCATATTCGAGATACGAGCATAGATACTCTTTCCTTGGAGTCTGTTCCTATAGTTAGCGAGTTCACGTAGGTCTTTCCCGCAGACTTGCCTGGTATGCCACCTGACCGTGATATCGATTTTTGTATTGATTTGGAGCTAGGCATTTGGCCTATTTCTATTCCATTTTACCTTATGGATCTACCTGAGTTGAGAGAGTTAAAGGAACAGTTGTAGGATCTGTTGATCAAGGGGTTCATTTGTCCTAGTGTTTCCCCTTGCGGTACTCCCTTGCTATTCGTGAAGAAGAAAGATGGTTCTATGTGGATGTGTATCGACTATCGGCAATTGAATAAGGTTACTATTTGGAACAAGTATCTGATACCCGCATAGATGACTAATCAGCTTCAGGGTGCGTCGATCTTCTCTAAGATCGACTTGAGGTCAGGGTATTATCAGTTAAAGATCCGAGCGGAGGATATTCCGAAGACAGCCTTCAGGACCCGTTATGGTCATTATGAGTTTTTGGTTATGTCTTTCAAGCTTACCAATGCCCCCGCAGCATTTATGGATTTGATGAATGGGATTTTTAAGCCGTATTTGGGTTTGTGAGTGATTGTGTTCATTCATGACATTTTGGTTTATTCTTGAAGTAAGGAAGAGCATGAGAAACACTTAAGGATCGTGCTTGGTCTATTGAAGGAAAAGAAGTTGTATGCCAAGTTTTCTAAGTGTGATTTTTGGCTTAGTTTTGTGGCATTCCTAGGCCATGTTGTGTCTAAGGACGGGATTATGGTTGATCCCAAGAAGATTGAGGCTATTAGAGATTAGGCGAGGCTTACTTCAGTTGCTGAGAATCGTAGTTTCGTGGGCCTTGCGAGTTATTACCGTCGGTTTGTCAGCGGATTTTCTTCAATTGCTTCGTATTTGACTTAGTTGAATAAGAAGAATGTTCCTTTCTAGTGGTCCGACGAGTGTGAAGAGAGCTTCTAAAAGCTTAAGGCTTTGTTGACTTCAGCCCTGATTCTGGCATTACCCGAGAAGGGTAAGGACTTCACCGTATATTGTGATGTTTCTCGTATCGGTTTGGGGTATGTGTTGATGAAAGAGGGCAAGGTAATCGCGTATGCTTCGAGGCAATTGGAGGTTCATGAGAAGAACTACCCCACTCATGATTTGGAGTTGGCGACAGTAGTCTTCGCATTGAAGATTTGGAAGCATTATTTGTATGGGGTTCATTGTGAGATGTTTACTGATCACCGCAATCTTCGTCATGTGTTCCATCAGAGAGATCTCAATTCGAGGTAGCATAGATGGATGGAGTTGCTCAAGGATTATGATATCACCATTCTTTACCATCGGGGCAAGGCAAATGTGGTAGCTGATGCATTGAGCTGAAAGACGGTGAGTATGGGTAGCTTAGCTCGTTTGGTTGTTGAGGAGCGTCCTTTAGCCATAGAGGTTTAGACTTTGGCTAATAGTTTTATGAGATTGGATATTTCGGAACCTGGAAAAGTTCTGTCTTATGTTGAGGCGAGGTCGTCTCTTTTGGATTGAAGCAGATTAAGGCACAAAAGTTCGATGATGTGAAGTTGTGTAAGATTCGAGATAAGGTGTTGAGTAGTGAGGCCAAGGAGGCCATGCTTGATAGTGAGGGTGTTTTAAGGATTCAGGAGCGCATTTGTGCTCCTCGTATGGATGGATTAATTTGTTTAATATTGGAGGAGGCTTATAGTTCCAGATATTCTATTCATCTGGGTGCTACTAAGATGTATCGTGATTTCAGACAGAACTATTGGTGGGGTAGGATAAAGAGTGACATCGCGGATTTTGTTTCTCAGTGTTTGAATTGCCAGCAAGTTAAGTATGAGCACCAGAAACCAGGTGATGTGTTTCAGAGGATTCCCATTCCCAAGTGGAAGTGGGAGAGAATCACTATGGATTTGTGGTTGGTCTTCCAAAGACCTTGTGCAACTTTGATTCGATTTGGGTTATTGTAAATGGGTTGACTAAGTTTGCGCACTTCATTCCGATTCAGATGACTTACAATGCAGAGAAGTTAGTGCAGATTTACATTAGAGATCGTCTGATTGCACGGGGTGTCCATTTCCATCATCTTAGATAGAGGAAATCAGTTTATTTCCCATTGCTGGAGGACTTTGCAGAAGGAGTTGGGTACTCAGTTGGATCTTAGCACCGCGTTTCATCCACAAACCAATCGTCAGTCTGAGAGGACTATTCAGGTGCTTGAGGACATGTTGAGAGTTTGTGTTATCGACTATGCTGGTCATTGGGACTAGTTCTTACCGTTGGCAGAGTTTGCGTACAACAACAGTTATCACTTGAGTATCGACATGGCACCGTTCGAGGCTTTGTATGGTAGGAGATGTCGATCTTTGATTAGGTGGTTTGATGTTTTTGAGGTGAGGCCTTGGGGTACGAATTTGTTGAGAGAGTCCATGGACAAGGTGAAGCTGATTCAGGAAAAGCTTCTAGCAGCTCAGAGTAGGCAAAAGGAGTATGCGGACCGGAAGGTTCATGATTTAGAGTTTATGGTTGACGAGCATGTTCTGTTGAAGGTTTCACCCATAAAGGGTGTGATGCGATTTGGGAAGAAGGGAAAGTTGAGCCCGAGGTTTATTGGTCCCTTCGAGATTCTCCGTTGTGTTAGCGATGTGGCTTATGAGTTAGCTTTGCCACCAGGCTTGTCAGGTGTTCATCCGGTATTTCATGTTTCCATGCTGAAGAAGTACCATTCAGACGGTTCTTATATCATGCAGTGGGATTCAGTATTGTTCGACCAAAATTTGTCCTTTGAGGAAGAGCCAATAGCGATTTTGGATAAGCAGGTGAGGAAGTTGAGGTCTAAGGAGATTGCTTCAGTGAAGGTACAATGGAAGCACTGACTAGTTGAGGAAGCCACTTGGGAGACCGAGGCAGATATGCGTGAGAGATATCCCCAGATTTTCACCGACTCATGTACCTTTGCTTCGTTCCCTTCCTTCTCCGTTCGAGGATGAATGATTGTTTGATTGGTCTGATGTAATGACCTGTTTGGTCATTATGTGTGTTTTGCCTCTTTTACCCCCATTGAACCTTTCCCCTAGCCCCGTTAGGGTGCTTTTGACCAGTGGGGATGGGCGACACGGTTCCCGAGAACATCAGGCTAATTTTGAGCTCCAGGATTTGAGCTGATTTTCATGGGAAACGTTTTCATGAATCGCCATGGAGACGAGCCGACTGACATAGTTCAGGAGCTTTGGAGCAAATTAGGTATTTTAATTTCTCTTTCCTTTTTTCGCTTTTTTGCTTATTTTATTTATTGTTGGACTCCTTTACTTTCTTGAATTTATAAAATAGTCCTCTGGGGCTTAAATTTGCTAAAAAAAATATACGACTTTAACTATTAACGAAGGAAAAAATCTAAACTTAAGTGCAAATCTGACCCTTTACCTGTAAAGCATTTTTTGGTTCATGAGATAAGGTGGGATATCAAATGTAAGTTTGAGATTAAATTTATATTTTGTTTGGTCGTATGTATAAATCTATATCTCATCTTATCTGATCAAACTTGGTGTTATTTTATCTCACCTCTTAGGTGCGATAAATTAGTCCAAAGATTATAATTTGAGAACTATAATCCCGAAATAACTTATAACCTGTTTGGCCAAATTCTAAAATCAGCTTATTTCGAAAAGTGCTTTTCAAAAAAGTACTTTTGTCAAGAAGGAGTTTGTGTTTGGCCAATTTATTTAAAAAATACTTTTGAGCAACAATTAATTTTTTGCCAAGCTTTTAAAAAGTGTTTCTAAGTATATTTTTCTCAAAAATATTTTATAAAAAAGTACTTTTGAGCAAATTTTTTTTTTCTTTTTAGCTTCTAAAAAATAACTTATGTTTCTCCTACTAGATCACCTTTGTGTTATGCCCTAATCGCCCATGTGTACAGAGGTCATCATAGGGTCATATACCTCTATTCATTTTGTAAAGACCTTTTTAACTAATTTTCACCAAAAGAGTTTGGGCAAACACCTCTTCTTCTTCTTCTTTTCTTTTTTTTTTAAAAAAAAAAAAAAACACTTTTGGCCTCCCAAAAAGCTGGGCCAAACATGGTATTAGTCCGTTAACGAAACAACCCATAAAAAGATAGAAGTTCTATTTAATCTTCCGTAATTTCGTTAAATTCTCTGAGACTTGCTACATACATGTGCTATATTTTAGGGCTGGGCATAAATACCGAAAGTCGAAAAATCGGACCGAATCGAATTAATTCGGTTTTTCGGGTTTCGGTTCAGTTTCGGTTTCGATTTTCAGAAATTTCGGTGTTCTGTTCGGTGTTAGGGGTTTAGTGTTCGGTTTTTCGATTTAAACCGAAATTTTATATATTAGCCAAAAAAAATTAAATAGTCCAGGCAGTTTTATGTTGTTGGTGCTACCTGCTAGTTTTGGCTACTGGTTTGGTGCTACCAAACATAAAAATGGCTACTGGTTTATGTAATTTTGAGCATGCTCGAGCCCAATTTCCTGGCTGGATTATCGCTTCTAATATTATCATTAGTGCTTAGGAATATTACATGTGATACGACAACAGAACAACTGTCATTTACATAGCTCTGAGCATCATGTCATACATTATTTTATGCACCTATGCAACTTCAGTAAGCAAAGGATTTACAAAAATGCATACAATGAATGTAGATTTGCCAGTGAAAGTAGCACCAGAAATTTGATAATGACCGATTAGCCTCCAGAGGGCCAATAACACCAAAGACACATTGTTTCTACAACTTCCTGATTTTGAAAGTCGCTTGTATTTTTGGTGCAAGGAGAAAGTACCATGTTATACTGATAGTTGGTCTATCTTGGTGGAAGATAATGCGTGATTCAAGCAGAGTCACGTGCATATAAAAAAAATTGAATCGAAAAAATCGAAATCGAATCGAATCAAGCTTTAAAAAATCGAAACGTTAAGAACCGAACCGAACTAGTTAGGTTCGGTGTTCGATGTCCCCTTCGAAACACCAAAACTAAAATAGCCGAACTGATCGTCCACCCCCGTAATATTCTATCTCATTCAAAACACCCAAGCACAAACTATTTTTGGATATTCCTTTATTGATTATGATGCGATTGAAGTATCCTCAAGCATCTACCAATAAACCCTCCTTCTGCACTCTCTCTCCCTAGTGATCTCTAGACTAGAAAGAATGTTGATGAACACTGTCTTCAACTCCATTGAAACCCTTCATCTCAAAACTTCTTCTTTTTGTCCAATTTCACTTTCCACCAAACACCCTAATCTTCTCCTCCCCCTCACATTACCCAATTCCCGAATCACCCCCTGTAGACCAATTAAATGGCAGATAAGTGGCTGTGCAGCTGGTCAAGAAATCGACATGGAAAGAAGCAAAGAAGGATTATACAAAGCAAAGCCCAAAAAAGTTGTAATCTTATGGGACTTAGACAACAAACCACCACGTGGTCCACCTTATGAGGCAGCCATGTCACTTAAAAAGTTAGCACAATGTTTTGGTGAAGTTGTTGATATGTCTGCATATGCAAATCGACATGCTTTCATCCATCTTCCTCAATGGGTTCTTGAACAAAGGCGTGAAAGACGTCATCTTGATGTTCTTGAACGTAAAGGGGTTGTAAACCCATCTGAAACTTACATATGTTCTGTTTGTGGAAGAAAATGTAAGACCCATTTGGATTTGAAGAAGCATTTTAAGCAGTTACATGAAAGGGAAAGGGAAAAAAAGCTAAGTCGTATGAGGTCATTAAAAGGCAAGAAAAGACAGAAGTTTAAAGAGAGATTTGTTGATGGTAATTATAAGTATATTGAAGCTGCTAAGAGTTTGATAACACCAAAAGTTGGTTATGGTTTAGCATCTGAGTTGAGGAGAGCTGGGGTTTATGTAAAGACCGTTGCGGATAAGCCACAGGCAGCAGATTGGGCATTGAAAAAGCAAATGCAGCATTCAATGAGTAGAGGTATTGATTGGTTATTCTTGATTTCTGATGATTCTGATTTTTGTGATATGTTGAGGAGAGCAAAAGAAGCTAATTTGGGTACAGTAGTAGTTGGGGATTGGGATAGGGCATTAGGGAGGCATGCTGATTTATGGGTTCCATGGACGGGGGTAGAGAACGGGGAGATAACGGAGAAGGATTTAGTGTTAAAGATTGAGAGGAGAAAGGAGTCTTGGGGTAGGAGTAATGGTCGGTTTTCTGTAAGTGAGTTCAATGGTGGGACGAGTGGGGAGGGTACTAGTTTGATGGATGATATTGTTGAGAATTTGGAGTCTCCTGGCACGAGGATTTCAGCATTCTCTGAAGGGGAGGAGGATGAAGAAGTTGACGAACTGGAATGGCTTCGAGCGAGATTGGATCGACAAGGTGATGACGAATATAATACAGAGGACAGCGACGAAGAGGAGGGGGACTACTTATTGGATAGTGAGGACGAAGATACAGGCGAGATGGTAATATATGATGATGAAAGCAATAAGAGAAATAACAGTTTGAATTTATAGTAATTAATTGAGATACGGCTATGCTCTGTGAAAATGAGGTAAAATGAAAGGTGGCTAAAGCTATTTGACATATTGGCCGAGTGTGTCTCTAGCAGTTCAGCTATCTTAGAGTATGTGAGGTAACACAAATGTAATCTGACTTTTGGTTATGAAAATATTGCTTTGAAAGTTTACAGCTCTATTCTCTTTCACTAAACTTCTACAAAGTCATAATGTGCTTCTCAGCTAGGGGATCATTGTTAAAAATTTGATTTTTTTTTTTTATTAAGCACCGGGTGTCCGGGTCTCTTTGAGCCCCGACTAATCCCGGGGGTGCATAGGCCCTCGGCAAGGAGTTTCCCGCAAGTGCACCACGGGTAATTCAGGGTTTTACCCCAGTCCGATGGCCCTCAGAAATTGTTTGCACCCAATGGGTTTCGAACTCGAGACCTTGAAAGGGAGCAAACCCCAAGGCTCAAGCCAATTACCACCAGGCCAACCCCTGAGGGTTAAAAATTTGAATATGATACACGACTAATTCCATTTTTGGGCTTCCCTTCGAATTTCTTTAAGAGGTCTGGGTTATTTCTGATATTTCCATCTGAGCTATTACTATTTTATCTTTATGATATGTCTGTTGAAAGATTCTATTCTCATCATCTGCTCTACTGCATAAAGTGGTTTGATTTTGCTTCTAAATCATGCTGATATGATTTTCTTAGACAGTGCAGTTGGTGGATCTAGATAACCCAAAAGTAGATAATGAGATACAATAAAGAAAAGATGGAATGCAAGTTGCCCCTTGGATCTGAACAGGATATCTATTTACTACAGTCGAGAATCAGATGGCATGGAACACTTGTAGATGACTGGCCTGTTTTTTCCATGAAATCCAATCACTTAGGTTCCTTTGGCTATCTAACTTACCAATGGGGCACAAATTATGGGGTTTTTGTCATATCCACTTGCTCTCACATTCTTAGCAAGGAGGTATATTAGCCCCTATGCTGCAAGGGGGTAGTCCAGTGTTCTAAGAATTGTAGTGACAACTTTGTGAACAAAGGTAGTATGAATCCCAACAAGAGTGACACTAGGTGATTTTTTCACAACTGGGATGTTGTGTGATAAAAGAATGCTTACCAAAGTGAAAAGTAAGTTCTGTAGAATACTTATAAGACCGGCAATTTTATATGGTAGTGAACATCGGGCCGCTTAAGTGCAACATATTCAAAGGATTAGTGTCCTAGAGATGCAAATACTAAGATGAGAACAATATTAGATAGGATGAAAAATGATCATATTCGCAAGAAGGTGCAAGAAGTAGATGTTGAGGAAAAATGTGAGAAAGTCACTTGAGATGGTCTGATCATGCCCTACATCGACCTTAAGATGCACGGGTATGTAGGTGTGGTACCGTGATGAGTGAAGGTGCTAAGTGGCCATGAAGTAGATCTAAAATCACGTAAAAGGAAGTTTTTTCGAACGGCTGAGGTTGCAGACAATAGACCCTTGTGGTTTGGTCCTTCCCTGACCCCGTGCATAGGGGGAGCTTAGTACACCGGGCTGCCTTTTATGCAGACTTATCTAAAGATAGGGAACAGTGGAAGACAAAGATCTATATAGGTGATATCATATGTTTTAGTCATGTTGGTACCTCTATTTAGGTCCGATGCTTTTCTAGGAGCAGTTTAGCCTTATCGTAGATTTATATGCCAGTAAATTATAGAGAACTTATAATATTATTTTCTTACTATTATTTACATACAACTTTTTTTCTTTTACTTTTACTTTTATTTGGTATGATTATGACATGATATGAGTTTAAATGGAGAAACATGGTCTGATGATTAATACAGCCCATCCCAACTTTTTTTAGACTACGGAGTTGTTGTTCCTATGTTTTGGTGGGCAGAGTTATGAGTGTCTGTATTGGTGAGAGATGGTAGGCATTGAGTAGATTAGTTGAGGTTCGTGCAAGTTGGTTCGAACACCAACATTAGCACAGATAAATAGAAACTAAATAAATAAATGATTGTGTGGCATGCTAAGTACGGTTGATCATCTTGGACTGGTGCATTGTGCATATGTAGTTGGCAGTTCAGATTCATGAGATTAAGTTTGTATGTTGTCGACCTGGTTATGACACTAAATTATGGTTCTACAGCTAAACTGTAAGTCTGTAACTGTATATATATGTTTTGCTGAAAGAGGACAAAATGTGGTTCTGCATCGATTCAATCATTTTTTCGTGAACCCAGTATAGCCACATGAAGAGATATAGCACGACCTTTCAGTTACATTTATTAAAGTACAAAGAAAAAGCAACATGAAATCGCATGAGCTGGTTGATTTATGTATCAACATCAGATAAGAAGGAAGATTAATTTGAACCATCTGTTCATCTTTATCTTCCAAGTATGTGAAAATCCAGGAGTTCGTTTCATAAAGCGACAAAGTATTTATCATACTAAAAGGGAGATTTCAATACTAATCCATTGCATTAGTAACTTTGTGCAGGCTACCTGAGAATGTTTCCCTTCTCATTCTCCTTGGACAATTCTGCTTTCAGGTGTTTTTCTTGAGATGGATTCCGGAGATCAGAAGCTTCAAAAGAACTGTTTCTGGTTTTTATCCCCTCCCCCGCCCCACAATATCTGTCAATTCCCTTGCTTATTTAAGATATTTTGTTCATGATTTAGCTATTGAAGTCCAATGGAATTGGTTTTTGCCTTTTTGGTCAAATTGTCAAAGTAAAGTACGCAGCTTTGCTAGCAAGCGCATTTTGGTTTCCAATTTTATTACTCTGCCCTTCTCGATCTGACATGAAATAGATTATAAATTGGAATTGATACAATCAGCCGATGGATTTATTTTAGCTTGTACTTGTGTACTCACTAATCGGGACTATGCTTGGAAAAGGAAGTCTTGTCTGGACTCCTATTGCATCCATTCTTTCCATCTTGTGTTTCTGTTAGCTATGCAGTCCATGGAGAAATGGCATTTCACATTTTCTTTCTCCATGTTAATGTCGATTTTCCTTTGAATTAATTGTTACCATTCTAAAAAAAAAAAAAAAAAAAAAAAAAAAAAAAATCCTGTGAATAAATCTGCTTCATGTGATAATGCAAGAGATTAGTAAATAAAATACAGGAGATCATTGAGGGTCATTTTTATCTATACAAAATTTAACAGGTCCTATGGAGATCCTTTCTCCGAAGTATAGGAAGAAATTAACCACAGCCATGTGTTCTCACTAAGATAAGGAAGCTGCTACTTCTATTTGCTGGTATGTCTGTGTATAGTAGTTTTTTTTATTTTTTTTATTTTTTTTAATTTTTTAATGGTGTATTATGATTCAAATTTCATCCCTGGCCTTGTACTTGATTTTGGCTGTATTAGTCTAACGCTCTACTCAGTTTGCATAACATCTTCTACAAAGAAAACCTAGGTATTTTATAGTGTGAAAGATTGCTTAGATTTTCAAAGCATTCTTTATTACTGAGATCAATCACGAAGGTGTTTGGACACTAGAAATGATATTGTTTTTCCTGGGCTGAATGTGGAAGGTTTGTCAGACACTAGAAATGATATAGTCCAGAAATAATATTGTTTTGCACGCTAGAAATAATATTGTTTTGGATGCTTGTGTTGTCGCACTTGGTGCTAATATCTTGATCCTTCACGTTTCTTTCCATTGTTTGATTACTATTTGGACCCTCGGCATTGCATGCTTGTTTAAATATAAAATGGTAGATAGATGCTTTCTTGTGGTCTATTGCAACTCAGTCTACTCAAATTGGTTAGGTTTGAAACCCTGAATGAGGTAAGTCGGGTGGCTTTGTTGCGATATTTACAACGTGGCTAGCGATATGTCTTCACATACATTCATCCACGGGTATGGCCTACTTATTGGACAGTGAGGTCGAAGATACAGGCGAGATGGTATAAAGTGATGATGAAAGCAATAAGAGAAGCATCAGTTTGGCATTGGGTTGTCGAAATATTTCTAGTAATTGATTGAGATAAGGCCTATGCTCTGTGAAAATGAGGTAGAATGAAAGATGGCTAAAGCAATTTGACATATTGGCCGAGTGTGTCTCTGGCAGTTCAGCCATCTTAGAGTATGTGAGGTAACACAGGTGTAATTTGACTTTTGGTTATGAAAGCATTGCTTTGAAAGTTTACGGTGGCTGTATTCTCTTTCACAAAATTTCTACAAGGTCATAATGTGCTTCTCAGCTTAGGGGAACATTGTCACATATTTGAATATAATACATGACTAATTCCATTTTTGGGCTTCCTTTCAAATATTTGGAGCTCTGGATTATTTCTCATGTTTCCATCTAAGTTATTACTTTTTTATTTTAATTTTTATTTTTTTATTTTTTTATCTTTATGATATGTGTGTTGCGTGTACATGCCTAATATTGGCTGTTGGGAGTCACTCTTTCAAAGCTGTTTTTACCTGCTGTTTCTTTGAGACAGTCAAGTGTCAGTCCACGGGGGTTCTTCTAGACATTAGATGTAGAAGTTTCTGCTGCATTCAATTTTTGCTCTGCTGTATGGTGAATAAGTATGCCAGATAAACGAGTGAATGTGGAAATCGTTTTAACTAATTGAATTCTTTGCTTTTCCCATTTCTAGTAAAAGTAACTGTTGCTGACAATGCCAATATATATCCTCAATTTTGAGTGAAAAATTTGCTTCCAATGGTAACTTCAATTGGTACTAGTTGATAGAAGTAATAGAAAAGAAAGAATTGTTAATAAGTTGTCACGTTCCATTGTATTTGAAAGGAGCAGTAAATGGAGATGCTTCTCCTAGCATATGCCGAAGAACAACCTAATGGAGTATAACACCAGTTTTTATTCGTAGAAATGAGAGATTACATAGTTGAGATTCGCTTCTTAATCTAATACTCTTTCCGAAGGAGTATTAAGTGCGCATTCACTTAACAATATGCATCAATTTGCACTGGAGGGCTAATGTTTTCTTTCTTGGAACTAAAGAATAAACATTAAATATCTTGACAAGTTGCAAGATACTTTATTTTTATATAACTATATGATGACATTATTTTATAAAATGAGGTTTGTGGAGTGTAAGTTATGTAAAATGGTTTAGAGAAGGAATGTTTGGTAAATCTGAAAGTAAATTAGACATGTTGATGTGGAAGTCCTATTGGAGAAAGTATCTCTTGCAATTTGTAAATGACATTTAGGCTGCCATTGGCACAGTTATAAGATCAAACCTGCAGTCATGCTTTGAAGCCAAGAGAAGATGGAAAGTTTAGCTGCCTTTTCTTTTCTAAGTTGCAAATGGAATTGGACAGATTTTTGCTAGTTTTGAAGGGAATTCATGTCAAATATAAGAGTAAAGTTGTAGAAAAGGCAGATTCTGTAGCTGAACTGCTAAATTTAGTATGACTTTTGACAATATAAGGTGCAGGTAATTTGGAATCTAACAGAAACTACAAGTGAGACTGGAGATATTTGAAAAAGATGATTGCAAGTGGCATGTAGGTGGAACAGATGGAAATACTAGATGGGTCATGTTGAACCTACCTTGTGCCATAACAGCAACATTAACTCCGGGGGGGGGGGGGGGGGGGGGGGGGATTTCTAGGAATATTTCAAGATTACACGAACTCTAGGATAATTACTTGCCCTCAGAATCTGTTGTTAGCTTGTCAATATAATAATGAGAAACAGCTAATAAATCAGACACCTTGTTTCCGTCTCTTTGAAAGAAACTAATCTTTTGAGCATTTTTAACATCTAATGTAGGAGATGACAAAACAAGGATATGCTAAAGGTACTTGATTATCTACTGAAGTGCTGCTTTATATAAAAACCAATGATTGATCATATCAGCAGTTTGCATAAACAGTTCCAAGGTAGTTGCATATGCATCAAGGCTTTTGATTTAATGCAGTTTTCCTAAAACTTCTTTATATCATGCCAAAAATTTCCTCTTTCATTATCTATAGTCTCCTGAGCCATTTCCAGTATGATCTCTTTCTTCTGTTCAAAAATAAAAGAGTCTTCTACTCTCATCCTTTGCTACTAATTAAAGTGATTTGATTGTGCTTTGAAATCATGCTGATATGATTCTCTTAGACAGTGCAGTAGCTGGAAAGGGGCAGTCTAGTGTTCGAAGGATTGGAGTGACAAATAAGGTATGAATCCCAACAGAGTGACACTAGGTGGATTTTCACATCTACTTGGTGTTATGTGATAGAACAATGCTTACCAAAATGAAAAGTTTAAGTTCTACGGAATAATTATAAGACCAGTAATGTTATATGGTAGTGAATGTTGAGTCGCTAAGTGCAACATATCACAAGATGAGTGTCCCTGAGATGCGAATACTAAGATGAATGCAAGATTAGATAAGATAAAAAATGACCACATTTGTTGGAAGGTGCGAGAAGCGCACGCATTCAAGATAAAATGAGAGAAAGTCGCTTGAGATGACCTGGCCATCGACCTCCAGATTCACCGGCACGTAGGTGTAGAACCATGATGAGTGAAGCTGATTTTGGTGATTGGCAGCGGTGATGGTTGAGGCTGAGGATGATGGTTGTAGGTGGTGGATGGTGGTAGTTAATAATGGTGGACAGCCATGGTGGTTACTGGTGAAATGCCATCTTTGAAAAAGTTGTTGAATGGACTACATCTTAATGATATTTAGACTTTGTTATAGATCTTTTTCCGTTCAGACCCATTAAGTGGTTGTAAAATTTAAAGGCGAAAAAGACAAACAAACTAATGATTGAGATCCGAATGATTAATATTCAAACATTTATTAAGTGCAAACAAATGATGACAAAATGTTGTTTTGCATCGATTCATGCTTTCATGCTAATTATGATTGATCATCTTGGACTAGTGCATTTTGGCATATATAGTTGACAATTCAGATTTATGAAATTAAGTTGCTCTGCGGTAGGCTTGGTTATGACACTTAGGGTCGTTTGGTATGCAGACTAAATTATCTCGGGATTATAGTCCTGGGACTAATTTATCCATCTGGAAGGTGGGATGAAATAATCCCAAGTTTGATGGGATAAGGTGGGATATCCTAGGATTAAGTTTGGGCTTCATTTAATACTCTGTTAGGTATGATAAATTTATACCTTCTACCTAACAGATTATAAAAGTTAATCTCATACTTAATCCTGGGATATCCCACCTTATTCCGCTTACCAACGGCCCTTTAATGTATGATTTAACAGCTAAACTGTTAACTGTATATATATTGCTGTGAGAGAGGACAAAATGTGGTTCTGCTTTGATTCAACCCTTTTTTCCTTGAACCCAATATAGTCACATCAAGAGATATAGCGCGACTTTTCAGTTACATTTATTAAAAAGTGCAAAGAAAAAGCAACATGAACTGGTTGATTATATGTCTACTAACAGATGAAAAGGAAGATTATTTGAACCATCTGTTCATCTTGATCTTCCAATGATATGAAAATCCTGGAGTTAGTTGCATAATACGACAAAGTATTTTATCATACAAAAAGGGAGATTTCAATACAAATCCATTGCATTAATGACTGTGTGCCGGCTACCTAAGGTTCCCCTTTTCATTCTCCTTGGACAATTCTGCTTTCAGGTGTTCTTGAGATGGAACAGAAGCTTCACAAGAACTGTTTCTGGTTTTTATGTTCGTTCAGCCCCCCTCAATTCCCTTGCTTATTTAAGATATTATATTCATGCTTTAGCTATTGAAGTCCAATGGAATTGGTTTTTGGTCAAATTGTCTAAGCACGCGGCTTTGCTAGTAAGCGCCTTTTGGTTTCCAATTAGGGAAAAGGATCAAAAATATCCCTCTACTTTGGATAAAGAGCTAAAAATATCCTCCGAACTTATTTTGGGTCAAAAATACCCCTCCCGTGATTAAACTTTTCAAACATACCCCTCTTTTAACAGAAGTAGGGCCTTTTAATTATAGGTGACAAATGAGTTTTAAAATTGAGTTGGGGTAACTCTAGTTTTTTTAATTGAGTAAAGGTGATAAACTTTGGATTAGTGATTAGAGAATTTTGACTCACCCCAAAGTTATATTTTTAACACTTTAACCCCAAGCTTTTTTTTTACACTTTGCCCCCAAGTTTTATTTTTAACACTTTGACCCAACCCATATAAACCCTACAGAGCCAAAATAACACGCCAAATTTTCTGTTTGTCTGCGCCGTTTCCACCATTTTTGGCTCTTCTTTTTTGCTTCGTTTCTTCTTCTTCTTGCTGCTTCTTCTTATGCTCGTTTCTTCTTCTTCTTCTTCTTCTTCTTCTTCTTCTTCTTCTTCTTCTTCTTCTTGACTGGATTTTGCTCAAGAAAGAAACAAACAAGACCACCTGATTTTGCAATTTTTTGACTGGATTTCATTCGTGTAGCACCGGGAATTACTTCATAACTCATTCCATTGTTTTGCTTTCTTCTTCTTCTTCGTCGTCCGCCATTGTTGTTCAAGAAAGAAAAAACTGTGACCACCCGATTTTGCAACTTTTTGACTGGATTTTATTGGTGTAGCAATGACAATTACTTCATAAGTGTTTTCCGCTCATTTGGTAAGTACAACAACGTTGTTTTATTTCAATTTTTCACTTGGGTATACATCTACTGATTTTCCAATAACTTACAGTAGTTGTTGTAGTTGTTGCAACATATAATGTGGTTGTTGCAAGTTCTACAACAGATTATGAAGTTTTTGTAATTGTTAAATAAATAACCTGCAACAACTGAGTGAGTTGTTGCAACAGGTATTACACTTGTTGCAACAACTCAATGATCTGTTGGAATCAGCTTCAGTTTTTGTCTGAAACAGAACCCAAAAAACTGAAGCCGCTTCCAACAGATTATTGACTTGCTGCAACAAGTTGTATAGTTGTTGCAACAGGTGTTCCACTTGTTGCAACAACTCAACTATCTGTTGGAGTCAGCTTCAATTTTTGTCTGAAACGTAACCTAAAAAACTGAAGCTACTTCCAACAGATTATTGACTTGCTGCAACAAGTTGTATAGTTGTTGCAACAGGTGTTCCACTTGTTGCAACAACTCAACTATCTGTTGGAGTCAGCTTCAATTTTTGCCTGAAACGTAACCTAAAAAACTGAAGCTACTTCCAACAGATTATTGACTTGCTGCAACAAGTTGTATAGTTGTTGCAACAGGTGTTCCACTTGTTGCAACAACTCAACTATCTGTTGGAGTCAGCTTCAGTTTTTGTCTAAAACAGAACCCAAAAAACTGAAGCTACTTCCAACAGATTATTGACTTGCTGCAACAAGTTGTATAGTTGTTGCAACAGGTGTTCCACTTGTTGCAACAACTCAACTATCTGTTGGAGTCAGCTTCAATTTTTGTCTGAAACAGAACCCAAAAAACTGAAGCTGACTCCAACAGATTAGTGACTTGTTGCAACAATTTTATTACTTGTTGCAACAAGTAGTCCACTTGTTCCAACAAGTCAATAATCTGTTGGAACAACTGCTGCAGCTGTTTCATTTTGTTATAGTACTCTCATGACCAATTTTTTGTTAAAAAAAATATCTTCAGGTACCTCGAACACCACTAGTGGGGGACTCAATAACAATAGGGGTTGATTGCCATGGTGAATGGATCGAGAAGAACAATCGATATATTTGGCGATGGAAGGGTAGTGACACATTAGAGACGATAGCGATGACTGTCCAAAGAGATGTTATGTTCGATGATTTTGTGAACCTAATCATCACCTATTGCGAATTAACTTGTGAACCAAAAGATCTTGCCATCACTTACATGCATAGCTTTTTTGAAAATCAGAGGGTCTTGCCATTTAAGATAACTGATCAGATTCGTTTGCGTGCTTATTTGAATGATGTAGCTACACCCATTTTAAGGGTATACGTTGTTGGAATCCCGGTAGAGAACCACAATTTATCTCAAGACCAACAAGATGTGTTAAATGATGAATTAGATGGGGTGGATGTGCATATCCCAGATAATGGAAGTGGGGCTGACCCGATTCCTATACCCAAAGTTGCGAGCAATACATTGGGCACTACACAATCAATACAATCTAGCCATGTTCAAGATGATGAAACAGGTTTTTATAAAGGAATGTCATTCAAGAACAAGGAAGAACTAGCCACTTGGTTGAAACTTGCTTGCTTGAAGAAAGATTTTAGAATCAAGAAGGTGATTAATTCGCGTACTGTGTATTGCTTCAGATGTGTACATCCGGAGTGCAAGTGGTGGCTTAGGGCTGTGAAGCTTTTAAGTTCTGACAGATTTTGTATCAGAACTTACATAAATCATCACACATGTGGTTCTGAGCACATTACGAGCCATAATCCACACGCTACTGCGAAAGTCATTGGTGAATACTTCAACGATAAGTTTTCTTATGGTAAAGGCCCATCTACAAAAGATATGAGTCAATCAATCCGTACAGATTTGGGTTGTAAGGTAAGTTATTGGAAGGTCTGGAAGGGCATGGAGATTGCAAAGGCTTTGACAAGGGGGACACATGAGCACGGGTATGCGGTGCTTGATGCGTACCGTTATATGCTTCGTTCTGCAAATCCAGGAAGTAAGACGGCATTGAAGGTTGATGAAAATGGGAAGTTCAAGTACTTTTTTGTAGCCTATAAGGCTTGGATGCTTGGTTTTGCGCAAATGAAAAAAGTCATAGCTGTCGATGGGACATTCTTGAGGAGCAAGTACGAAGGAGTGTTGTTGTCAGCAGTTGCACAAGATGCGGAGAATCATATTTTTCCAGTGGCATTTTGTGTGGTGGACAAGGAGTGTGATGCTTCGTACAAATATTTTTTTGAACAAATGAGAAGCTATATAGAGGATACCCCTGAGTTGTGCATAATTTCTGATAGACATCCAAGTATCAAAAAGGCGGTTTCAATTGTCTTCCCTACATGTCATTATGGTTTTTGCATGAGGCACCTAGGGGAAAATCTGAGAACCACCTTTCACAATGGGGCGGTCGTATCTCAATTTTATAAAGCAGCAAAAGCGTACAATATTGATGTCTTCAATGACCATTTCAATCAAATCAGAGATTTGGTTCCTGGGGCCGCCGAACATCTTGAACGTGCTGGATTCCACAGATGGAGCAGGACATTCTGCCCCGGAAATAGGTATTTTCACATTTCTGTTTCCAACAAGTAACGTATCTGCTGCAACTAATAGGTAACTTGTTGCGGCAGATATTGTACTTGTTGTGATTTTTGACACAGCTGAGCCTCAGCCTCATGTTCCAACACTAATATGTTTATTTTGTCAGGTATGATTTTATGACGACAAACGTTGCTGAGTCGGTAAACTCAATGTTCAATGTTGAAAGAGAATTTTCAATTACTGCTCTATTTGATTCCATAAACAGGAGGTTTACTGAGAAATTTCATGAGAGGCGTATGGAGTTCATCGACTCACCAACCATCTTTGTTCTCTTAATAGAAAAACAAATATCAAAATTTGTCAACTTGGGTAATAAGTTATTGGCCTATCAAATTGCTAACTACAAGTTCAGCGTCATCGGCCACGGTTCAGTTGCAACAGTCGATCTGCAAAGAAGATCTTGTACTTGTAGAGTTTTTGACCTGGACAAAATACCTTGCCCACATACTATGGCAGCGCTTCGAGTCCAATATGGTGAAGACTTTGGAAGGCGGATTTATGACTACTAATCTCCATATTACAGGGTGGAGAATTACATAATTGCATACTGTGAGGAAATGAATCCCGTGCCTTCTGAAGAATCTTGGGAAGTTCCTATGGAGATTTTAAAGAGAGAAATACCTCCTCCACATGTTGATCCGAGCAAACCGGGAAGAAGACGGACAAAGAGGAGGAGTGGAATCGGGGAATCACTTGCAATGAGGAAAAACAAATGCTCCATATGCAAAACAACTGGCCATAAAAAAACTACATGCCCAAACCGAATTGTTCCCTAGTTGTTAAATTTGCAATGTCTTGTAATAATAATTACTATTTTTTGTGTTTGTGAAATTGGACTTTATAACATTTTTATGTTGTTTCTGTTAGTAAAATTGGTTTAAATGATATGTTGATCTTGCTCAAATCACCAATGTATGTTCTGTGGTTTTGCAATTTCTGAACAGTTTTCACCAAGTAAAAATTCTGTTGCAACAGCTGTGTAACTTGTTGGGATTTTGCCAACCAGATTATGTACTTGTTGCAGCAACTAACTTAACTTGGTTTTCCAACAAGTGACATGACTTGTTACAGTAAGTTCCTATAGTGTTTTGAGTTTTTCGAACAAATGGAATGAGTTGTTGCAGAAAGTCCTTAACTTGTTTCATCCAACAAATAGAATGAGTTGTTTCATCCAACAAGTGATATGACTTGTTCAACAGTTATGTTACCTGCTGCAATAGATTATGTACTTGTTGCAACAGTTTAAACAATTGCTGCAACAGATTATGTACTTGTTGCAACAGGTTATGCAACTGCTGCAACAGATTATGCAATTGTTGCAGCAGATTATGTAATTGCTGCAACAGATTATGCAATTGTTGCAGCAGATTATGTAATTGCTGCAACAGATCATGAAATTGCTGCAACAACTAGGATATAAGTCACATATGTTTAGTTATTAACAGAGAGAACCAATGATATTTAGTGTTAAACAAAGGGATTCAATGATATTTAGTGATCAATATATTTATCTACTAACATCCTTAATGAATTAGACAGCAATTTCATTGATTTGATGGGAAATTCTAAGTGTATACTTCCCAAATCGAGCGATCGTTGGTGTAATTTGATGAGAACTACTTGATTCACCCATATTTAGGTGTAAACAACGAAAACCAATGATATTTATTGTTTATTAAATGTTCCTAACCAATTTGATGGTATTCTGAGTCAGGACATATGATCAACTAAGCGTATACTTCCCAAATCGAGCGATCGTTGGTGTAATTTGATGAGAATTACTTGGTTCACCCGTATTTAGGTGTAAACAACGAAAACCAATGATATTTATTGTTTACTAAATGTTCCTAACCAATTTGATGGTATCCTGAGTCAGGACATATGATCAACTAAGCGTATACTTCCCAAATCGAGCGATCGTTAGTGTAATTTGATGAGAACTACTTGATTTACCCATATTTAGGTGTAAACAACGAAAATCCAATGATATTTATTGTTTACTAAATGTTCCTAACCAATTTGATGGTATTCTGAGTTAGGACATATGATCAACTAAGCGTATACTTCCCAAATCGAGCGATCGTTGGTGTAATTTGATGAGAACTAATTGATTCACCCATATTTAGGTGTAAACATCGAAAATCCAATGATATTTATTGTTTATTAAATGTTCCTAACCAATTTGATGGTATTCTGAGTCAGGACATATGATCAACTAAGCGTATACTTCCCAAATCGAGCGATCGTTGGTGTAATTTGATTAGAACTACTTGATTCACCCATATTTAGGTGTAAACAACGAAAACCAATGGTACTTATTGTTTACTAAATGTGAAGCTTTTGAACAGGTTACTCATCCGTTACAACAGATAATGCACTTGTTGCAACATATTCGTAACTTGTTGCAACATATTCGTAACTTGTTGCAACAACTAACCAATCTGTTGCAACAGATAACAAACTTGTTGCAACAGATGGGTTAGTTGTTGCAATTTCATCAACAATTGAAAGATTTGTTGCAACAACTGACTCATCTGTTGCAACAGATCACAAACTTGTTGCAACAGATTATCAACTTGTTGCAACTTCTAAAACAGCAGTTAGATTTATCGCAACAACTAACCCATATGTTGCAACAACTGAACCATCTGTTGCAACAAATTTACATCTTGTTGCAACAACTGACGCATCTGTTGCAACAGATGACAAACTTGTTGCAACAGATTATCAACTTGTTGCAACTTCTTCAACATCAGTTAGATTTGTCGCAACAACTGACCCATATGTTGCAACAACTGAACCATCTGTTGCAACAAATTTACATCTTGTTACAACAACTGACGCATCTGTTGCAACAGATCACAAACTTGTTGCAACAGATTATCAACTTGTTGCAACTTCTAAAACAGCAGTTAGATTTATCGCAACAACTAACCCATATGTTGCAACAACTGAACCATCTGTTGCAACAAATTTACATCTTGTTGCAACAACTGACGCATCTGTTGCAACAGATGACAAACTTGTTGCAACAGATTATCAACTTGTTGCAACTTCTTCAACATCAGTTAGATTTGTCGCAACAACTGACCCATATGTTGCAACAACTGAACCATCTGTTGCAACAAATTTACATCTTGTTACAACAACTGACGCATCTGTTGCAACAGATCACAAACTTGTTGCAACAGATTATCAACTTATAGCAACTTCTTCAACATCAGTTAGATTTGTCGCAACAACTGACCCATATGTTGCAACAACTGAACCATCTGTTGCAACAAATTACAAACTTATTGCAACAACTTACTCATCCGTTGCAACATATTAAAAACTTATTGCAACAGATGGGTCAGTCGTTGTAGCTTCTTCAACAGCTGTTAGATTTTGTGACTTGTTTAAAACTACTGAACATAATGTATTGAACACAACTTAAATAATGAACGCCTAATATATACTTAACAAAATGTCTTAGAAAAGTACTGAACACCTAATATATACTTAAATTACATAATGTCATAAAACAAACTCCTAATATATACTTAAATTGTTCAACAGGCCACATTTTGGCTCCAAAAAACGCAAAATCAATGAACTGTTTATCAACCCATCTTAGGGCTCCAACACCTTTTCAATGACACCTAATGCCCATCTCCATTGCATCCTCCCTACAGAGTTGTCGCTGATTAGACTTTCGGGTTTTGTCACAGTTGTGCCGGTAAGCAAAGCCTCCATAAAAGCAATTGACCACGAACCACATGCCTTACCAGTGACATTGCGGGGGAGATTCTGTAGCCTATTGAATTCCCACGATTCATTGAGTAACCTTGCAGGCAAGTGTGCGAACATTCCACTCTGTTGCAATAACTTGGGCCACAATTCCATTACCGTCTCCATGAAACAAAAGAAATAAGATTCTTCATAGGAAGGAACGTTGCAGTCATACACATTTACCACTCCCTCTTCAATCATGAACTCGAGAGTGACAAAATGTGTGGCATTAATATTCATCACTGTTAAAACCCTCTTTGCACCAGCCCACGAGCAGCCTCCCGGGTAGGGTCTGACACCCCTACAATAATCGACCATATCATCATCCCACTTGAATTCAGTAAGTCTAACCTTCAGAGACACGACATTTGGAACTGTACTCTCTTTTGTCAATTCTGCGTACCTTTTGGACATGTTGTTGTAAAAGTTGAGGTCCAAGATTATGTCAGTGGAATCATAGTACTCGGGGAAATTGATTTGCCTCATACGCATTAGAAGCAGGACTTCATCTACATACTAAAGTAAAAGTAGTAAAACAGTTAGTTACTTGGTGCAACAGATTATCTACTTGTTGCAAGAGCTAGTTAACTTGGTGCAGCAGATTCAACAAAATAAAGGAACTGTTGCAACAGCTAGTTAACTTGTTGCAACAGATTATCTACTTCTTGCAAGAGCTAGTTAACTTGGTGCAGCAGATTCAACAAAATAAAGGAACTGTTGCAACAGCTAGTTAACTTGTTGCAACAGATTATCTACTTGTTGCAACAGCTAGTTAACTTGGTGCAGCAGATTCAACAAAATAAACGAACTGTTGCAACAGCTAGTTAACTTGTTGCAACAGATTATCTACTTGTTGCAACAACATACTGAATTAGATAGATATATACAAGTGTTGAAACTTACCCAATCCTCCCACCATATTTCCATGCTTGTCAGAGCCTTGAAGTCTGCTGCTCCAAATTCATGCATTGAGTACATGGTTCTCCCACTCTTTTTGGACTTGATTGCAGTCTCAACCTTTTTCTTTCTTTGGGCATGTACAGGATTGAAAATGTCCACCTTTTTTTTAGCAATTTTGGCTAACATCAAGAAGAGGAGTCTCAATTGACTTACTAGGAGTAGCAACAGATCTTTTTGATCTAACTGATGCAAGTGCCTTGGCAATTGCTTTTCCCCTCCTCCGAGCATGAACAGGAGTATAAGGTGAGGAAAGATTCTTTGATGGTTTGATACCCCTCTTGGATATCAACCTCTGCATAGAAGTGTTTGTGGCTTCTTGGGCCTGCACCAATTCCTCCACCTTTCTAATCAGATTATCCATTTTATCCTTGCAAGTGGTGCACTCACAAGCACATGAGGGCACCTTAGAAGTACCGGCACCAACATCAACAAATCTTCTACCACTCAATCCACCACTACTAAAATTACCACCAAATCCGGAAAAATTACTCAATCCAGGAACTGGGGTAAATCCACCAATATTAGCATCAACATCTCTTAATTTTTCCCCAGCAATACTTGCTGGGACATCATCACCACCACCACCACCAATAACATCAACAGGCTGAACACCACCACCAACAGCATCAGCACCACCAACAGCATCAACAGCAATATCACCACCAGCACCAA
The DNA here is from genome assembly GCF_019175385.1 of Lycium barbarum. NCBI lineage: Eukaryota > Viridiplantae > Streptophyta > Magnoliopsida > Solanales > Solanaceae > Lycium > Lycium barbarum. The sequence continues at coordinate 60,144,899 of NC_083347.1, read as the reverse complement.
CAACAACATGACCACCAGCAACATCACCACCACCACCAGCTACAACATCATCAACCCTAGTGATGGCTGTCACTCCAGCCAATTCCCCTTTGAACCCATCAATCAGTCTGTCTGGCACAAATTCTATGGGCACAAAAGTGACAAGGCATGCCATCTCCAACTCTCTTATTGTTGGGACAAGCCATGGGTTCACAACCTACAACAAAAAAGTAGATATATCATAATGGTGCTAAATCATAAAAAGCAAAACCTATTTAAAACAAGTTAACAGGTTGTTGCAAAAGGTTACACATCTGTTGGGCAATGTCCAACAGATAGGTAACTTGTTGCCGCAGGTATCTCATCTGTTGGAAAATTTCCAACAGATGGGTAACTTGTTGCATCAGGTTTCTCATCTGTTGGATATTGTACAACAGATTAGTAATTTATTGCAACATATTATTGTACTTGTTGTAAAAACTTACTGTAACAGATTCAGAAGTTATCAAATTAGTAAATAAAGTGATATGTTGCAACAGCTGTGGTACTTGTTGGAAATTGTCCAACAGATGGGTAACTTGTTTCAGCAGGTTACTCATCTGTTGTAAAAAACTAGTTGCATGTTATAACAGATTCATCAGTTGGGTAACTTGTTGCAACAGGTTAATTATCTGTTGTCCAACAGATGCATAACTTGTTGCAACAGATGAATGTGTTGTTGCAGCAGATTATAAAAATTGTTGCAACACCTAGTCTGTCACACCCCAATATCCCTAGGGTGTGATGGGCACCCGACCCTTGCCTAGGATCGAGCGAACCCTCAGACTCTTGCTGCACATAAAATCACATCAAACTTTTTAAGTCAAACAAGGTAAAATACATAGTAAATTTTTTGAAATATTCTTTCTCGTAGCTTCCAAGCCGAACAAATCTATGATCATACAAAATTCAATACATGACACAAACCGACACATCGGCTGACGGAGCCGCTTACAAATTGACAACCAATACCCACGACGCTATCTACAAAGTCTCTAACGTAGTCCAGAAAGCGTAACATACAAACCCTGACTCGGCAGCACTCCGGGAACAAATGGAGCTTGCCATCTGCACTGGAACCTCTTCTATACTACCTTCAACTCACCTGGGAGTACCTGCGCGGCATGAAACGCAGCCCCCGATGAAGAGGGGGGTCAGTACGAAAGATGTACTGAGTATGCAAAGCATGAAGTACAGAAATTGAAGTCATAACCGAAGTAAAATGCACAGAAGGTGAGCACAATAGCCAGAATACCAAAGTGTTGCATCTGACGTACAAATATACATAAGAGGTTCCTGAAGACAAATACGGCAATCAAAATGCCAAAATACTTTGCTTTATTTTGAAAAACATTTCCGTCTCATACATACAGAAAACCAAACAAACAATTACCGCAGCCAAAAGTCCAGCGGTCACTATCACACATACCGCGGCCAAGTATCCAGCGGTTGACGTCACAAATGCGGCATACCGCGGTCAAGAATCCAGCGGTCAACATCACAAATGCGGCATACCGCGGTCAAGAATCCAGCGGTCAATGTCGCACACACCGCGGTCAAGAATCCAGCGGTCAACATCACAAATGCGGAATGCCGCGGTCAAGAATCCAGCGGTCAATGTCGCACACACCACGGTTAAGAATCGAGCGGTCAACATCACACAGTGCGCACAATAATAAAACCGATCCGGGACTGGGCGAAAGAAGTAATAACAGAATGCACGAGCGGAATCGTAAATAACCACATGCATACAAATCTCTTACCACAACCCAATAGGATAATCACAACGAAGTGTTAGTTCAAAACCAGAACAACAGTCAACTCAGACATTCTTCCAAGTATCACTCGGGAACATATTAAACCAAACTTCAGAAATCATAAGTATACGAATCGCCGTTTCAGACTTCAACAGATAAATACATAATCACAACGAACTAGGAACAATAGTCAAAAGTGTTTCCTTAATTATTATACGGAATGAACCAAATAGAACAACACAAGTAGGTCTCGGGGATTGTGGGCCCACCTCGGGTCAAGTCGAGGCGGCAGACGTAAATTATGAACATTAGACTCTATGGAGTCATCCAAGAAAGTTTCAAAGCAATGCGAATACGCTTGTGGAAGTTATGGATGTTTAGACACTTTTCTAACAAAACATAAGAATTATAGTTCAATTACATTGAACGAATAGTACTCAAAATCAAACTCGGGTTTCGATGAACAGAATTGTTCCCGAGGCTCAAGTCTAGACCTAGTATACCTAGGACATGCCAAAAGAAGGAAAGGGTGAGCTTTACATACCTGTGCCGACCCTTGCGCCGCTCCAAACTCAAGCTCCAAATTCGCCAAAATCTACAATTTGGTCACATATACCAAATATTGGTTAGAGCTTTTAGGAATTCCATCTTGAATAATCATTTGTCTACAGAAATTTCGGCAGCACCTCCCCTGTAAATATATCATCCCGAGAATATGGCTCGGCCCAAACCAACATCAACAAACCCGAGAATTCAACTCGGCCAACAATACTAACAGTTATTCCAGCAACACTTCTATATTCAATTCAATTCTATCCAATCCAATTCAATCCAATTCAATTCACATAATGTTCCAACAACTTAATCTACATACTACTTTATCCGAACCCTTCAACTTCAATCACAGCCATACATTTCATTGTCATTCATATACGTTAACTTCAACAACACCCTTCGTTTTACACCACATAATCCATAACAACAACCAAAGTGTCAAATAACATCAATTTACCATAACTTACCAAATTCTATACCATTCGGCCACAACAACACTACATAGATTTTCATGAATTTCCATTCTTTTCTATACATTACAACAACAACCAATACACCACATAAATTTAATTCATTCTTCCTTACACAACACCTCATACATACGGCCAACACCATGCATATACAACTACAACCTCAACATGCATGACTTCATACTTTTCATTCATTTTTTTACACATTACAACAACAAACATACTCCATTAATTCAATCTTTCCTCACAACATCACACATACCATGCAAGGCCACGACCCCACACATACATATTTCATGAATTCCATCCTTTTCTACCTACCACAACATAAACAAAGCTTTCATAACATACAAAAGGGGATTAAATCTTACCTTTCTTCCTCAACCTCTTCACTTGACTAGAATGCGAAAACGACGAAACAGATGACTTATCTTCCGAAACAATTATGCCATGTTGTAGAGGACCTTCCATTTAGTAGGAAAACTAGGAGAAAATAATTTTCCTTGGTCAATTTCCCATGGCTCAATTTTGAGAGCCATGGCCGAAACCCTCATGCTCCCACTCTCTTCATTTTTTATTTTTTTTTGTTCTTGTTTTCTTGAATTAAAATGATGACTTCCTATATATACATGTCTTCCACCAATTTTCCTTATTTATAATTTGGCACCTCAAAATAAGAATATAGCCACATGATCCCTCCTCTAGAGAATTCTTCCTTTTTCCTCTAGAATTTTCTTGATATTAAAAGAAGACTAATGTCTTCTTAAGCAAGCTTTGGTCCATAATTTTTATAATTTACAATTAGCCCCCATTAATTAAAATAAGGGCATATAGTGCACGGCCAACATGGCCCCTTCATGGATTTTTCTTGAACTTTGTAAAATCACCATTTTGCCCCTATTCTTTCCGCAATATTTCCATAAGCCATTTTGCGAATTTCCTTTTTCGCCCTCAACCTCTCTCAATATTTCCGTACTAATAATAATCATAAATAATATTTGTGACAACTCGTACATTAAAATGATTTTTGAAAATGGTCTCGTCCTTAACTTCCCACGACGACTTTGAAATTTCCAAACGTACCAGATACGGGCTATAACATCCTCCCCCCCTTTAGAACATTCATCCTCGAATGTTCAACTGACCTTATGGGGTTTTGTAGCACTTCGGGAGGGGTCCCTTTATAGTTGCCTTTTTTTTTCCATGCCCATTCCATATCCTCTTATCCTACTTTCCTCATTATTAAATTCCTAGATCCTTATATGAGTCCTCGTTTCATGTCATGGTTAGTCATTCTTTTCCTTATGCCCATTCTTTATCACTTTCTTCTTTATTCTTGTAAACTTAGCTCGTAAGTATTTCCTTAAGGTGCCTTTCATTCCTTTCTCTTATGTTGGCCTCACCATACATTATTGTCAATCCATTTCTATTTTTCCTTTCCATGTATTCTATTGATATTCCGATATGTTCGAGCTCCGACCTATTTCCTTCTTGGATTTGAGGCTTAGTATAATGTTTTCTCCCCCCTTTATAAGGGGTTTCTGATACGTCACAATCTTCGAGTACTCTCACCTTGAATTGTTCTTCATCCCTCGTCTCTCTTTCTAACTCTATGCATAACGTATCGAAGCTTCTCAGTTCAAGTTTTTCACTTTTTCTTCTTACTTATCATCGTTTTGTCCACCTTTTCATTTCCCTTCATCCCTGCTTGTTGAAATTCATACTCGAATCTCACACACTCTTCTTTTGTTCCATATTACCGTACTCTATGCTCGCCCCATGTCTGCATTTGAATCTCTATCCATTAGTCTTGTACCTTGCCGGGAATTTCCTCTCAGGGGTTCCATCCCCCAAGGTTTTCTTGTCTCTCACCTTTTTCTGATATCTTGATCTCCTTACTCCTCATTACTCACTCACTTCTTTTTCAAATATCATACTGTTAAGAATTTTCTGTCCTTAACCTATAGCGGCTTATCTCATAACACTTGTACCATTTGTTTCTCACTACCACTCAGGTTTCGGTATCCTTTAATCGATTGAGGCCTCCTTTACCATTACGCAGGTTGTTGGGAAAACACGTGTCCATGGATACCCTCACAAATGAGCCATCATACATATCCATATACATATACATAATTATTACCAACTAACCCACAAAATACTTCCAAACATTATTCAAGCCTGTCCTAATTCCTGAACTGCGACGCACTCTTTGTCTCTTCATCGAGCTAGTCCGCCTCGTTCTACGCGTCCTCTTATGGTCTCCAACCATCCCCATATACTCTAGTTACCCTTAGACTAGTCTGGTTTTTCATTTGTCTTTTATGTCAGAATATGTGGAATTTCCTTGTAAACTTCCCAGAGGGTCACCCATCCTAGGATTGCTCCCACCTGAGCACGCTTAACCTTGAAACTTTGCTGGAATCCGGTGCCTTAATGCAGATATTTTTGCGTCCACTTCCACACACGACCTTTATTACATAATTTGAGGCTAGTCGAAGTCTTACAAATCCCGGGACACCCTCATGACACGTCTTTTCTTCCACAATTACCATTTTACCCTTTTCGGCCCTCAGTGTTCACCTTTTACCTTGGGGTGTAACTACCTTCCGTCGTAGGTTCCCAGATTCCTGATGGTAACAGATACACCTTCGTTGCAATTACTTCATAAATGTCCAGATATCAGTCCGTTCGAATAACGTTTTCATAACGATTTGTAGCAAAATCACTTGTCAATTTTCTGAATCCCCCATCAGACCTCGTTTCTCTTATACCATCCCCCTGTACGCAGCAAATATCAATAACGACTCACGGAACATACGGCTATTTACCACATTCTTGCCATCCGGAACTGCCAATTTCAAGTGACAGAACAAATACATTCGGCCTTGCCCTTGTGACCTTTTCATATCGTCACTTACTTTTTTCCATCGTACGTAAGGCTTACAGAAAGAGTTTCATCTTTCCTTATGACTTGGCTCTATCGCACGATTTATGACAGAAAGAAGGTCAACAATCTCTAGATGCCCCGTAGTCTCCTGTTTATAAATGTGGCGTGCTTCACACCATAAACAGGACTCTACTGGACACGACTTCGCAGACAACCCCTAGAACAGACCTGCTCTGATACCACTTTGTCACACCCCAATATCCCTAGGGTGTGATGGGCACCCGACCCTTGCCTAGGATCGAGCGAACCCTCAGACTCTTGCTGCACATAAAATCACATCAAACTTTTTAAGTCAAACAAGGTAAAATACATAGTAAATTTTTTGAAATATTCTTTCTCGTAGCTTCCAAGCCGAACAAATCTATGATCATACAAAATTCAGTACATGACACAAACCGACACATCGGCTGACGGAGCCGCTTACAAATTGACAACCAATACCCACGACGCTTTCTGCAAAGTCTCTAACGTAGTCCAGAAAGCGTAACATACAAACCCTGACTGGGCAGCACTCCGGGAACAAATGGAGTTTGCCATCTGCACTGGAACCTCTTCTATACTACCTTCAACTCACCTGGGAGTACCTGCGCGGCATGAAACGCAGCCCCCGAAGAAGAGGGGGGTCAGTACGAAAGATGTACTGAGTATGCAAAGCATGAAGTACAGAAATTGAAGTCATAACCGAAGTAAAATGCACAGAAGGTGAGCACAATAGCCAGAATACCAAAGTGTTGCATCTGACGTACAAATATAAATAAGAGGTTCCGGAAGACAAATACGGCAATCAAAATGCCAAAATACTTTGCTTTATTTTGAAAAACATTTCCGTCTCATACATACAGAAAACCAAACACACAATTACCGCGGCCAAAAGTCCAGCGGTCACTATCACACATACCGCGGCCAAGTATCCAGCGGTTGACGTCACAAATGCGGCATACCGCGGTCAAGAATCCAGCGGTCAATGTCGCACATACCGCGGTCAAGAATCCAGCGGTCAACATCACAAATGCGGCATACCGCGGTCAAGAATCCAGCGGTCAATGTCGCACACACCGCGGTCAAGAATCCAGCGGTCAACATCACAAATGCGGCATGCCGCGGTCAAGAATCCAGCGGTCAATGTCGCACACACCGCGGTTAAGAATCCAGCGGTCAACATCACACAGTGCGCACAATAATAAAACCGGCCCGGGACTGGGCGAAAGAAGTAATAACAGAATGCACGAGCGGAATCGTAAATAACCACAACCCAATGGGATAATCACAACGAAGTGTTAGTTCAAAACCAGAACAACAGTCAACTCAGACTTTCTTCCAAGTATCACTCGGGAACATATTAAACCGAACTTCAGAAATCATAAGTATACGAATCGCCGTTTCAGACTTCAACAGATAAATACATAATCACAACGAACTAGGAACAATAGTCAAAAGTCTTTCCTTAATTATTATACGGAATGAACCAAATAGAACAACACAAGTAGGTCTCGGGGATTGTGGGCCCACCTCGGGTCAAGTCGAGGCGTCGGACGTAAATTATGAACATTAGACTCTATGGAGTCATCCAAGAAAGTTTCAAAGCAATGCGAATGCGCTTGTGGAAGTTATGGATGTTTAGACACCTTTCCAACAAAACATAAGAATTATAGTTCAATTACATTGAACGAATAGTACTCAAAATCAAACTCGGGTTTCGATGAACAGAATTGTTCCCGAGGCTCAAGTCTAGACCTAGTATACCTAGGACATGCCAAAAGAAGGAAAGGGTGAGATTTACATACCTGTGCCGACCCTTGCGCCGCTCCAAACTCAAGCTCCAAATTCGCCAAAATCTACAATTTGGTCACATATACCAAATATTGGTTAGAGCTTTTAGGAATTCCATCTTGAATAATCATTTGTCTACAGAAATTTCGGCAGCACCTCCCCTGTAAATATATCATCCCGAGAATATGGCTCGGCCCAAACCAACATCAACAAACCCGAGAATTCAACTCGGCCAACAATGCTAACAGTTATTCCAGCAACACTTCTATATTCAATTCAATTCTATCCAATCCAATTCAATTCAATTCAATTCAATTCACATAATGTTCCAACAACTTAATCTACATACTACTTTATCCGAACCCTTCAACTTCAATCACAACCATACATTTCATTGTCATTCATATACGTTAACTTCAACAACACCCTTCGGTTTACACCACATAATCCATAACAACAACCAAAGTGTCAAATAACATCAATTTACCATAACTTACCAAATTCTATACCATTCGGCCACAACAACACTACATAGATTTTCATGAATTTCCATTCTTTTCTATACATTACAACAACAACCAATACATCACATAAATTTAATTCATTCTTCCTTACACAACACCTCATACATACGGCCAACACCATGCATATACAACTACAACCTCAACATGCATGACTTCATACTTTTCATTCATTTTTTTACACATTACAACAACAAACATACTCCATTAATTCAATCTTTCCTCACAACATCACACATACCATGCAAGGCCACCACCCCACACATACATATTTCATGAATTCCATCCTTTTCTACCTAACACAACATAAACAAAGCTTTCATAACATACAAAAGGGGATTAAATCTTACCTTTCTTCCTCAACCTCTTCACTCGACTAGAATGCGAAAACGACGAAACGAATGACTTATCTTCCGAAACAATTATGCCATGTTGTAGAGGACCTTCCATTTAGTAGGAAAACTCGGAGAAAATAATTTTCCTTGGTCAATTTCCCATGGCTCAATTTTGAGAGCCATGGCTGAAACCCTCATGCTCCCACTCTCTTCATTTTTTTTTTGTTCTTGTTTTCTTGAATTAAAATGATGACTTCCTATATATACATGTCTTCCACCAATTTTCCTTATTTATAATTTGGCCCCTCAAAATAAGAATATAGCCACATGATCCCTCCTCTAGAGAATTCTTCCTTTTTCCTTATAATTTACAATTAGCCCCCATTAATTAAAATAAGGGCATATAGTGCACGGCCAACATGGCCCCTTCATGGATATTTCTTGAACTTTGTAAAATCACCATTTTGCCCCTATTCTTTCCGCAATATTTCCATAAGCCATTTTTCGAATTTCCTTTTTCGCCGTCAACCTCTCTCAATATTTCCGTACTAATAATAATCATAAATAATATTTGTGACAACTCGTACATTAAAATGATTTTTGAAAATGGTCTCGTCCTTAACTTCCCACGACGACTTTGAAATTTTCAAACGTACCAGATACGGGCTATAACATAGTCATCTGTTGTGTTCTAATGCTTACAGCTTCCTTAGGGGGGTTGAAAAGATCAACACTCAATTTTGTGTTGTTCCTGGCAGTGAGCCATCTAAGAATTCTTGGATAGGTAACTTCTTTGGAGTATTCCTTGACTTGATGCCTGAGGTGAGGAATGACTTCAAATGCCCAAGCCTAGAAAAAAAAGATGCCATCAAAAATCAAAATAGTGATTGAAGTAAAAAAATAAATAAAAAAAGGTAAAACATTAAAGAAAATTTACCATGAAAGCCCAAGGGAAGCCATATAGGTTTTGTGTCTTCCCCGTTGGCTTCAAATCCTTCATCAAATATTCAACAGTCAAGCTAAAGCTTTGAAAACCCCAGGCATAGCTGTTGATGGCATCATAGTCCTCAGCAAGTTTAATCAATCCAAGCGGTATGTTGTAGTTTACGTCTCTTGCCCAAAGAACACTATACACAAACCAAACTAAGCACAGTGCCTCCTTGTGCTTTTTTGAGAAAGTTTTGGACTCCAAGTCTTGCAATAATTTCTTTTGAGTGTAGCTCTTTCCCACTAAGTTTACCAAAGAGACATTATTCTTAGCTTTGGACCCCTTTGCTTTCTTGTCTGCCTTGGGCGTCCGGGCTGGCTTGGTTAATACAACAGTAGGAAGAGGCTCATAAGGATAACATCTCAATCCGGTAACTATGGCAAACTCCTTCATGCCAAAGCAAACCGGCATGCCACAGTAATTGATCCAAATCTCATCCTTTCTATCACAAATAATCTTACGCTTCAAAAGCTCAGAAACCATTGTCATTTGAAATCGGGCACTGGTATCTTCAGGAAAATCTAAATAGAGCCCAAAGCAGCTAGCCCTAAAGAAATTCTCCAACCCCTGCTGCCGGAGAATGCTCCTGAAGGTGTCAAAGCCCTTGCCCATGGTTGATCTAACCACAAAATCACCAGACAAATCCTTATTTCCATTCAGCGGCATCGTCACGCCGTACTTTTCAATGCTGAAACTCTTGACAACCTCCTCAATCGAAGGTCTATTGGGATCTATGGCAATACTAGAAGACTCAGCAAGATTGGCATCCACATTATGTTTTCTTTTTCTTCTTAACTCAGCCAAGATCTGATCTGTTGATTATTCTTCTTCTTCTTCTTCTTCTTCTTCTTCTTCTTCTTCTTCTTCTTTTTCTTCTTCATTACCATTTTTAGTTTCTGCTTCTTCTTCACCTCCTTCATCCCCTTCAGCTCCTTCATCCCCTTCATCTCCTTCTTCTTTATCTCCTTCTTCTTCACTTACTTCTTTTTCATCTCCTTCTTCTTCATCTCCTTCAGCATTTTCTTCATCTCCTTCAGCAGATTTTTCATCATCTTTTTCACTTTCTTCTCTAGTTTCTTCACTTTGTTCATTTTTATCACTTTATTCTTCATGCCCAACAAAGGTTTCGTGGGTTTCCTCTCTTTCTGAAGCCCCACTTTCACTAACTCTTTCCTCATTTGTTGATTGACAAATAACAGTCACAAGTTTATCTAATGGTGTTTGCACCTTAGCTCTTTTACTAGTTTCTCCCTCAGTTGGTTTCTCTCCTTTTCTTTTAACTGGAGCCATTTTATCTACACACAGGAGATAGAAAAAAAGTTTTAATTGGTTAGTGCAACATTCAAAGTAAAAAGGGAAAAGGAATATGTTGCTACAAGTAATCAGTTGTTGCAACAGATTAATAATATGTTGCAACAAAATACAAAGTTGTTGCAACAACTTATTACTTGTTGCAGCAGAATCTTAATCTGTTGGAAATAGAAAAACAGTTGCAACAGCTTAGCAACTGTTTTGATTTTTTACAACAGCTTGTTAATAAGCTACAACAACTGCTTCAGTTGCTGCAAAAACCTCAACAATTGTTTTGATTTTATCCAGCAGCTGTTGGATAAAATCAAAACTTTTCCTAAACCATAGCATGACAGCAACAATAACAGCAAAAACATCTATATTTCACTACAAACACACAACCATCACAAATCTCACTCACAACTTAAACAAAATACACCAAATAGGATTTTTTTAAACCATGCAACCTCAGCAGATGTTTGCAACTGTCAAACAAGTGTTGAATTTGCTGCAACAGCAACAACAACAGCAAAAACATCTAAATTTAACTACAAAACATCTATATTTCACTACAAACACACAACCATCACAAATCTCACTCACAACTTAAACAAAATACACCAAAACCATGCAACCTCAGCAGATGTTTGCAACTGTCAAACAAGTGCTGAATTTGCTGCAACAGGTAACCTTAGTTGTTGGAAAACATCAACAAAATTGCAAGCCTTTTTTTCGAAATAACAAGGAGAAAAAGAACAAAAACAGCACCAAAAACCATAATTTCACAACCACAACCACTATTTACAAACTCACAAACCCCAACAAGTGCAACAAATACATGAAACTACAACAAAACAAACAACATTCAAGAAAAACCCATGCTCTTCTTCATCTTCTCTAACCAAAATCATCATTTTCACACTCTGATTTCAAAACCCTAACTTTTGAACCAAGTGAAAAAAAAAAGTTTACCTGAGAATGAATAGACAAGCGACAGCAATGGAGAGAGAGAAAAATGAGCAGCAGCAGCAGCAATGGAAAGAGAGGAACGAGCAACAACAATGGTGGTCACTGGTCGCCGATTTTGAACAGCAACAACGGAGAGAGAGAGAGAGAGAGAGATGAGATGAACTAAAGAACTGCTCTTTTTTTTTTGAAATAAAATGAAGTAGTTGGGGTCGTGGGGGAAGTGGGTTGGAAGTAGTTTTTGTATAATGTGTGTGGGTTGGAAGAAGTTTTTGTATAATGTGTATGGGCTTTTGTATATTTTGTAAAAGATTATAAGTTTTAAAAATTATAATTCGGTCCCAATTTAAGTTAATCACATTTTTAAGACAAGTTTGACCTTGGCTGGTCAAACTTGTCACCATTTCTAATTACAAGACTTTTTTGTCACCACAAGTTAAATGTTCCAAATATCCAAACCTCCCAAATACCCATTTTTTTGACCTGACCCAATTTTAACCCAACCCAATAAAATATTAACCCCTAATCAACCAAACAATACCCAAACGTTAAACACCCCTTCATCGACATTGGAGACGGTTTGTGTTCCTTTTGCTGGCCTTGCAATCTTTTTATGGCCTTTAGCTGTTGTTGGATCTGTGATAACATTCTTCTTTTCGAGTTTTGGTCTTGTGCTTTACAGCGGGTTGTGGTCCATCAGGTCTATTTCCTCTCCTTCCTCCATTTTACTATATAATCATATAACCCGCCTTTGAAGCTTGAGACGCACGTCGTCTGAATCTTACTGAAGTGACACGAGTTTTGCTAGGAAGACTCGTTTCGAATGAGGCTTGCATACATCCTAGCAGCCGTTTCCATATTTGATGAATACACAAACGACCTGCTTGACATGAGGGAAGGGTCATGCTTCTCAAGGTATTGCCTATATAGTATAGTCGGTCACTTCTCTCTCTCTCTCTCTCTCTCTCTCTAATGTCGATGAAGGGGTGTTTAACGTTTGGGTATTGTTTGGTTGATTAGGGGTTAATATTTTATTGCGTCGGGTCAGGTATTTGGGGATTTTGGATATTTCTGTTAAAAGAGGGGTATGTTTGAAAAGTTTAATAACGGAAGGGGTATTTTTGACCAAAAATAAGTTCGGAGGATAGTTTTAGCCCCTTTTCCATAGTAGAGGGATATTTTCCCTTTTCCCTTCCAATTATATTACTCTGCTCTTCTCAATCTTGACATAAAATAGATTGTATATTGGAATTGATACAATCAATTGATGGATATATTTATCTTGTACTTATCAACTAATACTAACTACTGGGGACTATACTCGAAAAAGAAGTCTAGTCTGGACTCCCTATTGCATCCATTCTTTCCATCTCGTGTTTCTGTAAGCTATGCAGTTCATTGAGAAATGGTATTTTTCATTTTCTTCTCTCTAGTTAATGTAGATATTCCTATGAATGAATTTTCTTCATGTCATTGTAGGAGGGGGGAGGGGGAGATCAATTTTATGGTCATTTGCAAATGTTATTCTAGTTATGTAATCTTTCTTCACAGGAGTTCGATAAAAACAATGCAAGAGATCAGTAAATAAAATATAAGTAGGGTAATTTTCTTCGATTCAAATCGTACCAGGTCATAGGAGATCATTTATTCTAGGTATAGGAAGTGTGAAAATTAGCCATAGTCCTGTGGTCTCTCTAAGATACGGAAGCTGCTACTTCTATTTGCTGTTCTGTGTATAGTACTTGATATGTTTTTGTTGTTATGGTTCTCCTGTGGTGTAGCTATGATTCAAATTTCATCCCTTGCCTTGTACTTGATTTTGGTAGTAGTGGTCAATGCTCTACTAAGTTTGCATAGCATCTTCTATAAAGAGAGCCTAGGGTATTTTATAGCGTGACAGATTGCTTACATTTTCAAAGCATTGTTTTCACTGAGAACCTATCAAGAAGGTGTTTGGACACTAGAAATGATATAATTTTTCTTGTGAACGGTTTGTCAGAAACATTTTGTACTAATGTTGGACAGGTTCTGATAATGAACTTTTTGGATGCTTGGGTTTTCGCACTTGGTGCCTATATCTTGATCTTTCACTTTTTCTTTTCCCATTGTTTGATTGGACTTTCAGCATTGTATGTTCTGTTTAAATAGGAAATGGTAGACAGATGCTTTCTTGTGGTTCATTGCAACTCAGTCTACTCAAATAGGTTAGGTGTGAATCCCTGAATGTGGTCATTAGTTGGGTAGCTTTGTTGGGATATTTACAGGGTGGCTAGCGATTATATCTATACAGATTCATCCACAGGTGTGGTCTAACGGTCAATGAAGTGGGTGAAAATAATTAAAGATTGGGTTTTAAGTCTCAGTAAAGACAAAATGTCATGTGATTGTCTTGGTAGGCAAATTCAACAGGTACGTGGGTTGATGGAATGTAACAGGATACTCTGTGAATAGTCGCGTGCAAACTAGCTCTGACACCACTAATAAAATAGTAATATACAAACACAAATACTAGCAGAGCTTTTGTATATACTTCTACCATGTATGCAATAATTCAGAACTAAAAAACTAGAAAGGTTGGCGATTATATTGATTTTTACCTCATGATTCCAATGTAGTCAAAACTCTCTATCACTGTGTTGTTTGTTTGGATATGTTTTTACTGCTATAGAGAAATGTTGTTATAGAGAACATAAAGTATAAACATAATATGAAAAATTTGTTCCAAAGAAAACTTGGTTGTTATAGTGAAATATTGTTATATAGGATAACAGTTATACAAATATTTGAGTGTTTAAACTGAATGAGCAATGTGGTCTTTCACTATTACTTACATTAGAGCTCGTAATATTTACTGGCAAAGCAATTTGTGGGAACTGTCTCGAAGTCTCATTCCATATTTTGCATTTAGTGTCTCATAGAAGTAAAAGATACAAATAAGAAACAAATACAAAACAAGCAGTTAAGAATCAATCTTTATGTCCCGAAAAAGAATTCTGGTTTAGAGCAGTATGGTCATTGGTCAATGTACTTATTTTTTCTTTTGTAATCAAAAACTTATTTTTGTGGAAACATAATCTCTCTCTCTCTCTCTCTCTCTCTCTCTCTCTCTATATATATATATATATATATATATATATATATATATATATATATATATATATATATATATATATATATAAACAAGGTGAAGTTTCACTTTATTTTTCCTCATGTTTCACTTTATTTTATTTTTAAAAACTCAAAAGTCTTAACAATTTTAATTTGTTTCCTCTTCCCTCAAATTAATGTGAATAATATGTATCAAATTTATTAACAAAAGCTAAATATATTCACTCTTCCCCTTTTCACATTTATGTATTTTTTACTCAATTTTACTATTACACCTCGGAAACATTTCCGTTCATGTACAGTGAATAGACTAGCGAAGGGCACGAAGTATACGATGTTTTGATAAGTAAGAAATAACATTTGATGATTCTAAATGAGATTTCAAAGATATTTGAGGTAGGAGACGAAAGTTGTTACGGAAAACAAGGTATATGTTGTGTGTCGGGAATGATTTATGAGTATCGAATTAATAATGGCTTAATGATGTTTTGGAGAAGAGTTATAATGTCTCTTAGATTTTTAACGAGGTGTTAAACAAGTGTTAAGAAGGTTGTATAAGGATTGGAGATCAAACGAAACGACGAGGACAACTTCGGAAAAGCTGTGAGTTACACGACCATCTTACACGGACCGTAGAACTTTATACGGACCGCCCAAGGGTCCGTATATCCCAACAGGAAGAATTTTTTCCATGGTGGTGAACCACAGACACTTATACGGACCGTATAAATGGTCCGTATAATGCCCGACGGGCTGAATAAGTTGCAAGTATAAATACACGTTCCCACTTTTATTTTCTCATTCTTTCCACTTCTCCATCTCTCTCAAGACTTCTAGAGGGTTCTAAATATTTCATCAACACAAATTCAAGAAAAATCAAAGGTTCATATCATAAATCCAAGAGAATCAAGTGTAAGAAACTCATTAGGGTTTATCCAAGACAAGAAATCTCTTTGGAAGTGGAACTAGGGTTTTGCTCAAGAGAAGTATTTCCACCCAAGGCTTATTCCTACACCATCTAAGGTAAGGTTTATGGTATTTCCATATTGTTTAAGGTATTGAAAAGTTGAAATACTTTGCTTGTAGAAGGATATAGAAAATGGGTCATGAATGTAAGAATAGTGTCATTTTTGAGTAGTAGTTTGGAGTGAATCATGAATATTGATATGTTGTGATTGTAATTGCATTATGAATGATGTTAAGAGCATGAGAGAAACATCACATGAGAATGAATGTAATGTTGTATTATGATCATGATTATGGATGACCTTGAGAGGAAATTGTGGGGATTGGATAATGATGAATTTGACAAAAGTTATTGATGATGATATTATGAATGTTATTATTGACGTTTGGGAGTTGATATATGATATGGAGAAAGTAGTAGAAACAAAGGAAATGCTGCCCAATTTTCTCTGGCTTTAGTAAGCACGTTCTTATAATCGATTAGCTAATGTTAATGCGAATTCTCTTGAAGGTAGAGACGTGAGCATTAAAGGAGAGCAATCAAGTGATGGAATTTTTAAACGAAAGAGGTATGTAAGGCTAGTACCTTCTTTCTAAGGCATGACTCCTATGACATGAATCCTCCAATCTTTCCATGATTTTCCTACATATCGGAAATTATGAGTCTACAATTATAAAGAGCTTCATACAAGATAAAGAAAAGAGATACGTTACGAGCATGACAATACTGATGATGAATCTAAGTCTAGAAGTCCTCAATCTCATGATATGACATTCCTACGAAGCTAATGATCCTTCTATGATTCCAATGATAATATTTTCCCTATTTCTCCATGAATTTCCTACATTCCGGAAAACTAAGAGTCTATGTTCATGAATAGCCATATGAGTAAAGATAAGAGATATTATGAACATGATGATGATGAGCTTAAGCCAAAATATTCTAGAGTTCATGAATATGATGTTTCTACAAAGCTAATGATGTTAACTACGATCCATTGATGTTGTTCATTGTATACACTCACCTTATATGCTAATTCCTTCAAGGTGAGGCAGAATGCTTATGAATGCTCCATAATGGAATCGGGGGTTCACGACCTTATGTCACCCCGATAAAGTATAGCTGTCTTTGAGTTCTATGCATGCATTATGATGAGTATATAATAATGATATTACACCGCGCCTATATGGCCGGGCAGACACCGCTAAGGCGGGCAACGTATAGACCATGTCTAGATGGCATGGGCAGACACCACTAGTGGGCGGCATGTGATGGTACCCCGGAGGTGGGAGGCCTGGACGCGGGCTAATGATTATCACACCGTACCTATATGGTCGGGCAGTTTATACATATATGCATACATGATAACTACGACGATGCTAATAGTGATAATGATAATGATGACGACGATAATAGTGATAACGATAATGATGACGATGTTAATAGTGATAATGATAATGATGACGATGATAATAGTGATGACGCTAAAGATGTTTATGGGCTTTTATGTATATGTGCTTTTATGTATATGTGCCTATGTATGGCTACTATGAAACCCCGAGCTTATATGGACGGGTAGAATATATATATATATATATATATATATATATATATATATATATATATATATATATATATATATATATATATATATATATATATATATATATATATATAATGCGCGCGCACCACTACAGTTGGGTACAGATAACACTGAGCCTTGGTAGGGCCAGGTATGGATAACACTGAGCCTTGGTAGGGCCAGGTATGGATACCACTGAGCCTTGGTAGGGCCAGGTACAGACAACACTGAGCCTTGGTAGGGCCAGGTATGCATAACACCAAGCTTTATTATAGCTGGGTACGTAAGACACCGAACCTATATGGTCGGGTATGATACTACTATGCATTCAAATGTATGAAAAGCCCGGAGGACATGTATGTGATACTGTCGAGCCACTACGTGGACGAATACAGATAAGGTTTAATGTGTATGAGTAGATATGGTACTATGATATATAGATGATACGATGATGTATGCGCTATGATGATATATGTACTATGATTATATATGATATAGGCATGAAAGCTATCCACCCTTAAATGTTATGCAGGTTATATTTTCATCTTATGTCTTATGATTTCTCTATTATGTTCATTTCATTCATGCCTTACATACTCAGTACAATATTCGTACTGACGTCCGTTTTCTATGGACGCTGTGTTTATGCCCACAGGTAGACAGGGAGGCAACCCAGATTTATAGAAGCTGATAAGCAGACTTTTGAGAGCACTCCATTATTTCGGAGGTGCCATTGGTTTACTGTTTTGTGTACATATATGTTTTGGGCACAACGGGGTCCTATCCCATCCATATGTCTAGTACTCTAGTAGAGGCTCGTAGATACGTATGTGTGGGTAGCATGGTCTCACGATATCCTTATTGTATTTATATTATTTTGATAGCCTAAAGGCTTATGTATATAAAGGTAATTATGTTTCAAAATGAAAAATGATTTTCCTACGATTATGAGCATAAGAAATACGATTGTACGCAGGATGAGTAATAGAACGAGTGGTGCTCGGTGGTTAGCCCTGGGTACCAGTCATGGCCCTAGCCGGGTCGTGACATTTACTAATACTTTTCTTCGAGTTTAACTCCCCTTTAATGCTTTTATATATGTTTTTGAACATGATGAAAAATTTCAAAAAATTTCGAGGGCATCAAAGTAGGCTTTAGTCATTATTAAGTGGAAGGTTATTTTTACAGTATGCCTTTTTCTTTTTTCTTTTTGTTATTGTTATTCGGATGGTAATTTTTTTTTTTCATATTAAGAGGGGTTGTCCTCCCTACCTTCCAAGGTAGGGGTAAGGTCTGCGTACACTTTACTCTCCCCAAACCTCACATTGTGGGATTTCACTGGGTATGTTGTTGTTGTTGTGTTAACAGGGGCTGTTAGTTTTTGTAATTTTGATTTCTTTATTAATCTATTTTAGGTTCTTGCTCTTACAGAAATGTTTGCAGCTAACAAACTTGAAATATGTTTTGTGTCCTTTTTTTCCTTTTCAGGTGCATGCATTCTTCTTGACGTTCTATTCAATATTGGCCTTTCGTGTATTTAAAAACAGAAAAGGGCCAAATATACCCATGTATTATGAGAAATAGTTTAAATATACTCCTTGTTATACCTTCGCTCCAAATGAGTTATACTATTGGGTCAAATATATCCCTCCTCCGTTAAGGTTGTCCAAGGTGGATATCCAATCCTATATGACACTAACATTTGATGACGTGGATGTCACGTGGCATGCCACCTCAGCACCCGCAACCAATTTTATGCGTCCCTTCGTTTGTTCTTCCACTAAAAAAAAAAAATTCCCCTTCACACCATTGCAACTAATTCTGTCCAAACAAAATATACAGCTTTACGGAAATCTCACTCTTAAATTCGAGAATCTAGGGTTAAATACAGCTTTTCATCCAGCTTTTTCATTTTCATTAACCTATTTAATGATCGAGTCCTGCATGACCATTCAAAATAAAGTCAGTCACCTTTTAGTTAGACAAGAGTACGATGACAGTAATATCTTCTCTATTATGAAGGAAATCATACTTGAAGGATTACAGATTCCGCTTTAGCTTCGGATATTGGATTTTCTTGCCGTTCAAACAAGAAAGTACCTAAAACATCCACAATTCGAACTGTCAACCTTCTAAATACTTTTAAATTAAATCCCTAATTAACATCCTAGTCGCTGTAATGTCGAAAGCAACATGAAGAATCATGAAAGAGATTAAGAACTCGACCATGTAATTTTGGCTCAAGCAACAAATGCTTCTCCTCATAGAGCGGAGAGGTAAATGGGTTGTGTTATATCCCACTTTTTGTACATTCGGATAATTCGAGATAATCGCGGGAAGTTAAGGATGAGGTTATATTTTAATTTTTGTTTGGCACACAAGTTGTTCATGAAAGTTTTTGAAGTGGAAATATTAAGAAAGGCTAGGGGTAAAACGGAAAATTCACAAGGTGGTTCATGAAAATATTAAGGTAAGTTTGGGGTTAAAAGTGAATATTTGGAAGTTGAGAAATCATGAACCAAAGGGGCCATATGGCCGTGTGGCACATGTGGGCCACCATCCATGGCTTGGCAAATTTTAATTGATCCAAGCCATGTGTGGGCCATGGTCCACATGGAGGCTTAATATATGAGCTTAAAAGATGACTAAGTCATCATATCCTTCATCTTCTCCCTTAGGAAAGTTGTAAAAACTTGGAGAAAAAGAGGAAGGAGTGTTCGGCCATAGCTTGCAAATTTGAAGTTCAAGAAGCTTGATCAAAAAAAATATTTCTTTCTAGAAAACCCACTAATTGAAGGGTCCTTGTTAACGTGGAGTTGTTGTTGGGGTCAACGAACCACTCGTTTTCATCATTTACAACCCTAGCTAAGTTGTGAAGTCAAGAAGAAAAGGTAAGGTTTAATCTTCTTTTTATATGTTATGAATGGTTTGTGTATGTTGTAGTATGTGAAAATGGATGAAAATCATGAAACTATGCATGTTGGGGTTTGGCCGTGTATGTGTGTGTGGTGTAGGAATGATGAGTTAATTTTTATGTAGTATTTTGGTTGTTGTTGTTATGTATTCTATGATGGGAATGAGAGTGTGATAATTCAAGTTGATGTTGAAATGGTTACGGGCTGATTTGGAGGCCAATGTGATTCCAATATCATTTCTTGTATTTGCGGGGATAACATTGCTAACGTGTGAATTGCTAAGTGTAGTTCATGAATTTGAAAGATAGAAATGTGTTGTTGTTGTTCTTATTACAATTGGAAGCTTCCGGGTAGACTGAAATAATGGTTAGATTATTTTGGGTATTGTACGGATTGTTTGAAGTACTCTTGAATATTGTTTGAATGGTTGCGGATTAATACTTGAATATGTAAGCAATTATGAATTGAACGTAAATGGAAAGTCGTCAAAGTTTGTAGAAGAAGTTGTTAACGTTGGAATGTGTTTTGAATGGATTGTCGATATTGTTGGAATAACTGTTGGCATTGTTGTTGCTAAGTTGGCCGAGTTAAATTCTCGGATTTGTTGTTGATGATATAGCCGAGTTGAATTCTCGGGGATGTTGCATTTACAGGGGAAATGCTGCCGAAATTTTTGTAGATTAAGTGTTGATTTAGAATTGGACTCTAAGTGTTTATGGCTAATCTTTGGTATATATGACTATTGTTGTAGATCATGCGAAGCGAAAGACTTAAGTTCGGATTAGCATAGAAAGCGGGCAAGGTATGTAAGGCTTAACCTTTTCTTCTTGGCATGATCCTTATGAAATAAGTATATGATGTATATGTATGGTTTCAGAAAGATTCTTATTCTTAGAGCCCCTAGGATGGCTAACGTTCTTGATCTCCTATAAGCTGTTCCGTATGGTTTTGATATGTATCCATGATGTCTGATGATGTGTATCTATGTTGTCTGAAGTTTGGCCAATATGTTTCCGAATAGCATTTGAGAAACAAATGATATGACTATAGTTTTGACCTTCCAAATGTTAACACATTCGATTGTTCCATCGAGCCTTGGATATGTTTTGATACGTGCATAAGACTCCAAAAGTTCTATTTGATTTGATCCATAGTGATATCCAAAAGATTTTTGACATGATTTTGGCCTTGATGTTCCAAAATGGCTTCCGAAATGCTTATAGAACGTTTTGTACTTCAAACGCTCGTAACTTTCTCATACTAAGTCGGATCGACCCGAAACTTGTTTCTGGGCCTTCAGGGGTCGGTAAGTACACTTATGCATGGAGTCTTGATTTACGTGCATATGGTTTCGCACTACTCTGTTCGTGCAAGCCTCAGTACGCCCTTCACTGAGCCCGGGCCAGGATATGTTATCGTGCGTATTCCTCTGCATTGTTCACCGAGTCCTTCGCTAGAGGGCCGGGTATGGTATATGTATATGATGATATGATTATGGCACCGAGTCCCATGATGGGCCGGGTACGATATATGTGCACATGATTTCATTTACCGAGTCCCTTAATGGGCCGGGTACGGTATGACTTCATTCACCGAGTCCCTCACTAGAGGGCCGAGTACGGTATGTATATGTATATGTATATGTATATGCATGCATGATAATATGAAAGCATGATAACATGATTCTATCCACCGATTCCCTTAATGGGCCGGGTACGGTATGTATATGATGTATGTTCGCGCGCATAATTTCATTCACCGAGTCCCATAACGGGCCAGGTACGGTATATGTATACATGTTTTCATGATGACATAATGACATGGTTTCATTCACCGAGTCCCAGAATGGGCCGGGTACGGTATGTGACATGAAAATGTTTGATTCTGTTCCGTACTACACAGGTACAGTAGTTTCTTGGTTATGATGCTTGACTCCTGGAATCTCTATTGCAGTTATGATCTTTTCAGTTGTATTTCATGCCTTACATACTCAGTACATATTCCGTACTGACCCCTCTTCTTTGGGGGCTGCGTTTCATGCCCGTAGGTACAGACGTCCGTGTGAGTGACCCGACGGTTTAGACTTCCTACTCTGCTGCCTTGGAGTGCTCCCTTGCTCCGGAGCCCACACTTTTGGTACAGATCTTTCTGTGTACATGTTTATGTATGTGTATCTTCAGGGGTACGGTGGGGCCCTGTCCCGTCATATGATTCTATTGTGTCTGTTAGAGGCCTGTAGACATATATGTGGGTTATGGGTCGCTATTGTTCGGTTACGTCTGTGGTTTGCATCTAAGTGTTCCTAATTGCTATGACAGCCTTAACGGCTTGTATGTATATATGCTTATGTATATGCTTCGGATGATATGTTCCACGACAACCTTAGCGGCTTCTGTATGATATGTATGTATATGCGACCGCTTCAGATTAATATCTGTATAAATTAATAGATGTTGGATATGAATAAGATATGGACATGTCGATTGGTAAGTAGGTGTGTATGGGTGTCCAGCTCGGGCACCAGTCACGGCCCACGGGGTTGGGTCGTGACAGGTTGGGGGCGCTGAGGTGGCATGTCACGTCATCAAATGTCAGTATCACGTATGATTGGATGTGCACCTTAGACGACTTTAACGGAAGAGGGGTATATTTGAACTAATAGAATATTGATAGGGTACATTTGGACCGAAAGTATAACGAGGTATATATTTAAACTTACAAGGGTATATTTGGTTCTTTTCCGATTTTTAAATCATGAAATTTTCAAGAAATTTGACATAATAAAAAATTATTCTTTAGTTATTAGTGAGAGTTGGACTATTTTTAAATGAGTCTTTATTTTCATTTTTTTGTTTGTTGGCATGTAATTTTATAATTTTTCTTAAATTTATTTACTTTGTGGTTTTGGAGCTTTAATTCTTTTAATTTTTTCATCGAGTTGATGCTTTCAGTGAGAGGCTTAAGGCTCACAAACACATGTTATGTTCTTATTATCATTTTCTTTTCCTTTTCCTCTATATTTCTTTCCTTCTTTTTAGTAGAATTACAATTTATATGCTTATTAGCATGTTAGTTCTACATTGCATTAATATTTAAAATTTTATTTCTTTGGTAGAAACAAATATTTTAAACTAAATGTAGGAATTAATGTCTATACCTTTTACTTTATTTATCGGCAATTATTTTTTGTATTTCATATATATATATATATATATTTAAATCTATGATCTTGATATTTGTAAAATAGTTATTTTCATGACTGCACGAAGCGCGGTCCAATGCACTAGTGTTATATAATTAAGAATTAATTGTGGGCAAATTTAATTGACACTATTAAGAAATAGTCAAAAATCGACCTAACAAAGAGTCGGAAAAAACCGACCTTGGGAGGTCGGTATTTGACTCAAATTTATTTTAACAAAACTGACCCTCGGAGGTCGATTTTTTTAAGAGTCAAATACCGGGAAAGTTTAAAATCAAGCACTAGAGGTCTGTTTGTCGATTTGTAGTGGCACCAAATTTTGCCTCATAATCCTGTTGAAATCAGTCCAAATCTAGCCTTAAACTTTCCATTGGCAATTGTCCCGTAAGAATTGTATACGGTAAAAACCGGGTCAATGTATGACCGGTGAGTCCGGAGCCAAGGGTGAGTCTAAATGAGAACGAGCATGTTCGGTCTTTTCTTCACACCAAGGTATCGTGCTCGAAGCAATTGATCCGAGACAGGGAAAGCGTGGCCGTTTGTCCGGGTACGACGGTCCGAGAATCATCGTGTCCGTTGGTCGGACTAGCCGGTCCAAGATCATCTTTGTTGGTCCGGTTGACCCATTGCGGTGTTGACACGCGTCAGGAAACCCTTCTACCATTTTATACTACCTTATCTCTTTTAGGGTTTCTTTATTCATAAGGGCTTTTGTGCTGCATTAAAGGCCCATAAGGCAAACCTATAAATAAAGGACATTCTCCCCCCTTTTTGGGGTTAGCTTCTTCAAATCTAGAACATTGTAATAGCCAAATATATAAAAGCTCTCTCTCTCTCTCTCTCTCTCTCTCTCTCTCTCTCTCTCTCTGATATTGGTCCAGATTTGTGGCGTTCTTTAGTTTTACTTATCCGTTCAACATAATACGTTGCCTAGTATATATATATATATATATATATATATATATATATATATATATATATATTTAGCTTAAATCATCGATTTCAATACACTTACTCGTATTATATATATATATATATAATATACTACAACAAGCGAATCCATATACATTTCATACCAACCAAAATAGGTTAAAATTCATCCACATATCCTATACCTCACTTACAAATTTAATTATTACCGAAATCCGGGGTAAACAGTTTGGCGTCCATCGTGGGGCTAGGATAATAGTGGTTTTTTAATCTTTGCTTCTACCTTCTTTCATCCGTAGATTACGGAATCTGCTAATTTCTGCAAAAAACGGAAAAAATGCCAAGCAGCGGACAATCCGGTCATGTCAACAACAACGAAATTGTGGCGGAAAATGAGAACAGTGGGTTGCGAAACCTACCTGCAGATCCAGTGGATCCAAACTCTGTTGATTCAAGAGAAGGCCTCAACCGGCAGAACACCGTGAATCAGGAGAATGACGCCTTACCGGCCACTGATCCCTTGAATACTCATAACTCAATTACTTTATCTCGGGCTCAAGGCCGAAAAACACCTGATACTCCGGATGAGATTAACTTACATAATTTTTGAAATGTTGCAGGAACAGGGGACCGCCATAGCCGAACAAGGGATTGCAATAGCTCAGTTGTAGAGCAAAAATGATAAGGCAGCTCCGGAATGGTCAAAAGGGGTCACCAAACCAAGGAGGGATGAAACACGGATAGTCGAGAGTAATGGTTCCGGAGCTGGATCATCCACCGAAGTCCTGAAGATGCTCGAGACCTTGGCAAAGCAGGTAGATTCAACGGAGAAGAGGGTGGAAACATATAACTCTCGGGTGGATCAGATCCCGGGAGCTCCGCCAATTCTGAAAGGGCCAGACTCAAAGAGGTACATTAAAAGGCCTTTCCCTCCTAGTGCGGCTCCGAAGTTAATCCCGAAGAGGTTCAAGATGCCGGATATACCGAAATACAATGGTACAACGGACCCGCAGGAGCACGTGACTTCGTACTCCTGTGCCATAAAAGGCAATGATGTCGAAGAGGATGAAATTGAGTCCGTGTTGTTGAAAACATTTGGGGAAACGTTATCGAAAGGGGCGTTGACCTGGTATGACCATCTGCCCGAGCATTCCATCACTTCTTTCGAAATGCTCATAGATGCATTCATCAAAGTCTATGCCGGAACTAAAAATGTGCAAGCCCGGAAGGCGGATATCTTCCGAATAGCCCAAAGGGACCATGAGTTGTTACAAGAATTTGTGAACCGCTTCCAAAGGGAACGGATGGAGCTTCCTCCGGTTCCAGAAGAATGGGTTGCACAAGATTTCACCAAAGGGCTTAATCCTCGGAGCTCGACTGCTTCATTCAAACTGAAAGAAAACTTGTTGGAATATGAGGCTTTAACCTAGGCAGATGCACATAACAGATACGAATCAAAGATTCGGGTAGAGGATGACCAACTTGAACTTCCCCCGGGACCCATAAATATGAGCAAAAGCTCTGAAAGGTCGAGGAAAAATTATGAGCCGGAGATGCGACCATCGAGGGAAAGTTACCGCCTATACTCTCATTTAGAAAAACCGAGCTTCAGGTCAAAAATATCGAGGGTCGGCTCCAGTCACTTCTCGGGTAGGGGCGATAAATGGGCCGAACGCCCATCAAACAGTCGAGGCCAATCATTTAGAAGTGATGCAGGGAGTTCGGCTACCAACAAAGACGTACCGAGGATATCGGAGTACAACTTCAACGTCAACACCTCGAACTTCGTCTCAGCTATCAGCCATATCACGGAGGCTAGGTGGCGAAGGCCATTGAGGTCAGACCCGGGTCAACGGGAATATCATGAGACATATGGGCACAGAACTGAAGACTGTCGTCAGTTAAGGGAGGAGGTGGCTAGTTTATTGAAGAATGTCCACCTTCGAGAATTCCTGAGTGAACGAGCCGAAAGCCACTACAAAGAAAGCGAGAGTCACAAACGTGCTGAGCCGGTGGAACCTCAATATGTAATCAATATGATAATTGGGGGAACAATGGAAACCTTTGTTCATTTCATTGTACGAGAGAAGCACAATCGGGATTATGTACCCGAGGGTTCCATCTCATTCAGCAACGAGAATGCAGAAGGCATCATTCAACCGCACAATGATGCATTGGTAATTTCTATCCTTATTTACATATCACAAGTTAAACGTATTTTGATTGACCCAGGTAGTTCGGTCAACATCATCCGGTGGAGAGTGGTAGAACAGCTAAGGCTACTCGACCAGATTGTACCGGTAGCCTGAGTACTCAGTAGGTTCAATATAGCAAGTGAAACCACGAAGGGAGAGATTTCTTTGCCGGTTAGCATTGACAGCACCATACAACAGACGATATTCTATGTCATTGAGGGAGATATGAAGTCTAATGCTTTGCTTGGCAGACCATGGATTCATAGCATGAGAGCAATACCATCAACACTTCACCAATTGCTGAAGTTCCCAACCCCGTAGGGGATAAAAACTATCCGAGGTGAACAGCCCGCCGCAAAGGAGATGTTCGCGGTCAAGGAAGCGCCACTTTTTCCAAAAAAGCCGGAACAAAGAGATGATGAATTAATCGGAGGCGAGGATACCAAATAGCAATTAAAAGATACGGGTCAGAAAGCGAAGCAGAAGGGATCAGACCCGATTGGTGAAGAGGACGATTTCGGCGTACCCAGATCGTTCGTATTACCGGAAGACTCGGATTCAGCCAAATCTACCGTGGAGGAACTGAAACAAGTCATCTTGTTCGAATATCTACCGGATAGAAAGGTATACCTGGGCACGGGGTTAACCTCGGAGCTCGGGAACAAGTTAATTAAATTTTTTCAAGCTAATGCTGATTGTTTTGCATGGTCCCATATAGACATGACAGGTGTGTCACCGGAAGTCACAACTCATAAGCTCAGCCTCGATAGGAGATTTCCCCCGGTGAAGCAGAAAAGAAGGCCAATGGTCGAGCCAAAACATGCCTTCGTAAAAGATGAGGTAAAAAAGCTTTTAAAAATAGGCTCTATCCTGGAGGTAAAATACCCGGATTAGCTAGCCAATGGACTGGTGGTGCCAAAGAAAGGTAATAAATTTAGAATGTATATTGACTATAAGGATCTGAACAAAGCATGCCCAAAGGATTCATTTCCGATGCCTCACATCGATCGAATGATCGATTCCACGGCCGGGCATGAGATGTTGAGTTTTCTCGATGCTTACTCTGGGTACAACCAAATCCGGATGCACCCAAAGGATCAAGAGAAAATGTCCTTTATTACCCGATACGGGACTTACTGTTATAATGTCATGCCATTCTAGTTAAAAAATGCCGGAGAAACTTATCAATGCCTAGTTAATGGAATGTTCGAAGAACAGATAGGGAAAACAATGGAAGTTTATATTGATGACATGGTAGTCAAGTCACTAGAAATAGAGGACCATTTAAAACATTTGCAGGATACCTTCTGTTACACCTCAGAATTTTTTTTGTTCATGCACAGTGAATAGACTGACGAAGGGCATGAAGTATATGATGTTTCGATGAGTAAGAAATAGCAGTTGATGATCCTAATTGAGATTTCAAAGACATTCAAAGTAAGGGAAAAAGGTTTGCCAAGAAAGGCAAGGTATACGTTATGTATTGAGAAAGATTTATGAGTACCGAGTTAATGGTAACTTAATGATGTCTTGGAGAAGAGATATAATGTCCCTTAGATTGTTAATGGAGTGTTAAACAAGTATTAAGAAGGCACCGTAAGGATTGGAGATCAAACGAGTCGACGAAAAAGAGTTCGGAAAAAGCTGGGCATTGGACGGCCAAACATACTGGCCGTATAAAACATACTGGCCGTATGTTCAACCATATATCCTGCCCAGAATGGTAGCTCCACTGGACCAAATATACGGCCAGACATACGGTCCATATAATTTATACGGACCGTATGTTGGTCTGTAGAATTGAGTCGGGCAGCTTTGAAAATTAATATAAGAGACCCCAAGTTCATTTATTTCATTTCATTTTCACCTCACACCTGAAGAACACTCTAGAACCCTCTCTACTCTTCATCCACAAGAACTCAAGAGAAGTTTATGATCAACTTCATCAAACCAAGGAAATCAAATGCAAGAAGCTTTCTAAGATTGCTTGGAGTCAAGAAAACTCTTTGGATTGAAGCTAGGGTTTTTCTTCAAGTGAAAGATTATCATCCAAAACTTGCTCCTACACTATCTAAGGTATGTTTTATGATCATTATATGTTGTTTAAGGTATTGGGAGGTTGAAATACTTAGATTATGAAAGGAGATAGAGAATGGGTTACAAAGATGAGAATAATGAGATTGTGAGTAGTAGCTTGAGATGAGTCATGATTCTTGAGATATTGTGATTGTAAATATGTTATAAATGACATTAAGAACATGGGGTAAACATTATATGCAAGAAAACGTAGTAGTGTACTATGACCATGATTATGGGAGAATTGAAGTAAAGTTGTGAAATATGGATAATGTAGATGAATGAAGATTGTTTGTTATAATGTTGAGAATGTTATTATAGATGTTTGGGAGTTGATAGATGATATGGGGAAAGTCACATAAATAAAGGAAATGCTGCCCAATTTTCTATAGCTTCAGTCAAGTATGCTAAGCTGCCGATTATCTAATGTTGATACGAACTCTCTTGAAGGCAGAGACGTGAGCATGGAAGGAGAACGATCAAGAGATAGAATAACTAAAAGAAAAGGTATGTAAGGCTAGTCCCTTATTTCTAAGGCATGAATCCTATGGCATGAATCCTCCTATCTTTCCATGATTTTCCTACATATCAAAAATTATGAGTCTACGATTATAAAGAGCTTCATACAAGATAAAGAAAAGAGATACGTTACGAGCATGACAATATTGATGATGAATCTAAGTCTAGAAGTCCTAAAGCTCATGATATGACATTCCTACGAAGCTACTGATCCTTATATGATTCCTATGATATTATTTTCCCTACCTCTCCATGACTTTCTTATATTCCGGGAACTATGAGTCAACGTTGATAAAGAGCTTCTTATGAGATAAAGATGAGAAATATGTCATGAATATGATAATAATGATGATAAGTCTAAGCCTAGAGATTCTAAAGCAAGATATGATGTCCATGAAGTTAATGATCCTATTTACGATCCCTTGATGTTGTTCATGGTGTACACTCACCTTAAAATGTTAGTCCCCTCAAGGTGAGATATGATGATTATGATCACTCCATAATGTAATCGGGGGTTCACGACCTTATGTCACCCCGACATAGCCATAGCTGCCTTTAAGTTCTAATGTATGTTTTGATGATAAATGTATAATGATGCTAAGTTATGATAAGGTCATGATATGCCTATGAGATGTATAATAATGTTAAGTTTATGATGAGTATATGACGATGCGATTACACCGTGCCTAAACGGTTGGGCATGCCACTGCGAGGGCGGGCTGCATACGATTCCACCGTGTATAGATGGTCGGGCATGTCACCGCTAAGGCGGGCTGCTATGGTTACACCGAGCCTAAAGGGCCGGGCATGGCACCACTCGTGGGCGGCATATGATGGTTACCCGGACGCGGGTTAACGATGATGGTATATATGATATGGGGATGTATGTGCTATGATGATATATGTAATACGATTATCTATGATATATGTATGCAATGCATCCATTCTTAAAGGTTAAGCAGGTTATATCTTCATCTTATGTCTTATGATTTCTCTGTTATATTCATTTCATTCATGCCTTACATACTCAGTACAATGTTCGTACTGACGTCCGTTTTCTTTGGACGCTGTGTTCATGCCCACAGGTAGGCAGGGAGGTGATCCAGACTCGTAGGAGCTACTAGCAGACTTTGAGAGCACCCCATTATTTCGGAGGTGCCATTGATTTATTCTTTTGTGTATATATATGTTTTGGGCATGGCGGGGTCCTGTCCCGTCCCTATGTCTAGCACTCTAGTATAGGCTCGTAGATACGTATCTGTGGGTAGTATGGTCTCATGATTTCCTTATCGTACATGTATTATTTTGATAGCCGAAGGGCTTATGTATATAAAGGTAAATATGTTTCAAAGTGAGGTTGGTTTTCCCTATGATTATGAGCATGAGAATAAGTGCTATAACTAGCGATATGAGTGGTGCTCGGTAGTCAGCTCCGGGTACCCGTCATGGACCCTAGTCGGGTCGTGACACCTTTGATCTGCTTCGCAAATACAACATGAAGCTTAACCAGGAGAAATGTGCCTTCGGTGTCCGATCAGGCAAATTTTTGGGTTTCATGGTGTCGAACCGGGGAATTGAAATTAACCCGGACAAGATCAAAGCCATCGAGTATATTGAGGTGGTGAACAACGTCAAGGCCGTGCAGAGGCTCACCGGAAGGATAACAGCACTAAGCCGTTTCATTTCGAGGTCTTCGAATAAAAGTCACCGTTTCTTCTCATTACTGAGAAAGAAAAGTGACTTCATCTGGACACTGGAATGTCAAAAGGCTTTGTAGGAATTAAAAAGATACTTATACAGCCCGCCCCTGCTGCACACGCCGAAGGCAGACGAACAGTTATTTCTATACCTTGCTGTGTCCGAGGTAGCAGTAAGTGGTGTTTTGGTCCGAGAAGAAGCAGGTACGCAATTTCCAATATATTATGTGAGTAGGAATTTAGGGGATGCGGAGACTCGTTATCCATACCTCAAAAAGTTGGCCTTCGCTTTGGTAAGTGCGTCAAGAAAGCAGAAACCTTACTTTCAATGTCATCCGATATGTGTAGTAACTACTTACCCGCTAAAAAACGTCATGCATAAACCAGAATTATTAGGTAGACTGGCCAAATGGGCCATAGAGATTAGCGGATATGATATCGAATATAATCCTAGAACAACTATTAAGTCACAAATCTTAGTCGATTTTGTGGCAGACTTTACCCCCGCCATGATTCCTGAGGTTGAGAAAGAACTTTTGCTAACCTGGGGAAAGGCTTCAGGTATCTGGTCTCTACACACACATAGGGCTTCGAACCTAAAAGGTTCCAGGTTGGGCATTGTCCTTAAAACTGTCACGACCCAACCCCATGGGCCGCAACTAGTGCCCGAGCTGGACACCCAGACGTACTCACTTACCAGAATCGGCATACACTGACTTATACAGATACAAAGATCAGATGTCGTCTTAAGCGGTCACATATAACATACATATCATACAGAAGCCACCAAGGCTGTCGTAAAACATATCGCCCAAAATATATACATACGTATTCACACATACAAGCCGTTAAGGCTGACATAACATATGGAATCGCTTGAGAAGCATATCACACAGACATAACCAAACAATAACGACCCATGACCCACATACATGTCTATAGGCCTCTAACAAAGACAACAAAATCATATGACAGGACAGGGCCCCGCCGTACCCCTGAATATATACATACATATATACAACGGAAGAGTCTGTACCAAAATATAGGCTCCAGAACAAGGGAGCACTCCAAAGCAGCAGGGTAGATGTCCTAAGCTATCGGGTCACTCATGTGCGCGTCTGTACCTGCGGGCATGAAACGCAGCCCCCGAAGAAAGGGGGTCAGTACGAAATATGTACTGAGCATGTAAGGCATAAGAACATCAAGTACAGATGAATCATGAAAACCAGCCTCAATAATAGAATGCATCTTTGGCTAACATCTGAGAATATCTGCATAACTCTATATGACAGAAACTGACTCTACGACGTATGATAGGCATAGATTATAATATAGCTGATAGTGCTGTGGAACGTACAGGCCGATCCATATATAACATAACGTTTTAGTGCCGAGGAACGTACGGCCCAATCCATAAATATAACATATTAGTGCCGAGGAACGTATGGCCCGATCCATAAATATAACATATTAGTGCCGAGGAACGTACGGCCCGATCCATAAATATAACATAACATATTAGTGTCGAGGAACGTACGGCCCGATCCATAAATATAACATAACATATTAGTACCGAGGAACGTACGACCCGATCCATAAATATAATATATTAGTGCCGAGGAACGTACGACCCGATCCATAAATATAACATAACATATTAGTGCCGAGGAGCGTACGGCCCGATCCATAAATATAATATATTAGTGCCAAGGAACGTACGGCCCGATCCATATATAACATAACATGTTAGTGCCGAGTATAACATAGTGCACACAATGACATAACCAGCTCGGGACTCGGCGACCGATATAACAATAGTATGCACGAGCAGAGTAGTGAGAAACCATATGCATATAAATCAATTCTAAGACTTGATGGAAAAGTATACTTACCGACACCTGAAGGCTCAGAAACAAGTTTCGGGTCAATCTGATTTAGTATAAGAAAGTTATGAGCGTTTGAAGTACAGAACCTTCTACGAACGTTTCAGAAGCCATTTTTGGAAAATCAAAGCAATAATCATGTTAGGTACCTTTCGAATATCGTTATGGATCAAATCAGATAGAGCTTTTGGAACCATATGTACGTATCAAAATGTATCAAAGACTCGATGGAATAATCAAACGTGCTATCATTTGAAAACCAAGACATTAGTCATATCCATTATCTCTCGAATGCCATTCGGAAACATATCAACCGAACTTCGGACATCATAGATACGCATCAAAACCATATGAAACAGCTTATGGAAATCAAGAACGTTAGCCATCCTAGTGGCTCTAAGAATAGGAATCTCTTTGAAGTCATACATATACGTCATCTACTTGTTTCACAAGGATCATGCCAAAAGAAAGAAAGGGTAAGCCTTACATACCTTGCCCGCTTTCTACGCTAATCCGAACATAAGTCTTTGGCTTCGCAAGATCTACAACAATATTCATACATACCAAACATTAGCCATAAACACTTAAGAGTCCAATTCTAAACCAACACTTTATTTACAGAAATTTCGGCAGCATTTCCCCTGTAAATACTACTATCCCCGAGAATCCAACTCGGCTAAATCATCAACAACAAATCCGAGAATTTAACTCGGCCAAATTATCAACAACAATACCAACAGTTATTCTAACAATATCCACAATCAATTCAACAAGTATACTAACGTTAGCAACTTCTTTCTACAAACTTCGACGACGTTTCATTTACGTTCAATTCATAATTGCTTACATGTTCAAGTAATAATCCGCAACTATTCGAACAATATTCAAGAACACTTCAAGCAATCCGCACAATATTCAGAATAATCCAACCAATATGTCATTCCACCCGAAACCTTCCAAATGGAACAAGAACAATAACAACACATTTCCTTCCTTCAAATTCATGAACTACACCAACAACTCACACACTAACAACATTATTTTCCATAAATACAAGAAACTACATTCAAATTACATTGGCTTCTAAAACAACTCTCCAACACTTACAACTTCAACTAGAATCATCAAACTTTCATTATCAACATAGAATACACAATAACAACAACCAAAACACTAGATAAAATAATTGATTCATTCTCTTCTATTCCATACAACAACCACACGACCACTACATTCATCCATATTTTCATGAATTCCACCCATTTCTACATACTACAACATACACAATCATCCATAACATATAAAAAGAAGATTAATTCTTACCTTTTTCCTTTAACTTCTCACTTGGCTAGGGTTATGAACTTGCAACAAAGAGTGGTCTACTTGCTCCAACAATTATCCCACGTTAAAGAGGACCTTCAAATTAGTAGGAATGCTAGAAGAAAATAATTTTTTTGGATCAAAATTGAAGCCTTCCATTCTTGCTTGCTTGGCCGAATATGGCCCCTTGTTTTTCTCCTTCTCCAAGTTTCTTGAGTCTTCTAAGTAAAGATGAGAAATATGAAGAATTAGTCATCTTTTGGTCTTATTTATTTTTCTTCCATGTGGGCCTTGGCCCACTTCATTTTGGACGGCCAAATGGCCCATTAATTCAAGCCCACTTTTTTTTGTTTTTTTTTGTTTTGTAATTCATGAAAATTTATTTCCTAATTCCAAATTTGCCCTTAGCCTTCCTCCATATTTTCTACGATCCATCTTGCGAATTTCCCTTTTTGCCCCTAGCTTTTCTTAATATTTCCACTTCAAAAAATTTCATAAACAGCTTGTGTGTTAAACAAGATCAAAATATGGCCTTGTCCTTAACTTCTTGCAATTATCTTAAATTATCCGAATGTACAAAATGCGGGATATAACAAAAACCCCCACCAGAGATGCCGTTAGACAGTCGATTAGAACTATTAAATTGACTAACAATGAAGCCGAGTATGAGGCTATGATTGCAGGTTTGGAATTGGCTCGATGTCTGGGGGCCGAAATAATCGAAGCAAAATGCGACTCTCTTTTGGTCGTTAACCAGGTAAATGGGGTCTTCGAGGTCAAGGATGAGCGTATGCAAAGATACTTGGAGATAACTCAGGTGGTAATACACTGGTTTAAAGAATGGACCATGCAGCATGTACCCAGGAAGCAGAATAACAAAGCCGATGCATTGGCCAATTTGGGCTCTTCAGTCGAAGCGAAGGAAATCAAAACCGGTACCGTAGTGCAGTTGATGAATTCGGCGGTAGGAAATGGGCAGGCCGAGATAAACATAATGGGTCTAACTTGGGATTGGCGCAACAGATACATCGACTACTTGCAAAATGGGAAACTCCCAAGCGACCCAAAGGAATCAGGATCACTTCGGACCAAAGCAGCATGGTTCTGCTTAATAGATGGTCAATTGTATTGACGATATTTCTTCGGACCTCTAGCCAAGTGTTTGGGTCCCGGAGAAACAGATTATGTGATGAGAGAAGTCCATGAGGGTACCTGTGGTAATCACTTCGGTGTGGAGGCTTTGGTTTAAAAAATTATTAGAGCCGGTTATTACTGGAACCGGATGGATGATGATGCGAAGAATTTTGTTCGAAAATGCGACGGGGGTCAAAGGAATGCCCCAATGATTCACCAACCCGGGGAGTTGCTGCACCCGGTGGTATCACCTTAGCCGTTCATGAAGTGGGGAATGGACATCATCGGTCCTTTGCCATGGGCACCAGGTAAGGATCATTTTATTCTGTTTATGACTGACTATTTCTCAAAATGGGTTGAAGTGAAGTCCTTCGAAAAGATTAGAGAAAAAAAGGTTATTGACTTCATATGGGACCATATTATCTGTCGTTTCAGCATCCCAGCCGAAATAACGTGTGATAACGACCATCAGTTCGTTGGCAGCAAGGTCAATAATTTCCTCGAAGGTTTGAAGATCAAGAAGATTGTATCGACTCCGTATCACCTGAGTGCAAACGGACAAGCTGAATCCACGAACAAAATAATCATTCAAAATCTAAGGAAAAGACTTGAAATATCCAAATATAAATGGAAGGAGGTGCTGCCGGAGGTATTATGGGCTTATAGGACTACGTCAAAATCTAGCACGGGAGAAACACCTTTCTCGTTAGTCTATGGGGCTGAAGTTTTGATTTTTGTAAAAGTTGGCGAACCGAGCCTCCGGTTCAAATACATCACCAGCGGGTCAAACGAGGAGGCTATGGCCGTAAAACTCGACCTGGCGGACGACTACGAGAAAATGTGCTGGTCCATTTAGCAGCTCAAAAATAAAAAATGGAAAGGTACTACAACCGGAGGGCCAATCTTCGGCATTTCCGAGTTGGGGACTTGGTACTTCGGAAAGTCACTTTAGACACCAAGAATCCCAATGACGGGATGTTGGGTCCGAACTGGAAAGGGTCGTACAAGATAACTGGAGTAACGGGCAAAGGGTCGTATCAGATGGAATCCATGAAAGGACAACGGTTGCGCAATAACTGGAATGTGGCTCATTTGAAGAGATACTATTGCTAGATACCATTGCTAAGGTATGGATGTCTACCCTAGTGATTATCTTTTATTAACCTATACCTTTTTGCAGAAGTAGTATCGAATGAAGATTAGGTCTGAAAACATGTGTTGCACTCTTTTCCTTAGTACGGTTTTGTCCCGAAGTGGGTTTTCCGACAAGGGTTTTAATGAGGCAACAAGTAAAACTTTTTAATTTATGAAAACAAGGCAAAGTGCTCGGAAATGGAGGGTCTGCCCCTCGAGTGGGGACTTAATAAGTGCTTACCCAATCATGCAGCTCGGATAAACACTTAGGGACTATCATACCCACATCGAGGCCTATGCCGAAAAGGAAAAATTAGTTTAACTCACCAAAGCAGATGAAGAAACGCTGTTAAGTGCTATATACCAGAAAGGTCCTCGAAATTTTGTGACTTCTTATTTTTGTTTAAACCCGGACCTTTTGTATTAGGCTTCGATGTAAGGACCAAACGATAAAAAATGAATCGTGTCCACTTAGTATTTGCTACGGCAAAAACAGAAGGAAACAAATGAAATCCTTGTATTATGTATGTGCAAACACTTGCAATATAAAGAAGCGTTATGAAAAAATATGTCTCGGACATGTCTTTTTATCAAATGCCCTATACCGGGGACTATTATCGAAATTCGGCTAAGGCACCAAAGTTACGTAGAATCGAGCCAAAATCTTTTAACACCCTCGAATGGGGACTGTCGTCTCAAAACTTGAGAAAAGGCAGGGATTCAAGTATCCGAACCTAATCTATTATAAGCAAACGGTCGGAAAAGGTTCAAACAACTTAAAAACCTCGACCCAAAATGCCCAACGTGATTCGGAGATGTCTGAATTCATGAAGCATAAATAAGCCCCGTGGGCAAACCATTCGATAAAATTCTCGGTCAAAAACATACCGAACGAAGAAAAACAAATACTTAATAAGATAGGCGCAATACGGACAAAAAGGTGACTTCGAACCTCGGATCATCCGTTGCTGGATAAAACGATTAAGGCAAATGTCATAACATACGCTCGGATAAAAGAATGAAGAAAACAATAGGGACTACTGGGAAATATGCATTTCATATATAAAACCAAGTCTTTACATTTGGACTTCCCACACAAGTCAAAAGCGAAAACAAAATAAAAAAATAAAGGTTCGTACTGGCCCTGATCTACCCGGTATGGTCGAAACCAGAATTCTCGGAAACCGTCTGCTCGAAATCTTCAGACTCAGCATCAAGAGCTTTCTTAGCCCTCTCCTCGATCTCTTTGGCTTCGAGTATCCAGGTCTGGAGGTCCCCTAACCCCTTTTTAACCTCTTCGAGGGTAATCCTCCGGGATTTTCACCGCTCATACTCAACTAGAATCATAGAATGAGCCTCAGCAGTCTCCGTGCCTTTGAGAAGAACTGTTTGAATTTGATTAGCCGACTCAAGATCGTCCTAAAGCACATCATTGGCCTCTGCAGCCTCCTCGAGCTTGCTCTTGAGCTCGTCACTGATCCGGGCTTATTTCTCGGCCTTCTGTTCGACCACCCTCAACTTCTCCTTGTCATTAGCACTCTCGAATTCAAGCTACTGATGCCTTTCTGCCATCCTCACGGCATCAGCCTTGACCGAATCAAGTTCACTTTGAAGTTGGGAAATAGTGGCCTCGAAATAAAAGGGCATTGTCTTGGTTAAGGCTGACATTATCCGCTTCAAGGAGCTGGTTCTTTTCAACTATATCGGCCAACTCGGCCTTCAAGCGAAGATTTTCGGCCTTTACCGCCTCGAGCTCGGGCTGAAGATTGGGGAGAGCAGCGGCCCGGCTCAGTTGGTCTTCTTTTTCCTGTAGGAGGTGTTGGAACTTCTCCGTTTCTTGGCCCTGGGCATCCAGCTGGCCCTTTAAGTTGTCAACCTCGTGTTGGGCATGGACAAATCCCTCATTAATGAGCATAACTCTCTGCAGAAGAAACAAATCGAGTTAAGATGGATAAGCGAGAGTCGAAAATCACATTGAATTACAGAAAGATTGAGTGTAAAGCTTACCCGGTTGCCTGCATGCATGCTTTCGTTAATAAGGCACTGCCAAGGGACCCCGACAATCTTTCTCTTATCTGAGTCTGAAATAAGAGGCCTCAGATAACTTGCTACTCCCACAAGACGGGACAAAAAGCTACAATCCTCGGGGACGGTGATCACGGCTGACCTCGTCCGTCTTGGTTCCACACTGAGGGATGGGAAGATACCTACAAAGGAATCCCTTGCACCCATTTCGGTGGCTCGACTAGCTGCCCTCGTGGCTCGAGGAATAGAAAGTTGTCCGAACCCAGCTACTTCCTCGGTTGCAGGAGGGGTATCCGAGAACATGTCGTCCAGGTTATCGGACCTCGGAGCAGGAGTAGGAGAAGCCGGAACCGCTTCAGCAGCCTTGGTAGAAGCAGGTGCCTTGGATGTGGTAGCTTGGTTACCACCGGGCAGTGGGCTGGTAGACATTGTAGCCTCGTTATCAGGGGCCGACTCTGCCCTTGTTCGGCCTCAATATCCGAAGATGGTTCGGATCTTCTAGGGAGCCTCTTCGGGCCAAGCATCACCCGAAGAGGAATTGGAAAAAGAACATATTCTTCCCCACCTGTGTGAGGGGTCAGAATGGAAGATCCTTCCCCAGTTGTAGGTAAGGACGGAATGTTAATTTCCTCCACCGGAACAGAGGCAACGGAGGGGCCCTCACCAACCCTTTGAATAAGAATGTCGAACTCTGGTTCATCCCTCAGGGTCCGAACAACGCTCTTCGCCCTCTTCTTTGGTTTTTGCCCTTTGGTCGAGGGTTTTCTCTGTCTCTTTCCGGCTGCAGTAATGAGCCGGGATGACCCTGCCGTATCAAATTCAGAAGCCGGTGTGGCAGGCTCGGCCATTGATTCGGGTCTTAGCTCCATCGAGCCCTTGGGCAAGCCTGAATACCGAAGGGGTTATAAAAAGAAAAAGAAGAAGGGAGGATGCAATAAATACCGAATCAAGGAGAAGATTACCGTGATTTTGGGCAACCCATCGGCCACGCGACAGGTCTCCCCATGTTCGTTTTTCATGAGGGTGTTGGCTAATGATTGATCCAACCCACTCGGTAAGGTTCCGGACAGCTGAAGGTATCCATGCCTCGGCTAAAAAAAATCACATATGTATGTAAAGAAGCAAATTTTGACGAAGCATAGAGGAAGGATAATTATAGAAGGGGGAACTGAGGAACTTACGTCTATTGTTCCACCTTTCCGGAAAGGGCATGTGGTCAGCCGGAATAATGTACACGGTCCTTACCTGGGCATAACGTTCTAACTGTCCTCGATCTCTATCCTTGTTGAGTTTGGAAAGGATCGGGTTCTGACCTCGTTTGGCAATCTTTATCACACCCCCTCGGAAGATTCTCGGAGAATACAACCGGATGAAGTGCGCCAATGTGAATTCCCTTTTGGCGTTATTGGCCAGTAAGCGGAGGCAGGCCACGATCCTCTAGATAATCGGTCCAATTTAGGCCAAGGTCACATTATACAGCCGAAACATCTCGAGAATGACCGGATCAATTGGAGGATCGAATTTGAGCGTGAACGGATACGTATAGGAAACCTTCTCTGTAATCGGTAACGGACTTTTCGGGCCCGGGGGCGAACACTTGTCCCATCCACAATCAGCCTGGACCCGAGGGAGGAGATCCTTTGTAATAGACGAAGGGTATCACCTTACGTCGTAACCTATATCTGCGATAGGAGATGGCTTATCGACGTCAAACTCATGGCTGTAGTTTGGTCTGGACAGTATTATGTCCAAAGCAGTTGGTTCCACAAATGTTTTTCCTTCGGGTTGTGAAACAGGCTTGGAGAAAAAACTGAGGGAACATCCTGGGAAGTAGATTCGGTGTTGGCAGACATTTTTAAGGTGAGAGTAAGAATATTTGGGAATTTGAAGTAGCAGATGGAAGATTCAAGAACGTAACAGTGGAAGAGGAAATATTGGAAGAATGGGAGAAGCAGTTGAAAGATGCAAAAACTTTGATGAAGTAACAAAGAGGCTTTACGATCAAAGTAACAAATGGAGAAGTTAACAAAGTGGCCTTCACGATCAAGAATCAAGAAGTAGAGAATGTGAAAAAAATGTGAAGTGAAAGTGAGAACGACGCTGCAGTGAGCCTTATATAGGCGTTATACTGTAGCAGTTACAAACAACGGCCAATCGAAAAACGACAGGTATCCCACATTTAATGCGACGTGATATGAAGCGACGTAGGTTGAGGTGGTTCCCGAGGTCGACCATTCTGGACGAGACACGTGGCCGAAGTCAGAAGGACGTGACATAACTGTTCCCGCCAAATTTGAAGATAAGAACGAGCTTATGGAACCACCGATTTTGTGACTTATCCACTTCTCGTTACTCCGGTAAAACTACGCTCCGGAAAGTGTGGAGACTATCTGTATACAGTAAAAACCGGGTCAATGTATGACCGGTGAGTCCGGAGTCAAGGGTTAGTCCAAATGAGCACGAGCATGTTCGGTCTTTTCTTCACACCAAGGAATCGTGCCCGAAGCAATTGATCCGAGACAGGGAAAGCGTGGCCGTTTGTCCAGGTATGCCGGTCCGAGAATCATCGTGTCCATTAGTCCGGTTAGCTGGTCCAACATCATCGTGTCCATTGGTCCGGTTGACCTGTTGCGGTGTTGACATGAGTCAGGAAACTGTTCTGCCATTTTATACTGACGACCATACGGGTGTCAGACCGTACGGTCCTACCTTATCTTTTTTAGGGTTTCTTTATTCATAAGGGCTTTTGTGTTGCATTAAAGGCCTATAAGGCAAACCTATAAATAGAGGACATTCTCCCCCTTTTTTGGGGTTAGCTTCTTCAGATCTAGATCATTGTAATAGCCAAATATATAAAAGCTCTCTCTCTCTCTCTCTCTGATATTGGTCCGGATTTGTGGTGTTCTTTAGTTTTACTTATCCGTTCAACATAATATGTTGCCTAGTATATATATTTAGCTTAAATCATCGATCTCAACACACCTACTCATAATATATATATATATATATAATACTACAACAAGCGAATCCATATACATTTCATACCAACCAAAATAGGTTAAAATTCATCCACATATCCTATACCTCACTTACAAATTTAATTGTTACCGAAATCCGGAGTAAACAAGAATGTCTTCATAAAATAAACTTCAGCAACGGTATTAAACTGATTAAGATGGACTTCAGGATGACCGATAGTTGTCGTACAGATATATATTTCAAACATGTTTAGCACGACTTGACATCTAAGATCATTTGGCGATCTCAAAGAATCACACAAAGTTTCGGTGTCAGAAATATTGAACTCGGCAAAATTTGTGATACCTTGTGTGAAAATGAATATACAAATCTCTCGGTTACAAAATGTTTAACTGTTTGCCTATTAACCACCATTCTTTTACTTAGCTGAGAGATTATTGTTTTATACTCTAAAGATATTGGCAACTTAACATTGAATTTTGGAGTACAACTATGTCCCACGTAATTATTCTCGTAAACAATCTCATGCCCAATATAACACAAACATAATAGTATCTACATTCGCCATTTTTAAAAGAGGAAAAAAGATATGCAAGATGAATATGAAGATTAAAAGCTAGTTGTTTTAAATTATAAAAGATGCATTTTTACTTCATGAAAAATCTGATTAAATGACAGTTGCATGAATTTTGGGCAAGATATCAGATGAAAAGTACTATATAGCACATTAAATTTCAACGCTATCCACTTTTCATGTACATATTATATTAGCAGTAAAATCATTTCAGAATGCAGGAAAGTAGTATACAAAAATGGATATGTATAGCACATGAATTTCATGCATTATATGAGTCAAAGCTGACCATACATCCGTTACCTTAGGACGTTAGCCAGACCCATATAGCGCATGAAATACATGCACTATAGCTTCTTTTTTTACACATTTGTCTCATACTTTTGATAAATAAATAAAAACTCATTTGGGTTCAGAACTCCTCTTTCTTATTTCATTAAGCTTATTTTCTCTTTTCTTCCTCGATTTTCTGCATATCTTTATAAAATTATTGATAACAAAGTAGTCTAGGGGCCATTTTTATTCATATCAATTTGCATTCTTTTCACATAGATATTTTGATCTTTTCTTCTTTGATCGCAAATCCCAATGAACCTCTCTCATCACTAGGGGTAGCAAATGGGCGGGTTGGGTTGAATTTGTGCGGGTTGAAAACGGGTTAGATTACAGCCAACCCATATTTCATGTGGGTAAAAAATTTGGTTATGGGTTAGCCCATATTATATAGATGTAATATTTATAATTTTTTCTTTTGCTCAAATTAATTTTTTTTAAGAAATTAAAATAAAAATTTATGAAATAGAAAATTCGGTGGAGGGGGCGGGGGCGGGGTGTAAGGGGTGGTGGGGGTAGGTGGGCTGGGGGGTAAAAACAAATTTCTCATTTTTTATAATATTTTTAGTAAAAGTAAAATAAGATATATTAAATAGACAATTCGTGGGGGGCGGGGGTGGGGGTGGGGTGGGGTTGTGGGGGTACAAATATTTTCCATTTTTTATGATTTTTTTTTTATAAAGGTGGGTGGGGGTTGTGGGGGCGGGGGTAGGTGTCACTACTCAAATCACGAAGCCGCAAAGGCACTAACTTCCCCAAGTCAGTAAGACATCCAAAACCCAAATTAAAGTAAATGATGCAAGGATTAAGGCGGAATAAACATACAAGTCAACTTTTAGGTCTTTAAAACTTTGCAGTCATAAAATACGAAAATAAAGGTACAACCATCCCCGAATCTGGTGTCACCAATACAAGAACTTCTAAGATACGAATACAAGTCTGAAATAATACTTAACACACTGTTTGAAATAAAAGGTCCGGAAACAAACGATAGAGGGAAAATCTGGTGCTACAGATCATCATGTAGCTCACCCCAAACTCTCTAGAACAGCCTCCTTAACAAGCAACCGAGAAATCTTGTGGTCCACTGGTACTGGGTAAAACATTTGCACACAAAAAACATCTAGCAAGTGTAGCGTGAGTACGGGAAACAACGTGTATTCAGTACCATCGTCAACTGACCTTAACGAAAATAGAGACGAGGGTTGGCACAACACTCCCTAAATCCAGGTTAGGTGTGAATGTGTCAAATGAGCATTAATGTGACATTTTAGACATATAAAGTCCTATCGAGGTGAGTTTGGGTGAAAATAGTTGTTTTAAGATCAATACGAATAGTGGGGTGCGTAAGATTCGATAGAATCGACTAAGTTTTTGGTCGGCCTGACTTCCAGCCTGTTTACATGGCAATCCATTAAGAATTTGAGAAAATTTAAAACATGAAAGTTGTATCCCTTTGAAAAACCTTTCAAACGATATAAGGTGGAGCTCA
The DNA here is from genome assembly GCF_019175385.1 of Lycium barbarum. NCBI lineage: Eukaryota > Viridiplantae > Streptophyta > Magnoliopsida > Solanales > Solanaceae > Lycium > Lycium barbarum. The sequence goes on along the minus strand of NC_083347.1, from coordinate 60,101,214 downwards.
AATGGAGTTGTGAGTTAAAGGTTATGACCGTTTTACTGGAAGGTCGCAGAATAACCCGCTGGACCGATATGCCGTGCGAATCACGTTATGTGGCCGCGTTTATGGACGCATTTTGACCCAAAAGTACCAGGTATCCTGTTTTGATATTCGTTTAGAAATGCTCTAGCGTTTGGCGAAATGCTCCAGCGTTTGGCGTAATGTTCCAGCATTTGGCGAAATGCTCCATCATTTGGCGATATGCGGTGCAGAATTCTAGAGCAGAACAGATCCACCCAAAAAAACCCCAGAACGTGAAATTTTCTTAAATTCTTTCATCCACTTCGTCTTGGCCGACTTTTTGAGAGAAAACAACCCTAAGGCTTCCTCAAAACATCTAAGATCAGTTATTGATCAATTCTCATCATTACAACATCAATCTAACATCAAATTAACTCTAGTTCATCCTTCAAAACCATAGATTCTTGAAAATCGAAGAAAGAGAAATTGAAGGAGACTTTGAGAAGCTTCTTAAAGGTATGTTCTTTGATCCTTACTAAGAATATTTAGAGGATTAAGGTATGCCTATGTTTTTGAAATCTTCTTTTGAAGTATGTCTACGTTTTCAAAACGTTTTGAGATATATACATGTGCCTTGAAAACATTGTTTGAAATATGTCTACTTTTAAGAATGTTTTGAAAACAGGATTGATTTTTGAGAATCCTCTTTCATGGTTGTGCATATTGAAACCCTAGTTTGGTGGTCAATCTTTGTTAAACTTATTTTCGAATTAAAGGTGATATTTGAACAAGGTCATGCATGTGTAGGGTCAAGCCCGCATCGAACCTTATACGAATTATACTATTGCGATGACTGTGTTTTACCCCATTATGGGATGATAAAGCTTGAAGCTTTAAACGTAGTTTGCCTTTGAATGTGTTTTCTTGAACTCGAAATTGAATAAGTTGTTTGAATAAGGATTCTAAATTGATTATGACTTGAAATACCTCTATTGTGAGAAGATGACTTGAGATGTGAATTCGGCTATAATCCATGTTTGATGATTCAGTTGATATACCATGATATGTATTTGTTTGTGTTTGTGTCACGACCCAAACCGATGAGTCGTGACGAGTGTCTGACCTCTGGCGACCAAACACCCATATACTCATATATGAATCTTATTGGACATCTAGGGCCCATACATAACTTAAACGAATCTCATAAAGAGGCGACATGAACACTGACCAATCTGTATATACATAAACATGCTGAAAGAATAGTGCAAGCCAGCTAGGCTACTACATACACTGTACACAAAAGAAATAGAAGCCAACAAGGCTATATCATCTGACTAATACATATAATTGTCTACAAACCTCCACTGGAATGAAAGCTGTAGAAAGGACGGAACAGGGCCCCATCATACCCATATGCATATACATCTCAAAAGGGTGGCATACCAAAACTGACTGCAGCTCCGGATCAAATGGAGCGCACTAACCATTGCTAGATCTAGAGGTCCTACTGAGCTGGACCACCTGTCTGTCTACCTGTACCTGCAGGCATAAACGCAACACCCCCCGAGCAACGGGGAGTCAGTACGGATAATGTACTGAGTATGTAAGGCATAAAAACAACATGTATATAGAAGAATCATGAATAAAATTTGATCTCATAAGCTGAAATAATTGTCTGCATGTACTTGTATGAACTAGTATCTGTATGCATCTGTATAAATCGGCATAACTGACAATGCCTCTGTGGGCGCAAAATATGTTCGCTCATGCCTATCAATATAGGTCGTACATATGTATATGTGTATATAACGCCTGTCAATCCTCTATGGCTTCCTATGATATCATATGGGCCTCTCTGCGGCCATCATCATATACATTGGTGCGGTACGTGTGCCCGATCCTCATATCATCATCATGGTGCGCCAGCTGATCAGGTGGTAATGCGTATATAACACCTATCCGTTTTCCCATACCCCATATACATATAATACTTGCGCATATAACGCCATCTGGTCACGGGTCAATATACATATATATATATATATATATAAATGAATGTAATCCATGAATAACTTTATACATAGAACTGGACCCATGAACAGAAGGAACCATCATAAACGGGGTGCATGAACATCAAAGACTGAAGAACTCCTAATGCTTCTAAGAGTAGAGTAATATGGAAACTCGCTTACTCGTTTGTCGATTCATATCGTAAGATCATGCCAAAAGAAGGGAAGGATATCCCTAACATACCTTGGGGTATATCTAATCGTCCAACTTCTACCTCTCGAACTTGCAAGTCTACAATTAAGATAATATAGGCCTTAATTATACTATTTGCCTCGCTTACTAACCATCTTTAAATACATCTAGAGCTTAACGAATTATGGACAACATTTCCCTTGTAAGCTCAACAAACCTTCAACTTCCCATTCAATCCAACATTAACCACAACAACAATAACAACACTTATATATAAATATATACTCAAATTTATCCCCAATCATCTCTTAAAATAGCCTCAAGTCACTACCTTGCCCTTCATCAACTTACCACTTCCACAATTACCTTCTCTTTACTTAAAATCACTAAAACTCTTGATAATAATGTTATACCCCGCGTTTTATGTAATTGGATAATTCAAGACAATCGCGGGAAAACGACAAGCGAGGCTACATTTTATTGTGTTTGGCACTTGAGTTGTTTATGAAGAGTCTAGGAGTGGAAATAATGAGAAAGGTCAAGAGCATGAAGGGGAGTTCACGACATGACTCGTGGAAATACGGAGGAAGATGAAGGGCAAAATTGGAAGTTGGAAAAATTGCCTTCAAGAATTTCAAGTAGTAGCCCAAAATATAAATGGGCTTGAAGGTTTTCTTTGGGAATTTATAGGCCCAACCGGCCTTGGAGAGGGTCTAAGCCCAATATGAAATAAGACTTAGTCAATATAAGGGATGACTAAGTCATCTTCATCCATTAAGTGTCTAGAAATTTCAAGAACTCAAAAGAAAGAAAGAAGGGGAGAAACCCCAAGGCCTTTCGGCCAAGAACAAAAATTCCAAGAAAAATTGAAAAACATCTCTCCAAAAATTATTTTCTATCAAGTAGAGGGTGCACAACAAGGTGAAGTTGTTGTTGGAGCAAGAAAAATTCAAAATCATATAGGTTTCCAAGAGATAAGCAAGTGAGAAGTTGAAGAATAAAGGTAAAATTCTAACCTTGCTTTATGTGTTATACATGGTTTATATGTGTTGTAGTATGCTAAAATGGATGAAATTTATGAAGGAGAGAAATATAGTACATGGCCGTGTGTATGTATATATGTGTATGAGCCATGCTTCAATTATTTTAATTAATGTTTGGTTGTTATTGTTGTGAATGATATATGGAAAAAAAAAATGGAAGTTGAATGAATATTGAGAAGTTGTAGTGTGTATGTTGGTGTTGGCCGTGTGGTTATGGAAAAAATGGAAGAGAATGAGTCAATTTTATTTAGTATGATGTTGTTGGAATATAGATTATGAGGTTGTCATTGTTTTCATAAAAGTTAGAAAGTTTTGGAAGAAGTAGTAAGTTGATTGAATATGGAAGTTGTTAGTATTGTTGTTGTTGGAATTGTGGTTGATATTTTGGCCGGGTTGAATTCCCGGGATTTTTGTTGATTGAAATTAGCCAAGTTGAACTTGGTGGGATGGAGTATTTATAGGGGAAGTGCTGTCGAAATTTCGGTAGCCAAATGTTTCCTTAAGATTCTAACTCAAAGTATACTAATGAAAGTTTTGGTAAACTTGACCAAATTGCAGATTTTGACGAGATTGTGACGCGATTTTGGAGTAGCTAAAGGAGCGGAGAGAGGTATGTAAGGCTTCACCCTTCTTTCTATGGCATGTCTTGGTTGTAAGAAGTCGGGCACAAGCCTCGGGGACGACCTCAATCCCCGGAATCCGCACCTAAAGTTTTCAACTTTTCATTCAATTGAATTGAAGTAGAAAGTGCGCAAAATGATAGAAAGACCTCCTAGACCTCTATGACGTGCGTAAATGGGACCCGATCACCCTAGAACCCTCACAAGTAATGACATGACCTGTAGTATATGTAAATAATATACGCCACCTCATCCGGCCCGAGGTGGGCCCGCTACCCCCGGACTTTCCTATAGTATTGGTTGATGTACTTCAAGTGAACCCGAAGGGAACCTTTGATCCCGATCTTGTTACCATGAGATAAGTACTATGATTCCTCTAACGAGGATGCCTCTGTGATGACAAGGATGACCATGATGTTAGATAAGCGGGAATGCCTATAATACGTACCACCGGAATGACCCTATGACTAAGACGACTAAGCTAAGCATCTTATACGAACATGAAAGTGACAAACTAATTCTTGAAACTTATTTATATTCCCTAGCCATGATTTTATTTTCTAGAAGATTTCAAAGTCTATGAAATGACATCTATAATACCCCGATTTTATTTTACGTCCATTCTAATATTATCCTCCATTGATACTCTCATCTTAAATACTTGTTTTCTTTCCGAGGTAAGACAAAACGATCACTATCCTTTCATAAGATAATCGGAGGTCACCGACCTTACGTCACTCCGATGGATACATGATTCTCCTTGGCCCCCTTGTACGCTTATACACTATATGTATATGTAGATAATGTAAGTAAATGTATGTAAAACACATATGTATGTACAAGCTGTGTATATAATCAAAGATTCAGAGCGCTATAGACGCTGACATATAAGCATGATGTATGTACACGTATACGGGGAAGATGGGGATAAGGGCAGAGCGTTATACACGCATTTCCACCTGATCAGTTGGCATTACATGACATGATATCGTCCCGGACGCGGGATGCCCGGACGCGGGAAGTACATTTATGGCTAAATGGATCGGCTGCCGACGCCTCGGCAATATGAGACATCTTATTTTTACATATATGTATAAGAAGAGATTTTCAAAGGAAAGCTATGTAATAAGATGATATACTATGACACGAAATGCTATGATATGATAAGATAGGATATGATAAGCTAGACTATATTGTGGCAAGCCACACTATGACATGATACGCTAGAATATAAAATACCGTGAGGTGATAAGCTACGATATGACCGGATACGACATACTATGATAGTGCAGAGCGTAATGTGACAAAATGCAACATGATATTAACCCTAGTTCCTAAGTCTACGAAAAAGAAACGTTGCAGAAGGAAAAAAAAAAAAAAGGGGACAAGTCCGTATGAAAGCCGGCCCGAGAAGGGGCCTCGCTACGTGCAGGTTATTTTCTTGCTGCATTATCGATCCTATGATTCCCTGATATTGTTAATCATGCTCTATATTACTGCTTCTATTATTTTCCATGCCTTACATACTCGGTACACTATTCGTACTGACGTCCCTTCTTGTGGACGCTGCGTTTCATGCCGCGCAGGTCAGCAGGCTGGTGGACGTGATCTATAGGAGCTTATCAGCAGTACTCTACAGTGCTCCAGTTGTTCCGGAGCTTTACTTCAGCGGTACTATTTTGTATATGTATATTCGGGCACGATAGTACTCGGCCCTTTCTATGTGTAATTACACTATGTCTAGAGGCTCGTAGACAGATATGTACAGTTAGGCAGGTTCAGTAGATATACGATGTTTGGGCATTATGATGTTGTTGTATAAAGTATTAACGACGTTTGCAAGTCTATGTTTCAAAAAAAAAAAATATGGCACTGTTTATACGAGATAGATAAGGGGTGCTCGGTACAAGTATCGGGTACTCGTCACGGCCCCTAGTTGGGTCGTGACAGAAGTGGTATCAGAGCAGTTCGGTCCTAGGGTTTGTCTACGAGCCGTGTCCAGTAGAGTCTTGTCTATGGGTGTGTAGCGCGCCATACTTATAGGCAGGAGGCTACAGGGCATTTAGGAAATATGACCTTCTTTGCATTCTAAGATCGTGCGATAGAGCTATGCTACCAGGCTTCCACATTCCTTTCCTAATCCTATGTTATGGTTTCAGTAATGCCGCCGAAGAAAAAGGCTACGATGGCCGAGAAAGCCAAGAGAGTGGCGGCCAGCAGAGTTGAACGGGAGCTAGAAGAAGAAGAATCTCATAATGAGGCTCCCCCTCAGACCGTTCCTGCTCCCCCTGCACCAGCAGAGCAGGGAAGAGTTCCCGCTCCAGCCCCCGCACCCCCAGTTCCACCGCCAGCAGCTCCGGGCCAGCAGATGGCAGAGGCCATCCAGTTATTGACCCAGTTAGTTGCCGCACAAGCTCAGCGGCAAGATGTAGACACGGGAGACAGGGCGGTAAGCGCAAGGGCCCGAGACTTTATTACCCTGAAGCCGCCAGAGTTCTATGGATCAAAGCCAGAGGAGGACCCGCAGAGCTTTATAGATGAGATGCTGCGGACTCTGAGGATTATACATGCTTCTGACACGGAGTCCGTAGAGTTGGCTTCATACAGACTGCGGGATGTGGCAGTTCTGTGGTATAGCAGTTGGGTATCTTCGAGGGGAGCAAATGCACCCCCTCCGGTCTGGCAGGAGTTTACAGAGGCATTTCTACGACATTTCCTACCGCCAGAGGTTCGACGGGCTCGAGCCGACATGTTCCTAAACCTTAGACAGGGAAATATGAGTGTTCGGGAATACAGTCTTCGTTTCAACTCATTGGCCAGGTATGCCCCAGCTATGATAGCGGATAGGGGAGATCATGTGCACCGTTTCGTGAGTGGGTTAGGGCCACATTTGGTTAAAGAATGCTTGACGGCCTCACTCCAAGACGGGATGACTATTACCCGTATCCAGGCCCACGCCCAAAATTTGGAAGAACAATATCAGCCACGGAGGGAGGAGCGCTATCCAGACAGGGGTTCCCGAAAGAGAGGCCGGTTTTCCAGGACTAGAAGTGAGTACAGAGGGGGACAGACACAGGGGCAATTCGGGTACTCAGACCAACCGGCGGCCAGTGCACCTCCTCGATTTGCTGATAGGGGGTTTGACCGTTCTACTCACTCGAGACCGGATCAAGGTACCCGAGCCTCAGAATCTCAGTTTAGGGCTGATGCTGGCAGGATAATGTCACCCCCGCCACGATGTGCTCGATGCGGCAGGCCACACTCGGGAGAGTGCCGCGCAGGTACGGGTGCTTGCTATACTTGTGGGCGGGTTGGCCATTTGATGCGTGATTGCCCATTGAGAGATGACGGAGACCGAGCCCAGCCTACCGGGTCCGCAGTTGGTTCATCGTCGACCGTACGCCCTCAGGGACAGGCCTCCCAGGCTCCAGCAGGTCGTGGCCGAGGCAGAGGAGGGATACCCAGCGCAGCCGGTCCTCCACACCGTATATATGCAATGACAGGACGACAGGACCCTGAGCCTCCCGCTGATGCGGCCACAGGTACTTTTTTTTGTTGGTATTTTCTATAATATGTGCATTAATTGATTCGGATTCTATCTTATCCAACCCTGCCCTTTTGTATTGCTAAACATACTAAGAATTTGGATATTAGAGTGAGGAATAGTCACCCGCACAGGTAAAAAGTGAATCTTTGTGATTGCGAAGGCTAAAATAGTCATTAAAAGAGAAATATTCGCTACGAGGGTGTTCAAACATTGCTGAGACCCCAACTTACCCCATATTATATAATATAGGTAGTACGGGGAAGCGGAAGTAAAAATACTAACACCGTGACGCTGAAATGCATCAGAGTTTCAAGGTTAAGCGTGCTCAGGTGGGAGTAGTTTCATGATGGGTGACCCCCTGGGAAATATGCTGAAAATTTCGTAAATGTGAAAACAAGAGACGAGTGTAAGAGTAGGCAGCTCAAAGTAAATTGGGGTGTGGAAAGTGGTTAGAAACCCCATACGAGTCATATAGGCCGAGACGGACTAAACTAACAAGAAAGGGGGAGCCATGACAACAGAAAGCTTTGGGAACGAAGGAGAAAAGTACAGATGTCACAGGGTGAGACCGATATTAAGTCCACACTATCTAATGCAAGGAATTCATGATAAGGCGGTGTGCGGGAACATGTCTAGTGAGGGGATAGACGCGGCAGACGCCACGAATGAGGAATTACAACTGTGAAGATCGCAAAGAGGGCAACCTAAGCTCCTAAGGTGGACATGTTAAGTGACATGAGGCATCTACAACGGAGACCTCCCCGAAATGATGTGTTACGCTATGAGGCGAGTTTAACATTCGAGGACGAATGTTCTAAAGGGGGGGAGGATGTTATACCCCGCGTTTTATGTAATTGGATAATTCAAGACAATCGCGGGAAAACGACAAGCGAGGCTACATTTTATTGTGTTTGGCACTTGAGTTGTTTATGAAGAGTCTAGGAGTGGAAATAATGAGAAAGGTCAAGAGCATGAAGGGGAGTTCACGACATGACTCGTGGAAATACGGAGGAAGACGAAGGGCAAAATTGGAAGTTGGAAAAATTGCCTTCAAGAATTTCAAGTAGTAGCCCAAAATATAAATGGGCTTGAAGGTTTTCTTTGGGAATTTATAGGCCCAACCGGCCTTGGAGAGGGTCTAAGCCCAATATGAAATAAGACTTAGTCAATATAAGGGATGACTAAGTCATCTTCATCCATTAAGTGTCTAGAAATTTCAAGAACTCAAAAGAAAGAAAGAAGGGGAGAAACCCCAAGGCCTTTCGGCCAAGAACAAAAATTCCAAGAAAAATTGAAAAAAATCTCTCCAAAAATTATTTTCTATCAAGTAGAGGGTGCACAACAAGGTGAAGTTGTTGTTGGAGCAAGAAAAATTCAAAATCATATAGGTTTCCAAGAGATAAGCAAGTGAGAAGTTGAAGAATAAAGGTAAAATTCTAACCTTGCTTTATGTGTTATACATGGTTTATATGTGTTGTAGTATGCTAAAATGGATGAAATTTATGAAGGAGAGAAATATAGTACATGGCCGTGTGTATGTATATATGTGTATGAGCCATGCTTCAATTATTTTAATTAATGTTTGGTTGTTATTGTTGTGAATGATATATGGAAAAAAAAAATGGAAGTTGAATGAATATTGAGAAGTTGTAGTGTGTATATTGGTGTTGGCCGTGTGGTTATGGAAAAAATGGAAGAGAATGAGTCAATTTTATTTAGTATGATGTTGTTGGAATATAGATTATGAGGTTGTCATTGTTTTCATAAAAGTTAGAAAGTTTTGGAAGAAGTAGTAAGTTGATTGAATATGGAAGTTGTTAGTATTGTTGTTGTTGGAATTGTGGTTGATATTTTGGCCGGGTTGAATTCCCGGGATTTTTGTTGATTGAAATTAGCCAAGTTGAACTTGGTGGGATGGAGTATTTATAGGGGAAGTGCTGTCGAAATTTCGGTAGCCAAATGTTTCCTTAAGATTCTAACTCAAAGTATACTAATGAAAGTTTTGGTAAACTTGACCAAATTGCAGATTTTGACGAGATTGTGACGCGATTTTGGAGTAGCTAAAGGAGCGGAGAGAGGTATGTAAGGCTTCACCCTTCTTTCTATGGCATGTCTTGGTTGTAAGAAGTCGGGCACAAGCCTCGGGGACGACCTCAATCCCCGGAATCCGCACCTAAAGTTTTCAACTTTTCATTCAATTGAATTGAAGTAGAAAGTGCGCAAAATGATAGAAAGACCTCCTAGACCTCTATGACGTGCGTAAATGGGACCCGATCACCCTAGAACCCTCACAAGTAATGACATGACCTGTAGTATATGTAAATAATATACGCCACCTCATCCGGCCCGAGGTGGGCCCGCTACCCCCGGACTTTCCTATAGTATTGGTTGATGTACTTCAAGTGAACCCGAAGGGAACCTTTGATCCCGATCTTGTTACCATGAGATAAGTACTATGATTCCTCTAACGAGGATGCCTCTGTGATGACAAGGATGACCATGATGTTAGATAAGCGGGAATGCCTATAATACGTACCACCGGAATGACCCTATGACTAAGACGACTAAGCTAAGCATCTTATACGAACATGAAAGTGACAAACTAATTCTTGAAACTTATTTATATTCCCTAGCCATGATTTTATTTTCTAGAAGATTTCAAAGTCTATGAAATGACATCTATAATACCCCGATTTTATTTTACGTCCATTCTAATATTATCCTCCATTGATACTCTCATCTTAAATACTTGTTTTCTTTCCGAGGTAAGACAAAACGATCACTATCCTTTCATAAGATAATCGGAGGTCACCGACCTTACGTCACTCCGATGGATACATGATTCTCCTTGGCCCCCTTGTACGCTTATACACTATATGTATATGTAGATAATGTAAGTAAATGTATGTAAAACACATATGTATGTACAAGCTGTGTATATAATCAAAGATTCAGAGCGCTATAGACGCTGACATATAAGCATGATGTATGTACACGTATACGGGGAAGATGGGGATAAGGGCAGAGCGTTATACACGCATTTCCACCTGATCAGTTGGCATTACATGACATGATATCGTCCCGGACGCGGGATGCCCGGACGCGGGAAGTACATTTATGGCTAAATGGATCGGCTGCCGACGCCTCGGCAATATGAGACATCTTATTTTTACATATATGTATAAGAAGAGATTTTCAAAGGAAAGCTATGTAATAAGATGATATACTATGACACGAAATGCTATGATATGATAAGATAGGATATGATAAGCTAGACTATATTGTGGCAAGCCACACTATGACATGATACGCTAGAATATAAAATACCGTGAGGTGATAAGCTACGATATGACCGGATACGACATACTATGATAGTGCAGAGCGTAATGTGACAAAATGCAACATGATATTAACCCTAGTTCCTAAGTCTACGAAAAAGAAACGTTGCAGAAGGAAAAAAAAAAAAAAAGGGGACAAGTCCGTATGAAAGCCGGCCCGAGAAGGGGCCTCGCTACGTGCAGGTTATTTTCTTGCTGCATTATCGATCCTATGATTCCCTGATATTGTTAATCATGCTCTATATTACTGCTTCTATTATTTTCCATGCCTTACATACTCGGTACACTATTCGTACTGACGTCCCTTCTTGTGGACGCTGCGTTTCATGCCGCGCAGGTCAGCAGGCTGGTGGACGTGATCTATAGGAGCTTATCAGCAGTACTCTACAGTGCTCCAGTTGTTCCGGAGCTTTACTTCAGCGGTACTATTTTGTATATGTATATTCGGGCACGATAGTACTCGGCCCTTTCTATGTGTAATTACACTATGTCTAGAGGCTCGTAGACAGATATGTACAGTTAGGCAGGTTCAGTAGATATACGATGTTTGGGCATTATGATGTTGTTGTATAAAGTATTAACGACGTTTGCAAGTCTATGTTTCAAAAAAAAAAAATATGGCACTGTTTATACGAGATAGATAAGGGGTGCTCGGTACAAGTATCGGGTACTCGTCACGGCCCCTAGTTGGGTCGTGACAAATAAACTCAAATACAGGGTACAAATCCTTTACATACCTTGAGGGGTCTAAGATTCCAAAAATCAACTTCAACTCCAACCCCCCACTAAGTTTCACAACTTGAAGAAACCCTAGGAACAACCTTCTTCTTGACAAGCACGGGTTCACGGGCTCGAATCTTACCAAATCTCCACTAATAATGATGGAAAATATTTGGGTTTTTCTGATTTGGAAGAGAAAAAAATATGAAATAAGGTCGTGAACCACATATTTATACTTGGAATTAAAAAGGCTATAGCGGTACGGTTCGACGAGTGGGTCGACGACCCGTCGACGTGTCGATGGTCCGTCGACTTGCTCCGTTGGACCTGCAGATGCAAGGCTGCGGAACCCTATCGACACCACACAACGACAGTCCGTCGAACATGTCGACGACCCGTCGACGATGACTGGTGTCTGCAGATTTTCTCAGGTTCAGTTCAGATCTTCTAACTCTATAAATTGCCAGGAATACCTGCTGGTACCCTTGTACACAGGGCAAAACACTTTCTACCTCCAATCTCGGGCTCAGATCTCTATTCCAAAGGCATACCCGACTAGGAAACCATATATTTTACTACTACGAAAACAAGAGGTGTAACATTCTTCCTCCCTTAGGAACATTCGTCCTCGAATGTTCGAACAATCTTGGGTTATAAATTTTTTTTGCAGAGTTTCCCCTGTACTTATACTAATTCGTCCTGCACACAGCAACCCAAAATAATGCCTCACAGGGATACATACTATAACATACAACACTAGGGCCTCACACGACCAATCACGATAATTGAAATGAAATAATACCTGGGGGAGATGATGCCTCAGACGGCACCTCCTGTACCGCTGAGAAAACATGTGGGTACTTAATCTTCATTGCCTCTTCCGCTTCCCAAATCACCTCCTCAACATTCTTATTCCTCCATAAAACTTTAACTGAAGCTACATTCTTGGTTCGTAACTGACGAGCCTGCCTGTCCAATATAGCCACTGGAACTTCTTCGTATGATAACTGCTCGGTCACCCGGATATCATCCACTGGTACGACTCTTGAAGGATCTCCAATGCATTTACGAAGCATAGACACATGAAATACCGGATGTACCGACTCTATCTCAGAAGGCAATTCTAGCTCATATGCCACCGTGCCCACAGTACGAACGATCTTATATGGCCCAATATATCGAGGGCTCAACTTACCCTTCTTATCAAACTGCATCAATCTTTTCATAGGCGAAACCTTCAGGAACACCCAATCGCCTATCTCAAACTCTAGCTTACGTCGCCGATTATCCGCGTAGGATTTCTGTCGACTCTTAGCTGTTAGCAATCTCTCTCTAATCACTTTCACCTTATCAACTGCTTGCTGAATTAAGTCTGAACCTACTAACTGATTATCCCTGACATCAAACCATCCTACTACATCTCCGCCCATATAATGACTCATATGGAGCCATCTGATTACTAGAATAGTAACTGTTGTTATATAAAAACTCGATAAGAGGCAAATGATCATCCCAACTGCCTTGAAAGTCAAGCACACAAGCTCTAAGCATATCCTCAAGGGTCTGTATAGTACGCTCCGGCTGCCCATCTATCTGCGGGTGAAATTCAGTGCTAAGACTCTCTTCATAGCCTGCAATAGACCTCCGGGCTTCTGGTGCTCTATCTTGACCTGTTGATAATTTGGACACTGGGCAACAAATTCAGCTATATCTCTTTTCATACCATCCCCCCAATAAACTTTCTTGAGATCACGGTGCATCTTTGTTGAACCTGGATGAATAGAATAGCGGGAGTAATGTGCCTCCCCCATAACCTGCTAATGAAGTCTTGCAACATCAGGAACACATAACCTACCTTGATACCTGAGTACTCCATCACCTGTAGTCACAAAGGGTGTCTTTTCCTTCTGAGGTGCTGTATCTCGATAATGAACTAAAAGAGGATCCTAATACTGATGCTCCTTTATCTTTACTACCAAAGATGACACCGCTGTGTCTTGAACAGTAACTCCTGCATCACCTGAATCTATCAATCGAACTCCGAAGCTAATTGATGAACTTCACGGATCATTTCTTTTTTCTCTGGCGGCACATATGACAAACTACCCATGGATTTATGACTAAGGGCATCGGCTACTACATTAGCTTTCCCAGGATAGTACAGAATATCCATATCATAATCCTTTAGCAACTCTAGCCATCTCCTTTGGCGTAAGTTTAAGTACTTCTGCTAAAAGATATACAGGAGACTCTTATGATCAGTATAGATATCAACATGGACGTCGTATAAGTAGTGCCCCCATATCTTCAAGGCATGAATCACTGCCGCTAACTCAAGATCATGGGTAATTCTTCTCGTGCTTCTTTAACTGTCTAGAAGCATAAGCGACAACCTTACTCTACTGCATCAACACACAGCCCAATCCAACACCTGAAGCATCACAATATACCACATAGCCATCTGTGCCTTCTGGAAGAGTCAAAACTGGCGTTGAAGTCAAATTATCTTTTAATATTTGAAAACTCTGCTCACAAGCATCTGTCCATCAGAATTTAGCTGATTTCTGAGTTAACTTAGTCAATGGGGCTGAAAGAGAGGAAAATCCTTCTACGAATCTTCTATAATATCCGGCCAGGCCAAAGAAGCTACGTATCTCTGTTGGTGTCGTGTGCCTTGGCCAATTCTTCACGGCCTCAATCTTTTGGGCATCCACTCTAATGCCTTCCTCTGAAATAATGTGACCCATAAAAGCCACAAAGTTCAACCAGAACTCACACTTGGAAAACTTGGCATACCACTCTCTACCTCGAAGAATTCCAAGCACTATTCGTAGATATTCTGCATGGTCAGCCTCTGACGGCGAATAAGCCAGAATATCATCTATAAACATAATCACGAACAAATCTAGGAAGGGTCTGAATACACGATTCATCAAATCCATGAATACGGCTGGGGCATTAGTAAGCCCGAATGACATAACACAGAACTCATAGTGGCCATATCTAGCCGTCTTCAGAATGTCCTCTTCCTTCACCCTAACCTAATGGTATCCTGACCTTAAGTCTATCTTCGAAAAGTATTTGGCACCTTGCAACTGATCGAATAAATCGTCGATACTCGGGAGTGGATACTTATTCTTTACACTCACTTTATTCAATTGCCTATAGTCAATATACATTCCCAAGGAGCCATCCTTCTTTCTTACAAATAATACTGCTGCTCCCAACGGTGATGTACTAGGCCTAATAAAGCCTTTCTCGAGCAAATATTTCAACTGCTCCTTCAATTCTTTCAACTCCGCAGGTGCCATCCAATATGGAGGAATATATATTGGCTGAGTGTCTGCTAATTGATCGATAGTAAAATCGACCTCTCTCTCTGGGGGAATGCCTAGAAGCTCATCTGAAAACACTTCTGGAAACTCATTAACCACAGGAATAGACTGAAGAGTCGGTGACTCTACGTGCACATCTTGAACTCGAACTACGTGAAAAATATACCCTTTTCGGATCATCTTCTCTGCCTTAAGGTAGGAAATAAACCTACCCCTAGGCGAAGCAGCATTGCCCTTCCACTCTATCCCAAAGTTGCCAGCAAAAAATGGTGTAACATATGATAAGGTAGAACCTGGATCAATCAGTGCATAAACATCATGGGAGGAAACTGATAATATACCTGTAACAACATCAGGAGATGTCTTGCGATCTTGTCTACCAGCTAATGCATACACGTGGTGATGAGGACCGCTTGAGCTGGATGCTCCACTCCTCCCTCTACCTCACCCTGTTGGAGTTTGAGAAACTTGCCCTAAAGGGCGCACTGCAGAAGAAGAACCTGCCACAGACCCTGTAGGCTGAACCATACCTCTACCAACCCCCAACAGGAACTCCCTCATCCTGTGGCCTGACTGACCACAAGCATAGCAACCATCCATCCCCAATCGACACTGCCCAGCGTGTAGCCTACCACACTGAGCACACCGCGGCAAAGGGGGCCTCATCTGGCCTGACTCCGACCTATACTGAGAGCCTGATGCTCTAGAACTCTGGCCTACTTCGGAATAAGAAGACCGATCAAACCTCGAACCTAAAAATCGTGGAGGCGCACTCTCTGCTGAATGGAATGGATATCGGGAATACTACAACCTCTGTCTACCCCTAGACTCACCCCCAATATCTAAAGATCTGGGCCTCTTACTATGGCCCCGGTCACGGTCACGATCTATCCTCTTCTGACGCTTACGATCTTCCAGTTTCTGTGCATATACCTGTATACGGTAGATATCCATGCCTGGCTGTAATGCAGCAGTCATACAAACATCTATCAGATATGGCCCTAGACTAGCCACAAAACGATGAACTCTGTCCTCCATCTCAGCCACCATGGCGGGAGCATATCTGGCCATAGAATCAAAATACACTCAATACTCTTGGACACTCATACTGCCCTGCTCAATACATAGAAATCTATTTGCTCGGGCTCGCCTGACCTCAGGAGGCAATTAATGGCGAATAAAAGCATCTGAGAACTCTCGCCAAATAGCTGAAGGGTCATTATCTCCCCTTGATAACTCCCAAGTCTGATACCATTGTACTACAATATCACGGAGCCTATACGAAGCTAACTCCACAGACTCGACCTCATCCGTGTGCATAACTGTCACGACCCGACTCGGGGCCGCGACGAGCACCCGGTGCTAGCCCACCCGGGCACCCTCTTAGCTTACTCTTATGCTTACATCTAGGTGAGCCACATAATTATACATGCATTTCCATTCATTCGTCAACTAGTCCCATTTGGACAACAACACATTTATATCATCATAGGCATCTATGCCACATAAATGTACATGGGCCAACGTGACCGACAAAATGATATACAAAACATAGGCCGACAAGGCCAAACACATCTACCCACACATACACATGTCTACGAGCCTCTAAGAGTATAACATATCACATTAGCGGGACAGGACCCCGCTATGCCCATAATTATATACACAAAAGAATGAGTACCTAAAAGATATGGCTCCGAAGGAAATGGAGCTCTCTATGTAATCTCCGAATAGGCAGCTATGGATCAAGTTTGTCTCCCTGTGCACCTGTAGGCATGACGCAGCGTCCACAAACAAAAGGACGTCAGTACGAAGAATGTACTGAGTATGTAAATCATGAGCAACATCAATAAATAAGCATCATGAACAACATATGAAATAGCATAGGAGGGGGGAGACAATAATATCATCTTCATAGCGCTTACCTGCCTTTCGTAGGACTTTCCATTTTTCATACGTATTTGTACACCTATGTCATCATCCGTATTCCATAATAGTACTCGTACCATACTTGTGCTCATATTCGTATACATGTCCTTATTCGTATTCTTATACATAGTCTTATCACATTCATGTTCATATTATATACATAGTCATTTCATATACATGGCATTTACATAGCATACCCGACGTCATAGGATCGGTGTTTCATACATACTTGGCCAACCAAGGCTCAAGGTTACTCATACCTGGCCCTACCAAGGATTTAGGGTTATCCGTACCATCTGTAGAGGTGTGCGTGCGTTTCGTAATCGTATACATACTTTATACATATTCATATACATATATCCTACCCGGCGTTATAAGCTCGGGGTGTCATTATAGCCCTTCATAGGCACATGTAAGTATAATAGCCCGTAGGCACCTTTAGCATCATTATTATTATCATCGTCATCACTATCATCATCATTTTCGCTACATCTATATCTTATGCTTACTCGTCATATGGGGTGCGTAGTACAATCGTAGCACATATCGAGGATCGTGAGCTTATGAGCTCGGAGTGTCAATCGTTTGAATACAACATACTCATATAGAGGATTTAAGAGTTTGGCCAAGGAACCATGCCTTATGAAAGAAGGGTTAGCCTTACATACCTTTTCGTCGGACTATTCTACACTTGCACTCTTCCTTCCAATGCTAGCGTCTATACCTTCATTAATATCATAACGATGGCCATTAGTCATTCACATTATCTAGATTCCTTAATTTGCCTCTAATTCACCCATATTCATGGTCATAACATCCAACTTCGTCCATTCGTCTAAAGTGTCTAGTTCATGATCTTAGTACCATTTATAATGCATTCATATCACAACACGACAACAGTCATGATTCAATTCAAATTATTCCTCAAAATGTCACTATTCATCATTCATGACCTACTTGACCATATTTTCTACAATCCATGTATTTCAACTCTTCAATACCTTAAACATCATGTAAAAATCATGAATCTTACCTTAGAAGTTGTAGGAACAAGCTTGATTAATAATACCCCACTTTGAGCAAAACCCTAGTTTTTCTCCATTTGGATTTCTTGACCTAGATGATCTTTGATGATGTTCTTACTCTTGATTCACCTTGTTTTATGTTGTTGATCCTTAAATATCCTTGAAAACTTGTATAATAAATGTAGAGAGAGGTTTTAGAGAGAAGTGGTGTAATGTTGTAATGAAATAAAATAAGTGTTGGTTCCCTTATTTAATGAATTGCAAAAATCTGTGCTAGGTGAACAGTGGTCGTCCATGGAGGTTTACGGTCCGTATTCCACTTTACGGACCGTCCCTCGTGGTTGTCTTTAACCATTTCCAGAACCAGAAACTTTGGCTGCATGCATGGTAATTTACGACCATGGTTTACGGGCCGTAAATGACTTTACGGTCCGTCCTCCTGGTCGTATTTTACCATTTCTCAACTGGGCAGAAAGTCGAAGTCTTGCATGGTAATTTACTACTGCCAGTTTACGGACCGTATACCAATTTACGGTCCGTATTTTGCATTTTACGACCACTAGGCAGATTTCAAACCTGTAACTTTTCATATCTCTTAGACTTCTCATTTTAATCACCCACGTCCATGCACATGCATTGCTCACCTTATATCTCATCTTAACTTAGCCAACTTTCTCATCTCACATCGGATACCTTCGAAATCTCGCCTAAGGTCATCAAACGTCGTTTCTTGCTCATGAGCCTCATACACTCATACTTATCACTAGTTCGTTCACTTACGTACCAACGGAAAACTTTTCCGAGGTGTAACAATAACCCTCAAGGTCCTCTGCATACCATCAATAAAATCTTGGGGGTCATATTTTTCTTTATCACAAAAAACTCTGGAGGACCTAACCCAAAGAAGGTCTTAACCCTCGAACTACCAGTCCTATCTGCCTGGTCAACACCAACTCCCTACTGCTGAGCCTAGGCGGCTACTAATCTGGTCAACAACCGTATAGCATCCCGCACATCCTGGCCCGGTGCATCCAGCCGAGGAACTGGGGTAGGTGCTGGAGGCGGGGTATGTGATGTCTCAGACGACCCCTTACTCTGAATCTTATCTTGGGCCCTGTAGCCTGCCGAGTGCGGCTAGTGGCCTCACCTGTCACTCTCTTACCCTTCTTAACAACTGTAGCTTTCTTGCGGGGCATCGCTAAACTAAGAACATCTCATCAGAAGCGAACGCTTAACACATGGCTCTATCGCACAATCTAAGAGAGAAGGAATGACATCATCCTAAGTGTCCTATAGCCCCCTGTTTATAAGTTTGGTGCACAACATGCCCATAAACAAGACTCTATTAAACACGGTCTGTAGACAAACCTAGGACGAAACTGCTCTGATACCACTTCTGTCACGACCCAAATCGATGAGTCGTGATGAGTGTCTGACCTCTAGTGACCAAACACCCCTATACTCATATCTAAATCTTACTGGACATCTAGGGCCCATATATGACTTAAACTGATCTCATAAATAGGCAACATCCTGAACACTGAACAATTCTTATATACATAAACATGCTAAAAGAACAGTGCAAGCCAGCTAGGCTACTACATATACAGTACACAAAAGAAATAGAAGCCGACAAGGCTATATCATCTGACTAATACATATAACTGTCTACAGACCTCTACTGGAATGAAAGTTGTAGAAAGGATAGGACAGGGCCCCGTCATACCCATATGCATATACATCTCAAAAAAGTGGCATACCAAAACTGACTGCAGCTCCAGATCAAATGGAGGGCACTGACCACTGCTAGATTTAAAGGTCCTACTGAGCTGGACCACCTGTCTGTCTACCAGTACCTGCGGGCATGAACGCATTCCCCCGAGCAACGGGGAGTTAGTATGGATAATGTACTGAGTATGTAAGTCATAAGAACAACATGTATATATAAGAATCATGAATAAAATCTGATCTCATAAGCTGAAATAACTGTCTGCATGTACTTGTATAAACTAGTTTCTGTATGTATCTGCATAAATTTGTATAATTGAAAATGCCTCTGTGGGCGCATAATATTTATGCTCATGCCTATCATGTAGGTCGTACATATGTATATGCGTATATAACGCCTGTCAAGCGCCTATGGCATCCCATCATATCCTACGGGCCTCTCTGCGACCATCATCATATATATTGTTGCGGTACGTGCAGCCGGATCCTCATATCATCATCACGGTGCACCAGCTGATCAGGTGGTAATGCGTATATAACGCCTATCCATTTACCCACACCCCATATACATATAATACTTGCGTATATAACACCATCTGGTCACGGGTCAATATACATATATATAAATGAATGTAATGCATGAATAACTTTATACATAGAACTGGACCCATGAACAGAAGGAACCATCATAAACGGGATACATGAACATCAAAGACTGAAGAACTCCTAATGCTTCTAAGAATAGAGTAATATGGAAACTCACTTGCTCGTTTGTCAGTTCATATCGTAAGATCATGCCAAAAGAAGGGAAGGATAGCCCTAACATACCTTGGAGTATATCCAATCATCCAACTTCTACTCTCGAACTTGCAAGTCTACAATTAAGATAACATAGACCTTAATTATACTATTTTCCTCGCTTACTAACCATCTTTAAATACATCTAGAGCTTAACGAATTATGGACAACATTTCCCTTGTAAGCTCAACAACCCTTCAACTTCCCATTCAATCCAACATCAACCACAACAACAATAACAACACTTATATATAAATATATACTCAAATTTATCCCCAATCATCTCGTAAAATAGCCTCAAGTCACTACATTGTCCTTCATCAACTTACCACTTCCACAATTACCTTCTCTTTACTTAAAATCACTAAAACTCTTGATAATAAACTCAAATAAAAGGGTACAAATCATTTACATACTTGAGGGGTCTAATATTCCAAAAATCAACTTCAACTCCAACCCCCCGCTAAGCTTCACAACTTGAAGAAACCCTAGGAACAACCTTCTTCTTGACAAGCACGGGTTCTCGGGCGCGAATCTTACCAAATCTCTACTAATAATGATGAAAAATATTAGGGTTTTTTTTTATTTGGAAGAGAGAAAAATATGAAATAAGGTCGTGAACCACATATTTATACTTGGAAATAAAAAGGTTACAGCGATGCGGTTAGACGAGTGGGTCGACGACCCGTCGACGTGTCGACGGTCCGTCGACTTGCTCCGTCGACCTGGGCCTGCAGATGCAAGGCTGCGAACCCTGTCGATGCCTCACAATGACGATCCGTCGAACATGTCAATGATCCGTCGACGATGACTGGTGTCTGCAGATTTTCTCAGGTTCATTTCGGATCGCGTCGATTCGATTCGTTCAACATCTAACTCTATAACCTGCCAGGAATACTTGCTAGTACCCTTGTACATGGGGCAAAACACTTTCTATCTCCAAACTCGAGCTCGGGTCTCTATTCCAAAGGCATACCCGACTAGGAAACCATAGGTTCTACTACTACGAAAACTTGGGGTGTAACAGTTTGGGACTGTATGGGCAAGCTGTGCTCGTCCAGAGAATGATTAGCCATTATGGAATGATTAGCCGTTATGGATCCTAGCGTATCTCTTTTGAGCCCTGCTGTGTTAGTCCAGAGGACGATTGACCTCTGAGGCGTGTAGCCCGGTGTATCTGTTACTGTGTCAGTCCAGATGATTGACCTCCGAGACGTGTATCCCGGTGCATCTATTGTTGTGCTAGTCTAGAGGATGATTAGCCTTTGTGAAATAATAGCCATGGTGTAGCAAATGATTGTTAGCCCGTGAGTTGGCATGTGTTGATCTTTGGGGTTGCCTGTGAGTAGCCGTGGTGATCTTGAATTCGTAAGTGAAAGACTTAATGAGATGAACGGTATAATGAGTTAAATTTGATATGTTTCTTCACTATTGGTTCTCACTGATGATTCTACTAAGTTTAGTGGCTTACTCTATCTTTTGATTTCGAACTGTTTTTCATTGATATTGTTTTACTGATTTTACTATATTATTTTGATTTTGTTAACTATTTCCCCTTAGACACTCACTGAGTATCCAGTACTCAGGCATGCCATTGTTGTTTTTGATGGTATGTTAGGTAACGAAGAAGAGCATGTTCGTGATACGCGTACAAATCAGGAGAACTTGCTGTTTCCCGCACTTATTGGTGAGCCCATATACTTGCTCGTGAGACACCTCTCTACTTTAGTTTATTGCTTTGAGTTTTCGGGCTGTGTCCCGAATATTAAACTATTCATTTATTTATCCTAGAAGCTTCATAGATAGTTGTTAGAATTATGGGTAGATTGTTGAAGTCATTGTTTGACTCATTGGGTATTGCTACGTTCTAATGACGCTATAGTTATATTAAACTTCCGCTGATTTTTATAAGTATGAGTATGCTTTTGGTTATCCAAAAATGATTGTTTTAAATAAATGTCAAAAGATTATTAAAAGAGATTAGACGTTTATCGATTTTATAAGGTGCTTTCAGTGTTGTTCATAGCATCGGATGCCTGTTGCATCGAGGGTGGGTTTCAGGGCGTGAGAGTTGGCCTATGATTACTACTTCTCCACTTAACCGCTATTAGTCCATAATAACAATATTCACTATAATCTCAATAAAATCAAGTTATAAGCCTAGGTAAACATTCTAATCCACAAGTCCGTCAAGTTTCCATATAAGCATTTAAAATAAGAATGGCAACAACTCAAGTAAATCAACAATCAAGAAATTATTGAGATAATATGCTATGCAATTATATGAAATGAAATGCAAGACCTTTTCCATCTCCCGGTACACACACGTTAAAATATTAATGAATCGTGACCTATGGGGGACTCGCGAGGTCCATATACCAACCCGGAATCATTTCTCTGCAGGTTACTAGCCTCTTAGGCTTCCAAATCATTATACACATCCCGTAGTCTCATATTATCCGTCACTTGGCCAATCTGGCTCGTATCATCACTATTACTTCGTACGATATCATTTCCCCTCAGAGTTTACACACGTATCCTTAATTGCACCTGAGATACAATATACAACATGAATATGGCATGCACTGCAGTAAGAAATCAAGCTAAGCAATAAAGACTCAATCTTTAACTCTTTTTTGCGTTTAAACGAGTATTTAGGAGTGATGAGAACACATAATCACAATAAGACATGTAATAAGCATAGAAACAGTAAATAAGGGACCTCATATCCCAATCACATACACAAATCGATCTATGCTATCAGCTAATAACCAAAGCATGGCATTCAAATCGGACTATACAAAAGAAATTACGCAAATACCCCTACCATGGCTCCTGTACAGGATACAAGTGTTCGTCACCTCACAAGTATCAAGACCCTCCCTTTCGTTACCCCATTATCCCCTCTTATTAGTCCAATTTAAACCAACTATGACCCTTAAGTTAAGGTTCATAGTCTCAACATGCCTGGAATAGGAGTCCGACAATCACAACAAAGCCTTGCCCTTTCGTAGAGCCTCTGAACGATCCCAATATATTCAAACATGAATTATATGTAAGAATACAAGTCAATAGATACCCATATTGATTGCCCTGTAAAATATCCGGGTCTAGAAAGTCAATCCGAAACCCTGTTCCAAACCCCGAAGGTCAAAATCATAGTTTCATAGTAAAAACGGGTTCAATATGGTCAAATTATCTTTTCTATGAAGTCATACCAATCCAATGATACCCATAAAGCTATACCTTGGTTCCGAACCCAAAAGTCATCCAAAATAGGATTCCGAGCCAAAAAGGGCAAAATAGAAATTCGACCCAAAATTAGTTTACCCAACATCTATGGAGTCTACAACAACAACAGCCCAGTGAAATCCCACATCTATGGAGTCTATACCCCAAAAATCTACCAAATCCATCATCAAATTCATACTTAAATTAGGAATCCCCAATTTCTAACTTAGGGTTCATATTCTTAAAATTAGGAATCCCCAATTTCTAACTTAGGGTCCATATTCTTCCAAATCCCCTCCTCAATTCATGATTTCTAACATGGAAATCCCTACTAATTAGTGATATAAAGGTAAAAAGGAGGTTAGAAACTTATCCACTTAATGATCCTTGCAAATCCCTTAAAAAATCTCCTTTACTGAGGTCTAGAGCTCAAAATATGTGAATGAGGGTTCTAAACTTGAAATGGGGTTTTTAATTCTATCCAAGTAGGTTTAACTCTTCGCGAACATGACTAAGTCTCATGAACGCGAGAGCTAACCTGGCCCACTGATTGCGAATGCAATGGGTCAGCTCAACCCAACCCAGACCTTTTGTTCTTTTCGCGAGCGCAACCCTCCTGGCCCACTATATATCGCTAACGTGATCTTTGTACGCGAACGCGTAGAAGGAAACCACAAGACACTGAAACCAGAAAATATGTTTTTTCCATAATTCCAATCCAAAACCCGAGACTCATCCGCAAAAGTCTCGGACACAAACCAAATATGCATTTCAATCATAAAACAAGCTACAAACTCACTCGCGCACTCGGAATTTCCAAAAGGGCTCATCTTGACCCGATGTTGACCGAAGTCAACTCTAAATCTCATAAAACTAGATTTCCAACCAAAAGACCAAAATATCCCCGAGTCCCTCGGGAGTCGAACTAACTACTCAACCAAGTGATAATTGACATTCCAGACCTAACGGAATTAATGAAATTTCCAAAAAAACTCATTTACCGCGATGTTGACTTTGGTCAACCAAACACTTATAACTTCCAAAATTCCCATATTCTCACTCAAATCTCATCCAAATACCTTAAGAATCGCGCCACCCATTCTCACTGGTCAAATATACTCTAATGAAGCTAGGGGAAGGGTAAATAGGGTTAAAATAGTCAAAATAGCCAAGATAACCTAACGGGTCGTTACATCATCCACCACTTAAACATGTTCGTCCTCGAACATGAAAGAAGAGGGAAATACCTGAATCGTTGAAAAGCTTGGGATATCTAATCTGTATATATGTCTCGGTCTCCCAAGTAGCCTCCTCAACCGAAAGATGCCTCCACTAGACTTTTACTGAAGCAATCTCTTTGGACCTCAACTTCTCGATCTATCTATCCAACATAGCAACTGGCTTATCCTGAAAAGTCAAGTTCTGATCTAGAAACACCGAATCCCACTAAATCACATGAAAACCATCAGAATGGTACTTCTTAAGCATAGAAATATGAAACACAGGATGAATACCCGACAAAACCGTAGGCAAAGCCAACTCATAGGCTACTTTACCAATGTGCTGAACAATCTCAAACGGACTAATGTACCTACGGCTAACTTGCCCTTCTTCTCAAACCTCATCACACCCTTTATGGGTGAAACCTGTCGCAATACCCGCTCAACAACCATGAACTCTAACTCACAACCGTCCGATGCGCATAACTCTTTTGCCTACTATGAGTTGTAAGAAGTCTCTCCTGAATCAATTTGAACTTGTCCCAAGAATCTTGCAACATGTCTATACCCCAAGGCCTCACCTTAAATGCATCCAACCAACCAACTGGAGAACGACACCCCCTACCATACAATGCCTCGAATGGTGCCATCTTAATGCTAGAATAGTAACTGTTTTTATAAGCAAACTCAGCTAAAGGCAAGAACTGGTCCCAATGACCACCAAAATCAATCACACAGACCCACAACATATCCTCAAGGACCTGAATCGTATGCTCGGACTGACCATCAGTCTGAGGGTGAAATGTTGTACTAATCTCCACTTGAGTACCCAACTCTTTCTGCATGGATCTCCATAATTGCGATGTAAACTGAGTGCCTCGATCCAAAATAACAGAAATAGGTATACCATGCAAATGAACTATCTCTCGGATATAGATGCTGGCCAACTTCTCTGAATTGTAGGTAGACTGAAATGGTACGAAATGAGCCAACTTAGTCAAACGGTCCGCAATGACCCAAATAGCATCAAATTTTCCCAAAGGCTATGGCAATCCTACCACAAAGTACATAGCAATCCTCTCCCATTCACTCTGGAATAGGCATTTTATGAGTCATTTAGACTTTTGGTGTTCATACTTTACTTGTTGACAATTCAAACACTTAGCCACAAATCCTGCGATATCCCTCTTCATACTACACCACCTATAATGTTGCTTCAAATCTCGATACATCTTTGTAGCTCCCAGATGAATAAAATACCTCGAACTGTAAGCCTCCTCCATGGTCAATCTAGTCAAATCACCCACATGGGGGACACATATACGACCCTTGATCCTCCAAACCCCCTCATCATAAAAAATTGCCCCTCTTACCTTTCAACACCTTATCTCGAATTTTGCACACTTTGCATCGTCAAACCCCCTCATCACCAAAACCTTGCTAGGTTCCAAAATATCAAGTCTCACCATACTATAGCCAAAGGTTGCTCCCAAACATATAGAAATGCTAGGCTACCATACTCACATCCTTATGAAAGGCATCTGCCACTACATTGGCCTTGCCCGGGTAATAAAGATTTGACATTTCATAGTCCTTGAGCATCTTTAACCACTATCGCTGCCTCAATGTATGATCCCTTTGATGGAAAACATGCAGAAGACTCTTATGATCTGTAAACACCTCACACTGCACATCATACAAGTTGTGTCTCCAAATCTGCAATGCAAATACTATCGCCGCCAACGCCAAATCATGAGTGGGGTAGTTCTTCTCATCTTCCATGCCTTGATGCATAATCTATCACTTTACCTTTCTGCATCAAAACACAACCAAGGCCAATCCGTGAAGCATCACAATACATAGTAAAGCCCTTTCCTTCCACCGGAAGACTCAAAATCGGAGCTATAGTCAATAAAGTCTTGAGCTTTTGAAAGCTCGCCTCACACTCATCTGACCACTGAAAGGGTACATTCTTCTGATTCAATCTGGTCAAAGGAGGTGAATAGATTAAAACCCCTCTACAAAATGCCGATAGTGTTACACCCCGTACTTTTATACGTTGAGTTTCTTCATGAGTTGGTTGCTATAGAGCAGATTTATCTTCGAGGTTAAATGAGAGTAGACATGTTCATCTCAAGTATATAAGAGTTTAAGATCATGTTTAGTAGGTATTGGCAGGTCCGGGAATCAAGCGAATCAAAGAAATTAAATTTGTCGAAACTTTGGGAAAATTTGGCAGAATTCTGGACAGGATTTTTGGTCCAATTTTGGGGAGGTATATCTTCTATCATATAAGGAGTTTTGGAATGCATAACCTATATAAATTTAGGTTTAGAGAGTTTTCTTTCCAATGGAATTGACAGATCTCAAATCCGAGAAGTACGGTGCAAATTACGGCCCATACAAAATATATGATTTGAAGTACGGGCCGCATTTCCTTAGGCAGAAAGTGAGATTTTTGGACTGGGAATTACGGTCCAGAAATACAGACCATATTTGAAAATATGGTTAGTATTCCTGGCCATATTTTTAAGTCGGCAGCAAGTGTTTTTTAAAATACATTTCATATACTTATCCTTTTAACTCATTTTTTCCACTTCCCTTGATCTCGAACCTTCTAGAAAAATCTCTCCAACAATATCTAATCAACTCCTCAGAAAAATCAAGGATCAAAAGAGAAGCTCAAGTGGTTAAGGTTTCTAAAGTGCTTATGGAAGCTTGTTTCTCCTCTTGGTAGTGGTTTTGGAGGTGAAGCACTCTTGGAAATGATGTGTTCTTGAGTTTGGAGGTAAGATTCTATCTTAAATCTATGTTTATGAGTTTATATAATGGTTATGCTAGGTTTGGAGGGAAAGGAGTTGGAAGAAAGGTTCGAACTTGAATTTGAGAATATGTTGAGATGTAATCTAACTCTAGTCATGTTATAAATGTGTTTTTAAGCTAAAACCTTGTTACGAGGATAATAGTTGGTGTTGAGATGGTATTGGATGTTATACTTGGTATAATCGGAAGAATAAAGTGTATAAGTGTTGTATACAAAGCATATATTGGGCTATTTTGATGTAAATCATTAAATGGGTAGTGATGTGGAATTAAAGAGACTTATATAAGGGTGTTGTTATGTTGTTGATTGTTAGGTATGCTATAGTGACTAAGGAGATTGGAATACTAGCCTGACAGTTTCATTGTGGGATTTTGTTGACGACTTGAGGTATGTTAAGGCTAACTTTCCTTCTTTTAGCATGATAAACGTAACACTACTCCATAATGATTCTATTCTTAGTAGCTAGGGATGTTCCATGTTGATTCATGATCTATGATGTTCATTTTAGTAAGTTCTTTTTCAGATTCAGTATGATTCATAGAGTCACTTATTGAAGAAAATGCTATCTCATAACGATGTTCGGAGGTATAATGACCTTACATCACTCTGAAAGGTTCAGAATGTACTCTTATCATATTCATGCATTCCATTATATATAATGCCGCCACCTTCCCCATACCCCATATATATAATACATAATATACGCGTATATAATATATATATATATATATATATATATATATATATATATATATATATATATATATATATATATATATATATATATATATATATATATATATATATATATATATATATATATATATATATATATATATATATATATATAATGCATGTGTTATATATATATGGGGTATGGGGGCGGCATTATATACGCACTACCACCTGATCACTGGTCACATGATGATGGTGCTCACAGAGGCCGATATGATACGATGGGATGCCCACAGAGGCTTGATAGGCGTTATATACGCATACATTATTAGTTTTCTTTTTTGTAAAAATCTATGCTATATAAATCCACGGTTAGGTAAGTTTATGTTATTATGGATTCATTACTCCTAGTATATGGTTATTCTCTTAATTTCGTAAATTAACCTGTAAATTCCTAGGTTTTGCGAGGCCTTGAAAATGCCCAAATTATAAGGGACGAAAATATCGGCCATATTCGGGGTGTGGTTAAAGAAGAGAGTTATTAAGAACAAAGGTTAAGAGAAAGAGATGAACATAGTAAGAAGAGTCCTGACTGGACTGAGTCCAGATTAATTTTTTTTTTAATCTGGACTCAGTCGAGTCAGGACTCTTCTTACTCTGTTCATCTCTTTCTTTTAACCTTTGTTCCATATTTTCGTCCCTTATAATCTAGACATTTTCAAGGCCTCGCAAAACCGAGGAATTTACAGGTTAACCCATCGAGTTTATTAAGAAATTAAGCGAATAACCATATACGAGGAGTAGTGAATCCCAAATAACATAAACCTACTTAAACATGGATTTATATGGCATAGATTTTTACAAAAAAGAAAACTAATAATGTACATAAATGGGAGAGAAATACAAAAACATAGTTTGAAATATAAAAAACTTACATGACTTAAAGATGGAGAGAGGTTTCCCTTTCGGGGAACCCCAAAAATGACTTCTTAAGCGTGAAAACTTATTCTTAAAACTGCTACTAGTTTACAAGAAAGGTTTATATTACAGGGTTGAGAATTTGGAAGGTGATTTTTGGCATTGGTGAAAAGGAAGGAGAATATGATTTTCTACAGATGTTGCTTGATTGTTTGATGTCTTCTTTCTTCATAAGAGGTCTCTATTTATAGGTGCTTTCGGACATCAACATCGGACTCTATTTTACTTAAAGAATCTTTCTGACTTCAGCCGGTTACACTTTGGGTCCAGTCGTCACGTGACGTTTTCAAAAGATGCTTGCATTATTGTCCTTCCTGGTCCTGTAGTTGCTTTAATATAGCTATTTTATTAAAGTTTCCTTGTTGCTTTCTTGGCTATGTCCTGGCTAGGTCCGCTTTTTTTTTTCTTAGCTGTCATAATTACATGTCTGCTGGATTTTTCATATGTCAATATTGTACAGCAGGTCTGTTGAATCGAAACTCATCCCTGAATCGTCGTTTGGATCTTGCAAATATTGGAAATTAGCATTCTAGAAATCTTCATTGAAATCTTCAGAGTCTGAACTGTTTATTGGGGATATTTCTGGACTAGTATTTTTTACTATATGCTTGTCTTGATTTTCTTTTTCTTGAAGAAACTTCTCTAATGTCTGTTTTACTACGTCTTCAATTTTGTCATTTTTTTGTTTTTTGAAATTATGCTTTTCTTTTTTAAGGCTTCTCCTTGTGCAAATGTTCTAGGTAGTCTTTGTCTTGTCTGAATTGAAGAACCTTCATATTCACTTTTGGGCAAAGTGACCATTAACGGATTTAATGAGTCGTTACCGGCTACCGTTTGAACCGGACTAGCTGTATCTCTATCCGATACAGTGAATTTTATTGCATTCATTGGGAAATGCACACCTTTCTCATCCATTTTGTCTGGAGATGGAAAACTCTATGAATGGGCTAGTTTGAATTTTACTGCCTGGAGTCTGTGTTTTGAAATTATCACTTGCTCCATAAAGGTCTTGACTTTTCTTGTATCAAAGTCTCATTCTTCTGGTTTAACTGCTTGAATGCTTCAATCATAGATAAGCAATGCTCACAGAAAATTACTTTGTCTGTGTCTTTCTGGATATTGTATTGAGGGGTTTTTCTGGGTTTTGTCTGAGTGTTGGAGAAATATAATAATCTGGTCCTAATATTCCTCTAGCATGATATCTAATGCTTCTGCGAATCATTAAAACCTTTTAAAAAGAGGCTTTTCTATACTCTTTATCAAATATATAACTTCTATCCAAGTTTGGAAAATACCGTTTGTCTTGCCATATATTACTACATAATATTTAAATCTTTTTTCTTGGCTTTTTTCTGTGAAATATTGGCATAAAGTATTTAAGGCTGCTATAAAATATTTTGTATATGTTTTATTGTATGCTATCCACAAATTGTCTACCAAACATCTTTGTTCTCTGTCTATTACACACTCTGCTAATATTCTAAATGACATATTTGAAGGTGGAAAAGATATCAAGTTATGTTTTCCAAACCATATTCTGTCTATAATAGTATCGTCTATCGAAGCTTGTGGTTTAAAATGAAGATTACCTAATACTGTCTGAGTATATATATGTGAGGGTGAGGCTTGGATGCCTTTTCCTTTGTCTGCAGTCCTGGGAACTGTTGGTCCCGTGCTATAAATATAAAACATTTTTATTAGATGACAGTAGTTTTAAACCTACTTAACTGGTCTGCTAAGTTATTATCCTTTCCTTTAATATGTTCAATTATTAAATTATAAATTGATATAATATCGATAAAATTTAACCATCTTCTTCTACTACTGTATATATATGTATGACCCCTATCCATGCATGCACAATATTTATGCATATCATTGGCCCCCAGAGGCAGTTCAGACATACAAGTTGCATTCATTTCATCCTATGTATTTTTATGTCTCTTCATGTTATTTTCATGCCATACATACTCAGTACTTTGTCTGTACTGACGTCCTTTTTCTGGGGGCGCTGCATTTCATACCCGCAGGTTTAGGTAGACAGGTTGACAACCCGCCTCACTAGGTTGCTGTTCAGCTGATAGGAGAGCAGTCCCCTTGTTCCGGAGTTGCTGCTGTGTTTGGGTGCGCTATATTTCTGTGTGCATAGGGTATGGCGGGGCCCTGTCCCGACCTTATTATGTCATATACTCCAGTAGAGGCTTGTAGACAGTTATGGTATAGTTAGATGTTGTATGGCCCCTTTGGCCTATAGTTTTGTTGTATAGTATTCCATGATAGCCTTGTCGGTTTGCACAGTTTTGTCCAGCATAGTTATACAGTATGTCTTTTCGGGCTCATCCCTTTTTCAGCATATTTCTCTTATGATCTAGCAGATTTCCATCTGATGACCCTCGTGGTCCAGTCTTGTTTATGATTATGATATGAAAGCATGGTTAGTGGTGCTCGGCAATTAGTGCTCGAGTGCCCGTCATGGCCCTCCGGTTTGGGTCGTGACAGATAGTAACTAGCGAGGCCAACGAAACTCCAAATCACGGTAACTGAAGTAGGCTTGAACCAATCACGAACTAGCTCAATCTTCTTGGGATCCACTATAATCCTATCCCTGGTTACCACATGACATAGAAATGCCACAGAATCGAGCCAAAACTCACACTTTGAGAACTTAGCATATAATTGGTTCTCATTAAGAATCCCAAGCACGATTTGTAAATGCTACTCGTACTCCGCTCTACTGCGAGAGCATATCAAGATGTCATCAATAAAGACAATAACGAAAGAATCCAGGTACAGTCTGAAACACCATTCATCAAATCAATAAAGGCTGCTGGGGCATTGGTCAGCCCAAAAGACATAACTAGAAACTCATAATGACCATAACGGGTCTTGAAGGCTATCTTAGGGACATCCTCTGCCCTAATCTTCAATTGGTGATAACTGAACCGTTATACCTTGTGGTTTTATACATTTAGAATCATTGTACGTAAGCTATTATAGTTTGGACGTCGTGATTTGTCTTCGGAGGTTATATGAGATTGGACATGCCTAACTTATCCTTAAAAGTGGTTAAGTTCATGTTTGGACCGTATAATTGAGATATGGACCGTATTTAAGGATTTTAAAAAAATTCAGAGAAGGCAGTTTTAGAGGTGGTACTATACGGCCAACTATACAGACCGTATAATTTTACACGGCCAGGATGTTTGCCATATAATGTTATACGGCCAAGGATAAAGACCGTACATATATATGATGTTACACCTCACAAATTTTCGCGTTGGTTGTGTTAGAGGTAAACGAGCGTAAGCCAGAGAGGCCATCTAACCATTATAAGGGTAAGGAATACTTTTAACAAGTGTTAAGTAAGTATCTAAAGGTTCCGGGATCAAGCGAATCGAAGAAATTAAGTTTGTCGAAACTTTAAAAAAACGTGGCAGAATATTTGGACAGGATTTTTGGTCCAACTTGAGAGAGGCATATCTCTCAGCATATGAGGAGTTACTGAATGCATAACCTATGTATATTCAAGTTCAGAGAGTCTCCTTTCTAATATAACTGACAGATTGCAAATCTGATAAAATAAGACCAATGTTACGGCCTGTATAAAATTATACGATTTGAGATATGGACCATATAATTTATACGGCCGAGAAATACGGCCAGGATAAGAAATACGGCTAGTATAATGTTATGTCGGTGGAATTTTCCAGATTTTAAGTATGACGACCCCTCTTCATTTTTCGTCATTTTAAACATAACCCCAAGTTCAAGAAAGCTCTAGAGACCTCTCCAAACACATTCAAACACTTCTCCAAGCCAAAATCAAAGATCAAAGTAAGGATTAAAGTGCTTAGGGTTTCAAAGTGAGGTTTAAACTCATCTCTTCTTGTAAAAGCTTGGGAGAGCATTTTAAGGTGGAGTAGCCGTGGAATTGAAGTGTTCTTGAATTTTAAGGTAAGATTTCATCCTAGTTTCATTCTTATAAGTTTATTTGGTAATTATGCTAAAGATTTAAGGAAAAGAAATTGGTGAAAAAGTCAAAAGGGTGTTGTGTTGAAGTTGTTGTTATGGGTTGATTACAAAAGGAAGTTTTGGGACTAAATTGAGCATAATTTGAATATAATCTTTGTTTTTTTTTTTTTTGGATGAAAGCCACCAAACCAAGTTTGGTAGTGTTTTATCAAAATAGTAAGTTTTCTGTACAATAGTGTAAAGAAAGAAAAGAAAAGAAAAACCAAATGAAACAAACCTAAAAAAAGAAAAAAAAAAGGATTGAAATGTAAACCACATCCAAAAAAACTGTATGGATACTAATCTACTGCAGATCCTCTGGCCTTGTCTTGATACCATTTCAAACACCTACAAGCTCTCACCAGGTGCTATGGTTCAAAGTCAAAATGAATACATATTCAGGCTTCCAGGATGGAGTAGAAATCTTCCATGTTCCTTCAGATGTAGCTGATATCTCCTTGCCTTGATGTTGACCTTTGTTTTCCATTGTCTCAAGTTGCCTGCCTGAACCAATCTTTAGAAGTCTTACAAGAGAATGAGCTTCAAGCTAATACCACTCTTGTACTCCTGCCAAAAATAGTGGCATGTTGAGATGCAAACTTGTTGCTGCTATTGCTCTCCAGATTGATATTAATCTCCAGGGATGTGATGGTCCTTAGCTAGCCTGATCCTCATGTATGGTATATGTGACTTTTCTGTATTTAGAATTTTCCTTGCTTTCGCAGGAAGTGAAATAAAACTCTGAAACTGATGATCACCTGCAAAATCAAAAGCATAGTTAGTTAAAAAATCAGCCAGTCCATTTCCTTCTCTTAGAACATGCTCCACCCTCACTTCCTTATCCCTCCTCAACCTTGATATATCATTTATGATCATTGATATACTCCATGGAGTCTCCCACTGACCAGTTAAGATCATCTTCATAGTCATTGAATCTGTTTCCAAAACCATTGGTAACAGACTGTGTGTAACACAGTACTTAAGACCCTCATGTAGTGCCCTTGCTTCTGCTATCAAATTTGAACCATCTAATATCCTTCTTGCTGCTACATACTGGAAATCACCTACTGCATTTCTAGTACAAAAGGCCACAGAACTTGGTCCAGGATTTCCCCTAGAAGCTCCATCAGAATTACATTTATACCATCCTGGCTTAGGAAAATCCCATTTCACTATCTTGCTTACAATTCTTGGCCTGTATGCTTCAAAGATTTGTAGAATTTGAGGTATGCATCTTGGTAAGTTGTTTTGCCCAGGAAACCTCATTCTACACATTTGATATATGATCATGTTTATCTCATAAATCACTTTGTTGATGGACATCCTCCCTCCATGTAGGACTGTATTCCTCCACTTCCATATCTGCCACATAGTAACCATTGGAATAGCTTTAAAGATGGTTCTGAACTTTGAGGGACAATCTGTATTCCACCAGACTTGAAGGAGCTGCCTGACTTGTTGAAACTGTGTTGTGATGCCAACAATAGTTTTAACATAAGTCCACACTTTTGTAGCAACATTTCCTGTAACAAACAAATGATCCACAGTTTCATATTGCCTGTGATCACAGCAATAACAGGTTTCCTCAGTGTCTACCCTAATCCTTCTTACTACCTCTCCAACTGGTATTTTGTACTTCCACAACCTCCAGAAAAAGAAGGATATCTTAAAAGGTACCCCTGATATCCACATATTCTTAAAGACATCTGACTTGACTGCCTTGCTCCTCAGTAATTCCCATGCAGTGCCTACTGTAAATTTGCCTGATGCTGTCATCATCCATCTTGGCATATTCCACTCTTCTTTTGGTTCATGAAAGTGCAATTCTTCTAATATATGATCCACAATATCTATAGGAAACAATTGCTGCAATTTTCCTATATTCCAACCAACCTGCAACATAAGCTCGTTTACATCTTGAACACCCTCATCTATCACAAAATCATCTAGAATGATGTGATATAGAGCCCCTAGCTTTGTCCACTCCTTGGTTCCCACCATATTTCTTGCTCTATATTATCTCTAGCCTCTATCATAGCCTTCCATACTTGAGAACCTCCTTTCCACTGCACAGTCTGAGGACTGTGTCTTTTGCAATATTTAATCCATATGTAATTTTCCCATAGAGTATTTGTTGTCCAGAATTTCCACCAAAGTTTTGCACATAAGGCTTTAGATACATCAAACAAAGATCTAAAGCCTACTTCTCCTTCCTCTTTTGGCTTGCACAAGTTTAGCCATGATGACCAGTGTCTTCTTCTGCCTTCCTCACTATTATTCCAGAATAATCTTGAGAAGATTTTGTGCATATCATTGATAACACATTTTGGAGGTTTGATGGCTGACAACAGATGTATTGGCATACTCATTAATACATTATTGATCAGAACAACTTTTCCTCCAAATGATAGCAATCTTCCTTTCCAAGTCTGCAGCCTATTCTTGACTTTCTTGATCAGATCATTGTAATCAGCCTTCCTCTTCTTTGAATGTGTGACAGGACAGCCCAAATATGTAAAAGGAAAAGTGCCTCTTTTAAAACCAGTAATAGTCTCCACCTGTTGTATCAGCCCATTAGACACCTTACTATGTACATGGAATGAGCTCTTGCCTTTATTTATAAGTTGGCCTGCTACCTGCTCATATGCATGTAATATCTCCATAATCAACTCCAAAGATCTAGCATCAGCAGATGAAAAAATTGTTGTGTCATCTGCATATGCCAGATGATTCAGATTTGCACTCCATTTGGGCATTCCATAACTTCTAAATTCATTATTCTCAAATAAAGAATTCAATGCTCTAGATAAAACTTCAGCAGATAAGATGAACAAAGCAGGAGAGAGAGGATCTCCTTGTTTTAGCCCCCTGGTGGAATGAAAGAAACCATGAGCTTAACCATTAAGGAGTATGGAGTACCAATTATTTGCTATCAGCCTCCAAACCATATCTATGAAAATTTCTGCAAATCCCATCTTCCTTAAAACTCTGATCAAATACCTCCATGATACTCTATCATATGCTTTAGCCATGTCAAGCTTAAGTACAACATTGGCTGGTTTTCCTCTTAGTCTAATGTCAGTCACAATTTCTTAAGTTAGAAGGACATTTTCAATGATACATCTGCCCTTAACAAATCCAGACTGGTTGGGAGATATCAGAGAAGGTAGAATGCCTTCCAGCTTATCCTGAACCACTCTACAAATAACCTTGTTGATGAAGTTGCTAAGACTGATTGGTCTCATATCAGCAAAGGTCTCAATGTTATTCTTCTTTGGTAACAGTACCAGGTTGGTATGTGTGACTGATTTAGGAAGAGTTTGGCCATCAAAAAAGGCTTTCACAAGATTGTATACATCAGCACCAACAATGTCCCAACACACCTGATAAAATATTCCAATCATACCATCTGGACCACCAGCACTATCTGTAGATAATTCAAATACAGCCTTCTTCACCACCTCTAAAGTTGGCATGCTTACCAGCTGATTATTAGTATCCTGATCCACCATACTAGGAACATGTTGTAGCAATTGAAAATCTAAAGGATCAACCTCTTGGGAGAACTGCTGTTGGTAAAATCTACAAGCTTCTTCTGCCAAAAGTGACTCCCTTCTATCCATACTCCTTGCTGATTCTAAATTCTTCTGATCTGCAATCTCTTTCTCCTACCATTCACAATACTATGAAAGTACCTTTTATTCCTGTCACCCTCAGCAAAACTATTCATATGTGACTTTTGTCTCCAAAATTCTTCCTCATAATGAACATACTTTTTCAATGCTGCTTGTGCTTGCTGTAGCACCATCCTGTTCATAGGAGTAGGATCCTCTTCAAAACATTGCTCTTTAATTCTCACCACCTCTTCCCTTACTATTAGTTGCTTGAAAATATCACCAAAAGTTGCCTTACTCCAAGCAGACAAAGCAGATTTCACATTCTTCAATTTCATCTTGAATCTGATAAAATGATCCCCTTCGAAATCTGTGATCCATGCCTGATTAACCACCTCTAAGAAGGATTCATGTTCTGTCCAGAATTTTAGAAATCTGAAAGGCTTCCTTATGTGATGTGAAGATTCACCACAAGTAAGTAATAAAGGAGCATGGTCTGAGCCAGTTCTGGATAAATGTTGCACCTCCATATGTGCAAACCAATCTTGTAATTTAGAGTTTGCAATCATTCTATCCAATCTCTTGAAAATACAGTCACTATCTGCCCTCCCATTCCACCAAGTAAACAGACTCCCCTTATAATTTATATCAAACAGCTCACATGAATTAATACAAAATGCAAAATCCTCATATTCATCTGGAAATACAGGTAAACCAACAATCTTCTCTTCTTCATTCATAATGACATTAAAATCACCCCCTACCAACTAAGGCAGTTCCATTTGATCAGCCAAACTATACAGACTATCCCATAAACTTATTCTTTCCAGATGATCACACTTTGCATAGACCATAGTTACCATAAGTGACTTATTCCACTCTTGGAAAAACAGCTTTATAGTATTCTGTTGTTCTAGATCCTGCAGGATCTCCACATACACATTATCATTTACAAAGAACCATATTTTACCATTGCAGTTGTAATGGGCATATGTCATGCCTAGTCTCCTTCTAAATCCCTGAATATGCCTAAAGTGTTGAAAAAGCTCCATTAAAGCTATAATGGAGAATTTATGATGTCTGTGAAGCATTTGGACTCTGTGAAAGGATTGTTGTGTGTTCACAGATCTGATATTCCAAAACAGTATCTTCATCATCATTTAAAAATAGGCTTACAACCTCTCCTTGGTACCACTCTTATAGGAACAGTATCTGTGATTACTTGTTTCTTTCCTTTCTTAGAGCCTTTCTGTCTAGATCTTGGTGAGATGCCAGCTTCTTTGACCACATTACTAAAAACCTTCTCCACTGAGACCTCTTCTTCACTTTCATTGAATTTGTTCTTGCCCTCATCATATTCCACCTCAGCTCCCACATTAATATTATGAGAGATCACATCATGCAGTTCCTTCAAAGGAGATTGTTTTCGCTGATGAGTCATTGGCTGGACATTGTCCATTTCCACTTGTGCCACTGCCAAATCCGTGATCACTTCCCTCTCAGGAGGGAATGAACCAATGCCATTGTCATTAATTGAGATGCTCAAATCTCCCTCCTTCATGTTATTATCAGGAGACAAATCACATTCCTGAACCTGATCCACAGATGGAAGACTTAATGTCTGATCTGTGTGATTATTTGCAACCTCCAACTCTCCTTTGGCATTTTCCAAACTATCAGCCTCAGTCTGCATTTCAACCTCACCTGATTCTAGAGCATGCAAATCATTAAGGTTTTCCATCTGCTCATATGTATCATCACCATCTGGGACCTTTTCTATCTGCTCCATTATAAATCCTGAGGCATGTCCATGCTTAGAAAGGCATGTAATTTCACATGCATTTCCAAGATCATTTTCCTCAACAACAGTGACACCCTCATTAAGCATGTGTCCCACACTTGCACTTGTGTCCTCTAAATCCTTGTCAGGATCATTTTCTTCAACAGTAATGGCATCCTCATCAATAATGTACCCCACACTTGCACTTATGTCCTCTAAATTGTTGTGATGATCAACTTCCTCAACAGCAATGAGACCTTCATCAACCATATCTCCCAAACTTTCATGCACATCTTTTGTTGTCTGACCTGTTTGTTCACCATTTGAATCCATTTTCGTTTCAGAATTTTTGCTGGGATCTTCTCTATCATTTACTACCACACACGATACCAAATTTTGAGCATTCGCCTCCATTCCTTTCTTATTAACAAATTGATCAGTTTGTTCCTTGCCCTTTTCTACCTCCTTGACCTTGTCATCAGCTCCCTGATCCTCTACATTGTTATCGACTTCTCCCTCAATGATTTTTTCTAACACATCAAAATTATTATGTGTAGAAACTGCACTTTCAATGGCAAAAACACTCTTGTTCCCAGCCTCAGCAGGAATCTTAGTTTTGTTTTTTCCTTTGTCATTTATTCCAGGATAAGTAATAACCTTCCCACTTGATAGAACTTTAGGCACATATGTTTGGACAAGATATCTCCATCCCTGCTGTCTTCTGCTTTTTCCCACTGTAGTTGTTGTATCCATGTTTGATACATTCCCCTTCTCATGCTCCTTCTCCTCTTTCTTTGCATCCTCTTTTGTGTTTGCCACCAGTTCAGGATGCAATACTCGACAGTCCTCATTTGCATGACCTTGCAACATGCATTCTATGCAATACTTTGGCAAATGATCATATTGTATTCGCACCTTTTCCACCCTAATCTCCTTAGTCTTCTCATCTTCAATTTCCATCAGCACAAACTTAGGAAGATCAGATAGCAAATCTACTTGAACCTTAACCCTTGCTCAGTTAGGTCTAGTTTTATTTATGGTAGCCATGTCTAATACTAAGAGTTTCCCAACTGCAGATGCCAAAGTAAACAAAGATTCTTTCACAAAATATGTGGGAAGCAGATTTGGAAAAGAGATCCAAGCCATGGATATTGACGTTTCTTCCTCAACCTTAAAGTTAGAATTATAAATTAATGGCCTCATTTGATACGTAAAACCATCCTTATATTTCAACCAAAAAGCACCCTTCGAGGACATATTAATGAAATCCTCCATTAGAGAACATCTTATCAATAAGTGTCTATCTCTCAAGAGACCAATATCACACTTTCCTTTCACACCACACTGTTGAGGGATACTAGTTCTTAATTCTTGCAACTCCGGCCATCCATAAGAAAACTTACCAACAATGGCATGTTGTAGGTTTTCAATCTGCTCCATTCTAGATACTTCAGTAGTTGTCCAACGCACCACAGGGATGCCATCAACATATGATACCTCCTTCATTGGTATGGGATCACAATGGGATTTTGACGTGGGAATTGTTCCAGGCACGAGGGTTTGAGCATAATTTGGAGAAGAAGAAGTGGACGGAAGAGCTGGTTGAATATCGTGGGATTGCGGGTGAGTGAGGGGTGGGTAGTGTATAATGTTTGTTGTTTGTGAAGGCTGACCATCCGCGGTGACGGCTGGCCAGCGGCCAAGGTGGCCATAGCTATTAGGGTTTAGTAACTAGGGTTGCATGGGGACGTAGGAGAGAGAAGAGAGAAAATTTTCCGTAAGAAGAGTGAATATAATCTTTGTATTATGATATTGTTGATGTTTTTGTTGTGGTTTTGAGAGTTGTTTTGAAGTTTGTGGAAATAGATGATATAAGGGAAATGTTGTCCGGCTTTCATCAGCCTACCAATGCTGAGGAGTTACGAAATGCATAACCTATGTAAATTCAAGTTCAGAGAGTCTCCTTTTCAATATAACTAACAGATTGCAAATCTAAAAAATAAGACAAAAGTTACGACTTATATAAAATTATACGATTTGAGATACGGACCATATAATTTATACGGTCGAGAAATACGGCCAGTATAAGAAATATGGCCAGTATAATGTTATGTCGGTGGAATTTTCCAGATTTTAAGTATGACGATCCCTCTTCATTTTTAGTCATTTTAAACATAACCCCAAGTTCAAGAAAGCTCTAAAGACCTCTCCAAACACATTGAAACATTTCTCCAAGACAAAATCAAAGATCAAAATAAGGACTAAAGTGCTTAGGGTTTCAAAGTGAGGTTTAAACTCATCTATTCTTCTTGTAAAAGCTTGGGAGAGTATTTTAAAGTGGACTAACCTTGGAATTGAAGTGTTCTTAAATTATAAGGTAAGATTTCATCCGAGTTTCATGCTTATAAGTTTATTTGGTAATTATGCTAAAGAGTTGAGGAAAAGAAATTGTAGAAAAGGTCAAAAGGGTGTTGTGTTAAAGTTGTTGTTATGGGTTGATTATAAAAGGAAGTTTTGGGACTAAATTGAGTATAATTTGAATATAATATTTGAATTATGATATTGTTGATGTTTTATTGTGGTTTTGGGAGTTGTTTTGAAGTTTGTGGAAATAGATGATATAAGGGAGCTGTTGTCCAACTTTCATTAGCCTACCAATTATTTTAGTTTGACCCTATGAGAGTTTCAATGACTTAACCTTGGTGTGAATCATCTTGAATTTAGATTTACAAGCTTGGGAGGATAGGCATTGAGTAGTTAAGGTGAGAATAAGGTATGTTAAGGTCGTCCCTTTCTTTCTTATGACATGATCCTATTGTTACGAGCTTACACAAATGATATCCATGATGACTCCATTCCTAGAAACATTAGGAGCTTATGTTCTTGATCCTCTTATGGTATTATTGATTATTGTCTCATGATTATTGATCTTGTCTCATGATTATTGATCTTGTTTATTGATGTTGAACTCATCTTATGGTTATTGTTCCGTCAAGGTGAGATATGTTCATGATAATAGCTCCATAATGATAATCGGACGTTATCGACCTTACGTCACTCCGATAGAGTTATAGCTTTTATTTGGGATCTTATGCTTGCTTTATATATATGTATATATTTTCTCACACCGAGTCGCGCTATAGTTGGCTGGGTACGACACCTATTGTGCACACCACTGCAGTGGGCATGTTATTATGTTACTCCAGACGCGGGATGCCCCAGACGTAGGATGATCATGACAGGATGATAACATTGAGCCTATATGGCCGGGTACGGTATTATATATATTTATGTATGAATTATTTTATTTTTAAAAGCCAAGCATGCATGACATCCGCCTTAAGAGGCATTCAGAGGTACATATTGATCTCTTTTATCTTATGCTATCTTCATACTTTCATCATGTTGTTACTCATGCCTTACACACTCAGTACGTTATTCGTGCTGACGTCTTTTTTGTTGTGGATATTGCGTTCATGCCCTCAGCTAGACAGAGAGACGAATCATACCCTTAGGCTACTTCCTCAGCGTTTGTATAGGAGCACTCCACTTGTTCCGGTGCCGCTGTCCCGTTGGTATGATTCTTTTGAGTATATATGGGAATGGCGGGGTCCTGTCGCGTCCCTACTATGTTATGAACTCTATGTAGAGGCTCGTAGACAGATTCGTACAGTTATACGTCTTATGACCTTCTAGGTCCATATTTTGTCATATTATTTTGGCAGCCTTATCGGCTTATATACATGGACATAGTTTGATGACACATATATGTATGTATATATCTTTTGGGCTTGTGTCCCTTACGGTTTATGACATTTTATGATTAGCATTATGGCCCACTTAAGTATGATTATGAGATGCACGTATGTTTGTGGTGCTCGGTAGGTTAGCTTCGGGTGCCCGTCATGGCCCTCCGGTTGGGGCGTGATAAAAGTGATATCAGAGTAGTTTTTCCTAAGGCTGTCTACGAACCGTATCTAGTAGAGTCTTATTTATGGGTGTGCAGTGCACCACACTTATAAGTAGGAGGCTGCAAGACATTTAGGAAGATTGACATTTCTTTTTCATCTGAGATCGTGCGATAGAGCTATGTTATAAGGATTCCTTTTTTCCTAACTGTGCGCTATGATTTCAGTAATGCCTGTGAAAAGGAAAGCTTCAGTGGGCCAGAAGGGCAAGTCGGTGGTTGGTAGGAGAACTTGACGAGTACCGCCCGTAGAGATTGAGGAGGGCGAGTACGAAATTGAGGTTCCATCTCGATCCTCTGACACTCTGCTTGCTCTAGAGGAGTATAGAGGAGCTCCAGCCCCAGCTCCAGCTCTAGCACTCCCAGTTCCTCCACCGGATGCCTCAAGCTAGGAGATGAGCGTGGCTATTCAGTTGTTGACCCAGTTAGTAGTCGCTCAGGCCCAACGATAGGGTACGGGTCATGGTGATAGGGCTTTCAGTGCCCGAGTTTGAGATTTTATTAATTTAGACCCTCTAAAATTTTTTGGGTCGAAACCAGACGAGGACCCGCAGAACTTTATAGATGGGATGTTGAGGACATTGCGAGTGATGCATGCTTCAGACACTAAGTCAGTGGAGTTGGCTTCTTATAGA
This sequence comes from Lycium barbarum, assembly GCF_019175385.1. Lineage (NCBI taxonomy): Eukaryota > Viridiplantae > Streptophyta > Magnoliopsida > Solanales > Solanaceae > Lycium > Lycium barbarum. The sequence continues at coordinate 60,057,997 of NC_083347.1, read as the reverse complement.
TTACAAGATGTTGCCATTCATTGGTATGAAACTTAGGTGTCATCCAGAGGGGTTAATGCACCTCCACCTGTGTGGCAGGAGTTCATAGATGCCTTCCTTCGACATTATTTGCCGCCAGAGATTCGACGGGCCTGAGTAGATAGGTTCTTGAACCTTAGACAGGGGAACATGAGTGCCCGAGAGTATAGCCTTCATTTTAATTCATTAGCTAGGTATGCTCCAGCTATGGTAGCTGACATGGGAGATCGTGTTTACCGATTTGTGAGTGGATTGGGAACACACTTGATTGATGACTGCTTGACGGCCTCACTTCATACAGGTATGGATATCTCCCGCATTTAGGTGCATGCTCAGAATCTTGAGGAACGTCAGTAGCAGTAGAGGGTTGAGAGTGAGTATGATAGGGGATATAGTAAGAGAGCTAGATCTTCCGGTGCTGTTAGTGAGTTCAGAAGAGTTCAGAGGCAGCAGTATCCTAGACATTCAAGCCATTCAGCGGTTAGTGCACCTTCGCAATTTGCAGGTTAGCGACTTGATCGATCTATTTATTCAGGATCAGGTCAAGATGAGGCCACCTTTACCACGATGTACTCAGTGTGGTAAGCTACATTCTGGACAGTGCCATTTGTGTTCAGATGCGTTTTATGCCTGAGGTTAGCCATGTTATATTATGCGTGAGTGTCTATTAAGGGGTGGTAGAGGTATAGTGCAGCCTGCCGGATCAGCAGCTGGATCGTCATCATTGGTACGCCCTTCGGGGTAAGGCTCTCAAACGTCAGCAGGCCGTGGTAGAGGAAAAAGTGGAGCGTCCAGCTTGAGCGGTCTTCAGAACAGCATTTATGCACTGGCGGGATGACAGGATCTTGAGTCTTCACCTGATGTGGTCACAAGCATATTATCAGTATCTTTTCATAATGTATATGCATTGATTGATCCAGATTTTACATTGTCATATGTTACTCCATTTATTACTGGTTGGTTTGGGATGAAACCCGAGTCAATTAAACCTTTTGAGGTGTCAACACCCGTTGGTGACCCAGTGATAGCTAGATGGGTATATAGAAATTGTGTGGTTATAATATGTGATCGACAAACTATGGTGGATCTGATTGAGTTCGATATGATAGATTTTGATGTTATTATGGGAATGGATTGGTTAACTTCTTGTTATTCTAATGTTGATTGTAGAACGAAGGTGATTCGATTTCAGTTTCTAGGAGAACCAGTTCTAGAGTGGAAGGGTAATACAATATCCCCGAGAGTTAGGTTTATTTCCTATCTCAAAGCAAGGAAGATGATTGCTAAAGGTTGTATTTATCATCTAGTCTGGGTTCAGAATACAGAAGCAAATCCACCGACCCTTCAGTCTGTTCCAGTGGTTAATGAATTTCTAGATGTATTCCCGGATAAACTTTCTGGTCTTTCACCAGTGCGAAGATTGATTTTACCATTGACGTACTACCAGATACTAAGCCAATATCTTTCCTCCTTATAGAATCCACCTGCTGAATTGAGGGAGTTAAAGAAGCAACTGAAGGATTTCCTTGAGAAAGGCTTTGTCAGGCCTAGTTCGTCGCCATGGGGAGCACCTATGTTGTTTGTAAGAGAGAAAGATGGCTCGCTATGGATGTGTATCGACTACAGGCAGCTGAATAAGGTAACGATAAAGAACAAATATCCACTTCCAAGAATTGATGATTTATTTGATCAGTTGCAGGGTGCTAAATGGTTCTCAAAGATAGATTTAAGATCAGGGTATCACCAGGTCAGACTTAGAGAGAAAGACATTCCGAAGACAACTTTTAAAACCAGACATGGGCATTTCGAGTTTCGTGTAATGTCGTTTGGGTTGACGAATGCACTGGTAGTATTTATGGATCTGGTAGTAATACTAAGCCAAATGGCCTGAACATATTATTCATTAGATTCATGAACACTGCCGGGGCATTTGTCAACCCAAACGACATCACTCGGAACTCATAGTGGCCATACCTCGTTCTGAAGGCTGTTTTGGGAATATCTTCTTCTCTAATTCTCACTTGATGATAACCAGATCTCAGATCTATCTTGGAGAACCACTTAGCACCCTGTAATTGGTCAAACAAATCGTCAATTCTGGGGAGGGGATACTTGTTCTTTATTGTTACCTTGTTCAGCTGTCTATAATCGATGCACATCCGTAGAGATTCGTCCTTCTTTCTCACGAACAAAACCGGTGCTCCCCACGGCGATGAACTGGGCCTTATAAACCCCTTTTAGAGCAAGTCCTTCAACTGTGCCTTCAGCTCTTTCAATTCTGTCGGAGCCATTCGATAAGGAGGAATAGAAATGGGCTTAGTGTCCGGTAATACATCAATAGTGAAGTCAATTTCCCTCTCAGGGGGAAGACCTGGTAGTTCGTCTGGAAATACATCTAGGAATTCATTCACTACCGGAACAGATTGGAAAGCTGGCGACTTTGCCTCGGTGTCATGAACCCAAACTAGATGATAAATACAACCTTTAGCTATCATCTTTCTTGCCTTAAGGCAGAAAATAAACCTACCCTTTGGGGATGCCGTATTACCCTTCCATTAAAGTACGGGCTCTCCCGGAAATTAAAATCGAACCATTTTCGTTCGGCAATCAACATTAGGATAACATGAGGCCAACCAATCCATACCCATAATTACATCGAAATCTATCATTTCAAGCTCAATCAAATCGGCTTTAGTCTGGCGATCACATATCACAATGACATAATTTTTGTACACTTTCCTCGCTATTACTAAATCACCAATCGGAGTAAATACCTCAAAAGATTTAATGGGCTCGGGTTTCACCCCAATACAATCCGCGACATACGGAGTAACGTAAGAGAAAGTAGAACCCGGATCGATCAATGCATATACATCACGGGAAAATATAGTAAATATACCTGTGACAACATCTGGGGAAGACTCAAGATCCTATCGCCCAACTAAAGCATATACGTGGGGCTGAACGGCACCTGAGGTAGATGTTCCCCCTCTGCCTCTGCCTCTGCCTGCTGTAGTCTGAGGAGTCTCTGCTATCGGGCGTACTAAAGAAGACCCAGCTGCTGATCCTGTAGGCTGAGTCCCAACTCTACCCCTTATTGAAGGGCAATCTCTCATCATATGACCAACCTGCCCGCAGGCATAGCAAGCATCCGAACCCTGACGGCACTGTCCGGAATGCAGTCTACAGCGCTGGCTGCACCGCGGTACTGAGGGTCTCCTTTGACTAGAATCTCGCCTGAACTGAGAATCTGAGGCCCTTGAACTCTGGCCCTGTCCTGTCTGAAAAGAACGATCAAACCTCCTATCTGAGAATCTGGGAGGCGCACTAGTCGATGACTGACCTGAGTGCCTAGAATACATCTGTCTCGGTCCCCCTCTATATTCACTGCTCGCTCCCATAGATCTAGCTCTCTTACCTTGCCTTCTGTCATTATCACGATCACTTCTCTGCAGCTGTTGTCGTTTCTCAAGATTCTGAGCATGTGCCTATATTCGGGAAATATCCATTCCGTCTTGCAAAGAGGCCGTCAGACAATCTTTAAACAAATGTGGCCCCAAACCACTCACAAATCTGTGTACACGATCGCCCATATCGGCCACCATAGTCGGGGCATACCTGGCTAGAAAATTAAACTGCATGCTATACTCCCGAGCACTCATGCTTCCTTGCTTCAGATTCAAGAACCTGTCCGCTCTAGCTCGACGGACCTCGGGCGGCAAATAATGGCGAATGAAAGCATCAACAAACTCTTGCCAAACGGGGGGAGGTGCATTTTCTGTTCTCGATGCTATCCAGTTGTTATACCACAATACCGCCACATCGCGGAGTCTATAAGAAGCCAACTCTACCGATTTGGTCTCAGAAGCATGCATAAGTTTCAACGTCCTCAGCATCTATTCAATGAAGCCTTGTGGGTCCTCATCTGGCTTCGACCCGAAAAATTCCGGAGGATTTAAAGTCAAGAAATCACGGGCTCTCGTACTAGCGGAACGATCGCTCGGGCCCACACTCTGCCGATGTGCCTGGGCGGCAACCAATTGCGTCAATAGATGAATAGCTTCGGTCACTTGTTGACCCGAAGTACCTGGTGGAGGAACTGGGACGGAGGCTCCTTCTTGCTCTTCTACATTAGGCGAGGCCTCATTCTGTGATTCGCCCTCCTCTACATTCGCCGGAGGCTCTCTTTCTGCCCGCCTCTTCGTCGTAGCTTTGCCCTTCTGGGCAGCTGTAGCTTTTCCCTTTGGCGGCATTCTAAAATCACAACACACTTTTAGGAAGAATAAAATCTTATGCATGGCTCTATCGCATGATATCATAGGAAGAAAGATGGTCGTCTTCCTAAATGCCCTGTAGCCTCTTATTTATTAGCATGGCGCGCAACACACCATAAACAAGACTCTACTAGCCACGCCTCGTAGACACTTCCTAGGACTGAACCGCTCTGATACCACTTCTGTCACGACCCAGCTAGGGGCCGCGACGGGTACCCGAGGCTGACCACCGAGCACCCCGTATTTCCTCACTTTTCATAGTTATTTACGCTTCTTTATTATTCATGATTGTACGAAAATCATTTTTGGGTGGAAAACACAATTAGTCTATATATATATATATACAAATGCCTCTTTAGGCCATCAAAATAATATATATAATATATACATGCATGCTGTGATAAACTTGTGAGACCATCTAACCCACACTACGCATCTACGAGCCTCTACTGACATACTATACATGTAGACGGAACAAGACTCTGTCATGCCCAAAATATACATATGTACCAAAAGAATAATCATAAGCACCCCCGGACAATGGAGTGCTTTCAATCAGCTGACAGCTCCTAAGAATCCGGATCGAGCTCGCCTCCCTGTCTACCTGTGGGCATGAACACAGCGTCCAAAGAAAACGGACGTCAGTACGAATGTTGTACTGAGTATGAGAGGCATGAACAAAACAACACATCAAGAAAGTAAAGGAGGCATCAAGTATGGAGCAACTGTACCTGACTGGGAATCATATGAAAAGTAATGCATGCTGACTTACTTTTATGCTTATCATCATCTCATGTATGCATATCATATGTATATATATATCTAAACTGCCCGACCATATAGGTGCGGTGTGATAATAAGTAACATTAGCCCGCGTCCAGGCCTCCCGCGTCCAGGGTACCATCTCATGCCGCCCACTAGTGGTGTTTGCCCATGCCAACTAGCTATGGTGTATCGTATAGCTGCCCGCTTTCGCGGTGACTGCCCGGCCTACTAGGCCCGGTGTGATGCAATCATGACATGCTCATCATAAAAGATTTATAATGATATGCTTATCAAAATATACTTATCATCATACATGCACAAGGACTCTAGAACAACTGCTAACTATCGAGGTGACGTAAGGTCGTGAACCCTCGCTTCCATTATGAGCATTTATGAACATTCTGCCTCACCTTGAAGGGATTAGGATATAAGGTAAGTGTATACAAGGAACAACATCATTTACTTTATAAGAACGTCACATCATATATCTTGACTCATGTAGCTATGCAAGATCTTAGGCTCTTGGCTTTCCGGGATATAGGAGAATCATGAAAAGGAAGAAGAATCATGTCATGGGATTCATGCCATAGAAATAAAAGGACTAGCCTCACCTACCTTTGTCTCTTAGTTAAGCTATCGTTCACTTGTTCTCCTTCAATATCACGTTGTTACCTTCACGAGAGAATACGCATTATAGTTAGTCAATCGACCATAAGAACGCATCGTTATTTCTAGAGAAAATTGGGCAGCGTTTCCTTTGTTTCTACTACTTTCCTCATGTTCTATTTCAACTCCCAACATTTACAACAACACTCACAATATCGTATCAACATTCATCACTTATCTATATTTAGCAAAATCCACCATTTTTCTCCAATTTCTCCACATTTAATGGTTTTATCTCATCATCATAATTTTGCTTACTTCACACATATTCCATGGGCTATACGCCATTTATAACGTATTCATCATCACAACATATCAACGTTCATGATTCCATTCAACTATCATTCAATTGTGACACTATTCACTCAGTAATGGCCCATTTTCTATGTTCTTCTACATTTCAAGCATCTTAGCTTTCCAATACCTTAAATAACATGATAAAGTCATGAAACATACCTTATATGATGGTGGAACAAGCCTAGAGTGGAATCACTTCTTTAGCACCAAAACCCTTCTTCACCTCTTTTGGAATTTCTTGAAGGAGATGACTTCCAATTAGGTTTCATACACTTTGTTTCATAGATTTGGTGTTGATGATCATTGATTTCCTGGGTATTCTTGTGGTTGAAGTGTTTCGAGTGTTCTAGAGATTTCTAGGGAGGAATTTCGTGAAGATGAAATGAGAAAATGAACTTGGGTCCCTCCTTTTTAATAGCTAAAATCTGATTTTTATGAACAGTGGTCGAAATGCACAGTGGTCGTAAACCCCACTTTACGGGCCGTACACTGGTTTACGGTCCGTCCTTCGCGACTGTATTTAAGCATATCAGAAACAGAAAGGTTGGTTGAAGATCATGGCAGTTTACGACTCAGTTTACGGGCCGTATTTCAATTTACGGTCCGTATTCCAAGTCGTTTTTAACCATTTGAAGCATTTGACAGAAAGTTGAAATTTTTTAAATGTTGAAGGACGATGGCACTTTACGGTCCGTAAATCACTTTACGGGCCGTATTCCATTTTACGACCACTGGCTGAAAATGAAATTCTACAACTATCTTAATTCCAAAGTTCATAAATAGTCATTCCCTACTTAATAAAACATCGCACACTCATGCCCTTCGTTGGTCTATTCATTGTTCGCTCACAACAAATTTCCGAGGTGTAACACTTCAGCAGTTAGCTAGTCTAACAGTTCGACTATGTCACGACCCGACTCGGGGCCACGACAAGCACCCGGTGCTAGCCCACCCGAGCACCCTCTTAGCTTACTCTTATACTTACATCTAGGTGAGCCATATAATTATACATACATTTCCATTCATTCGTCAACTAGTCCCAATTGGACAACGGTACATTTATATCACCATAGGCATCTATGCCACATCAATGTACATGGGCCGACGTGGTCGACAAAATGATATACAAAACATAGGCCGACAAGGCCAACACATCAACCCACACACATGTCTACGAGCCTCTAAGAGTATCACATATCACATTAGCGGGACAGGACCCCGCTATGCCCATAATTATATACACAAAAGAATGAGTACCCAAAAGATATGGCTCCGAAGGAAATGGAGCTCTCTATGTAATCTCTGAATAAGCAGCTATGGATCAAGTCTGTCTCCCTGTGCACCTGCGGGCCTGACGCAGCGTCCACAAACAAAAGGACGTCAGTACGAAGAATGTACTGAGTATGTAAAGCATGATCAACATCAATATACAAGCATCATAGACAATATATGGAGTGGCATAGGAGGGAAGACAATAATATCATCATCATGGCACTTACCTGCCTTTCATAGGAACTTTCCATTTCTCATGCGTATTTCATAATAGTGCTCGTATTCGTATACATGCCCCTATTCGCATTCATATACATAGTCTTTTCACATTCATATTCATATTATATACATAGCCATACACTTATATACATACATAGTGTACCCGACCATAAGGTTTGGTGTTTCATACGTACTTGGCCAACCAAGGCTCAATGTTATTTCTACCTGGCCCTACCAAGGCTTCAGGGTTATCCGTACCATCTGCAGATGTGTGCGCGCGTTACGTAATCATATACATACATACATATATACATCCATATACATATATTCTACCCGGCATTATAAGTTCGGGGTGTCATTATAGCCCTTCATAGGCACATGTGAATATAATAGCCCGTAGGCACCTTTAGCATCATTATTATTATCAGCGTCATCAGTATCATCATCGTTTTCGCTACATCTCTATCTTATGCTTACTCGTCAATGGGGTGCGTAGTACATTCGTAGCACATATCGAGGGTCGTGAGCTTATGAGCTCGGAGTGTCAATCACTTGAATACAACATACTCATATAGAGGATTTAAAAGTTTGGCCAAGGAACCATGCCTTATGAAAGAAGGGTTAGCCTTACATACCTTTTCGTCGGACTATTCTACACTTGCACGCTTCCTTCCAATGCTAGCGTCTATACCTTCATTAATATCATAACAATGGCCATTAGTCATTCACGTTATCCACATTATTTAGATTCCTTAATTTGCCTCTAATTCACCCATATTCATGGTCATAACATCCAACTTCGCCTATTCGTCTAAAGTGTCTAGTCCATGATCTTAGTACCATTTATAATGCATTCATATCACAACACAACAACATTAATGATTCAATTCCAACTATTCCACAAAATGTCACTATTTATCATTCATAACCTACTTGACCATATTTTCTACAATCCATGTATTCCAACTCTTCAATACCTTAAACATCATGTAAAAATCATGAATCTTACCTTAGAAGTTGTAGGAACAAGCTTTGGTTAATAATACTCCACTTTGAGCAAAACCCTAGTTTTTCCCCATTTGCATTTCTTGACTTGAATGGTGTTTAATGGCTTGCTTACACTTGCTTCACTTGTTTATGTTGTTGGTGACTTATAATCCTTGAAAACCTATGAAATAAATGTAGAGAGAAGTGGTGTAATGTAGAAATGAAATAAAACAAGTCTTGGTCCTCATATTTAATGAATTGAAAATCTGTGCTGAGGTGAACAGTGGTCGTCCATGGAGGTTTACGGTCCGTATTCCAGTTTACGGACCATCCCTCGTGGTCATCTTTAACCTTAAGCAGAGCCAGAAACTTTGGCTGCATGCATGGTGATTTACGACCATGGTTTACGGGCCGTAAATCACTTTACGGTCCGTCCACCAGGTCGTATTTTACCATTTCTCAACTGGGCAGAAAGTTGAAGCCTTGAATGGCAGTGTACGACAACCAGTTTACGGACCGAATTCCATTTTACGGTCCGTATTTTGCACTTTACGACCACTGGACAGTTTTGCCAACTTTCCACTTTTCACATTTCTCGACTTTTCATTCTAATCATTGTCGTCCATATACGCACATTGCTCATGAAACATTATACACTCGCACTCCTCGCACACATCACTAGTTCGGTTACTTGCGTACCAATGGGGAATTTTCCGAGGTACAACATTCTTCCCCCCTTAGGAACATTCGTCCTCGAATGTTAAAGTCTCGGGGAATTCTACAAAATTTCGCCAGAGTTCCCCTTATAATATGGCGCTATCATACTGCCACAACAACCCATAATATCGATGCCACACATGGCCACAACGTAACAACATAAAAATTTTGGCCACACATGACCCAAAAGCATAAAAGGAAATATACATACCTTATGATCTTGATGTCTCATCATGGGCTTCTTCCACGGGCTGAAATAAATGTGGGTATTTAGATCGCATACTTTCTTCTGCTTCCCATGTCATCTCCTCTCGATTGCTATTCCTCCACAGAAATTTAATTGAGGCCACTTCCTTGTTCCTAAGCCTCCGTACTTGCCTGTCTAATATGGCAATGGGTACTTCTTCATAAGTCAATTTCGCTGTCACTTGCACATCATTCACTGGGACGATCCTAGTAGGATCTCCAACACATTTTCGAAGCATCTAGACATGAAATACTGGATGGACTGACTCCAATTCCGGAGGTAGATCTAACTCATAGGCTACTTTGCCTATTCTGCGCACAATCTCATATGGTCCAATAAACCGGGGACTGAGCTTCCCCTTTTTGCCAAATCTCATAACGCCTGGCGACACTTTCAAGAATACCCAATCCTTAACTTGGAACTCTAAGTCCCTTCGACGATTATCCGCATAGGACTTCTGGCGACTTTGAGCCGCTAACAACCGATCTTGTATGAGCTTGACTTTCTCTATAGCTTGCTGGACCAAATCTGGCCCTATCAACTTGGCCTCTCCAGTTTCAAACCACCCAATCGGGGATCTACACTTTCGCCCATATAAAGCCTCATACGGTGCCATTTGAATGCTAGAATGATAACTGTTATTGTAAGCAAACTCAATGAGTGGCAAATGGTCATCCCAATTTCTTCCAAGGTCTATCATACATGCTCGTAACATATCCTCGAGAGTCTGAATAGTGCGTTCAGCTTACCCATCGGTCTGTGGGTGAAATGTCGTGCTTAGGCGCACTTGGGTCCCTAGACCCTCTTGGAACGATCTCCAAAACTTGGCTGTAAACTGGGTCCCTCTATCGGAGATAATAGATACTGGAACGCCATGGAGTTTCACTATCTCTTTAAGATAAAGCTTCGCATAATATTCTGCCACATAGGTCGTCCTGACCGGTAAGAAATGAGCCGACTTTGTGAGTCTATCCACAATCACCCATATGGAATCATACTAACTTCGAGAACGGGGTAACCCTGTAATGAAATCCATATTAATCACTTCCCACTTCCAAGTTGGGATTTCCATAGCTTGCAATAATCCACCCGGCTTTTGGTGTTCAATCTTCACTTGTTGGCAATTAGGACACTGAGCTACGAATTCCGCTATATCTTTCTTCATTCCATTCCACCAGTATATAGACTTAAGATCATGATACATTTTCGTTGCTCCGGGGTGTACGGAGTAACGGGAACAATGAGCTTCCCTCAATATTTGGTGACGTAGACCTACCACATCGGGATCACATAACCTGCCTCGACATCGGAGAACTCCGTCTTCCGAAATATCAAATGATGACTCCTCCTTCTGAGGGAGTGTATCTTTGTACTGCATTAGCATGGGATCCTCATATTGTCGCTCTTTTACTTCCGCTACTAGCGATGAAACTGCTGAATTCTGAATAGTAGCTCCGCTGCTACCTGAGTCCACTACTCGGACTCCTAGGCTAGCTAACTGTTGAAGCTCACGGGCCATCTCTTTCTTTTCTGGTCGTACATCACTTAGACTTCCCATGGATCTGCGGCTAAGAGCGTCATCCACAACGTTAGCCTTTCCGGGGTGATACAAGATATCAACATCGTAATCCTTTAGCAACTCCAACCATCGTCGTTGTCGCAAATTCAACTCTTTCTGCTTGAAGATATACTAAAGGCTCTTATGATCTGTATAAACATCCACATGGACACCATATAAATAATGTCACCATATCTTTAATGCATGGACCACTGCGGCTAATTCTAAATCACGGGTCGGGTAATTTTGTTCATGTTTCCGCAATTGCCTAGAAGCGTACGCAATCACCTTACCGTGTTGCATCAGTACACAACCTAGCCCGACGCCTGAAGCATCGCAATAAACAACAGACCCTTCCAATCCCTCTGGAAGTTTCAAGACTGGGGCAGAAGTCAATCTATCTTTCAACTCTTGGAAGCTACACTCGCAGGCATCTGTCCATTAGAACTTAGCTGCCTTCTGAGTAAACTTTATGAGCGGTGCAGAAATAGAAGAGAAACCTTCAACAAATCTTCTGTAATAACCTGCTAAGCCCAAAAAGCTACGAACCTCCGTAGGATTCGTGGGCCTTGGCCAAGTCTTCACGGCCTCAATCTTTTGGATATCCACCCGAATACCATCAGCTGCAACAATATGGCCCACAAATGATACTGAGTTCAACCAAAACTCACACTTGGAGAATTTTTCAAACAACTCTTGAGCTCGCAGAACTCCAAGGACTATACGCAGATGCTCCGCATGATCTGTCTCGGATCTAGAATACACCAGGATATCGTCGATGAACACAATCATGAATAGATCCAGAAAAGGTCTGAATACATTATTCATTAAGCCCATAAACGCTGCCGGTGCATTAGTTAACCCAAACGACATTACTCGGAACTCGAAGTGGCCATATCTTGTTCTGAAAGTTGTCTTAGGGATATCTTTCTCCCTAACTCTTACTTGGTGGTACCCGGACCTCAAATCAATCTTTGAAAACCATTTGGCACCTTGCAATTGATCAAATAAATCATCGATCCTCGGAAGAGGATATTTGTTTTTAATCGTCACTTTATTCAATTGTCGATAATCAATGCACATTCTCAAGGAGCCATCCTTCTTTCAGACGAACAATACGGGTGCTCCCCACGGGGATGAACTAGGCCTAATGAAGCCTTTATCAAGCAAGTCCCTCAATTGCTCCTTCAACTCTTTCAATTCCGCGGGTGCCATTCTATATGGGGGAATAGATATAGGTGTGGTGCCTGGCAACACATCAATGGTAAAATCAATCTCCCGTTCGGGAGGAAGGCCTGGAAGCTCTTTCGGGAACACATCCGGAAATTCGTTCACCACTGGAACTGACTGTAGAGTCGGCGACTCAGCTTCTACATCCTGAACTCATACTAGATGACAAATGCACCCTTTTGTGATCATCTTCCTTGCCTTTAGATAGGAAATAAACCTACCTTTTGGTGATGCCGCATTCCCTTTCCATTCTAAGACTGGTTCTCCCAGAAACTGGAAACGAACCATCTTCATTCGGCAATTAACATTGGCATAACAAGAAGCCAACAAATCTATGCCCATAATAACGTCAAAATCTACCATTTCTAGCTCATGCAAATCAATCATGGTACGACGATCACAAATCACAATCACACAATTCCTATATACTCGGCTAGCTATTACCGATTCACTCACGGGTGTAGACACCTCAAAAGGTTTGATAGACTCCGGCTCAATTATAAATCGACCCGCAATATATGGAGTAACATATGATAATATGGAGCCCGGATCAATTAAAGCATATACATCATGAGAGAATACCGATAATATACCTGTGACCACATCAGGAGAAGACTCAAGATCTTGGCGTCCAGCCAAAGCATAAATATGGTGCTGAGGAACGCTAGTACTGGGAGCTCTGCCTCTACCTCTACCATGGCCGACTGGCGCACAGATGCCTAAGATCCAGCTACCGACCCTGATGGTTGGGTTCTACCTCTACCATGTACTGAGGGGCAATCACGCATAATATGGCCTGCTCGACCACATGAATAGCAACCATCTGAACCCAATCGGCATTGACCCCAATGCGACTTCCCACACTGGGAACATCGTGGTATAGGTGGCCTTGACTGGCCTGAATCACCTCTAAACTGGAACCCTGAATAACTCTGACTCGGCCCGGGATGAGTAGATCTATCAAGGCTCTGGCCTGAAAACCGTGGAGGTGCACTGGTCGTAGAATAGCCCGAATGTCTAGGGAACTGTTGCCTGTGTTCGCCTCTGGACTCACTTATTGGGCCCGAAGATCTGTCCCTCTTGCTATGTCCCCTATCCTGTTCACGTTCACTTCTCCGCTGCTGTAGGCTTTCCTCTAAGTTATGACCATGTGCCTGAATGCGTGCAATGTCCATACCGTCCTGAAGGGACGCAGTCAAGCATTTATCCATCAGGTGGGGCCCTAGGCCCTTTACAAATTGGTGTACCCTGTCGCCCATATCTGCTACCATGGCCGAAGCATACCTGGCCAAGGAGTTAAAACGGAGGCTATACTCTAGGGTACTCATACTACCTTGCCTCAAATTTAAGAATTTATCGGCCCTTGCTCGCCGAACTTCTGGAGGCATATAGTGACGGAGGAAAGCATCAACAAACTGTTGCCATACCGGGGGAGGTGCATTGGCCCCCCGTGAAGCCATCCACACCGTATACCACTGGATCGAGACATCTCTCAATCTATATGACGCTAGCTCTACCGACTCGGTGTCTGAAACATGTATCAACCGGAGCGTCCTTAGCATACCATCGATAAAGTCCTGGGGATCCTCCTCCGGCTTTGACCCAAAGAATTCCGGGGGGTTCAAAGTAATGAAATCACGAGCCCTTGCACTAACAGCCCTATCACCATACCCTGAACCTTGCCTCTGAGCCTGGGCCGCAACCAACTGGGTCAACAAATTAATGGCCTCTTTCACATCCTGGCCCGAAGCATCAGGTGGAGGAGCTGGAGGTACTGGAGCTGGGGCTGAGGCTCCCTCACGCTCCTCAGAGACGGGAACTGTCTGGGAGGACTGACATTGAGCCGCACTCTGGGACTCATCTTCCTCTACTACCGGTGGCGGTGCTCTTTCAGCCCGCTTTTCTGCCACCGTCTTGCCCTTTTGGGCTGCTGTAGCCTTTTTCTTTTTAGGCATCTCTGAAATACACAACACACGATTTAGGAGCAAGAATTTCCTACATCATAGCTCTATCGCACGATTCTTATGAAGAAAGAAGGTCATTTATTCCTAAAATGTCCGCAGCTTCTTGTTTATAAGTGTAGCGCGCAACACACCCATAACCTAGACTCTACTAGACACGGCTCGTGGACACACCTTAAGACTGAACTGATCTGATACCACTTTTGTCACGACCCGACTCGGGGCCGCGACGAGCACCCGGTGCTAGCCCACCTGAGCACCCTCTTAGCTTTCTCTTATACTTACATCTAGGTGAGCCACATAATTATACATACATTTCCATTCATTCGTCAACTAGTCCCAATTGGACAACGGTACATTTATATCACCATAGGCATCTATGCCACATCAATTTACATGGGCCGACGTAGTCGACAAAATGATATACAAAACATAGGCCGACAAGGCCAACACATCTACCCACACACACACACATGTCTACGAGCCTCTAAGAGTATCACATATCACATTAGCGGGACAGGACCCCGCTATGCCCATAATTATATACACAAAAGAATGAGTACCCAAAAGATATGGCTCAGAAGGAAATGGAGCTCTTTATGTAATCTCTGAATAAGCAGCTATGGATCAAGTCTGTCTCCCTGTGCACCTGCGGGCATGACGCAGCGTCCACAAACAAAAGGACGACAGTACGAAGAATGTACTGAGTATGTAAAGCATGATCAACATCAATATAGAAGCATCATAGACAATATCTGAAGTGGCATAGGAGGGAAGACAATAATATCATCATCATGGCACTTACCTGCCTTTCATAGGAACTTTCCATTTCTCATGCGTATTTCATAATAGTGCTCATATTCGTATACATGCCCCTATTCGCATTCATATACATAGTCTTTTCACATTCATATTCATATTATATACATAGCCATACACTTATATACATACATAGCGTACCCGACCATAAGGTTCGGTGTTTCATACGTACTTGGCCAACCAAGGCTCAATGTTATTTCTACCTGGCCCTACCAAGGCTTCAGGGTTATCCGTACCATCTGCAGATGTGTGCGCGCGTTACGTAATCATATACATACATACATATATACATCCATATACATATATTCTACCCGGCATTATAAGTTCGGGGTGTCATTATAGCCCTTCATAGGCACATGTGAATATAATAGCCCGTAGGCACCTTTAGCATCATTATTATTATCAGCGTCATCACTATCATCATCGTTTTCGCTACATCTCTATCTTATGCTTACTCGTCAATGGGGTGTGTAGTACATTCGTAGCACGTATCGAGGGTCGTGAGCTTATGAGCTCGGAGTGTCAATCACTTGAATACAACATAGTCATATAGAGGATTTAAGAGTTTGGCCAAGGAACCATGCCTTATGAAAGAAGGGTTAGCCTTACATACCTTTTCGTCAGACTATTCTACACTTGCACGCTTCCTTCCAATGCTAGCGTCTATACCTTCATTAATATCATAACAATGGCCATTAGTCATTCACGTTATCCACATTATTTAGATTCCTTAATTTGCCTCTAATTCACCCATATTCATGGTCATAACATCCAACTTCGCCTATTCATCTAAAGTGTCTAGTCCATGATCTTAGTACCATTTATAATGCATTCATATCACAACACAACAACATTAATGATTCAATTCCAACTATTCCACAAAATGTCACTATTCATCATTCATGACCTACTTGACCATATTTTCTACAATCCATGTATTCCAACTCTTCAATACCTAAAACATCATGTAAAAATCATGAATCTTACCTTAGAAGTTGTAGGAACAAGCTTTGGTTAATAATACTCCACTTTGAGCAAAACCCTAGTTTTTCCCCATTTGCATTTCTTGACTTGAATGGTGTTTAATGGCTTGCTTACACTTGCTTCACTTGTTTATGTTGTTGGTGACTTATAATCCTTGAAAACTTATGAAATAAATGTAGAGAGATGATTCTAGAGAGAAGTGGTGTAATGTAGAAATGAAATAAAACAAGTCTTGGTCCTCATATTTAATGAATTGAAAATCTGTGCTGAGGTGAACAGTGGTCGTCCATGGAGGTTTACGGTCTGTATTCCCGTTTACGGACCATCCCTCTTGGTCGTCTTTAACCTTAAGTAGAGCCAGAAACTTTGGTTGCATGCATGGTGATTTACGACCATGGTTTACGGGCCGTAAATCACTTTACGGTCCGTCCACCAGGTCGTATTTTACCACTTCTCAACTGGGCAGAAAGTTGAAGCCTTGAATGGAAGTTTACGATCTCCAGTTTACGGACCGTATTCTATTTTACGGTCCGTATTTTGCACTTTACGACCACTGGGCAGTTTTGCCAACTTTCCACTTTTCACATTTCTCGACTTTTCATTCTAATCATTCTCGTCCATATACGCACATTGCTCATGAAACATTATACACTCGCACTCCTCGCACACATCACTAGTTCGTTTACTTGCGTACCAACGGGGAATTTTCCGAGGTGCAACAGACTATTGGACTCAGGCGATTCAGGGTTACTATTTAGGATTGCGGCAGTCTCGTCTCTAGTAGTTGAAGTTAAGGAGCGCCAGTACGAGGATCCTATGTTGGTTCATTAAAGAGACACAACATCTTAGAAGAGAAGTCACCATCTGAGATTTCTATAGATGGATTTCTCAGCTATCGAGGTAGACTGTGTGTGCCTGATGTTGCAGGATTACGTCATCAGATTTTGGGAGATATTCATTACTCCCATTATTCTATTCATCCAGGGGTGACAAAGATGTATCATGATATTAAGGAAGTTTATTAGTGGGATGGAATGAAGAAAGACATATCAGAGTTTGTAGCCCAGTTTCCTAACTTTCAACAAGTGAAACTTGAGTATCAGAAGCCCGCTGGATTATTGCAGGCTATTGAGACTCTGACGAGGAAATGGGAAATAATCAATATGGATTTTATTACAGGCTTGCCCCGTTCTCAGTGTAAGTTTGTGTCATGACCCAAACCGGAGGGCCGCGACTGACACCCAAGACCCTACTCAGCTGAGTGCCATACTACTATTCCATCCAGGAGTCACAACTTTTTGTGAACCTTTAATCTATGAAATGACGCTTCCGTCAGGTAAAAAAAACATTTCAATAAAACTCTTTCATCAAATCAAGGACTTCTCCCTTATCGTTAATTCAAAGAAAACCTTTAGTCACAATAAAATCTTAAAAAAATAAAGCATAAAAACACATCGACCTATATGATCGCTTTACACAACTGTCGACATCTCGACGCACTATCCATAGGACACTGTCTGCAAAAGTCTCTAACATACACGAGATACCATAACATAAGTACTCTGACTCGGCAACACTCCGAACTGAGATGGAACTCACCAATCCAGCTGATAGCCTGAGAACATCCTAAGCCAATGTCTTTTACTCATCGGTATACACCTGCGCGGCATGAAACGCAGTGCCCCCAGGCAAAGGGACGTCAGTACGAATAATGTACTGAGTATGTAAGACATAAATAACAACATATATGGATATGAAAGGTAACATGGAATGGAAGGGATAACTTGTACATCTTAAAATCATATGTACACAAGCACCTATTAATATATATATACACATATAATATAAATATTAGTGTTGCGGAACATGCAACCCGCTCCATAATCATCATACGTTAGTGACGAGGAACGTACGGTCCAATCCATATAAGTTAGTGCCGAGGAACGTACGGCCCGATCCATATAAGTTAGTGCCGAGGAACGTACGACCAGTTAGTGCCAAGGAACGTACGACCCGATCCATATAAGTTAGTGCCGAGGAACGTACGGCCCGATCCATATACATCATATTCATACTCATAATGTAAATAGTATACATGAAAGCTCATGTGAAGGCTACTACTCTATCGGAGTGACGTAAGGTCGGTAACCTCCGATTTATATTATGGAACAACCATTATCACTATATCTCACCTTGAAGGAACAACTCATAAGGTGAGATCAACAACAATGAATAGAATCGAGAAAATCATGAAATAGCTCAACATTTTCATATCATCGTTCAAATCATAACTTGAGA
Organism: Lycium barbarum; assembly: GCF_019175385.1. Taxonomy (NCBI): domain Eukaryota; kingdom Viridiplantae; phylum Streptophyta; class Magnoliopsida; order Solanales; family Solanaceae; genus Lycium; species Lycium barbarum. Next base: position 60,039,685 of record NC_083347.1, on the reverse strand, counting down.
CTTTTAAGCATAAAATCATCATCATCGTAATCCTCATAAAAACATTCTCATCTTTAACATCATAAGACACTTTAAGAGTCATAAACTTCTAGCTTTTGAAATCAAGGAGGTTATGGAAACATTTATGGAATCATACCATAGGAATTATGCCTTTAAAAGAAAGGGATGAGCCTTAACATACCTGATTGATCTCCTACGAATTAACGCTTATTCTCCCGAACTTGCAAATCTACACTCAAGAGAAATTATACTACCGTTAGACTTATCATCATATGCCTATCTCAAGTCCTTAAACCAAACTCCTTTACAATCTGCCAAAATTCGGGCAGCATCTCCCCTGTTTATATGCCTAGCCCGAAATCACAATCTAGCAACCAACAACAACAACAACAATACCAACATCAACAACACTATTATCCATACCAATATAATCCATAAACATCCCACACGATGTTTTTTTCAACATACCACAATTATATACACTTCCTTTCTTCCCAATCAAGGAGCATAATCTCATCAACATACCAACAACATTAGATACCATTTCTATACATGTAAATCAGCCCATCCACACGGCCACAACATGCTCAAAACAGTCCATAAACACAACAACTATAACACAACACTTTATGACCTTTCCTGCAAAACTATTTTCACTTTTAAGACTTGCTAAACCTTCAAATCAACTCAACATAAGATATAGGATGAATAACATACCTTATACTTGAAGAAATTCAGCCACACCAACTTTATTCAAGACAAAACTTACCACAACATCAAGTAGAAGCAAGAACAATCACATTTCATGGACTAGTTTGGTGTAATCTTATTAAATTCTTGATTTAATGGGCTATAAATGTTTGGGGGTTGTGTTGAGAAGTTTCTAGAACCATTGAGAATGTAAAAATGCTAAAAAAAAATGGAGTCAATGGGGTATTTATACCCTCATAGGTCGGTTCCACCGACCTTCTCAAGTGGGACCCGCGGAAGCCATTTGGCAGCTTGGAGTCTTTATCTTAAAATGGTCATAACCCTTGATCCCGATATCATATGAAGGTCCACGACCTATGGTTGGAAATATCATTCAATTACCTACAACTTTCATTTTTGGTGTGTTTCCAAATTCAAAACTTATAATAGCATTTTGGCCCCTCCAAGTAAGATCATCCAAAAACGTATCCTTAAATCATCCTTTTAGAGGGCTTATGCACATATTTGGCTTAAAGGTCCTTCTTAAGACTTGATCAACTTCCCATGTACTACTTATATCACTTTTCATATGTCCTTTATAAAACCTCGATATTTGAGCCCCACCTTAACTTACGGTTACGAGGGCTATTCATAGTAACGTGTTAACTATTTACTCCATACTGTCTCCAAATGTCATATATATATATATATATATATATATATATACACTTATACTCATTTAATATAATCGTCATCCCTAATCCTTGTATAACTTTTCTCTCCCTTGAGCTCATACTAAGCCGTCTACAGTCTTGGTAAAGCAAAAATTTTCGAGGTGTAACAGTTTGATTCCATATGGGTAATTGTTGATAAACTTACCAAATCAGCCCATTTTCTGCCTATCAGGACTACTTACTCAGTCGAGGATTATGCGAAGCTGTATATTAAGGAGATAGTCTGAATCCATGGTATTCTAATATCCATTATTTCCGTCAGGGGTGCGCAGTTTACAACCAAGTTTTGGAAGTCTTTCCAAAAGGGATTGGGTACTCAGGTGAATCTTAACACCGTATTCCATCCTCAGATAGATGGGCAGGCTGAGCGTACTATTCAGACCCTTGAGGATATGTTACGGGCTTGTGTAATATAGTTTGGAGGCAGTTGGGATGATCACTTGCCGCTTATTGAGTTTGCATACAATAACAATTATTATTCCAGTATCCAGATGGCCTCGTATGAAGCATTTTATTGGCGGAAGTGTAGGTCACCTATTGGATGGTTTGAAGTGGGGGAAACAAAGTTAGTAGGGCCAGATCTTATTTAGCAAGCAGTGGAAATGTTCATTCTTATTCAGGATCGATTGCTGGCAGCTCAAAGTCATCAGAAGTCTTATGCAAATAATCACTGACGAGACGTAGAGTTCCAAGTTGATGACGGGGTATTCTTGAAGGTGTCGCCTATGAAAGGCGTTATGAGATTTGGTAAGAAGGATAAACTTAGTCCTCGGTACATTGGACCTTACAGGATTATACATCGAGTAGGCAGGTAGCCTATGAATTGGATCTACCATCAGATTTAAAGTCAATCCATCTGGTCTTCCATGTATTGATGGTTCGTAAGTGTATCGGAGATCCTTCCAGAATTGTACCTGTTGATGATGTTCAGGTTACCGAGCAACTATCATATGATGAGGTTCCCACCATCCTAGATAGGCAAGTTCGGAGATTGAGAACCAAAGATGTAGCTTCAGTTAAAGTCCTTTGGAGGAACAAGAATGTAAAAGAAATGACTTGGGAATCTGAGAAAGATATGAAGTCTAGGTATCCTCATTTATTTCCGTCTAGGTATCCTAGTTTATATCCAGTTTTAGAGCAGATACAAGCTGCAGCACCATTCTCTTCAGGTATGTATTATTTATCAGCTACTCTTATTGGGCGTGTGGGGCTATTTTTGTTACTGCTTGTTGTAGCCCTGTGTGGCATTGTATATTTTGGGTTGTTGTGTGGCAAGTTCGTAGTGGTACAATTATAGAAGAGACTCTTTCGAAATTCTTATAGAATTCCCGGAAGTTAACATTCGAGGATGAATGTTTCTAACGGGAGAGGAATGTAGTACCTTGTGGTTTTATACATTTAGAATCATTGTACGTAAGTTATTTTAGTTTGGACGTTGAGATTTTTCTTCAAAGTTTATATGAGATTGGACATGCCTAACTTATGCTTAAAAGTGGTTAAGTTCATATTTGTTAAGTTACGGAAGGATTAGAGGATAAGTGAATCGAAGCGGAAAGGTTCGTTAAAAGTTGTTTCTAAAAAATATAGAATATGGACCGTATAATTGAGATATGATCCGTATTTTGAGATGTGGACCGTATTTAAGGATTTTAAAAATTTCCATAGAAGGAAGTTTTGGAGGTAGTATTATATGGCCAACTATACGGACCATATAATTTTGTACGGCCAGGATGTTGGCCATATAATGTTATACGACCAAGGATACGGACGTCTGTACATATATATGATGTTACACCTCGCAAATTTTCATTTTGGTTGTGTCAGAGGGTAAACTAGCGTAAGCTGGAGAGGCCATCGAACCCTTATAAGGGTAAGGAATACTTTTAACAAGTGTTAAGTAAGTATCTAAAAGTTCCGGGATCAAGCGAATCGAAGAAATTAAGTTTGTCGAAACTTTGAAAAAACGTGGCAAAATTTTTGGACAGAATTTTTGGTCCAACTTGAGAGAGGCATATCTCTCAGCATATGAGGAGTTACAGAATGCATAACCTAGGTAAATTTAAGTTCAGAGAGTCTCCTTTCCAATGCAACTGACAGATTGCAAATCTGAAAAATAAGACCAAAGATACGGCTTGTATAAAATTATACGATTTTAGATACGGACCATATAATTTATACGGCCAAAATATACGGCCATTATAAGAAATACGGCCAGTATAATGTTATGTCGGTGGAATTTTCCAGATTTTAAGTATGACGATCCCTCTTCATTTTGAGTCATTTTAAACATAACCCCAAGTTCAAGAATGCTCTAAAGACCTCTCCAAACACATTGAAACATTTCTCCAAGCCAAAATCAAAGATCAAAATAAGGACTAAAGTGCTTAGGGTTTCAAAGTGAGGTTTAAACTCATCTATTCTTCTTGTAAAAGCTTGGGAGAGTATTTTAAAGTGGACTAACCTTGGAATTGAAGTGTTCTTAAATTCTAAGGTAAGATTTCATCCGAGTTTCATGCTTATAAGTTTATTTGGTAATTATGCTAAAGATTTGAGGAAAAGAAATTGTTGAAAAGGTCAAAAGGGTGTTGTGTTAAAGTTGTTGTTATGGGTTGATTATAAAAGGAAGTTTTGGGACTAAATTGAGTATAATTTGAATATAATCTTTGAATTGTGATATTGTTGATGTTTTATTGTGGTTTTGGGAGTTGTTTTGAAGTTTGTGGAAATAGATGATAAAAGGGAGCTGTTGTCCGACTTTCATTAGCCTACCAATTATTTTAGTTTGACCTTATGAGAGTTTCAATGACTTAACTTTAGTGTGAATCATCTTGAATGTAGATTTAAAAGCTTGGAAGGATAGGCATTGAGTAGTTAAGAAGAGAATAAGGTATGTTAAGGCTGTCTCTTTCTTTCTTATGACATGATCCTATTGTTACGAGCTTACACAAATGATATCCATGATGACTCCATTCCTAGAAACATAAGAGCTTATGTTCTTGATCCTCTTATGGTATTATTGATTATTGTCTCATGATTATTGATCTTGTCTCATGATTATTGATCTTGTCTCATAATTATTGATCTTGTTTATTGATGATGATCTCATCTTATGGTTATTGTTTCTTCAAGGTGAGATATGTTCATGATGATAGCTCCATAATGATAATCGGAGGTTACCGATCTTACATCACTCCGATAGAGTTATAGCTTTTATTTGGGCTCTTATGCATGCTTTATATAATATATATATATGTATGTATGTATTTTCTCACACCAAGCCGCGCTATAGTTGGCCAGGTACGACACTTATTGTGCACACCATTGCAGTGGGCATGTTGTGATGTTACCCCAGACGCGGGATGCCCCGGATGCGGGATGATGATGACATGATGATAACACCGAGCCGATATGGCTAGGTACGGTATTATTTATATGTATGTATGAAAATATTTTTTTTTAAAAGCTAAGCATGCATGACATCCGCCTTAAGAGGCATTCAGAGGTACATATTGATCTCTTTTGTCTTATGCTATCTTCATGTATTCATTATGTTATTACTCATGACTTACATAATCGGTACATTATTCATACTGGCGTCCTTTTTGTTGTGGACGTTGCGTTCATGCCTGCAGCTAGACAGGGAGATGGATTAGACCCTTAGGCTGCTTCCTTAGCGTTTGTACAGGAGCACTCCACTTGTCCCGTCGCTGCCGTCCCGCTTGTCCATATTTTATCATATTATTTTGGCAGCCTTATCGGCTTGTATACATGGGCACAGTTTGATGACACATATATGTATGTATATATCTTTTGGGCTTGTGTCCCTTACAGTTTATGGCATTTGATGGTTAGTATTATGGCCCACTTGAGTATGATTATGAGATGCATGTATGTTTGTGGTGCTGTAGGTTAGCTCCGGGTGCCCATCATGGCCCTCCGATTGGGTCATGACACGAACCTTAAATCGATCCTAGAAAATATTGATGCACCCTGAAGCTGATCAAACAAATCATCAATCCGAGGAATGAGATACTTGTTCTTAATGGTAACCTTGTTTAGTTATCGATAGTCGATACATATGCGCATAGGCCTATTCTTCTTCTTTACAAACAACAGTGGAGCACTCAATGGGAAACTCTAGGTCTAATGAACCCCTTACTCAACATGTCTTGCAAGTATTTTTTCAATTCCTTGAACTCCGCTGGCGCCATCTGATATGGCAGAATAGAAATGGGCTTGGTCCCCAGCTCCAAATCAATATAAAAGTCAATGTCATGATCTGGTGGAAACGCGGTAAATCTATCGAAAACACCTCAAGAAACTCCCTCACTGCTGGCACCGACTCAAGTGTAGGAGTATTGGCGCTAGTATCCCTAACATAGGACAAATAAGCTAAATACCCCTTTTCTTCCGTCTTGGCATGACAGTCCAAGATCACATGATTAGGGGACAACCAATTAATACCAAGAATAATATCAAAATCTTCCATGTCTAAAATCATCAAATCGGCTCAGGTGTCATACCACATCAAAGTAACCACCCAAGATCGATACTCTCGGTCCATCTCTACGGAATGCCCAACAGGAGTAGAAACACTAACAGGGACATCCAGCAACTCACATAGCATATCCAAAACCAAAGCAAAGTAAGTAGACACATAAGAATATGTAGAGCCTGGATCAAATAATGTCATAGCTGATCGGCGATAAACCGAAATACTATCTATAATAACTGCATCAGAAGCCTCTGCCTCTGGTCTACCTGGGAATGCATAGCACTGAGCATGACCACCCTCAGCCTGAGAACCTCCATAACCACCACCACGGCAGGTCTGAATAACACCTCTACCATAATATGAACCACCTCTGCAACTCTGTGTATCGCCTCTAGACAGCTGTGCCACTGACCTAGGTGTAACAGTCTAAGAACCTGAGTGTGTTCCACCCTGTCTAAGTCTAGGGTACTCCCCGAAACAATGCCCTAAGTAACGACCTTCATAACAATCTTGACGAGCCATGGGATGCTAGAATAACCAGAATGACCACCTCGACCTCCAGATCGGGAATGAGAACCGTGAGAATTGTGTCCTGAAGCATGAGCACCGCAACCTGAAGAATCACCTATCGAAGTCTGTATCTCTTCCTGAACTGGTCTACTGAACAGAGAACAATAACCTCTCCCATTAAAACGCCCAAACTTTTGTGTTAGAATTTGTTGTGAGTAAGTTAAGGTGAGCTTGAGAGGTTGATGACATTAGAAAGGATAAAGATGGTTTAAAACTAATTTTAAGTTAGGATCATAAGTGTTAGAGGTCAAACAAATCGAAGTAAGTGAATTTCTGCGAAATTCCCAACTCATGGAGTGGCTTACAGACCGTACATTGGAGGTGCTAGTTGATGTTATAACCTGTACTTTTGGGGTAATCCTAAGCGTGCTTAACATGCTAATATGGTCGAGTTATGACGTATTTTTTTTTTATTACATAAGGGTAGGGGAATAGAAATGAGGAAGGGAATTACAACGTGGGGATTTGAACCTTCACCAACAAGGTGAGAGTTCAAGTAGCCAACCAACTGAGCTACTAGATCCCTACTTTATGTGGTATTTGATTCATATAATGAGTCGTATGTTAAGTGTTGAGGTAAGTTACGTTCATAAGTTTGTTGAAATTTGGGTCAGACGTCACTGAGCTCTGCTTCCAATGTACTTAGATTTACGGGGTGATCCACCCACCGTATCGAAGGTCTACGAGTCTATTTTCCAACACATCAAACCGTTCATTGATAAGACGTCGGAGTGGAGGGATATTTGCATTTTCTCGAGACTGCACATACAACCCCTTTAGGAACCACTCGAGGTGGTGGACTACCTTTGAAGGGTATATAATCCTTCCAGCTCTCTTACCTCATCATTGTTCACCCAAATCAGTTCCCAAACACCCCCAAATTCTCTGTAAGAGATCCCCAACCATCCAAAAGTGAAATCTACAGAAAACAACGCAAATCAAATGCTGAAAATCCCGTGGTACTTATGAGTTTCTTCTTGTTGTTGTTGTTTCTGATTTTGGAGTGGTTCTGGAGAGTTGTTCTTAGTCTTATAAGGTAAAACTCCTTCATATATTTGACCTTATAGAAGTCGTAGCTAGATTATTCGGTTTAAAACCCGTGAAATAAAAGCCGAAAATCGTAGTTGTTATATTGTTGCTTGTTTAATAGTTTTGAGGTTGGGCTTCTGATATTTTATGGCTAGAAATTAATGAGATAACCTGGGTATGTGGTTGACTGTTGTTGTGTTGGTGTTGTTTTGGTTGGAGGGATGTAAAAGAAACAAGGGAGATGTTGTCCGATTCATTATAAAATGAGCTTGTCGCTCATTAGTTAGTTGGTATGATTCTCTTATTGATGTTAGTAATATCTTAGTAGTTGTATGAGGTATTGGGACTAATTTGATAGTATGAAGTATTTGGATATATTTTTGTGCTTGTGTTCATGTGTTATTGATGATGTTACAAGGATTAGAAAGGAGACAAGCTTGGATAATCGTCGTAGAAACGCTTGTAGAACTTGAGTTCTCTTACAGTAGTAGATTTGAGGGTTTCTTCAAGGTGACGTAAGCTTTGATTAGGCATTTCTACTACTATTGTGAGGTAAGAAATCCGTTTCTTTTGATATATATGAGCTGTGCAAGTCTAAGATGTGATGCTCTCATGAAAATATATAGAATAACAACTAGAAGTTGTAAGCTACTGTTGAATATTGTTATATTGGACTGTTGGGATTGTTCTTGTGTTGAATTATTGGATGCTATGTGGTATGTTAAGGGTTGTTCTTGTTATGATTTAGAAGCTGTAGGTATTAACATATTGCATATGAGCTAGTTTTATATTTTAAAGGTACTTAGTTACTACAAATGGTAAGTTGAGGTTTGAATGATATAGTTGAGTTGTTGGACATGTTGTATGGAACGTTTGGGTTATTCTTGTTGTGCAAAGTTGCTGGGGATGTTGATATTTTAATTTTCATGTGTTTTTTATGATTATATGAGGAATAGAAGGGAGTTAAGTGGAGATATACATCTCAACACACGTTAATCACAAGGGTTTATTTACCCTAACCAACGTTTCGAAAATTAGGCAACGATATACATAATCTAACGTGAGCTTAATCACAATGAACTCATTCTCAAGTCATGAGCCTAGGTGGAACCTCTAATTCCCAAGCCTGTCAAGTAATTTAATTAAGTCTTTACCACAATAAAAAATTTGGTACATTAATGATCACAAACAATGGTTATCGTGCCATGCGATGATATGGGATGAGTGAAGTGGCATGCTACGCAATGAACACCACTCCAACAAGCCAACATCAAATACCATACAAACTTTATGTCATGAGAAATAAGATATCATGTTCAGTTGACGAATAAATGGCCCATCACAACAAACAGCATCGCCAAAGATCCAAGGGGTACACGGTAATATTGGAAACGATCCACGCTAACTCTAGTCATAATATCAAACAACAAGGCGACAAGCCCACAACAAATAACAATTACTAACCTACTTAGAATCACCACCTCGCACCATGTCCGAAGACCTAAGCATGATTTCTCCGTCAATAACTACTAATCATATACAAATCCCTAATCAAAGTCTAACTCTAGTAAGCCGTAATCTACCTCGAAGACGAGCAAGTGCCACGAACTATCCAACGAGAGCCTTGCCCTTCGGAAGAGCTTCCGAACGATAGAAGTCTAATCAACAATATATTCTACATTGGAAACTGAAACTAATGATACCCATAATGCCATAAACTTATTCGAATCGAAACACAACCTCTTTTAAAATGGAAACCGGACCCACAAGGGCAAAATAGAAATTTCAAGTTAGAAAATGGTTTACCAAAGGCTTATGAATTTGAAACACTAATTATTAATACAAACTAACCCCAAATTAGTCTCAATTTCATCATTAATTGAAAACCCCCAATTTTTGAGAAACCTTAACTTTCCATAAATAATTCTTTAATTAGAAAAGAGATTCAAGCTTAGTATCTGGTTATGCTCCATGAATAGATTTAAGAAGATTTCCCAACATACCCATTTAGATTGAACAAAACCAATAAAATCATCATTGGGTTCATAAACCAATTTTCCTCGCTAAACCCATAAAATTAGCAAAAACTCCAAACCTAAACCATAATATAAACACAAAAGGAGTCAAAGAAGCTTACCTAAGAAGAATCACTCCAAAGCTCCTCCAAATCACCCCTAAATACTCTCTAGGTTTTCAACTCTGTGAAAGGAAAAAATAGGTTCGAACTAGGGAAATATGAAGTTTCTGATTTCAGCGATTTTCACTTCCGTAGGAACCAAACCCCCTTACGCGATCCGCGTACTCATTAAATGATGTGGCATTCCACTGAAGTGGAACAATCCTCGCTATAGCGACACAGCTCCTGCAGAAGAAACTTCGTAGGTACGGGTTTTCCCAACTCAAAACAATCTCACATTTGCGGACTAGGCCTCGCAGAAACCTCCGCATACGCGACACATCAGAAAACACACCACAAAGTTCAACCCCAAAACCTAACATCCATCCGAGACCTTCTGGATACAACCCAGATATGCAGACATATGTAAAAAAAAAGCTACGAACTCAACCGTGGCCTCAAAATTCCCACGGAGCTCACCTTGACCTGATCAACCCCCAAACGACAAAAATCAAGTTTCTAACCAAGGGACCAAAATGCCTCCGAGTACCTCGGGAACCGGCCCAATCATTCCCCAAAGTTATAATCAACCCTCCGGACCTAATGGAGCCGACGAAAATCACAAAAAGGTCTGTTTACCCAAAAGTCAACTATTGGTTAAAGGTTTTTCATGTATTTAACTTAGAACTTCTAATTTCCTCAAAGATCAACCAAGGCTTGCCCGATCACCTCAGGAACTGTGCTAGCCATCCCCACAAGTCAAACACGCTCTAACGAGGCTAGGGGAAGGGTCAATAGGGGTGAAAGGATCAAAAATCCTAAACGACCAAACGGGTCGTTACACTCATGCACTTGGAATTTCAAAAAGAGGTCCCCTAGACTGAGTGTTGACCATGGTCAACTCTTAACCTTAACTAGTTTTGAACTAACGACACTAATCTCACCCAAACGCCTCAAGTCCCAAACCAGCTACTCGGACAAGTCAAAAATCATATTGAGAACCTAACAGAACTATCAGAATTTGATTTTGGACACATTTTCTCAAATGTCAACTATTGGTCAAAGCGTCCAAAAACTAAAACTTAAGAAACTCAAAACTAGGATTTTCTTCTCCGATAATAATGTGACTGCATCGATAATCGCGCCACCCATCCACCCAAGTCAAATATGCAAAAAAACAGCTAAGGGAAAGGCCATTTGGGTGAAAGGGAGTAAATCTTCAGACTGACCTAATGGGTCATTACATCATCCACCACTTAAACGCACGTTCGTCCTCGAATGTAAAGAGAAAAGAAGTACCTGAATTGATGAAAAGCTGGGCATATCTATTCCGCATGTCTGACTCGGTCTCCCAAGTAGCCTCCTCGACCAGGCGATGCTTCCACTGAGCCTTCACTGAAACTATCTTTTGGATCTCAACTTTCGAATCTGCCTATGTAGAATGGTAACCGGTTCCTCCATAAAGGGTCAGATTCTAATCAAGTAACATAGAATCCCACATGGGTGAAGCCTTCAACAAAAACCGCTCATAACCATGAACTCCAAATCACAAACCTTTCAATATGCATAGCTCTTTTGCCTACTCTGAGCATTAAGAAGCCTCTCCCAAATCAACTTGACATTGTCCAAAGAATCCCGCAGCAAGTCCGTACCCCAAGGCCTAACCTGAAATGCATCGAACCAACTATCCAGAGAATGAAATCTCCTACCATATAATGCCTCAAACGGTGTCATCTCGATTCTTGAATTGTTACCATTGTTGTAAGCAAACTCTGCCAAGTGTAGGAACTGATCCCAATGGATACCAAAATCAATCACACAAGCTCGTAACATATCCTCAAGAACCTGAATAGTCGCGAACTGACCATCGATCTGAGGGGGAAACGTTGTACTAAGCTCCACCTGGGTACCCAACTCCTTCTTCATAGTCCGCCAAAAATGAGAGGTAAACTGCGCCCCCGGTCCGAAATGATAGAAATGGTCACCCCATGCAAACAAGCAATATCTCTAATGTAGATTATGGCCAAATTTTCACAATTGTAATTAGTCTGAACTAGTAAGAAATGAGTAGACCTTGTCAAACGGTCCATAATGACTCAAATGGCATCAAACTTTCCCAAGGTACGTGGTAACCCCATCACAAAGCCCATAGCAATCCGTTCACACTTCCACTTAGGTATGGGCATCCTCTGAGTAATTTCATTAGGCTTTTGGTGCACGTACTTCACTTGTTGGAAATTCAAACACCGAGATACATACCCTACAATATTCCACTTAATACTATACCACCAATAACGCTGTTTCAAATCCTGACACATCTTTATAGCCCCTGGATGAATAAAGTACCTCTAACTATGAGCCTCCTCCATGATCAATCTAGTAAAATCCCCCACTTGAGAAACACATACGCCACCATTGATTCTCAAAATGCCCTCACCATCTAGAATTGCCCCCTTGTCCTTGCCCTGCAACAGTTTGTCTTGAATTTTACACAACTTTACATCATCAAACTATCGAGCCTTAATCTACTCCAAAGAGGAAAACCGTGCCTCCACACAAGCTAGAACCTTGCTAGGTTCCGAAATATCAATTCTCACCATGTTATTCGCCAAGTACTAAACATCCATAGAGAAAGGACGCTTTCCTATCTATAACCAGGCTAGGCTACCCACACTCATCACCTTCTGACTTAAAGCATCTGCCACTACATTGGCCTTTCCCGGATGATATAAATCATAGTCCTTAAGCAACTCCAACCACCTCTGTTGCCTCAATTGAGATACTTCTGATTAAAAATATGTTGAAGACTTCAACGGTTGGTAAACAACTCACAATGCACACCATAGAGATGATGCCTCCAAATATTCAAGGCAAAAACCATTACCGTCAACTCCAAATCATAAGTGGAATAGTTCTTCTCGTGTACCTTCAACTGCCTCCCCTACAAGAAAAATAACCATTAACGACGAGAAATCTGGTCATTAAAAGTCTATTTCTGGTCCGAAAAGATCAATAGCGACGGGAAAACTTGATCTTTATAGGCTTCACTGCTAAAAAGTAATAGAGACGAGATTTTTCAACTGGTCCCTAAATCCTTTTTGCGACCAGCATATATCTTATCCCTAGACGTATATTATGACCAGCATTCTGGACACTAAATTATGATCACTGCATGATCTTTTGGTCCCTAAAAATCTTTACGCACTATTAAACTGGTCGTTAAAAGTGTCTTAAGGGCCATTAATTGTGGTCCTTGATGAATATATGATCTCTTCTGCCATTTTTCTTTGAATATCACACATTTTGTGTTATACAATGAATCAAATGCATATACAAAAATGCCAAAAAGAATCAAATGCATTAACACTGCAGTAGTATACATAGTATTATGTGGCCACGATATATAAGGTAGTGAATTGTCTATACAATTCTTTAGCAGAATAAGTAAAATTTCTAGCAAACAATATATATAAAAGTTCTCCTAATCCTAGCTAAATGATAACCAAGTTGTCAATTTGTATAGAGCCTTCATAATCTGTAGCTTCACATGTAAATTCAAATCTTCAACCCTGCAAGAAAATATAAAATAAAGTCCAAGAAAACTTACAATAAACTAGAAAAATTAGTTAAGTAATCTTTGTCAAACTGAGTCTCGAAATATTTGAACTCACCTGAAAAATTAAATTTCACTCAAGTTTAATTACACACTTCAAATATTAAAACATCAATGTACGAAGGGCTACAAGAATACAAACAATAATAAGCTTGTGAACATCAATATTCAAATAAACAACTAAAGGAGCAACAAGTACAACGAGCTTGTTAACATAAATGATGTGATGAAAAGTTTACAACCCTCACACCCAAAACCGGAGGGGTGAGATCGGCACCCGACCTTGCTTGCCGGGCACCAAAATGCATTACGTATTACTCAACTCAAACACGCCATGGGCCGACAAGGCTGTCACATGTAGTACCCTTCTTTAAATATATAGCATAGCTACTGTAGGTAATTAAATACATAATACAGCTACGGTAGGTAATACAACAACAACAACATATCCAGTGAATGGTAGGTAATTAATTTAAATTACAGTTATTGTAGGTAAATACCACTTTTATGTTATCAACACCACGTAAAATTTTCATTAAAGAATATAAATTAGTTTAAAAATTGAAGGTAGTTCAACCATTGCAATATTGTTTATAATTTCAATTTGGGTGGTATGGGTTATGCCCTACCAATCAACTCTTTTTGACCCAAACCCATTTTGCCCAAATAAATTTTGGATGAGTAGGGTCATAACTTGTTCACTCACGTAACCAGTTTTAACCTGGCATAAGTTAAGTCAATCCGTCCATTTGGCACCCTACTTGTAATGTATAACATGTTAAATAACTGGTGGAAAACTTCATTACTTTATCGGTACATATATAAATCCTTTGCGAAGAATTAAAGTTTTATTCGTTGATGGTGTAAAATATGTTTACACAAAAAAGAAATTGTAGGTAACTCTATTTAATTAACAAGTATTAATTGGTAGAATATAATAAATAAAACATTACCTGCAATAACATGTTAAATAGTGCTGATGATGTATGACATAATTACATCATCGGTGCGTATAACTTTAATCTTCTGCGAAGAGTTTAGGTTCTATGCACGAAGGATGTAAAATATATTTGCTCAATCAAATTAGTTAAAAGGTAATTACAGGGAGAGCGTGCAATTAATCTGATTTATCTTTTTTAATGCAATACATTTTAATAAGGAAATTAATTAAATTAATTAATTATAAAAATGAAGTTCATTAAGGAATGAATAATTTAAGGAAGCGTAATAATTTGTTTGCACAAATTGGATGGACCAAGTAAGAAAGTAAAATCTACAGGTTAAATAGTGACTATATCATAAATGATTAATTAAATAACTAAAAGAGCCATTTTGCATCTAATGTGATTAGAACAAAAAAAGAAATCAAATCTAAGACGACAAAGATAAATGGTATATGATACTAGCAAATTAATAAGGAAAAAACATACTAGAAAAAAATGAAGCATAAGAGGATCTCATATTTTTTGCATGCTTGTTAGAGAGTGGTTTGTCGCTCGTTAAGATTAGGAAAGTGCCCGTCCCATTATTTATACTTTTTTTGTTTATTTTTACTGATAAAATAAACCATTAATTAAGATACATTATATGATTGTATATTAATCCAAAATAAAACATAAAAGAGTTGGAGGACAAATACTTGAAGAGCAAAAAAAACTAAGATAAAGTATAGAGAGTAACCTGCAAGAATGGAAGTGAAGAAAACATTTGAGGACAGAACTTTTACTGTACGATTTTGGACTATGTAGACAAAGAGAGATAACAAGGGATAAACAATTTAAAAGGCTTTGACTTTTTAGTTTTTCTATTTTGAAATTTTTTAATGACCTAATTTTTGAACATTTAAATAGTAAAAAATTTATTAAGCAATTTTGATCTCGATTTGGAGAAGTTCTCAAGGTTCATACCCTAAATAAACATAAAGAAGATTGAGACTTAGGCCTAACGAACATCTGAGGGGATGGGACTTACGCCCCAAAATACTTGCGTCCCGCCATGCCACCTCAATACGCATTTTTTAGTCCACCTCGGCCGGGGCTTGCCCAGGGACGCCCAAAAAACTCCTATGAAAATGTTGAGTATAACCTGTTTATTTTCAATATCATCTTAACTATACCATGTACTTCAATATTTTTTTTATAACTCTGAAGAGGATAAGATATCTAAGCTTGCAATCAGATCAAATATATTCCTCAACGGAAATGCGTATACAAGGTCACTAATTTATTAGCAAAGCAAGGAGCAAAGAAGTATTTTTTAATATTTTGTATATCTAGAAATTTCTTGTAACGACCCTTCAGGTAGTTTTGATGAATTTTCCTCTTTTTCCCCAAACGGCCCTTCCTATTGCGCTATTTTGGCGTATTTGATTTGCCGGGATAGGTGGTGCGGTTATCGAGGCAATCTGATAAGTTTCAGAGAGGAAAATCTAAGTTTTTAGTTCTTAAGTTATGTTTTTGGGAAAACATTGACCAATGGTTGACTTTTGGATAAATGTGTCCGAAAGCGAATTCATATAGCTTCGTTGGTTCGGGTCCCGAGACATTCGGATGGGATTTGGGTCGTTAGTTGAAAACTAGTTGAGTTAAAATTAAGAGTTGACTTCGGTCAACATTGAGTCTAGACTACTATTTTGGAAATTCCGAGTGCACAAGCATGTTCATAGCTTGTTTTATGACTGAAATGCATATTGTGAGGCCCACCATCACAATCGCGAGGCTCTTAATCCGACGTGGCCCAGACTTGCCCTGCCCGATCGCGATATGACCCACAACGATCATGACCTGCTCCTTTTCCCTTCATTGCGGTCGCATGACCCTCATCTTGATCGTGACGAAGGAAACCAGATAGCTGAAACCAGATTTTTTTGGTTTCTTCCAAATCCTGATCCAACACCCGAAACACATTCAGTATTCCCCGACCATGAGCCAAATATGCATTTCAGTTATAAAAAGCGCTACGAACTCGCTCCCGCACTCAGAATTCCAAAAGAAGGTCATCTTAACCCAGTGATGACCAAGGTCAACTCCAAACCATCAAAATCTTATATTTCTACCCCAATGACCCAAATTACACCCGAACGCCTCGGGACCCGTGTACTCTCGTGTTGACTTTGGTCAAACATCTTCATTTTCTTAACTTAGAAAACTTTAGTTTCACTAAAATTAATCCAAAACTCGCCTGATTGCCTCGACAACCGTACCACCCATCCCCAACCGTCATAAATACCAAAATGAAATCACAGGAAGGGAAATTGGGGGAAATTGGGAAAAAGCTCAAAACGACTAAGCAAGTCATTACATCATATACCACTTAAATAAGTGATTGTCCTCGAACAGTAAAAGATAGAAAGATACCTAGACTCTAAAAAAGCTGGGGATATCTAGATCGTATATCTAACTCAGTCTCCCAAGTAGCCTCCTCAACTGGACGATGCCTCTATTTCACTTTTACTGAGACTATTTCTTTTGATCTCAACTTTCAAACCTTTCTGTCCAAAATGTCTATTGGCACCTCCTCAAAAGCTAGATTCTGATCAAGAAACATCGAATCCCATCGAATCACATGAGAACTATCCGAAGGGTATCGCTTCAGCATCAAAACATGGAAAACTAGATGAACACCCAACAAACCCGGAGGTAAAGATAACTCATAAGCTACCTCCCTAATACGCTGAACAATCCTAAATAAGCCAATAAACCTTGCACTCAACTTTCCTTTCTTCCCAAACCTCCTTACACCCTTCATGGTGAGACCTTTAATAGAACTCTCTCCCTAACCATGAACTCCAACTCCCGAACCTTCCGGTCTGCACAACTCTTTTGCCTACTCTGTTCTATGAGAAGTCTTCCCTGAATCAACTTAACCTTATCTAAGGAATCCCTAAACAAATTTGTACCCCACGGCCTAACCTCGAAGGGATCAAACCTAACAATCGGAGAACAACTCCTTCTACCATACAATGCCTCAAATCGTTCTATCTCAATACTCGAATGATAATTGTTGTTGTAAGAAAACTCTTCCAAGGGTAGAAACTGATCCCAATGACCACCAAAATCAATCACACAAGCTCGAAACCATCCTTGAGAACCAGAATAGTTCGCTCGGACTGGCCATCTGTCTGAGGCTGAAGAGATGTACTAAGCTCCGCTCTAGTACCCAACTTCTTCTGCATAGACTTCCAGAAAGGAGATATAAACTAAGTACCTCAATTCGAAATGATGACACTCCATGCAACGAACTTCTCTGGAATGTAGATCTTTTCCAACCTTGATCTTGTCCACAAAGACCCAAATAGCTTCAAACTTGCCCAAGGCACATGACAATCCTTCCACAAAGTGTTATGGTTCACTTTTGCGCGAGGCATAAAAACTACTTTAAGGTTGTGGACTCTATTTGATTTGTTTTATATTTTTAGAGTCGCCACCTAATTTATAAGGAAAATTAGGAAAACCAAATTTAAAGAATTTATTCAAACAAGAGAAAAATCTTTTTTAAATCAGAGTTCAAGGTAAGGGTTCTGGTGATCCCCTAGGGAAAGTTTTTAGTACTCTAGTATTAAAGATCCGTATAATACGGTTGACCTACGAGCTTCAATGTGTGATTACTGTAATTATTTTCTTAAAAGAGTTTAGTTCTTGTATAACTTGTCATACCAAAAAGTCTTTTATTTTAGAGATAAGAGGGTTGAATTTTCTTTAAAAATGTATATAAAGTCTTAAAGTCACTTCATTTTCGGACCAAGACACACTTAGATTTCACTTAAGTAGAGCCCAACTTAACTTCCCTTCTAAATTTATTTGAAAAGTTAAAAAAATACGCCATGGGTTTATACAAGTAGAGAAAGGTTTTTTTTCTTAAATACAAGTATAATTATCCACTTTTGCCATTTCTAAGGTCAACTATATACTACCTTAGAACCCTTCTGTCAAAACAAAATTCAAGTGTATTTCCTCTTGTTTTCTTGACTTAAGGTTCGGCTTGGGCTCAAAAGGGTTTAAAAATCCTTAAGTTTGTCATGGTTTAAAAATCCCTTTCATAACACTTACTTCATCTTTTGAAATCAAATTTTTGTCCATTTAAGCCCAACGTTATCTCAAAACTCCTTTCGTCTTAAACTAAAACACTTGTTTTTATCTTTCAAAATTAGCATCCCATTAGTTTTCTCAAAGTCGTATACATGCATATATATCGTGTATCATCCCAATTTTCAAAATCATAAGCTTAAAAAAATATCGTTTGCCAAATTTCATGCATCATTTATCCTTTGAGTCTAATTTTGAAAATCATTCAAAGTTAACTTATCTATTCTACGCAATATATCTAAGTCCTACACATTTGGGTCTTAATGTTTACAATCATCTTTAACATATACACATACTAGTTACATGAGGCCCATGCTAAGCCCAGGCCCAAACCTGTACGGATTAGCATCGCGGATGGTGGGCGCTTCAGTGCATTCTTTCAATATCACTAGGAAATCTTCCAACTTGAATAGCACCCCTAACCCTTCTTCCGAATCTCTATCTCCAGGCATGGGCATTCGGACTGGGAATGCCAGGTACAAGCTCAGAATTGGCTTGTGTAGCTTTGCCGGACTCTTTTTTATTTTTGTTGGCATTAAAGATCTCATCATTATTGGGAACATACCCCGAACAGAAACGAAAATTATCTTGAGGAATTGGGACTGGCTCAATGATGCCATGTAATTCCATTCCTAGACCTTGCCATAGTTTAAACCCCTTCTGGAGCATAGTGGAGGCAATCATTTTGTAGACCGCAGGCATAGGCACTGGTGCATAATTTTCTTTGTGGGTAGCCCCTATCAGTTCTACCACATGGAAATCTGTTCCCTATGGAGTCTCCTCAATTACCGGTATGGAATTGTTTGGGTAGTTTTGAATGCCACCTTCTCCATGAATCATGACCTTCCCATACGAATTTTACGGCTTGATGTACTAATGTGTAACGACCCACTTGGTCGTTGTAGTCATTTCTGCACTTTTGACCCTTTCTCGAGCTTGTTTAGCTCACTTTTGATCAGAAGGGACCGTTGACACGCTTCTCGAGGTGTTCGGGGTTGATTTTGGTGACTTTTGGGAAAAATTGGCTTTAAGCGAAAAAGAGTTGACACAAAGTTGACTTTTGGGTAAACAGATCTCTTTTGGAAATCTGTTGATTCCAAAAGGTCTGGATGGTCTTTTAGAACGAGTGTGCATATCTGGTTTGATTTCCAATACACTCGGGTACATTTTGGGACTTGGATTGAGAAGTTGGAATTGAGGTATCGAGCGTTGAATCGATCAACGAAACCTCCGTTGGGAATTTTGAGGCCACGAGTGCTATCTTAGCGTGTTTTTATATGTGTCTGTGTATGTGGTTTGTGAGAAGATGGCCTTGGATATTAGTCGAGATTTTAGATAGAGATTGAGATTATTTTTGGGAATTCCGGTGCTGGTGTCTGCCATGGCGGCACCCTTACCGCCCCAGCGGTACTGCTATAAAAGTTAGGTGGACCGCTCTAACGGCCCAGAGCATTTGTGGGCATAACGTCACGGCAGTCCGAGAGGCCGTTGGGGCGGGACAGCAGTTGTCCCACTGCCGCCGTAACGGTATCAGGCCTGTTATTTCCTTAATTGTGTATTAAAAGCCCTTAGTCTCTCTGTTATATCCCGTATTTTTATACATTGGGATATTTTAAGCTAAACGCGACAAGTTAAAGACAAGACTATTTTAGGGTACGAGATAGAGACTTTTAACTCCCGATTTTGTTTCAACGCACAAGTTGCCTATAAATTTATTTGGTGTGGAAATATTAATGGAAATTTGGGATTAATTTACCATGACTAGATTATTAAATGAGATTAAAAGTTTAATTACTCATGAATTAAGTGCTAATGGCCGTGGACCCCAGTCATGGCATGGCCAAATTTGATTGGCCCATGCCATAAGTGGGACATGTGTCACTCTATAAGGCAGCATATATAAGTATAATGGATGACTAATTACATAGTCATAATCCATTTCATCTTCTCCACAACAACAAACCATAGAGATAGAGAGGGAAGTGCCCACGGCTATGGTAAAAAAAAAATCAGGTTCACCAAGCTTGATTCAAATTAATTTTCCATGGTGTTTTAAATAAATTGAAGGTCTATGGTAATGTGAATTGGTCCTCGAGGGCAGCAAGGGTGGTTGTTAATTGAAGCCATTAAATTCAGCAAATTGGAGCCAAGTTGAAAAGCCAAGTATTCAAGGTAAGATTTAACTTTCTTGTACATGTATTGAAGATGATTTGAACGTGTTGTAGTGTGTACAAACGAATGAAATTCATGAAGTTATGTGTGATGTTGTTGAGGCCGTGTAGGGGCTGATTTAGGAGAAATTGGTGGGTTGAATTGTTTGATGTTTTAGTTGTTGTTGTTATGGACATTATGGTGAAGATGAAGTTTAATAGTTCAAGTTGAAGTTGTAATTGTTTGTGGGCTGTTGTAGAAGCTAATATCATGTTAATATGGTTTCTTATAATTTTATAAATGATATTGTTAAACATGTGATTGTTGGTAGGATTTGTGAATTGGAAGAAAGAATGTGTTGTTGTTCTTGTCAAGTGTGAAGATTGCGGGTTGTTTGGTATATTGATTGGGTTGTTTTGAATGTGTATGGGTTGTCTGGAGTTTCCTTGAGTCATGTTTAAATAGTCTCGGGTTGATACTTGAATGCATGGCTAGTGATATTGGCTTAGCGGTAGTAGTTGGTTTGAATACGAACGGAACGTCGTCTAATTGTTTGGAAAGGGATTATTAACGTAAGAATACGTATTGAATTCTCTCATAAGCCTAATCGTAGTTCTTAATATCTTAATATAGGATAAAGTACTATTGAGCAGCATATACGGGTTGTCCTGCGACTAAACGCTAAAGGTATGTAAAGCCTATCCCTTCTTTCTTTTGGCATGTCCTAGATGTAGGTAAGATATAATATGAGCCTTGGGTAATTCTACTCTCTAGTTCCAAGCATGACTTATGATTTTTATTCGTCTCCTTGGTGTTAGAACTTTTATGATAGTCGAGCTATTGTCTCGAGCCTAGTATATGATTGGCTAATATATGATGTCTAAAAGTTCCTACTCTTAAAGAATTCCATAATTAGAGGTGTACTTGACTTTCACAAGCTATCTTATATTAATTTGATACATGTATATAAATCCTGAAACGTCCCTTGTTATAGTTTGTAATGACATTTGGAAAGAACTTAATATGATTATTATCCTGATACTTGAGAGTTGATTAGTTTACTTATCTATTGAGTCTCAAAAGATGATTTGTATGTATGTGGTTGCTTGTTACTCTGCTCATGCTTACCGTTACATCCTTCACTGAGTCCCAGGCCAGGACACGTTTTCGTGCGTATATTTACTGCATTACTCACCGAGTCCCTCACTAGAGGGCCGGGACACGTTATATATGTTTATATACAGTATGATTATCTAGCTATGATTATTAAACTCTATAATGATATGGGTACGATGATGACACATATGATTTATGTTTAAAGGTAAGTCTTATAGTTTTCTGGTTGTTGCACTGGGTCCTACACTCCTCATTTCAGATATGATTTTTACTGTACTTCATGCTTACATGCTCAGTACATATTCCGTACTGACCCCCTTTCTTCGGGGGGCTGCGTTTCATGCCCGCAGGTACAGACGCTCGTTTCGGAGATCCTCCAGCCTAGGGTATCTATTCAGCTATTTTGGAGTGCTCCTTTGTTCCGGAGCCTAGCTTTGTGGTATAGATCCTTTTTGTTGTATATGTATGTTTGTTCAGGGTACGGCGGGGCCCTGTCCCGTCATATGATATTGTCGTTACTCTTAGAGGTCTGTAGACATATGTGTGGGTCTGTATATAGTTGATGTTTCATTGTGTGGACATGACTTATGTTTGGGGCGTACCCATTTGTAATGGCAGCCTTGTCGGCTTGCGTATAAATATATGTTTGGGATGTTGTGTGTAGTGGTAGCCTTGTCGGCTTGCGTAGATATATATATATTTGCTGTGGGAGCTGTGTATAATGGTAGCCTTGTCGGCTTATATATTACTGGGACGTTCCCCTATATATGACAGCCTTGCCGGCTTACGTGCAATATAAATTGTTGAAAGTTGTAACTCCTCAGGAGACAGGTGGCTTTGATATGCATATATACGACAGCTTTAGAATAACGTCTTGCCTTTATATATAAATAAGTTCTTGCTATGCTAGTTGTAGATGATTATAGATAACAGGTGTGTGTGTGTCCAACTCGGGCACTAGTCACGGCCTACGGGGTTGGGTCGTGACACTCTCATTTATTATTATTTCGAAATCTGAGCTATTGGGAGAAAGTCTAGGGTATTCTTGGAGAAGATTCTTGGTGGTAAGTCCTTCTAATCTCTTTGTTATTCCATTATCCCTAATCATTTTAGAATCCCTTTTATCTTGATAGTTCATTATGTGATTGAAGATTAAGAAGGGGTTTAATGAATATTCCTTCTAGGATTCTAAATCATGATTTTGTTGGTTGGGTTAACTTTTTTAAGCATTGAATTGATGATTAGAATCCTTTATTTCATAACTTCTTCCTAATTAGAGGCTAATTTGTGGAATTGGAAGTTACGGTTTATACCCAAATTTGGGGGTTTTGCCTAGAATCCGAAATTGAGTGAATTATTGATTCTTCTTGCCTGCTATTGATGGGAATTGATCACCTAGAGGTTTAATTTCATGTTGGGACCTTAAGATTTCTAATTTCACCCTTCTAGTTCATAAACCCTATCCCATATGTTGGGGATTTGGGTCTTGAATAGAAGTAGGATTTGTTTGATGTTCTTCTTGATTCTAATTCCATGATTCGAATATGCTAAGACTTTCTTGATCTCGAAGCTCAAAGGAAAGGCTAAGGTGTGGTTGTTGGTGATATTGTTGTTCGCCATTCCAGGTAGGTTACGGTTTACCCTATGGTGAGACTTCATTTAGCGAAGCATATATTTAGACGATATTATCGGGGAAATCTTGTAAACCTTTGGGTATGAAGTTGGGTGAGATATTGTCTTAGGTTGGGCCTTGTTGTGTGATTAAAGTTAGCCACCTTATTGTGTTGTGACATAATTTGTTCTATTGTTGTTGGCTTGATGCCACATGATGATAGTAGATATTAGAGACTATTGTTATATCTTGATCATGATATTGTAGTATCTTACTTGTTGACGTTTGATTTGAGGATAGTGCTCTATATGGTTTGTGTAGCCTTTTCATGATATTATTGGCGTACCCATGCTTGGTGCTTGTGATATTGATTTGATTATTGATATTGAACTCATACATTGCACGCATTCTCATCCTTCGCGATATACTGTTGATACATTGATGATACTTGAGGAAACACTGTGATGAGCTGGGCTCAATTGGATGAGAGTGACGTGAGGACCGATATCCGATGGTTATCCCGGAATTGAGGTTATGCGTAGCGATTGGAGAGGTTTGTCCCGGAGCCGTGAGATACATGTACTTCACGGGTCCCCCATGGGTTGTGCTGCCGAGAATTCGATATTTTCGTCCGGAGTATATGTGTACAAAGCATTGCATTGCATATACATTTCATACATTGTTGCATTGCATTACACTTTTCCTTCTGTTGTGATATTCTTGTGATGTACTTGTGATATACGGATTATGACATATTACTTGAGCCTTGGCACAATTGGGATTTGATGCTATAACATAGGTGATGACGTGTGCTTGTTTTTTGGCTCGTGTTTGACTTATACCTTATTGATTTACCTATTTATCTTACTTTATTGACATGATATGTGTTACCTAAACTTAGTCAGCCTATGATACCTACGATTACTTGTTGTTTGTACTGACCTGCACTTGTTGTATTCTTTTATGAATATAGAGTTCCAGGTATGATCTACCTCCTTTTCTCGTGGCTGATTGAGTTCCGAGATCTAGAGTCTTTCAGGGTGAGCTCCAAGATGTCCGCCGCCTTGAAGATTCTTCCTTATTTTATGTCTTACTTGTTATTCCAAGACATATTCAGACATTTGATGTATTTTGTTATTTTTAGACTTGTAGTATCTATGTAGTTGCTCTTGTATGACTAGATAGATATCTAGGGAGATTTGATGTATTCCGCATATTCTATCTATTGTTATGTCAGACTTACTTATTTTTTTCTTCCGCTTACTTATTTATTATTTCATGTATTTGAGATTGTTGGAATAAGGGTTCGCCTACCGAGGTGAGAAAGGTAGGTGCCCGTCCGACTTAGGTGAAAAGTTGGCATTAGGAAAATTCACTTTCTTTCCTTTTTTCGTGCTGCTTTATTCTAATTGGTATTTGGAACAATCGAATTGGTATCTGACTTTTATCTCTTCTCTCACAGATGGTGAAGACTCGAGCTACTATAACCCGAGACCAGGTGCCAGAGCCTGGAGCTAAGGCTGGCACTAGAGGGTGAGCGACAGCCAGAGGGCGTGGCAGAGCTAGAGGCTGCGGGTTGCCCTAGCCAGGGGAAGTTCTCCTGAGGTAGGACAGCGGCGCTAGAGATCTCCGTCTCTTGAGCGTGAGGATCAATAGGTTCAAGACCAGGCCGCCGAGGATGATATGGCCCAGCACGGACACAACCAGAGATTACTTCTAAGCAGACTATACATGATACTATGGCCTGTATTCTACTCCATCTAGATGCCCAGCAGGCTGCCGCTGGTGTTACTACTCCGGGCGGAGGTTAGCAGACCAGAGTTGGGGCGCAAACCCCTGAGCAGAGGCCTACTCGAGTAGCACACCCCGATGCAGCTATGGCTCCCTGTATTAATGCAGTGCCAGCCCTGGGAGACTCGTGACAGGTCCGGTTATGACCTTGACTGATCAGGACCTAGTTGGGAGGTTTAGAAAGTTGGAGCCGCTGAGGTTCTCGGACACTTCTGGAGAGGACGCTTTTGAGTTCATCTTTGATATGCATGAGTTGCTACATATGGTGGGGATCGTAGAGTCCCATGGAGTTGACTATGTGTCCTACTAGTTTCGCGGTGACGCGAAGACTTGGATGAGGTATTTTGTTGCTTACAGACCCAGGGGTTCTCCTCCCCTGACTTGGACTCAGTTATACCGAGCCTTCCTTAAGAAGTATGTTCCCCGGGCTTTGAGATATGCGCGTAGGGAGGAGTTTCTATATCTACAGTTGAGATGTTTGTCTCTGGAGGCCTATGTGACTCACTATATGTATCTAGCCCATTATTCAGCTCTGTTATTCCTACTAAGCCTGGAAGGATTAGGAGCTTTGTTGGTGGGCTCGTCGGTTCTCTTCAGATTCCTTGCCTTCAGATTGAGGCCATGGGGGCTTCTTTCAAGTCCATCATTGAGCATGCTTCTTTGGTTGAGGCCGCTAAGGCCTGTGCATTTGGAAGGGGTAGTGAGAAGAGGCAGCATCAGATTGGGAGTTATGGTGGTTCTAGTTCGAGGGACGCCGCTCAGTCTTCTAGGCCGTATCAGCCATATTCTGGCTGCCCTGTACATTCAACTTTACAGGCTTCCTCAAGTGAGCTACCCAGGAAAAGAGCTCATTTTCTCGACTAGTAGACAGGGTTGTTCCGGCCAGGTCCTCAGCTTCAGTCAATCAGTTTTCGCCCTCTAAGGCTACTTTGTATGTGGAGAGATTGTCCATACTGCTAGGAGGTTTCCCAGATCCAGGCTGGATCATCAGACCCAGAGGACTCCGGCATCATCAGGTAGTCGAGGTGGTGCTTCTCAGAGGGACGGTGCTCAGTCAGGCCGCGGTGGTTCTCAAGTTTCTAGAGGTGGATCCCAGGTTAGTAGAGGTAGGTCCTAGAGTTTGAGAGGTGGATCTCCATCCAGACGTGGTGGGGCCTAGTGTTACTCATTCCCTAGTAGACCCGAGACAGAGGGCTCAGATGCTGTTATCTCAAGTACCATTTCTGTCTGCTATAGCGCAGCTTCTGTGTTAGTTGATCCTGGATCCACTTATTCGTATGTGTCTGCATATCATGCCATTGATTGGTATTTTCCTTGTGATAGCATAGATATACCTGTTCATATGTCTACTCCGGGTGGAGATTTTGTTGTGGTTGATCGAGTTTATCGGTCGTGTTTGGTTACTTTTATAGAGTATGACACTTGGGTAGATTTGATAATCCTTGATATGGTGGACTTTGATATTATCTTGGGTACGACCTGGCTTTCTCCTTATCATGCGATCTTAGACTGTCACGCCAAGACAGTTTCGTTACCCATGTCGGGCATTCCTAGACTTGAGTGGAGGGGTACTCCTAGCCACGCTCTGAAGAAGATCATTTCCTTCCTTTAGGTGAAGAAACTAGTCAACAAGGGGCATTTAGCTTATCTGGCTCATGTGCGTGACACTAATGTTGCATCTCCACCCCTTGAGTCCATTCCTATTTTGAGCGAGTTCGCGCGGAGGTATTTTCGATCGATATGCCGGGTATGCCACCCGATCACGGTATCGATTTCTGTATTGACTTAGATCCGGGCACTTGCCCTATTTCTATTCCGCAATATCGGATGGCACCGACTGAGTTGAGAGAGCTTAAGGAGCAGTTGCAGGATTTATTAAGCAAGGGGTTCATTAGAACGAGTGTCTCCTCTTGGGGTGCTTCTGTGTTGTTTGTGAAGAAGAAGGATGGATCTATGAGGATGTCTATTGATTATCGCCAGCTGAACAAGGTTACTATTTATAACAATTGTCCTATGCCTCGTATTGATGATTTATTTGACCAGCTTCAGGGTGCTTCAGTGTTTTCGAAGATTGACTTGCGTTCAGGCTACCTCCAGTTGAGGATCAGGGCTGAAGATATTCCGAAGACAGCCTTTCGAATGAGATATGGACATTATGAGTTTCTAGTGATGTTATTTGGGCTTACTAATGCCCCGGCTGCATTCATGACTTCGATGAATGGAATCTTCAGGCCATTCCTTGATTCCTTTATGATTGTGTTCATTGATGATATCTTGGTGTATTCCAAGAGTAAAGAGGAGCACGAGAGCCATCTTCGCACTGTTCTTGGGTTATTAAAGAAGAATAGCTTGTTTGCTAAGTTTTCAAAGTGCGAGTTTTGGTTGGAGTCTGTGGCGTTCTTGGGCCACATTGTGTCTAAGGATGGGATCATGGTGGATCCTCATAATATTAAGGCTATGAGAGATTGGGCGAGGCCCACTGCTGTGGCTGAGATCCATAGTTTTGTGGGTTTAGCCAACTACTACCGCTGATTTGTGAAGGGTTTGGGTCTATTGCTTCGTCTTTGACCAGACTGACTCAGAAGGATGTTCCTTTTCAATGGTTTGATGATTGTGAGGAGAGCTTTCAAAAGCTCAAGACTCTTTTGACTTCAGCCCCGATTCTGGCATTGCCCGTGGAGGGTAAGGATTTTGCGGTCTATTGTGATGCATCCCGTATGGGTTTGGGTGCTGTGTTGATACAGGATGGTAGAGTCATAGCCTATGCTTCCCGTCAGTTGAGGATCCATGGGAAGAATTACCCTACCATGATTTGGAGTTGTTGGTCATGGTCTTTGCTTTGAAGATTTGGAAGCATTACTTGTATGGTGTCCATTGTGAGGTTTTCACTGATCACCGTAGCCTTCAGCATGTGTTTACCCAGAGATATCTTAATTTCAGGCAACGCCGATGGATGGATTTCCTGAAGGACTGTGACATCTCTATTCTATATTATCCAGGGAAAGCCAATGTTGTTGCTGATGCCTTGAGTCGCAAGGCAGTGAATATAGAGAGTTTAACTCGATTGATTGTTTTCGAGCGCCCGTTGGCCATGGAGGATCAGACTCTGGCAAACAGTTTCGTTCGTCTTGATATTTCAGCCCCAGGTAGAGTTTTGGTTTGTGTTGAGGCGAGATCATCCTTATTAGATCATATTAGGACTCATCACTTTGAGGATGCTTAGTTGAGCAAGATTCGAGATAGGGTTCTGGGGGGTAAGGCCAAGGAGGTCATGATTGATTCTGAGGGCACTTTGAGGATTAAGGGGCTCGCCCGTTCCTCGTGTTTGTGATTTGATTCATTTAATTTTGACTGAGGCTGATAGTTCTCGATATTCCATTCATTCAGGGGTGACTACGATGTTTCGTGATTTGAGACAACACTATTGGTGGCATCGGATGAAGAAGGATATAGCTGATTTTATGGCTAAGTGTGGTAATTATCAGCAAGTTAAGTATGAGCACTAGCGACCCGGTGGTGTACTTCAGAGGATGCTCATTCCCGAGTGAAAGTGGGAGAGGATTGCCATGGATTTTGTTGTGGGTCTCCCAAAGACCCTGGGTAAGTTTGACTCGGTTTAGGTGATAGTTGATCAGTTGAATAAGTCCGTTCATTTCATTCCAGTTCATATTTACTATACCATGTAGAAGTTAGCCAAGTTGTACATTCGTGATATTATGAGATTGCATGGGGTTCCTATTTCTATCATATCTGATTGGGGTACTATCTTCACTTCCCATTTATGGAGAGCTTTTCATGAGGAGTTGGGTACCTGATTGGATATTAGTACAGCTTTCCAACCCCAGACCGATGGGCAGTCCGAGCAGACCATTTAGGTGCTCGAGGATATGTTGAGAGCTTGTGTTATCGATTTTGGTGGTCATTGGGATCAGGACTTGCCGTTGGCAGAGTTTGCGTACAACAACAGCTATCACTTGATAATCGACATTGCACCTTTTGAGGCTTTGTATGGTAGGAGATGTAGGTCTGCGGTTAGCTGGTTTGATGCTTTTGAGGTTCTACCTTGGGGTACAGACCTGTTGAGAGAATCTCTTGAGAGAGTGAGGGTGATTCAGGCCAAGCTTTTGGTAGCTCAGAGTCGACAGAAGATGTATGCGGATCGAATGGTCTGAGATTTAGAGTTCACTGTTGGTGACCAGGTTCTATTTAAGATTTCACCCATGATGGGTGTTATGATGTTCAGGAAGAGAGGCAAGTTGAGTTCGAGGTATATGGGACCTTTTAAGATTCTTGACCGTGTGGGCGATGTTGCTTATGAGTTGGCCTTGCCGCCAGGCTTGGCGGGGAGTTCATCTAGTCTTCTATGTTTCTATGCTGAAGAAGTACCATGCCGACGGTACTTACATTATTCGTTGGGAATTCGATATTCCTTGATGATAATTTGACCTATGAGGAGGAGCCTATTGCGATTTTGGATAGGCAGGTTCGAAAGTTGAGGTCCAAGGAGGTTGCTTCTGTGAAGGTGAAATGCAATCATCATCCTGTTGAGGAGGCTACTTGGGAGACTGAGTCCAATATGCGTAGCTGATATCCCCAGTTGTTCGCTAATTCAGGTACTTTCCCGTTCTTTTCCCTTCTTCGCTCGAGGACGACCGATGGTTCAATTGGTATATGTTGTAACGACCCGCTTGGTCATTATAGTCTTCTCGATAATTTTGACCCTTCCTCGAGCTTGTTTAGCTCATTTTGACCCGAGGGAACCATTGACATGCTTCTCAAGGTGTTCAGGGTTGATTTTGGTGACTTTTGGGAAACATTAGCTTTAAGCGATGAAGAGTTGTCTCAAAGTTGACTTTTGGGTAAACGGACCTCTTTCAGAAATCCGTCGATTCTGAGATCCGGATGGTATTTTAGAACTTGTGTGCATATCTGGTTCCGTTCCCAATGCACTTGGGTGAATTTTGGGACTTGGGTTGGGAAGTTGAAATTGAGGTATCGGGCGTTAACTCAGTCCACGAAACCTCTGTTCTGAATTTTGAGGCCACGAGTGCATTCGTAGCGTGTTTTTATATGTGTCTATGTATGTGGATTGTGAGCAACTGGCCTCGAGTATTAGTCGGGATTTCGAATTGTGATTGAGATTATTTTTGGGAATGCTGGTGTCCGCCATGGCAGCACCCTTACTGCCCCAGCGGTACCGCCGTAGTGGTTGGGTGGACCGCCATAACGGCCCAGAGCATTTGTGGGCATACCGTCATGGCGGTCTGAGAGGCCGTCGGGGTGGGACCGCTGTCGCCGTAACGGTATCGGGCCTATTATTTCCTTAATTGTGTATTAAAAGCCCTTACTCTCTCATTTATTACTATTCCGAAATCTGAGCTATGAGGAGCAAATCCAGGGTATTCTTGGAGAAGATTCTTGTTGGTAAGTCTTTCTAACCTCTTTCCCATTCCATTGTCCCTAATCATCTTAGAATCCCTTTATCTTGATAGTTCATTAAGTGATTGAAGATTAAGAAGGGGTTTAATGAATATTCTTTCTAGGCTTCTAAATCATGATTTGTTGGTTGTGTTGGCTTCTTTAAGCATTAAATTGATGATTTGAATCCTTTATTTTATAACTTCTTCCTAGTTAGAGACTAATTTGTGGAATTGGAAGTTAGGGTTTATACCCAAATTTGGGGGTTTTGCCTAAAATCTATACTTGAGTGAATTGTTGATTATTCTAGCTTGCTATTAGTGGGAATTGATCACCTAGAGGTTTAATTTCATGTTGGGACTTTAGATTCCTAATTTCACCCTTCTAGTTCATTATCCCTATTTCATAGGTTGGGGATTTGAGTCTTGAATAGAAGTAGGGTTTGTTTGATGTTCTTCTTGTATCTAATTCTATGATTCAAATATTCTTAGACTTTCTTGATCTCTAAGCTCAAAGGAAAGGAAAGGCTAAGGTGTGATTGTTGGTGATATTGTTGTTCGGACTTCCAGGTAGGTTACGGTTTATCTTATGGTGAGACTTCGTTTAGCAAAGCATATATTTAGACGATATTGTCGAAGAAAACATGTAAACCTTCGAGTATGAAGTTGGGTTGGATATTGTCTTAGGTTAGGCCCTATTGTGTGATTGGGGTTAGCCACCCCATTGTGTTATGACTTGATTTGTTCTATTGTTGTTGGCTTGATGCCACGTGATGATAGTAGATATTGGAGACTATTGATATATCTTGATCATGATATTGTAGTATCTTACTTGTTGACGTTTGATACGAGGATAGTGTTCTATATGGCTTGTAGAGCCTTTTCATGATATTGTTGGCTTATTCATGCTTGGTACTTGTGATATTGATCTGATTATTGATATTGAACTCATACATTGCCTGCATTCTCATCCTTCATGATATATTGTTGATACACTGATGATACTTGAGGAAACACTGTGATGAGTTGGGCTCAGTTGGATGAGAGTGATGTGAGGACTGATATCCGATGGTTGTCTTGAAATTGAGGTTGTGCGTAGCGATTACTGAGGTTTTTATCAGAATCATGAGGTAGCGGTTGATGAGGTTTGTACCGGAGCCGTGAGGTACATGGACTTTACGGGTCCCCCATGGGTTGTGCTACCGAGATGTCAATATTTCCGCTGGAGTACATGTGTACAAAGCATTGCATTGCATATACATTTCATATATTATTGCATTGCATTTCACTTTTGCTTATGTTTTGATATTCTGGTGATGTACTTGTGATATATGGATTCTGACTGATTACTTGAGACTTGGCACAATTGGGATTAGATGCTATAACATAGGTGATGATGTGTACTTGGTTTTTGGCTCGTGTTTGACTTATACCTTGTTGATTTACCTATTTATCTTACTTTATTGACATGATATGTGTTAGCTAAACTTAGTCGGCCTATGATACCTACCAGTACTTGTTATTTTTGCTGGCCTGCACTTGCTGCATTCTTTTATGAATGCAGAGTTCCAGGTGGGATCTACCTCCGTTTCTCGTGGCTGATTGAGTTCCGAGATCTGTTATTAATAATCTTTCGAGTGAGCTCCAAGACGTCCGCCGCCTTGAAGATTCTTTCTTATTTTATGTTTTACTTATTATTCCAAGACATATTCAGACATTTGATGTATTTTGTTATTTTCAGACTTGTAGTATCTAGTTAGTTGCTCTTGTATGACTAGACAAATTTCCGGGGAGGTTTGATGTATTCCACATATTCTATCTATTATTATGTCAGACTTACGTATTTCTTTTTCTTCCGCTTACTTATTTATTATTTCATGTATTTGAGATTGTTGGAATAAGGGTTCGTCTATCGATGTGGGAAAGGTAGGTGCCCGAGCGACTTAGCTAGATTGGGTCGTGACCTGATGATGGCACGGCTCATACCATGTGAATCCATGGTCTTCCTAACAACAAGTTGTAATTAGCAGCAATTTCCATGACTTGAAACTCCGTGGTGAACTCAAACGGGTCCTATTTAGACACAAAGGTCTACTTCTTCGATAGGATTGTGTTGCTCTCCATCAAATGCCCTTACATTGGTATGGCTTTGGCAGATTTTTTCGATGTCATAACCCATTTGGCTAAGAGTGGATTCGGGACAAATGTTGAGGCCAGCCCCATTGTCCATCAATACTCGGGTTATAACCATGTTTCGACACATAATAGTGCCTTGTTATGTGTTGTGCCTTCTTTGGGCAATTTTTCCTTAGTGACGGAGATCTGGTGTTCACCCATGACATGTGCCACCATGTCAGCCAAATTTTCACTACTCGTGCCTGCGGGGACACGAGCTTCGTCTAATACTTTTATTAAATCTAGACAGTGTTGAGGTGAACTCAACAAGAATGCAAGCACAGATATTTGGGCTAGTGTGTTCTTAAGATGTTCTACGATGGAATATTCCTTTGGCTGCATTCTGCGCCAAAAGTCTTCGGCCTCACCCTCAATGATGGGCCTTCTTGGATTTCCTTCTTTCCTTGGCACTCCTTGGGCCAGTTCTTCGGGAGTATAAGACCTCCTAGACTGAGTCATTCCATCGGTGACTGCCGCTTGGACAATAAATTATTTCCTTAGAGCTATCACCACTTCTTGAGATACTGACGCTATGATTGGCGCAGGGATCGATACTTTAAATTGTGGGCGTTCTTGGATTGTTAGTATTGCCACCGTTTGCTGGAATGTCTTGATAGAATCTCGAACCATTGGCTTGCATACTGTCCGGTCTTCTTCCCTCTCAATCATATGGATAATATTGCTACCATGATTAGGTAGAGGGTTAGTGTTCACGCTTGGTGCGACAGTTTGAAGAGTGATCTCTCGTTTATCAATCAGATCTTGTATTTTGTGCTTTAGATTGATATAGTCTTCAGTACTGTGTCCATTTCCATTGGAATGGTAAACACATGTTTGGTCGGGTCGGAAGAATCGATTTTCGGGATTTACGACCTTTGGTGGAACCGCTTGGATTAAACCAGCAGCACTTAGCCTTTCAAACAATCGAGTTCGTGTCTCTATTAATAGAGTGAATACCCGAGGAGGCTTTTTCTCAAAGTTGGGACGTGGAAAATTGTATGAATTTGGGGGTGGTTGGTTTTGGTAGTTTGTTGCTTAGTTGTTTTGTGGGGCTCTGCAGGCTGGTGCGGGTGTTTGGTAGTTTGACTGTGGAGCTTGGTAATTGGGATAGGTGTTTGTGGAGCTTGGTAGTTTGGTGGTTGGGTTGTGCGTAAAAGACGGGCACATGGCTGTATGGTGTGGGTAAGTAAGAGCTTGGTGGTGGTGATTGATAGACAGCAATGAGAGATTGTGGTTCTTCTCTCTTTTCGGGTTTTGGGTTATGTGTATGGGAAATGTTTGCCACGTCTTCCTTTTTATTCATAACGGGTCCCATAATGCTTTGATTGGTAGCTTTGCTAGCTACACTTACGATTATTCTAGACTTGAAACCATCTTCAATGGCCTCTCCAATTTTTACCAATTCAGAAAATGCCCTCCTGGCCATGGACATCGTTCGGTCATAGAAATCCGCCTCTTGTGATCGGATAAAGATGGAGACCAATTCTTCTTCACTCATTGGTGGTTGCACTCAGGCCTCTTCGGCCCTCCATCCACTTGCATACTCGCGGTAGTTCTCGGTAGACTTTTATTTAACCTTTTCCAAGTAATACCGATCAAGCAGAGTCTCGACGTTAAATCAGAACCTCTCCATAGAGAACTCCACCATGTCTTCTCATGTGGCCCACCGGCATATGTCTTGCGCGGTGAACCACTCGGAGGCTTTTCCTGTCAAATTGTCACACCCCACCCTTGGTAAGGCGTGACTGGCACCCGGTATCTTACAGAAATCGAGCGAACCAAACTGTAACTCACGTTTTCTGTATCTCGAAGGCAACATAAGACCAAGGTACTATAAGCCATAGGGGCACAAACCCAAAAGATAACATACTTACGTCTTCAAACTAACCTCAAGTGCATGTGCCGGTAAGGATATCCTTAATAATGATACAACATAGTATAACTCAAGATAATTATAAGATATCTAACTATGCATATCTGTCTACGAGCCTCCACAAGAGTACATGACATAAAGTGGACAGAACAGGGCCTCACATACCCATGCAAATGTATATGCAGCCATGCTGACTCACAGGGCAACTCCGAAGAAAGTGTAGTGCCACGACTCTGCCTGCTGAGCTGGTATCCTTACTGAAAGATCCGTCAAGCTGTATCTCAAGACCTGCGGGCATGAAACGCAGCGCCCCCAGCAAAGGGACGTCAGTACGAGCAATGTACTGAGTATGCAAGGCGGAAAGTGCAACAAAATAGCCATATACTAAAGATGAGAAGAATGAGAATCAACCTGGCATTTCTGAACTATCGATAGAAATCTAGCATATGTATACATACCTCTTCATCTTCTTGCAATCTTTACTAGGTCTGTATACCCTACCATGGCCCTGGTTAACTTATCATCAAACGTTATCCGAACATATGTTGCGGCGTGCAACCCGATCTATATATATATATATATATATATATATATATATATATATATATATACATGTCTATCTATACTCTCGCATGCTTAACCATATCTATGTACAGTACTGTGCCCTTATCTTACTAATCATCCTATACTAACTGCCCAACTGATAGTGGTAACTGCCCGACCGGTTGCAGTCTGGTGGTAATAACTGCCCGTCCGATTATCGCCTGACAGTAGAGCGCAACTGCCCGACTGATCAGCGGTAACTGCCCGACCGGCCGTAGCACGGAGGTAACTGCCCGACTGGCTATAGTCCAGTTGTAAATACATACATCTGCCCAACTGGTCGTAGAACAGTGGTAATTATAATCAATATCATAACTAAACTTCTACAAGTAATCTCTATGCACTTCTCGTGGTCATCACTAAACCCGTAGGGTCTACATAATCACATAAGACTTATAAGCACAGCTCAGGCCAGTAGTACTTCTTCCCGCTTGGCTAAACATTAACTAAGTGCTAAGATACAACATAAACCTCTCTTCGAACACTAAATACCTCATTAGGGATCCTCTACTAGCACTCTATTCATGTCCTATAAAACATCCCTTAAGAACCTGTTTCTAAACTCGTTGGATTATTATTATGGAACCGTCATCATGAACACGTCTCACCTTGAAGGAACAAAGTCATAAGATGAGATCAACATCAATGAATAATATCAATAGCCATGAAACAAGCTCAAGGATATCACAAGAACATCGGGAGCTGTAAGCTTTGGTACTTTTAGAAATGAGTTTATTGAAGATTTCATATTTAGGTTCACAACAAAGGAATCATGCCTTAAGAAAGAAGGGTTTAGCCTTAACATACCTGGAATCTTGCTCCTTGACCTTCCCACTTATCTCCTGACTTGTAATCTACATACAAAATTGTTCATTATTAGGCTCACCATCATACACTTGTCTTAAGCCTTTAATTAAAATCCCTTTAGAATCTGTCGAAATTCAGGCAGCACCTCCCCTGTTTATATGCCTAGCCCGAAATCACAATTCAACAACCAACAACAGCAACAACAACAACAATACCAACATCACAACAATATTATCAAAGCCAATAGGCTCCATAAAACATCCCACGCGATGTTTTCCAAATTTCTCAACTAACCATAATAATATTCACAGTACCATAATCAAACAATTATATTCAATTTAATCTCAAATTAATCCAAAATCTCCTTTCCAATTCATTCCATAGTCATCATCCTCACTTTAATAATTTGTAACTTCTATACTATGATTCTCTCCTTTTATAGGACTTGCTAAACCTTCAAATGAGCTTAATCATGAGAAATAGAATGGAGAACATACCTTACACTAGAAGAACTTCACCCCACTTAACTTCTTCCAAGACCAAATTTATCACAACATTAAATGGAGACAAAAACAATCCTTCTCCATGACTTAGCTTGGGGTTTTGGAGTTTAATTCTCTTTTGTGATGGGATAGAATGTTTTGGAATGGTAGAGAGCCTTCAAGAATATTCTTGTAGTGGAGAGACAGGTGTGGAAAATTCTAGAGGGGTGTGGAGAAATTGATGCCAAAGACCAGATTTTGGTCTTAAATAGGAGCTCAAGGTCGGTTACTGTTGCATCGTTGTGGCATCACTGTAGTAGTACTATAGCGATACTGTAGCAAGCCGGTACTGTAGCAGTACTGTAGCACGCATTTTTGCTCTGTTAGCCGAACTTGTAACGTCCATAATTCTCTACTCTGATGTCCTATCGATGAGTGGTTTATTGCGTTGGAAACTAGACTCGACGAACTTTATTTTAGGCTTTTGTTTCACTTCAAAACTCCTCATACTCTAAAAGATATTCCTTCCCCAAGTTGGACCAGAACTATTGTACGAAACCTTGCCCATCTTTTCTCCAAGTCATACTACTCAATTTCTTCTACTCATTTCCTTATAAGATCTTCCGGTATTCCTTATATACATCCTTTACTCATACAATATACTTAATAATGCTTCGTTCCTCATAATCCAAAGTTATTTTACTTAGCCGTAGCTCGACATACTTACGTTCAAATTTACTAAGTGCTTCTCTGAAAGTGCGGGGTGTAACACAAATTCTGGCAGAATAGCCTCATGATGTGTGCTTGGTTCTTCCTTATACCGACCAGTTGGTCACAATATGATCGCAAGTGGGCCTTGGGGTTGCCTATTCTATTGAACATCTCGAATTTGGGCACTTTGAAGTCTTCAGGTAGATGCATGCAGAGATCATCGTAACGTAGGCCAGTTGAGTAGCTCTCGTAGATAGTTCTAGCACTTTCGCTACTTTTCACTCTATTTCTTGGTCACGCCTCTCTTGTTCAGCCCTCCAGGACTTTTCCATCTCTTCGTAATGATCAAGCTCTTGGTGATCTGGGAAAAGGTGCTTGGTGTGACAGGGGTATGGAAAGATACAGTTGGGTGGGCGGGTTGGCTTTTGGGTGTGTGTGTAGTTTGTGAAGTTTGTACATAAATGGTGCTTGGGCATATAGTAGGGTTGGTGTGAGTGGGTTGCGTTGCCTGGTATGATGGCACTGAATGGGTAGTTCCGGGGACTTGGGTAGTGTTAAGAGGTGGTAGGGTATGGTATGATGTACCAATGTGGGTTGGTTCAGCAGTGAGTGGGTGGCATTGTTCCAGCGGGGTAAGTGGGAAAGTGGTCAGGTAGTGGGGAGCTCAAAGATGAGAAAAGGGAAGGAGGCCTTCTTGCCTCAACAGGTGTTTCTTTGGCAGCATTGGCCATTTAAGCTCTTATGACCTTCTGTTGAAGGTCGGCAACTTTCTAGAGTAGCATATTGATCACATCCTTAGAGCGCGAGGGTTCTTTAAGGTTTGGGGATGGTGAGTCCCTAATGACGAGTTCATTCCTATTGTGTTCGTCTTCCGAAGTACAAGTCATTTTTTCTTTGCCTTTGTCTTGCTCGGAAAGGGATGCTATTGCAGCTTTTTATCTAGTGAAGTATGCCAGCGTGGAACAACACGGATTAACCTCTTCTATAAGAAAAGAACAACTCAAAGGCAAATGATGTTAGTACGTTAGACAATAACAA
This sequence comes from Lycium barbarum, assembly GCF_019175385.1. Taxonomy (NCBI): domain Eukaryota; kingdom Viridiplantae; phylum Streptophyta; class Magnoliopsida; order Solanales; family Solanaceae; genus Lycium; species Lycium barbarum. The sequence continues at coordinate 60,001,578 of NC_083347.1, read as the reverse complement.
ATAATGCAAGATATCGCACATAAGTTGCACATAAGCACGTAAAGCACATAAAATTCATGTATTCGATTCAAACGTTTGATTGATCCTTCATTCCGAGGTTTTGGGTATCTTGGCTCTTTTGAGTCTTTTGGTGGATTTTGGTTTGGGAGTTCATGGTTGACTAGCTTTAAGCGATCTTCTCGACCCTTACTTATACTAAAAATGGGAAATATATATTTTTATATAATATAGGGACTGAGTCTTACTTCGACTGCCTAAGTATCCCTCTACAGGAATCAGGCCCTTCCGTGGTTCGGTTTATGTAGAAAATATTTTTCGAACTTTGTTCTAACCAAAAGGTTCCCAGACCAAGCCCGATAAGGGCTTCCTATGTATCCCTGCTTAGGACCTCAGGTCGGATGTAGTTTCTTTTACATATAAATTAGGGGGGGGGCAAATTTAAAATCACCTGTAGCCATGTCTTCCCATGTGATCCAGTGGCGTATGTCTTGAACCGTGAACCAGTCAGAGGCTTCTCTGGTCAAACTCTGGCTGAATAGTCTCATGATGAGTGCTTGGTTGTCTTGAACACTAACCAATTGGTCACAGCAGGCCCGTAGATGTGCTTTTGGATTACCCGTCCCATTAAATAGCTCAAACCGAGGCACTTTGAAGCCTTCGGGTAAATCCAATTTGAGATTCATGCACAGATCGTCATAGCTTAAGCCTGTGCCTGTGCGAGCGGTTTTCATAGTTCGCTCCAGCATTGCGGTCATCTTCTGCTGAAGCCTTTCTTCCTATTTTTCCTGCTCGGCCTTCCACGCCTTTTCCATCTCATAATGGTCAATTTCTTGATCGGGTAAGAAGGCGTTTGGGGTGGTGGGTGTATGGAAGGACATAGTACGGCGATTTGGGTGAGTAGGGGTAGTTTCAGTGGTTGGTAGCGAGATGGTGCATGGTTGAATGGTGATGTCGGGATGGGTATTTTGTGGCATTAGGTAAAAGGGCACAGAGTGAGTGGTTTCGGGAATTTGGGTGGTGTCGGCCGGTGGTGGGGTATGGTACTAGGTGTCAATGTGTCCTCCAGTGATCGAATTCGGGGTAAAGAGTATGGTGGTTACAGTGGATTGAGTGGGAAAGTAATTGGGTAGTGGTGAGCTTAGATACGAAAAAGGCGGCGGAGGCCTCCTTATTTTAGCAGGTGCTTCTCGAGCAGCATTAGCGGCATTGTTCCCTGCGAGCCCTTCTTGAAGGTCGGTGATTTTCTCAAACATAATCTTCATAACGTCCTCAGTAGGTGAGAACTCCGGTAACTCTCGAAGAGGTGAATCTCTGAGAGCGATGTTAGTTGGAGCAGTCTCATTCTCGGAAGTATCAGTCATTTTTTCCTTGCTTCAGTCTTGTTGGGATAGGGATGCTATTGCAGCTTTTGATCTTGTAAAGTATGCCAATGTGAACAGAAATCAACTTTCTCTTCTACAAGAGAAGAATAACTCAAAAGCAAACAATGAATGTTAGTTTATTAGGCAATAAAAAATAAGCAGAATATCGCACATAATTGGCAGTTAAAACATGTAGCACATAAATAATCATATGTTTGAATTAAATGCTCGATTGATCTCTTCTACCGAGTTTCTGGTCTTTCGGCTTTATTAAGTGGAGGGAATATAATATTTATAATATATAGGGATCGAGTCTTACGTAAACTGCCTACGTATCCCTCTGCGGGTAATCAGGCCTATCTGTAGTTCGGTTTACATAAGATAAGACTTCCTAACTTAACCTACCCGTGACCAGGCCCGATAGGGGCTTCCTGCGTATCTTTCCTTAAGACATCAGGTCGGCGCAGCTCCTTTTACATATAAATGGGGGGGGGGGGGGGGGGGGGGGGGGCGACAAATCTGTGTTAAATACAAAAGATGGGATCCCCCAAAATTTTACCCAAAAGATGACCTTTCCCTAGGATCAGAACGGGTTGTTTGACCTTTCAACCCTTCTCCCGGCCCACAGGCCCTAATTTCTAATACTGCGGTGGGAGCACCACCCAGATGCGACTTGTGTGGACTAAATGTTTCACCTCGAACTTGAACGCCTCACATTCTTCTATGTCGTGCCTTACAGCCCCGGAATGGTAGAGACATATATTTCGGCGAACAGTTCCTTCGATTTAAGCCCTCCTAGTCTTAATTAGGCTAATTTTACTGATACTGACCAATTTCTAGAAGATACTGGCATAGGAATCTTGAAAACGGTGAAATCATAATGCCAAATGCGGGTATTCAGTGTAATCCCTTTAGTTGGTGAAACACTGTCGTGGACCCAAGTGAGTGTGGGCCCCATAGTTTGGGGATACGCTTCTCATCTATCAGCCCTATCATCCCTTTTCTGAGGGCCAAGCGCTCGTTGCCGGTATGACCCGCTTGATTTTGGTGAAAGGGGCACCTCTTATGTGTAAAAACTAGGGGACAGGGTGGCAACCTTTCGTGGCTAACACAGATTATACCTTTGCTTCCGAGCTTGTCTAATATTTCCTCACTTATCACGTGTCTTGGTGAGACACGGTGGGGACAGGCCAAAGCTTTAAGTGCAATAGCCTACCATTTGGGCGATGCTGGTCGAACAAAGTCTAACCGTTCCTCGAGCTCCCCTCTTAGGCTTGGAGGTGAGACAGAGGTGTCCTCTCTTCTCGATCTTGGCGGCGTAACGGAAGCGGCCTCTCCGGATGGCCAAGTGGGTCATTGTTGGTTAGATTCCACCTCTTCCTCCTCTGATTCCTCGGCTACAGGGGTATACTCGGGAAGTATCCCCTTTACCTTGTCCAAAACATTCTATCCTTGGTGTTGTGTTTCAGTTGGTTCCTTGGGCGAACTTTCCGCCGAATCCAGCAACTCGTCGACCTCCCTGATCTTGTCCTTGATTGCTCTGATTTGCCTCTCGAGATTTTTGATTTTGCAATGGAATGAGCCCTTATGCTCTGGTACGTTATTGGCATCCATCTTCGAATTCTGAGAAGGTCACTAGACCTAGTACGGGTATTGTTTTTCGTTGTTTTACTTTGGGGTAGTGGTTGGTACTTTGAGATTTATTAAGCAATTAAGCAGAACATATGAAAGCAAGTAAATCACATAAGGCAGTTCATACAAGTATAAGTACACTATTCGCATTCCTAAACCAAGGTGTACTAATTGTTTGAAACATAAATGTGCCATTACAACCAAACCATTGCCCCATAATCATTAAATAATAATAATATTCTTCCTCGAAGGGGTACAAAAGGATAAAGTAAAGATAGTGCATAAAAATAAATCAGCAGAAGTGTCCTCCAGTGGATGATGACGGAGCTAGATCAGTCTTGGCCTTCTTCGTCTTTCGGAGGGTAGTCTGGATATGAAGATGGGCCGATGTCAAAGTGGCTTCCATTAGAAACCCCTTTTGTGTAAAAGTCAGCGGAGCAACATCGTCTAAATTATTCTTCATCCGATCATCGGGCTCAACCATACCGTCATTAATAAGCTCCAACTGATGTCTCAGACTCTCTATGATGGCTTTGTCATGCTCAATCTTCTCCAAATATTTGGCATCTCTGTCGTTAGCTCTCCTCTGAAACAAACGGGCTCCAATCTCAGCTTGCGAATCCTTATCTTGTACAAAACTGTAGAGAACAGGTTTGGGAGGAAGAATACCTTGTATGTCGTCCCTTAACTAATCCTTATAATCCACCACACAACCCGGGTGAAACCTATCCTCGGCTAAGGTATCATGATCCCAAATCATGCGACCTTTCCATTCTCGTACGCAATCCAAAGCCCTCGGCGGTCTATCGGTGTCATAGTCAATGATAAAATCTCCCATTCCTCTGACTTGGGGTATGGCTTGGATCCTCCCAAATTGTCTCAAGACTTTAGCATAAGCATAAGTGGTAAAAATGGACACTTCCTACCCTTAACCACAACCGTATTAGACACAAAGCCGTGGAACATCCATTGAATACTTTCTTCTCTCATCCTATAAAAGGTGAAGGTCCAACTTTGTTTGTTTTGTTCCCCGAAGCTCGGGAAAAAATCAAGGATACCATCCCTTTCGGTTGGCTTACTTAGGTGTTGTTCACCCCTAACTTTGAGCATATGCTTAAGGATCCACCATTGTAGGTGTATGTTACAACCTTGGAAGTATTTGTAGTGGTTTCGGCAAAGGTATAAGGCTCGGTACAAGTCGGATAGGATAATTGGGATTAGGTCGAAGTATTTGGTTTTTTCATTTTGGTTTATGGCATAGAAAATGGCATGGGTAACTGAAATGCCTCGGGTGTCTATGGGTAATGACCAATATTTGGGAAAAGCCATGGTTCCCAGAAATCAAATGGCGAAGACTAAAGGTCGGGTGGCCGTCCATTCGGCATAAGTCTTGAACTCCTCGCGATGTTCCACAAATCCACTTGGGCGCACGAACATTTTATATAGCTCTCTAAAGGGTATGGTTGGACCGTGGGCCCAATTGGCGTAGTTTAAGGAAAGCATTTTGCAGATTTAGGAGTAGGTGGGTTGTTTTGGGATTAAGGCATTTTGGTTGGGTTTCTTTCTTCTCTTCAATCCCGAGCCTACGCTAGTCAACACATCCTTGAACTCTTCCAACTCAAATTCGGTTTTAAAGTCCATTAAGCAATTTATAATTTTAATGAGGGGCTTGAGGTCCAAAACAGATATCTATCAGATTTTTGTTAAGGAAGAAAGGTCCAAAATTTGCTACTTAGCCATTTGAAAACCATTTAGCCTTTATAACGCATTTATCCAGTTTAAAACTTAACCAATTTGAATTAAGAATCCAATTCGTATGATTTAAGAACGGTTAAGTTTGAAAATGTTTGAGGCGACTTTGCTAAAATACTATGTGTTTTCCTAAGTTCTAGCATACATAAGGGTTTCATTATTTACACATTGTTACACATATTATATAAATACAGGCAAGATATATATGAAGTAAAGGAAGAGAGGAAGATGTGAATTTTAACTGATGGGCCTACCCAAGCCCATCAGTGTCATTTTCACCCATGACTGGGCCTTCAATATATTAGCTTCCCTCAGAAGTGGCCCGAATGGCCCAAATTGGATCACATGCAACACAAGGGGAAAGAAAGAAAAATAAAGGTTGGAAAGGTATCTATTCTAAGTGTTTCAGGAAAATCAAACTAAGTATGGAAGGAACATATATGGATACACAATTTCCTATGCAGAATTTACATACAGTTTCATACAAACATAACAAAATGACAAAAAAATAAAAGAATAGAAATAATCAAGACAAGCATAACTGGCTCAAACTGAAAACTACATTTCCAACTCATAAGCAGGACCATGTAACAAGAATACTTTCAGAGGGGGCATATTTGGCCCAAACTGTCAATTTATGTAAAATCCAGATTTTTACCCAAAGGGATATATGAGGTATACTTCTTGTATACACCCTGGTGTATACAGAGCATGTATACTCCATATACTCTTTTCCATTTGACCACCTTTAGCAATAAAAATCAAAAGAACATGGACAACTCTAGAAAATCCAAACTTAACAAGAATGAACCAATACAGTAATCACATATAATTCATAGTTCATTTTTATATTTTTCACACCCCGACTTTACTAGGGTGTGATGGGCACCCGACCCCATATCTGGAGCCGAGCGAACCCGCTGACTCTTGTTACATACTTAACTTCCTTAGACTCTTATATCAATAAAAAATGGAAAACATAGTAAAACTTTCAAGAGATTTTTTTTTTCCATCGTACTCAAGTCAAACAGAATCTGCAATCACATGGACTTTATGATATAGCATATTATCGACACTCTATACCCACGACTCTGCCTGCAAAGTCTCTAACATCAAACAAACATCATGGCTCAGATACTCTGACTCGGCAGCACTCCTGAACAAGTGGAGCCTGCCAACTCCGCTGGAACATCTTCTATGATAACTATGGCTCATCTGGTGTACCTGCGCGGCATGAACGCAGCCCCCGAAGAAGAGGGGTCAGTACGAGTAATGTACTGAGTATGTAAAGCATGAATAGTAACATAATAAGGGAATATACAGTATGAATAATAACGGAATAGACATATGGAGCTTATCCTAGGACAGATGTAACCTGTACATATGAATGCCTTTCTGCGGATGCCATGCATACTTAGTTTCTTTTTCAGAAAAACGGTGCTTCTTATTTACATATACAGAAAACAGAACATTTCAGGAAACGGTGTCCTTTATTTACATTCACAGACGCCGAGTACATCGGCTCTCCCACCCCCCTCCCCAACAGTGTCCCAACATATTATATATATATCGCATATACAGACGCCGTATCCGACTCTCCCATATCCCGCGTCCGGGCATCCCGCGTCCGGGACGAAATCCAGCTGAATCAGGTGGTGATATAACAGTGGCCCTTCCCCTTTTCCCCATATACATATACATATACATATTCACATTCATACACATATGTTATACAATTGGCATGCATGAGAGCCCAAAGAAAATCATGTGTCCATCGGAGTGACGTAAGGTCGAAATCCTCCGATTACATTATGGAATACTCGGGTCACTTGTCTCACCTTGAAGGAACGATAATTATAAGGCGAGACTATCAATGAAAGATAACTTTAAGAGGAGACATAGAATAAGATCATAGGCATTATAACCGTCAATTCATATGCTTTGAAGTCTTATAGGAACTAGTGTCATAGCTACGGAATAGAATTAAGGTTCAAGAACTAGTATAACACTTTCATATTCACATTGGATTTTTAGCTCAAGGCTCTTAGTTGTGGAATCATTCTTGTCGTACTTATCATAGGCATATTCTCTTTTCTGACATCATCGTTATCATTATCGTCATGGAAGTATTCTCGTTGGGATAGGTACAGTACTTGTCATTTGATAATGGAATAAGGATCGAAGGTTTCTTTTGGATTCAGCTTCAAAGTAAGTCAAGCGGAACAATAAGGTAAATCCGGGAACCAGTGGGCCCACCTCGGATCAAATGAGGCGGCGTACCAAATTTACATATGTTACATGTCATGGCGTTACTTGTGAGGGTTTTAGGGTAGTCGGGTCCTATTTATGCGAGTTCTAGAGGTTTAGGAAATTCTTCCAACATTTTGCACACTTTTTAATTCAATTCTACTGAATGAAAAAAGGGAAACTTTAGGCGCAGATTCCGGAGAATAGAGTTGTCCACGAGGCTCGTATTCGACCTATTATGTCTAAGACATGCCAAAGAAGGAAGGGTGAAGCCTTACATACCTTTTCTGCTTCTTATGCGACTCCAAATTCACGTTCCAAATCCGCCAAAATCTACAAATTGGTCATGTTTACCAAAACTTGATTAGAGCCTTTAGAAATTGATTCTTTAAAGTAACACTTTGTCTGCCGAAATTTCGGCAGCATTTCCCCTGTAAATACACAATGCCCAAGAATACGGCTCGGCCCCAAATCAACAACAACAATCCGGGAATTTGACCCGGCCAAACCAACAACAATACTAGCAATTATTCCAGCAACAATTCAATAGTCGATTCAATCCAATTCAATTTAATTTAATACAATTCAATTCACATAATGTTCCAACAACTTATTCGACATACTATTTCATCTGAAACCTTCAACTTCAATCACAACCATACATTTCATTGTTATTCACATACGTTAACTTCAACAACACCCTTCGTTTTACACCACATAATCCATAACAACAACAACTAAAATGTCAAATATCATCAATTTACCATAACTTACCAAATCCTATACCATTCGGCCACAACAACAATACATAGATTTTCATGAATTTCCATTCTTTTCTATACATTACAACAACAACCAATACACCACATGAATTTAATTCATTCTTCCTTACACAACACCTCATACATACGGCCAACACCATGCATATGCAACTACAACTTCAACATGCATGATTTCATACTTTTTATTCATTTTTACACATTACAACAACAAACATACTACATTAATTTAATCTTTCCTCACAACACCACACATACCATGCACGGCCACCACTCCATACATACATATTTCATGAATTTCATTTACTTCCCCACACAACAACACAAATGAACCCTTCACAACATATAAAAGGGGATTAAATCTTACCTTTCCTCTTCAACTTCTTCACTTGGCTAGAATGCGGAAACGACGAAATGGATGGCCTATCTCCCGAAACAATTATACCACGTTGTAGAGGACCTTCCATTTAGTAGGAAAACTAGGAGAAAATAATTTTCCTTGGTCAATTTCCCATGGCTCAATTTTGAGAGCCATGGCCGAACCCTCCTTGCTCCACTCTCTTCATCTTCTTTTTTTTTTTGTTCTAGTTTTCTTGAATTAAAATGATGACTTCCTATATATACTTGTCTTCCCCCATTTTTTCCATATTTATGTTTTAGTCCCTCAATTATGGCCTCATGTCCCTTTCCTTCCCTCTCTAGAGTTTTCCACCTTTTTCTTGATTTTTCTTGAAATTAATTTAAGAAGACCAATTGTCTTCTCTTACAAGCCTCAACCATGCACATGCAAAATTACCCTTATTAATTAAATATGGCATACACCACACACCATGTAACCATGTGGCCTTCTCTTGAATTTTCATGAACTTGGCGAAATTCCCATTTTACCCCTAGCCTTCCACATTATTTCCATTGACCACTTGCGAATTTTCCTTTTTACCCTTAACCTTTCTCAATATTTCCATACTACCAATGTTCGTAAATAATATTCACAACAACTTATACATTATAATATTTTATTTTATTTTAAAATGGTCATTCCCTTTACTTCGTCACGACCACTTTGGAATATCCGAACGTATAAAATACGGGATATAACAATATTGATCTAAACCCTTAATAGATCTTTCTTTGGCAAATTGAAGTTCCCATGATTAGCTTTCTCCTTAAAAATAAGATTTACGCGTCTTGGTACAACTAATTTGGAACTAATATATATAACTCTTATTGTTTTTTTATCATTCGGTTGCACGCAACGTATTACTTTTAATAGATGTAATATGCTTAAATCATGTTAGATAACACTTAAATGCCACCACATATAAATAGATAAGTATCACGCAAGTTCTTACATTTGTTTTTTTGCAGTCCGGAGGCAGTCAATTGCTCCTCCAGAACGGGATTACACATGCTAACTAAACACTATACAAATGTTGTTGGGTTCAACATTGTTTACTTCTTGCCTGATAGTGAAGAGGATTGCTTCATATACAGAGTTTTTGAGGTACCTGAGTTCAAAACATCATGCGGGGGTTGCAAAATTTGGTGATGGAACCACCTCATTCTTGGTGCTTCTGACTTCCTTACAAGAGTTTTGAGAGTTATTGGCTGAAATTTTCAAGGCTCCAATAGTCCTTTTTTGTCCAAAAGTTTTGCCCTTTTCTAAAGATTTTGATATTTAACATATCAAAACACCTTTAGAAAACAGGCGAACTACTTAACAATTGATGTGACAAAACAATGTCAAATTAGAAGATTAACATACTTTTTCGTATTCTAACTTTCCACAACCATATTTTTCCAATTAGGACAAACTTCGACCACTTTTCTGGACCCCAATTCCTCAACTTCACAAATAAATGTCAAATCTAGTGAATCTTGATCCACTATCTCTGGATCTGAGAAATACAAGAACTAAAATACACACAAATCTGAGAAATGCACTCAGATCTGAGAAAATCCGATCGGTTGGCCATGGATTACGTCTAGAGATGAAGACGGTGGTGGAAGGAGAAGAAAGAGATGACGCTGGTGGAGGGATACACTCAGATCTGAGAAAATCCGGTTTGTTGGACATGGATTTCGGTCGGAGATGACAACTGCAATGGAGGAAGATGGCGAAGGTGCTGGAGCTCCCGAGTTTCTTTCGGGAGATGATGATAGCGGTGGAGGGTGGTGATGAAGGTACTGGAACTTGAGTTTTTCGGCCGGACATGAAGACGATGATGAAGAGAGAAGAGGGAAACTTTGTTCCTAATGTATTTTTCTCTCTGGTGAAGTGTTACGGTTAACTTTTACGCGGGTGCATAAAAGCTACTACGAGGTTGTTGGTGCTCTAAATTGGATTTTAGTTTTTTAGAGTCACCACCTAATTTATTAAAGGAAAATGAGGAAAATCGGATAAAAGATTTTTCAAGCAAGAGAGAAATCCTCTTGTACCAATGTTCGAGGTAAGGGTTCTGGTGATCCTAAAGGGAAGGTTTTACACACCCTAGTATTAAAGATCCATAGAATACGATTGATCTAGGAGCTTCAATGTGTGATTAATGTATTATTTTCTTAAGTGTTTAATTTTCCGCAAAAATATCATTCAATTAACTTTATTGCTAGACTAAGACACACCCGGGATTTCTCCCGAGTATAGTCGCTACTATTCTAGTCCAAATAAAATGAGTTTATTACTTATGGGTTTTGTACATATAATATAAGAAAATATGGAGTATATTTGTGGTTTTTATACATATATAAGGAAAATGAAAGTGATTTTTATTCAAGTCCGATTTTAACTCACTTTCAAGCCCATATAGTCAATTTGTATTCCAACTTCCAAATCCGTCAATCCTCAAAATTGGCCCAAATAAATTTCCTTTGCTTTTTTAGTCCACAAGTTTTTGGGCTTTTGGCCCATCAAGTCTCAAATTTCACTCAGCTTTTCAAAGTCCAAATTTACAATCTTTTTAGTTTCTGGAAAATGTCCAAAATTTTGGTATCTCTTTTATTAAACAATCAGCCCAAGTTTAAAAAGTAGCCTTTATCATTTGTAACCACAGAGTCACCTTTCAAATCGAATTATTTTTCTATTTCCAACTCAAATTCGGTTTTAAAGTCAATTAAGCAATTTATAATTTTAATGATGGGCTTGAGGTCCAAAATAGATATCTATCAGATTTTTGCTAAGGACGAAAGGTCCAAAATTTGCTACTTAGCCATTTGAAAATCATTTAGCCTTTATTACCGCATTTATCCACTTTAAAACTTAACCAATATGAATTAAGAATCCAATTCATACGATTTAAGAACAGTTAAGTTTGAAAATGTTTGAGGCGACTTTCCTAAAATACTATGTGTTTTCCTTAGCTCTAGCATACCTAAGGGTTTTATTATTTTCACATTGTTACACATATAATATATATACATGCAAGATATATATGAAGTAAAGGAAGAGAGGAAAATGTGAATTTTAACTGATTGACTTGTTGACACCTAATTTTTGACCTCCCATAATTATTTTTAATTACTCAGAATCCTTGGATGAAAAAACAAAGTGAATCACGCATTTTTAGAGGCCAAAATGATTTTATAAAATTGTTTAGGTCAATATTTTACCCCTTTTAATTGGTAAAATAATTTCTATATTATTATAAATCATTTAGGAATTAATTGGCACATTTTATGATATTTATTTGATTTAATCAAAGAAAAGCAATTTTAATAATTTAATTCTTTAAATTGTCAAAAATCAAATTAACAAATATATAATTCTCTTTAATCCAAGGAATTTGACTAATTAAAAGAATTGACCATTTTGCCCCTAAATCCTTAATTTTGTGTATTGGCATAATTTATTAAAATTAGTAATATTTGTTTCTAGTATTTTATTAGGATAATTAGTCAATTAGTGGGGAATTATTGCAAATTTATTTTTAATTATTTAATTTTTTTAGTTATGAACACAATTGAATTAATCAATCCATGGTGTAAGGCAATTGTTGTAGCCTCCTAGTGGCTTTGATTGAAATGACCAAATCCATAGGCTCAAGTTAATTAAGGCCATTAATGTTATTTAACCTTTAATTGGCTAATTAGGCTAAATATGGAAATAATTGAAATAATCTATTAGGATTAAACCAATTAAGGCCGTATTTGCAAATTAAGCTCATTTGCATAATTGACCGCACTGTCACGGCCCAGCTAGGGGCCGCGACTGGTACCCGGGGCTAACCGTCGAGCACCGCTCGTACTAGTACTCCTTAGGCTTATTTAACAATCATTTATCGGATTCATGCTCGATTTATAAGAAAACCCGTTTTCCTTTAGGAACATAATGTTTTTATACACATGAGCCCTTAGGCTAGTAAAATAATATATATGTATATATTCACACAATGACCACGCCATGAGACCACATGACCCACATTGAGTATCTACGAGCCTCTATGAGATGACATTTACAATTGTACACAAAAGAATCATCATAGGCACCTCCAGGACAATGGGGTGCTTTCAGTCAGCTAACAACCTCTAAGAATCTGGAGCAAGATCTCCTCCCTGTCTACCTGTGGGCATGAACACAGCGTCCAAAGAAAACGGACGTCAGTACGAATATTGTACTGAGTATGTAAGGCAGGACTGAAATAAACAAACATAATAGGAAGATCATGAGTCGAGAGGCAAAGGTATAACCTGCACAAGTGTCATAGGCAATCGCATTACTTACATATATCACATCTTATATAATCATGGTATACATGTCATCACATCATATAAATCATCTCATCATAGTCCTCGTCGTTAACCCGCGTCCGGGTAACCATCATATGCCGCCCACTAGTGGTGATCATGCCCGGCCCTCTAGGCTCGGTGTAACATTGCAGCCAGCCTTAGCGGTGACATGCCCGGCCATCTCGGCACAGTGGAATCATATGCAGCCCGCCTTAGCGGTGACATGCCCGGCCATCGTGGCGCGGTGGAATTACATCATCACAAAATCAATCATAACACATCACTCTTACACATCTCATACCATAGCATCATGTTATCATTTCTTGGTATTCCATGCATCCCATAATTGTATTACAAGTTAGCATTATTGATCATCTTATTGTCATAGCATACATTAGTGTTAGGAGCATATATTAGGCTTCAAGGCAACCACACTATGTCGGGGTGACGTAAGGTCGTGAACCCCCGATTGTGTTATGGACATTTCATGGGTATCATGCCTCGCCTTGAAGGAAATAAGGCATAAGGCGAGTGGTAACAATAATAACATCATTAGCATTGTAGGAACATCGTGCCACAATTTCTTGAATCTCTATACTCTAGCTCATTGTCATTATTATCATGCTTATAGGTGATTCGATATATAGAAGGACTCATAAGCTTCATCTTATAGAAGGATTATGGAAAACTTGAAGGATTCATGCCTTTTGAAATAAGAGTTAAGCCTCACATACCTTTCTCGTTTAAGCAATCTAGCGTTCGCTTATTCTCCTTTAATGTCACGTCTCTACCTTCAAAAGAGGATTCGTACTAACGTTAGTTAATCAACTATAAGAATGCACTACTATTTCTAGAGACAATTGGGTAGCACTTCCTTTGTTTATACTACTTTTCCCATATTCCATATCAACTCCCAGCACCCACAACAACAACTACAATATAGCAATCAACAATCATCATTCATATACAATGACCATGATCCACCATTTTTTTTCATTTTTACCGCCTTTATGGTTTTGGGTTCGCTATCGTATTTTCTCGTGTATCACACTTATCTAGACCATGGTCTACATGTCGTTTATAACGCATTCATACTCACAACACACTAACATTCATGATTCAATTAAACTACCATTCACTCATTTATGACCCATTTGCTATGCTTTTCTACAATTCGGGTATCTTAACCTTTCAATACCTTAAACAACATGAAATGGTCATGAAACTTACCTTGGATGATGGTGGAACAAGCCTTGAGTGGAGTCTCTACTCTAGCACCAAAACCCTACTTCACCTCTTTTGGTTTTCTTCGAGGAAGATGAACTTGAGCTAGGTATCACACTCTTGTTTTCATGAATTTGGCGTTGTTGATCTTGATTTTCCCTTGATTCTCTTGAATTCTTGTGGATGAAGTGTTTTGGAGTATTCTAGAGAATTCTAGAATTGTGAAGATGAGAAATGAAATGAAATGAGCTTGGGGTCCCTTATACTTAACTTAAAAATTTGATTTTTGTGAACAGTAGTCGGGATGCACAGTGGTCGTAAACCCAGTTTACGGGTCGTATTCTGATTTACGGTCCGTCCTCCATGACCCTATTTAAGCATATCAAAAACAGAAAGGTTTGCTATAGGCCATGGTGGTTTACGATCGCAGTTTACGAGTCGTATTTCGATTTACGGTCCGTATTTTGAGTCGTATTTAACCATTTCAACATTTGACAGAAAGTTGAAGTTTTGATAGTTGGAGGACGATGGCACTTTACGGGTCGTATTGTGTTTTACGACCACTGGGTCGCAATGCAAATCTGCAACCTTCTCGTTTTTCAAAACTCATTGGTAGTCATTCCCTTCTTAGTAAAACATCGTACACTCATACTCTTCGTTGGTCAATTCATTGTAAGCTCACGGAAAATTTTCTGAGGTGTCACACGCACTTTTAAATTAATTAGTAGGATAATTACGTCCTAAATTGATTATAATAAAGTGTTATGATCAATAATCGATGTTTTAATTTTTCTCATTGTTTGCTTTACCCATCTTGCCCTTCATATACGTATATACACTTGATATGCGTATATATACATGTGGAAGAGGCCCCATTTCTTTCTAAAAAATTCGAACCAGGCCCAATCCAACGAGATGGACCGACCCGTCCCAAAACAAAATGAGATGAGGGGGGGGGGGGGGGGGGGGAATACCCCTAAAACAAATTCACTAATACCAAACGCACCCTCCCTTATCTTTCCTCCTCTCTTTCCTCTTCCATAAAAAACCCTAGGCGCCGCTTCATCAACTCTCTCCCTCTCTCATGCCAAAAATGGAAAATACGCAGAGGTCTCAGACCTACATCATCTTTTGTACGACTATTTTCATGATAGAATTAATGTTCAACTTCGTTTTCACTCAACCTCAGCCCAAACGCGGTATTAGTCCTCTTCCTTTTTACTTTCCATTTAATTTTCAAGTCAAACAATACGATTTTTTGCGTTTTGTTGCTACATTGTGATTGTATGAACTCGAATTTCATTGGTTCACAAGGGATTGACGTGGATCGACCTAGAACGGGTCATATTTGACCGTATACATTTGTCCTTTTTGTGTGGTTTGAGTTGGAGATTTGGAAGCACGAGGGCTCCAAAATCCCTCTTGACAAGGCTACGTCCAAAAAAGGTAATACTCCATCTTGTTGCTTATTTTTGGTTTTGCTTCAATATGAGTGTAGCCTTCATGCTATTAAATGTCTAGTTTAAAATTTAGTTCATGTCATGTTGTCCTGGAATATGTTTAAAAATTTGTTTATGTTCATGTTTGTAGTCCTGGAATATATTTGAGCTTGTTATCAAGATCATGAGTCTAAGATAGTTTGTTTGAGTGCTATTGTTTACCTTAGTCTATATCTGATCTTGCCCTAGTCATTTTTACTACTCAGATAATCAGTGTGTTGATATATGTCCATTTGAATATCAATTTTAATGGTGTAATTTGTTGGTATGAACGTGGCAATGTTTGAACACCTCCTAGATGATGTTTGAATCACTGTCTAGCTGCTTATCCCCTTAGTATAATGACACTGGGTTATAGAAACTCAACAATAACAGCTTGAGTGCTCTTAAATGATATTACTTATCTCTGTTCAAACACCTACTGCATTTGTAATGATTCACCTAAGTCTAGTCTTAAATGAGGTGTTAGCCTATTAATTAAAGCATGAGGTCCTAAGATTGAATTGAAAGTAAACAAATGAACATTTGTGCAGTTTCTTTAATGATCAACTGATACAATGAACTGGGGATTGATAACAAGAACATTATAGACTTTGTATATGAGTTAAATCTCTAGTAGTCAAGTAACATAAGTTTGAAATTAGGAGGGGAGGACTCTGGGGTATGAGCTTCATTGTCCAACAGGGCAGTAGGTTCAAAGGTTGACTGGTTAATTGTCACGACCCATTTTGATATAAGTCGTGCGGGCACTTACCTTTCCCACCTCGGTAAGTGAACCCTCAACCCAACTATAACGAAAGACATGAAAAATAAATCAAGCAAGCGGAAAAGAATAATTACGTAAGTCTCATAATCATATATATTAGAAATAGTGCAGAATAAGGAAAACACCCCCAGGGTCTAGTCTAAGTCATACAAGAGCATCTACTGAAATTATACATGTCTAGAGTAATAATACATAAATCTGTCTATGTCTCTGAATAGGAATAGTAAGACATATAATAGGAAGAGTCTTCAAGGCAGCAAACGCTCGTGCTCACCCTGGAAACTCGCATCCTATACTGATGACGACGATCAACCACGTGAGATTGAAGCAGACCCAACCTGATACTCTGCATTCATAAACGAATGCAACAAGTGCAGGTCAATACAAAACAACGGTACCGGTAGGGATCATCGGCCGACTAAGCATAGCTAACATAATTCAGACAATAAAGCAGGATAGGTAGATAAACCAACAAGTATAAGTCAAACATAATCGAACCCAAGTACACGTCATCTCTTAAGTAGGTATCTAATCCCAAATGTGCCAAGTCTCAATATATCAAAATATGAATCCAACATCATAAGTACAAAACCAAATCATATCAATATAAGTCGTGATGCAATGCAATGCAATAATGCATGGATGCAATGCAATGCCATGCAAATGTTGTGTATACATGTACTCCGGACGGAAATATCGACATCTCGGTAGCACAACCCAAGGTGACTCGTGAAGTCTAAGTGCCATTCATCCCGGAACTTTTCCCAACAGACAAATGAGACCTCGGATCTTTTCCCACAGGGGGTTCTCACCGGCACCACCCTGGGGGACCCGCGGAGTCCATGCACTCACTCAATCCACGATTCCGAAACTAGCATCGGATATCGGACTCTCACGTCACTCTCATTTTAAAAACCGAGCCCAGCTCATCACAGTGTTTCATCAAGTACCAACTGTGTCTCAACAGTATATTATGAAGAATGAGAATGCGTGCAATGCATATATCAACCACAATAATCATGTTCAATATTACAAGTACCAATAAAGGGGTACGCCAATAATAAATCAGTGTCACAAGTACCAACAGTGGGTACGCCAATAATATCATAATCAAGATGGAACAACATATTCCAGTATCTACTAACAACACATGGAATCAAGCCAACACAATAGAACAATCAAATCACAACACAACGGGGTGGCTAGTCCCAATCACGCAACAGGGTCCAACCTAAGACAATATCCAACCCAACTTCATACCCGAAGGTTTACATGCTTTCTCCGATGATATAATCTAAATATATACTTCGCTATGTGAAGTCTCACCAAGGGTAAGCCATAACCTAACTGGATGGCCGAACAGTAAACACCGACAACTCACTCTTTTGCCTTGCCTTTCCGCTGAGCCTCAATATCAAAGAAGTCTAGGTATATTTGAAATCTAGATTAGAAATCACGAAGAACGATACTAATATTGCTATCATTCAATTTAGGTCAATTTCAACCCTAGAATTTGGGGAAACGGGGCCCACAAGATCAAAACGAGAAATTCGAGAGTGAAATATCAAATTAAGCACTACGTGATCATCACCCAACAACTAATTGCTAATTTAGCTCATGTATTCCCCTCATTTCGAATTTGAAGTAAGACCCCCACTTTTGGGTATAAACCCTAATTCTTTGATTCAGAAATTCAACACTAATAATGGAAGATATATGATTAACAATCTTAGATTCATCAAAATCTAGCATAAACCCCATCAATTTCACCATTAATAAGCCTAGATAGAACATTCATTATCTCCACTTTTATCTTCCATTACTAAGGAATTACTAAGGGAAAGAGGAATCTATGATTATAGGAACAAGGAATTAGTAAAGGGATTAGCAAGACTTACCACCAAGAGTTTTCTCCAATAGTCTTCTAAAACATTCCCCAAGAGCTCAATTATCGAAAAAGGAATAAATGATAAACCAAGAACTTATTTAATACACACTTAATGAAATAACAGGTCTGTTACTGCCACGGCGGTAACAGGGCCGCAACAGCGGTCACCCCACTGTAACAGCGGTACCGCTGGGACGGCACTGGTGCCGCCAATGCGAACACCAGGTACCAGAATCCAACTAAATTTTCTATGTCTCAATTGAAATTCTGAACCACTCCCGAGGCCATCTGCTCACAAATCACATACATAGATCCACAAAAAATACGCTACGAACGCACCCGTGGCCTCGGAATTTCCAACGGAGGTCTCGTTGGCCGATTCAACCCCCGATAACTCATTTTCAATTTCCCAACCCAAGTCCCAAAATGCATCCGAGTGCATTGGGAATTGAACCAGATAAACACACAAGTTACAAACGACCATCCGGACCTCTCGGAATCGACGAAATTTTGAAAAAAGTCTGTTTACCCAAATGTCAACTTTGGGTCAACTCTTTTTCACTGAAAGCTCGTATTTCACAAAAAGTTATCTGAATCCGATCTAGGCACCTCGAAAAGCGCGTTAACGGTCCCCTCGGGTCAAAATGAGCTAACCAAGCTCGAAAAAAGGGCGAAAATGCTAAAAAGACTATAACGACCAAACGGGTCATTACATTAATAACTTAGGATCATTAAGTGGTGTCATTCAGTTATAAGACCTGAATATAGCTTTGACAATATAGGCCTCTTAATATATGTAATCAGGGGAATTAACTGATTTTAAGGCTTAAAGTAATCTGGTAAGCCAAATGTTATAAGTGTCCAGTTTGTTAGCACCCATAGATTAGTTCTGATCACATAAGCATATAGTGAATTTGGCTTGACTATTGTTGCAATTTAAAACCTAATCCCTTAGACAGAAGGTTAATATTTTGTTGAACTAAAGAAGATTTGGTTGTATGAAGTTCTATGTTTGTCCGTGTCCATTACCTTTGATTCCTCATGTGTATGGTCTAGTGGTTCTGGACAGTATGTACATTAATTATAAGTTTGTAGAATGAGATTCCTTTCAAAGTTGCTCTCTCACTGTTCAACCATCTAAGTATGTGAATGAAATGACATGATTAAATATGCAGTAGGTGGGACTGATAATGGAACAATAGAATGAAATTTATTTGCCACTAAAAGTATGCCATGTTTGTCTTGTCTGACAGGTCCATGTTTGTAAAAACTGTCCTGATCTGGTTCATGAAGAAGAGAGATCAGCTCAGAAATGGAACACCTAGACTTAAATGGTACTCTACTAAAAACAGGAGAATTTTAAAACAATAATCAGTCCTCTAAGTTGAATCACCATGTAAATGTTAGTTGTCCTTGCTGTTAGTGTTTAATTGGGTTGAATGATAAGAAGAAAGTCATATGTGTGTATATGTAAACTCTTAGTCACATGACTTAGGGAAGACTTTTAAAAGCACCTTAGAGTGGGGATTGAGAAGAACCAAGTATAACCTGGCTCATAGTACATTTCCCCAGAATAAAAGGTGTCGTGGCATGCCCTTGAGTCCATGGGATGTGTGTTTGCTATCTACATGTTGTTTGATCTCCTATTTTTATCATTAGGTCCCAAAGAATGCAATGAAATGAATCTGCTAAGTGATCCTACATTGTAGACATGGTTAAAGTAAGAGATTATCCATCTAAGATCATTTATTCTAAGAAAAAAGAAAAGAAAAAACAATGGGAATTGGCTAAATGGAAACCAAAAGCAGTAAAGTGTTGTTTTAAAATAATATGCTGAGTCTTTGTCTTTTAGTTTAATTTAAAACTTTGTGTTATTTCCCCTCCTCCAAGGCTTTGCTGAAGTTGAATGTCATAGCTGTGTCCTTTCTTTCCTTTCATTTCATCTAGGTCCTAATGCATATATGTCCTGTACATCTTTTGGTATACTACTTTCATGCTGCTAAAGCTTAACTAGAGCTCAAAGATCAATTCTGTGAACATTTGAGTTTGTTTGCATCCTGTTCTGATTGTGTTGTACCTGCCTACTTGAACCATAGGCTTTATACTTTGCATCCTATTGTTGTTAACATGGCAAACTCTTTTTCATGACATCTCTTGTTCTCTTCTTCGAGTTTGATTCCCTGTATGAATATGGCATCCCTATTCTCATTATGAAGTAGTCAATATGCTAAATTGAATGTCCCTGTGTGTTGCTATGCTGACCCTTAATGCTTAAGGACCTGCAGAACCTGTTGAGTAGTCTATCTGCCTGATGTTGGATCAACTAGTTTAAATATGAGTTTGTCCTTTGTATGGGTTAAGTATCATTATTTATAAATTCAGGGCTAGGGGTTTAGTTAATTAGCTGAATTATTAGCTCTAGAACATGTTCAAGGCTGAATATACATAGAATATACATCAAGGAATTAAGAAAAGAAGAAGTATACACATGATATACAATTGATATGAACATCATATGTGTATATCATGAGTATATTGTATGTATATGAGTAAACATTGCTAGCCATATGTAGGATATATACATTAAATAAGTAAAAGAGGATGGAAATCTCATTAAGCCTTAACTTTTACTTAGTTTTCATTTTAGAGTAATGGATGGGCCTAGCCCAATTCTGATTTAGTGAACAGTAACCCAGATTTCAATAAGTCTAAAAGCAGAAAAAAGGGGACTCGGGTACTTTTGTTTTGTGACCAGTCTTGGGTTGTTAAAGCCCTATGACCTGAAGTAGTATATATATGTGTGTGTGTTGTAGGTGTGTTATATATATACGTATATATACATGTGTATGATAAGTTCAGTGAATTAAATCTAACCGGGTCCTTTTTTCTTTTTCCTCCCTTCCACTGCATGGGTCATTCGGGCTAAGTCGAAGCCAACTTGTTGGGCCAAGGCTCAACAGGCAATTCTTTCATCATCATGGAGTCCAATAAAGACGAAATGGAAGCTAATATACCTTAAATACATAGAAGGCCCAGCCATGGGTGAAAATGGCCAACTAGGGGCTTGGTACGCCCCTAGCCTGCCCTTTCCTTTTTACTTTATTTATTCATGCCTTCTTTATTTGTAATTTTGCCGTATTTGTACTTGTAAATATTTGTAAAAAACTCTTACATATATTGGAATCCTTATGTTTTGAACTAGTCATCTTAGGACAACGGTGCCTATGCCGTTTAGTTGACTTTAGATCCCCAAAACGATTTTCAAAACCCGAACTTGGCTTAACTATTTTCTCAAATAAAAAATGGAAAATGCAACAGACCCGTTTGATACAAGTAAAAAGGGAGTCTCAAAATCATAAACACTACGATGTTTCCTCTAAAATCGGACAAAGTTTTGGATCCCAACAAGGAATGGAAATAAATGTTTTGGGCCGTGCCTAATAATAAGAAGAATCGAGATTTTAGGGGGGTAGCACTCTTCTGAAAATGAGTACATTTTGAAGCCCACTTTAAACCTATTTTCAGAATAGGAAACAATTAAATAAGATATGGGGCCAAGCCTAAAACAGAAAATGCCTCTTTTATAGAGAGTTGTGGACTTTTAGGATTTAAAACCCAAACTCCAAAATCAATTGTATGTATATACCTGTCTATGAACCGTTGATAACAAAACAAGATATTTTATCAGTCAAAACCGTTTAAATAAATGAAAACGTTCCTAAACCCGAAATGTTAGGTGAGGCGTTCAAACGTATTATACGGATTTGGCCCGAATGAAAGTGTATGATTAAAAAGTATGTACAAACATATGTGTATCAAAAACTAGAATATTTTTACATTTTTATGTATAAAATACGTTACCCTTATATATAAAATAGAAGCTATTCTTATCCGGATATTATCAATCCGGACCTAAATACTCCATATATAAAGGGGGCATATTCAATTCCTTTTTCCAAAAAACCAAATGATATGCAATAAATGATAGATTTTTGTAAATGCGGGAACAAACGCTAAATAAACAGTTAAAGCAAATAATCATACATTGAAATTCGAAGGTCAACCATATAGTACGGATCCTTAATACTAGGGTCTAACACCTTCCCTAGGGGATCACCAGAACCCTTACCCAGAACTTTGGATTACGAAGAATTTTTCATGGTTTTTGAATAAACCCTTCACCCTTGGTTTTCCTAATTTCCTAAAAATTAGATGGCGACTCTTTTTCAAAACAAAGTTCAAAAGAGCACCAACCAGTTCGAAGTAGCTTTCCGAGCGCTAACCCTGCCCGCCAAATGCAAACCGTAACAGATGGCGACTCTGCTAGGGAACTTAAAGGTTCTAACCATAAGGATTCCAGTATAATATGAGTTTATTTGTTTTAACTGTTTATGTATTTATTTTCCCGCAATTATAATTGTCATTGCATGCATATCGTAACTCCGCCACTCCTGGCATTTATTTTACATTTTGTACCTAAGGCGACTTCGTGAAGCATGTGGTCGTTCCTTCACAATGAAACACAATAATCTCTTTGGAAATGTTATGAGGCAGGGTTGGTTCGCGGTCCTCCAATAGCCCTTACGGTTCAGCCCCAGTTGTCCGCTCGGGTTCCCGGTCATTTGTAAAAGCAGACTCTAGTAATAACTAGGATAGAGCTGAGCCAAATCCCTACTGAACTAGAGCATTCGTACTTAGACGAGCCTTGGGTACCTCAGACCTACCTAGAGCTCATTAAGAATACTACCTTGTGATCGGACGATCTATGACCCAAAGACACCGCATCTCATTTATATGCTATGTGGAAACATGTTTGTGCCTATGTGGTGAACCATTGGCCCTACGGGAAAGGGGAGAATCTTAACAGTGTTTTGTTTTGTAGATGGGAAGAATAATTCGGTTTGACATAGTCCTCGAGCCCTCAGACCTGCTTAGAGCTTGGTGGGAATGATTAGGAGATGCTCATCGTAAGACTATCAGTTGCACCCTGGGTCATTTACCCTCTATTATGACCGTGAAAGGTCGCCCGGAGCTAATAGAAGTGTTAACCGAGTACTGGGACGACAAGGAAATGTTGTTCCATTTTGGTGACATAGAGATGACTCCATTCCTAAAAGATATTAGGCTATAGTAGCAATGGAACGTATCAAAGGAGGCGATATAAGCAGACCATAATTTGTTATTCCCTCAGAAGCCGTCTATTGGTCAAATTCTGAAGTACCTTGCTTTGACTGAGGCACCCTGGGCACATAGGTCTATTATAGCCTTCAGAGACCTGTATCGGAGATTCGGGGACGTCACTAGGCATACTTTGTACCAGAGAGAGTTCAAGAGTCGGGAAGAGTGGGAAACCGTCAAGCCCTTAGCATTCGCCATAGCTTTATTGGGTACTATGGTGTTTCCAAAAGATGAGTCATTGTATATAGACACCCGAATGATCTATTTAGCTCAAGCTATCTTCTATGGCGTGACCAAGGATCAAGAAACTAGGTATTTTGACCTATCATTTGGCGGACATCTTCTGGGCCTTAGCCAAATGCCGAAATCATTTCCGATACTTACAAGGATGTAATATGTTATCGCAATGGTGGATTATCGAACACCTCAACATGGCCAAAGAGGTTTAGGGTTGGAGTCGACAGAACAGGATAGACTGCCTCATAGATTACTGTCCAACTCTTGGATTTGTGTCCAAAACTTGTTGCGCTAATTTCTTCGCTGACTTGACTGAAGATCGGATTCAGTGGATGTTCCCCGACTTCACATATGAAACCATAGTAGTTCGGGGGAAAAATTGCTCATTTGTGCCATTAGTCGAGGTCCGAGGGATTCGCCCCTACTTTGGGAGAAGGCAAGTAATATCCCAAGCAGGGAACCCCAGGCAGTTCATCATCGAACATACAGAACAGAAAATCAAGAATGTTGGGATAATTCTCAGAGAATGGAATGGTCGTGTGAAGTGGGGACCAGACACCTTAGCCCCAGACAAGTTCGAAGCAGGATGTGACCTGGGCTACTATGAATGACTGCAAGGGCATTTGGCCCGCACACCTATCCCAGGGCCCACACTTCATCACGATGTCCGAGAAGAAGATCATATGAAAGATGAGCGTTTGGCTAAGATTCTGGAAGAGTCGGATCCTGTGATAGTTAGAATGGAGCTGTATCAGACACGTCCTCACATTCAGACCGCCCTTCGAAAGGCCAAAAAGGCCAAAACAGATCAAGCCTCGACATCAACCGCTGGAGGACTTTGCTGATTTTACTGCTTTTATTATTATAACCTCGTGTCGGCTTCGTCATCTTTTGTAATCCCTTCGAGGAAGATATTATTATTAATGAATGATGATTTTTGGGGAAATGGTTCATCTTTACAAATGGCACTTTCATGTCTCAAATGATTAAGACATCTTTAGCTCGAAAAGCCTTAGGAACAGGGGTAGTATAACTGTTTACAAATTACATGACTTTTTGCTACGTGCTTCACATACCTACTTGCTATATGTGCTATCATGTATTAAACCTGAATACGATTTGAACCAATGTTTTAAATGACATACCTAAAACAAAAACCAATGGACTTAAGACTTACCCCAGTTTATCTCAACTCAAAAAGGTTGACTTACAAATGGCAAACTAAGGAGATCAGAACATGCTCACCCTAGGAGAAACCGCTAAGATGCTAGGACTCAAGGTTCAGCAAATGGAAGAGCATCTTCTAGAAATAGAAAAGAAGATTGAAGAGGTAGATAGGCTACTGAATCTAGTTGGTAACACGTGGAAGAGATACCACAAGAACAGTACTATGAGGAGAACGTCTCCGAGCAAGTGAGGGAGTTGGTGATGAACTACATACCGCTAGAAAGGAGGCCAGAGACACCTCGAGAAGGAGCCCAGAAGAGGGAAATAAGAATCAGGGAGGTAAATCTTACCCATAGATGATGGAGTCAGATCCATAAGAAGAGTCAGAGCCTCAAGAGGAAGACTCCGAACCACAAGAAGATGAAGAAGAGCAACCAGAGAAAGTTAAGCCGCAGGATATGGAACAAGAAAAGTCTGAAACTGTGGACATAGAGGTCAAGAAAGACCAAGAGCCTTTTGGGATGTTCCCTGAGTTTCAAGAAGAAGAAAATGATGTGAATGATGAGTCTGACTATTATACCCCTACCAACGAGGGATCTGATTTCTATGCACCCTCATCTGAGCCAGTGCCAGCTGCCTCCACCATGGCCTCAGGAAATTTTGGAAGAGCAGACCCTCATCCACCCGCCTGGTGGAGCGTAGCCTTCAAAGCCCGATCTTCCCCATTCAGAGTGGCTCATCGACCCGTCAGTTGTAAGGATGTGTTTGTGAAAATGCAAGTTGTAGGGATACCTCGCACCACTTAAGGCAGACTGCCAATCTCCGAGTTGGTCAAGCGGGACATACCTTGAATGAATG
Organism: Lycium barbarum; assembly: GCF_019175385.1. Classification (NCBI taxonomy): domain Eukaryota; kingdom Viridiplantae; phylum Streptophyta; class Magnoliopsida; order Solanales; family Solanaceae; genus Lycium; species Lycium barbarum. The sequence goes on along the minus strand of NC_083347.1, from coordinate 59,976,268 downwards.
TTTGGGATTAAGGAGAAGGATTGTTAGCTTAATTGATGAAAGGATCATTGGAAGTTTATGAGGACCACATATTATCGTCCCAGGAGAAGGAGTCACCGCTGAAACTGAGATCTAGCGGTATGATTTCAGAGTTTTTGAGGAGACGTATGCCTGCATCTTCTCAACTTTGGTTCCTTTAAGGAAAAGCAGACCCATGGAACCTGTCCACGAGCCCGCTCCAATAGGGCCCAACAGGCACAAATTTTTCTTGGACCATACTGGAGCTATTAGACATGATATTGAAGAATGCTATGCATTCAACCTCGAGCTCGAGCATATGATTAAGATGGGGGAGATTTTGGTAATCCTCTCGCCATAGTACTGATAAGAAAGGAAAGATGAGAGAGCGAGTTTGTAAGGACAGCTACTCACGGAGCTACATTTTTGCAGATAGTAGGTGTCCCCCACTTTTGCACATAAAAAGTTGCCCCTTCCCCACATATATATGTAAGGAACCGCGCCGACCTGATGTCCCTATGGAGGGATACACAGGAAGCCCTAGTCAAGCCTGGTCTAGAGATGTCTGTAGTTAGGGTTACCCAAAAGGATATTTAGGAAAAATGTATATCCTTCTTTTGTAAAATGAACTACGATAGGGCCAGATTTCCCTTGTGGGATACGTAGGCAGTCTACGTAAGACTTGTCCCCTACATAATATAAAATATAATCCCCCCCCCCTCCCCCCGTTATTTTAACTTTTGTAAAAGAATGAAGACTGGCCAAAGTAAGTCAACCTCAAAGCCCACTGGACCGAGATCCACCCAAACCCAAAAAGGGCCCATAACCTCCGAACCTTTAGAAAAAAGGATCAATCAGTATTCTGGCTTTAATACATGACTCTATGTGCTACGTGTGCTCTTAAATACCAATATGTGATATCTTACTTTATATTTATATCCAAGTAACTAGCTTTGTCGACAAGTGAGGGATGACTCAGTGGTTAAGCACCTCCACCCACGACCGGTAGGTCCTGGGTTCGAGTCACACTGGAGGGGAAATGTGGAAACACTATAAATCCTCCTAAAATGGGAGGGGAAAAAAAAAAGTAACTAGCTTTGTCTACCATTGAGTTATTCTTATCTTATAGAATGAGGCCGATTAGTTTAGTACCAAAATCTGGCATACTTCACGAGATCAAAGGTCGCGTTAGCATCCCTCTCGAACAAAAATAAAGGAAAAGCTAAAATGACTGGTACACCGGATAATGGTAGAAATGAGCTGGTTCTCCGGGAGGGAGATACCCAAGACCCACATGAAGTGTCATCTCAGGAAGATGTGATTGCGACATTACTAACTGTCATCACTGCCCTCCAAGAAAAGGTGGCTAGGAATAAAGCAGCAAATGCTGACAGGGGCGCCTCAACTGAATGAAGAAGGCCTCTTCCTCCCTTCCTCACGCTAAGTTCTCCGATGCCTGATCATTTCCCCATCTACCGACCAGGAACCATACCACCTCCATTAAATCCAACTGACCCGAATCACGTTGGTGCCTCTTACCGCACTCCACTACCAAAAATGTACACCCAAATTCCTAGGACCACTCATTTGGTTCCCTCATATCAAGCTCCCCAGCCGGTGTTCATCAATCTGGAAAATCAACCTCATGTTTCAACTCTACCAACTAGGCAAACCACGTCAATCCCACTCACCAAATAGTGTCTTTCTACACTTCCGACGTTCCAAATGAATCTTCTCCAGGACAGAAAGAACTGGGCACTATGAGGAAATAGAGAAGGCCTAGAGGGATGAACACGACAAACGTGAGAAGGATATGGAAAAGAAAATAGAGGAACTATTGGAAGGGTCTAACAGAACCACTAAAAAGTCTACAGGGTTAAGATACGATTATCTGTGCATGCATCCAGACTTGGACTTACCGGAATGATTCAAGATACCAAAGTTCAAAATGTTCAATGGGACAGGGAATCCCAAAGCACATATTCAGTCCTACTGTGACCAGTTGGTCAGTATTAAAAAGAACGAACCTCTGATCATGCGAATATTCAGCCGAAGTTTAATTGGCGAGGTCGTTGAATGGTTCGCAACCCAAGACATATGTCAAGGGCTTATTTGGAAAGACATGGCAGAAAGCTTCATGGAGAGATTTCGATTTAACGTCGAAACAGTGCTTGACCGATACTATCTTGAAAAAGTTAAAGAAAAGTCAACTGAGAACTACAGATAGTTTGCCAGCCAGTGGAGGGCCGAAGCAGCCTGTGCAGCCACCAATGTGTGAGGGAGAACTGTTCTCCGTAATCATTAGATCATCAGAATCATACTTCTATGACAAGTGTTGTCCATGGCCGAGAGGCCCTTCGCTGAATTAGTCAAGATGGGAGAGGCCATAGAAGATGGTCTCCCGTCTGGTAAAATCATCAGCATCTTCAACAAGGCATTTGGACAAGTCGCTGCGGGAGTCTTCTGTAAAAAAAAAAAAAAAAAAAAAAAAAGGACATGGTAAGCATATCCCACATACTAAGCCCAAACCCTAAAAGGCAGGAAGAACCACAATCTTCTCACCCAGCTCCACTCCCTATCAATTACCCGACTTCACCTTACAGCCCTACACCTATATTATATGCACAACTATGCTTTACCAATACTGTACCGGCTTATGTGGCTTTACCAAGTGCCCAAGTACCCGTTCCCGTTTACCAAGCACCACCACAATAAAATTACCAGGCGGCAGCCCATGCTTACCTCCCACCACAAATCCATCCACCACCGAACTACCAAAATCAACCACCACCACCAATATATAATGCTCTACGTCCTGCTTTCGAGAGGAAGCCAGCAAGAGAATTTACAATACTGCTTGAGCCAAGGGCTCGACTCTTTGAAAGGTTCCACACCGTAGGCTTAATCCAGAAAGTCCCTCCGAAATCGATTCAGCTCGGGAATAGTTTTTTCAGGGCCGATCATACTTACAGCTATCATTCAGGGGGGAATGGGCATAGCATAGAAGCTTGCATAAATCTCAAACATAAGATCCAAGATCTGATTGGCAAGGGAGAGATCATCCTGGAAATCGCAGCTCCCAATGTAAACACAAACCTGTTGCCCAACCATGGAAACAACGGAGTCCACATGATTGAAAAAGACGAAGACTGGAAAGCTTGTAGGGCATTGGTCCCAGAACAGTTAAGTCCATTGAAAAAAAAAAGTGGCTTCCCTCACACTCCAGGATCATCCTAATTTCAAGGTCCTAATCCCGGCACCAGAAATTCCAAAGGCTATACTAAGGTTCAGAACCTTAGTCCCAGCACCGGTGGTAGCTCAGGTGGCACAACCGATAGCGCCCGCTCCCAAAGAATCAGTCACTATGCAACCAGCCATGGCCCAAGGCATGACTCGCTCAGGAAGATGTTACACCTCTGAGGAACTGGCCCAAAATTCTGCGAGAAAGGAAAACACCCAAAAGAGGGCAATAACTGAATGAGAAGTCGAAGATTTCTGACGGCGTATGCAGCCAAAGGATTATTCAATTGTTGAGCATATGAAAAAAACACCAGCACAAATATCTATGTTAGCACTACTGGCCAGCTCGCTATCACACAGGCAAGCTCTCATGAAAGTGTTAGATGATACACACGTGCCAACAGGTACAAGCAGTGAGGATCTAGCCAGGTTAGTAGCACACATCATTAGAGAACACAAAATTTGCTTCTCCAAAAAAGAGTTTCCAGTTGAAGGAACCTCCCACAACAGAGCTCTCCACATCACTTTGGAATGCCGTGATAAAGCAATAGGGAGGTTGCTCGTAAAGAATGGAGCAGGACTCAGCATTTGTCCTTTAACCACATTAACACAGCTCGGCAATGACATTGGCCAAATCTGCCATAACGGGATGAATGTTAGAGCATTTGATGGGTACCAAACTGATTCCTTCGGAGAGATAGATCTGAACATCCAGATTGGACCTGCTTCCTTTGCAGCAGAGTTCCAAGTCATGGCAATCACCGCCAATTACAAGACCGTGGATACACTCTGTGGGTGTTGTACCATCAACGTTGCACCAGGTCATGAAGTTTGAGTGGCAAGGCCAAGAGATTGTAATCACAGCTGAAAACGATACACAGCAGTACCCTTACAACATCATACTAGTGATCGAAGGAAACCCCAATAGATTAGGTTTCCATGTGGTGGAATATATCGGGGCAACCCATTCTAAAGAGAAAATTGAAAAACCAATGCCAAAAGTCTACAAAATGATTGCCTCCACAATGTTGAGGAATAGTTTTGAGACAGGAAGAGGCCTGGGAAAAGATTTGGAAGGCATAACAGAGTGCCAATCCTAAAAGAAAACTACTACTTCAATCTGGGGTATAATCCTAGCGAAGATGAGCTCACAAAATCCATCCAGAGAGAACCAAGAAGGGGAAATCTACCTCAGCCAATTTCAGGGTTGTACTAGTCATTTCCCACAAGGATGCTGATAAAGAGAGGCGAAAAAGCTAATGAGGGCCTGGAGCTGTTGTTTTGAGAGGAGGAATGCTGAGCAATCATCAAAGAATGCCAAGAGATGCCTACCATACGCAGCCTAAAGTTGGGAGAGCATTTGGACAATTGGACATCTACCCCCCTCATGGCTCCTCGGTAGAGAGATGGGCTTCTTTTAAATCCTTTTGCTAAAACGGCGACATTGGTTGAGGCTTAAATGATCACCCCCTTTTCAAAAACATTATCTCGTAATGTTAAAAAATGGGAATGGTCCGACATTGTTTCGGATCAGGACCACAATTTGTAATCAATTACTTTCGAATCAACGAAAGCCTCGATTTACACAAAAAAAAATATTTTTCACTAATAATAATAAAACTTTCCCTGTAATCATGCATAATGGACAATAATAAAACCTAACTTTACTTCGCCTCGCCTTTTCAGTAAAAACAGTAATAAAACAACCGAAAATGTCATGAAATATTGCGAAACGAACGAGGAGAATAACGAACAAGAGTACAAGGAGTACGACGAAGAGATGACGATGCCAGAGGGCTTGGTAGAAGAGATGAAAAGAAAAATCCAAACATGGACGAAACCAAGGTGATCAACCTCGGTGACGAAGGAAATGTCAAAGAAACACAAATTAGTGCTCACTTAGAAGCAACATAAAAAGAAGAGCTCATAGCTCTGTTAAAGGAATACGTGGACGTCTTCGCCTGTTCATACGCTGATATGCCAGGATTGAGCACTAAAATAGTGATCCACATAGTGCCCATAAAAGAAGTCTTCACGCCGGTCAAGGAAAAGACCCTGGCATTTAAGCCGGACATGAGTATTAAGGACGAAGTGGAGAAACAAATCGAGTCCAGAATAGTGGAGGTAACATCCTACCCTACTTGGTTGGCCAACATAGTGCCAATACCCAAGAAAGATGGAAAAATCCGAATCTGTGTAGACTACCGAGATCTCAACTGGGCCAGTCCAAAGGACAACTTCCCCTTCTGAACATCCACATTCTCATATACAACTGCGCCAAGCATAAGTTGCAGTCTTTTGTGGATTGTTTCGCCGGGTACCATCAAATACTCATGAGCAAAGAAGACTCTGAGAAGAAAGCCTTCATCACCCCTTGGGGAGTCTACCAATATCGGGTAATGCCGTTCGGCCTCAAGAATGACAGCGCCACATATATGAGAGCCATGAATAACCTATTCCATGGCATGATACATCGAGAGATCAAGGTCTATGTAGATGATGTCATCATAAAGTCAAAAGAAAGCTCAGAACATACCGCACACCTGCGTAAATTATTTGATAGGCTTTGCAAATTCAATCTGAAGCAAAACCCGACAAAATGCGTGTTTGGAGTGCCTGCATGTAAATTCCTAGGGTTCATAGTCAGTCGTAGTGTCACGCCCTAAAACCCACCCTGGACGTAAGAAGCATTCAATGCTATAAACAGCACCGGAAGCACCTTATAAAATAATTAAGCATCAAGTTCCTTTTTAATAATCTTTCCTTATTAAATTAAACGAAGTTATAAGTAACTGCATATATGAGGATCACAATTATGAAATAACATTAACGGAAGTCTAATATAAGTAAATAGTCATAAACGTGGCACACACCCATTAAGTCGTATGAGACTTTGACAATCTACCTAAAATTCTGACAACTATTTATGGAGCTTCTAAGAGACACAACAATCATTTAACTTCGGGACGCAGCCCAGAAATCTAGAATAATATATGAAACAGGAAGTGCCCCACGAACAAGGATGTGGGCTCACCAAATCGACAGCAGCAGCAAGTTCTCCTAAGCGCTGAGAGTATCGCGAACCTGCTTTTCTCCGTTACCTAACATACCATCAAAAACAACAATGGTATGTCTGAGTACTTTCGTACTTAGTGAGTGCCTCGGGGACAACAAGTAATATAAAAATAAAATATAATAATACATAATGAAATCAGTTCTGAAAAGATAGTATAAAAATAGTCATTCCACTTTATGATTCTTAATATCATTTGTTAAACAATTTACAAAGTCGTTAATCAATATAAAAACAGTTATTCAGCTTGTATATCTCAATAAGAATTATCAAAACCGAATATAAATCCTTTTGTCAAGTTACAACTTTCAATAATGCCTTTCAAATTGATCATGATTGTCAACAACAGTTCCATGAGAGAATAAGAATATCACACATGCCAATACAGGCCCAAGAATCAATCACATCAAAGGGATGACCTTAGAGGTTCCCTAAACACAACGCACCACACCGGAATATGTAATTCTCGGTGGCTATCCTTCCTCCCGAATAGCTAGGCATAAACCACACTCCGGGTAGCGAACCCGGTAGTGGCCACTCTTCCTCCCGAATGGCTAGGAAATTACCACACTAGGATCCATAGTGGCTACCCTTCCTCCCGAGTAGCTAGGCCAAACACAACAACAAAGTTCATAGCATAGAAGCCGATTCACAATTTGTCTCAAGGTATGTCACACCATCAATAAACATTAAGGTTCATTATGCCATATCGTAAAGATAAATCATTTCAATGAATGTCTTGAAAACGTTTACACTTCTTTAACCAAGATTTCAATGTCATAATTCATCATGAAAACATTAATACCAATCCTTAGCCATCATTATTGATTATCTCTTATAGAGGTAAAATGATTAAGATTTCATATACGTATATAGAGGATAATACAATCAAGGTTTAATGTGGGTTTGTCCCCTCACGCACACCAACCATAATCAAAGCAAGGAATTATGGTTTTGCATGAGAAATTCACCTCTTTATTCAATAAATAACCTTTGAGAAGAAAACATATACCCATGATGAGGTTTTTAAAAGAGAGACATACAAATCACCTTTATAGTCTAAAGGATTTTTAAAAGAGACATTCCTTAATACGTTAAAAAAAGTTTAACAATTCACTTTCCTAATGAAGAACACCCAAACCCTAGCTTGAATCACTTTAGGAAGAATTATCCTGCAAACCATGGGCTTTGGTCACAAGAATCATGTTAAGAATCATGGGTTTGATGTTAGAATGGTTTAGTAATGTTAAGGGTGTTCTTACCTTTGATTTGATGACTTGGAGGAATGATTTTCGTCCTTAGCGTTTGGGAGGATGAGAAAAAATGGAAACAAAATAAGACCATACCCATTTTAAACCCAATTTTCTGCCAGAAACAGTGAAAGTACGGCCAGAAAGTACGTCCCGTACTTGTAGCCCGTACTTTGGCTGCCCAAACCAGTGAGGAATGGAAGAAGTTCATCCTAAAAGGACATCCCGTACTTCAAAGGATGTCCCGTACTTTCTGGGCGTACTTTGGGTGAAATCTCCAACATTTGTGCCCTTCAGTAAAACGTACATAACTTTTTGTACATAACTTTTCTCGAACTAGCGACCTACCATTGGAAAGCTATTTCAAAGATCTACAATTTTCATTAAGGATGGTTTTCCAAATTCGCAATAAATTTTCATGACAATCGCCCGGAAGACAGACTTACCAAAACTTAAGCGAATTTAAGAGCCCTTAAGAACTTCAATTGTTGGTTTGACTTCAAAACGACCATCTTCCACCCGAATTCATCAAGAATGGATTCATATAGATATAATATCATCTTAACACTAGATATTTACATATTCACACCTAGTTCAAGTTACAGGGTGTAACATTATCCCCCCTCCCTTAAGATCATTCGTCCCCGAATGAAAGTCATGGCTTAAGATTTCTCACTAAACCTCAAATTTCAAAATTTCTAGAGTTCTTTAGTAAAGAGGATCATTCTCAGATGTAACATACGACTAACCACATAATGAATACATCATTTAAGCCTAAACACATGGACAAGGGATTCATACCTCTAATCTAAACTTTCACAGGGAATACATAGTTGAAAGGTTCAACACATATCTGCAATAAGGAATAAATGAAGGTAACACGGCTTGAGTGACACTACAACAAGTACATAGAACTACGCACCCTTCGAGTTCATCCCGCAAGTCTTAAGACACGACATAAGTCTACCCCGAGGTTTTAGCAATATCACTTTTTCACTCTATAATGAGTCCCTCAGCAAATTCAAGCCTAACTATTTCTGATTGACAATCCAGAGTTTCATAACACTCGCAAAGATAGTCTATCCCCAAAAAGCACATCAAAGTTCTGTATTTCTAATTCAAACACATCAAAAGTAATCTCGCGGCCCTTAACTACAATGATGCAGTCTCTATACATTATAGAAGCGATAAAAATGATGCAGGGGTATTCATAGAAAATGGTGTCAACAATTGGTCGACTTTCACACAAAAATCAAGGGCAAGATACTGAGTTATATAAGAAAGAGGCGAACTCGAATCGATCGGCAAATACGCTTCGAAAGAACATTTAGTAAGAATACTTGTAACCACACCATCTGAGACTCCAACTAACTCCATACGAGCCAAATCACGAAGTAGAGCTTTCTTTGTACTAAACGACCCCGAAAAGATAAAAATACATCTTCACCCAAATAAGAACAACATAGCCCTCAGGGGGATTTCTAACGACTAGAACACTCAAGTCTCAACACGAAAAAGGGGGTTTCTACCTTCATCTCACTTTCCCTAGAGTTAGATACTCAAAAGGTTCAACACGTATATGCTTTGACTAGGAAGCGCACAATATATCAATCTAGACAATATACTCCGACAAGAATGCTAATTCAACAACACATGATTCAAGCTTAACTTACCTCTTGCCAAAACAGAAAATAACAAATTAAAGCCTAAATCAACTACATCATCTTCTTAAATCATTATTCCACAAGCGGTTGTTTTCGAGTTTCAAGCCTAAAATAAGGTTCTTCCACTAAACATCAAAATAGTACCGATCTTTTAACCCAGTAAGAATATAACCTCAATGTATGATAATTCTTAATTCACTACAAGAGACCCTCAATTGTTCCCTTCACCCTAACCTCCAGTACTTGAAACATATCACACCTTAATTACTCCTTTCAGCCTAACAAGATTTCGGCAGAGTTCTCCCTGTAACGAGGACTACTTTTGTTTCTATACCTGTCTACATTTATCAACATCCAAACCCTCCAACAACCATATATACCAAACACTTACAATGCAATTTCTGTGACTATGTACCATCTCTCAAATTACACATCACAACATGTCCACTCCATAATACCATTGTCCACTAGATTAACAGATGCAACACGAATTAACGTCATCTCCATAAGCACGAGTAACAAACGCGTCAGAAAGATCCTAAAAGAAGTTCAAGCTCTATTGAACAAACTAGAATCAAGAAGAATGAGAAGCACCTAAATGTCCTGGTAGTCACACATCCATACAAGTGGCCAGTCTGTATACAGAGGACTCCACTAGACACAGCTCCAAAGACAAATCCCAGGACACTTCTAAACCTAGGCTCTGATACCAAACTTGTCACGCCCCAAAACCCACCCTGGACATAACAGGCATCCGATGCTATAAACAACACCGCAACCACCTTATAAATTAATTAAGCATCAAGTTCCTTTTTAATATTCTTTCCTTATTAAATTAAACAAAGTTATAAGTAACAACATATATGAGGATCACAATTATGAAATAAAATCAACGGAAGTCTAATATAAGTAAATAGTCATAAACGGGGCAAACACCCATTAAGTCGTACGATACTTTGACAATCTACCCACAATTCTGACAACTATTTATGGAGCTTCAAAGAGACACAACAATCATTTAACTTCGGGATGCAACCCGGAAATCTAGAATAATATATGAAATGGGAAGTGCCCCACGAACAAGGATGTGGGCTCACCAAATCGACACCAGCAACAAGTTTTCCTAAGCGCCGAGAGTATCACGAACCTGCTTTTCTCCGTTACCTAACATACCATCAAAAACAACAAAGGTATGCCTGAGTACTTTCGTACTCAGTGAGTGCCTCGGGGACAACAAGTAATATAAAAATAAAATATAATAATACAAAAAGAAATCAGTTCTGAAAAGATAGTATAAAAACAGTCATTCCACTCTATGATTCTTAATATCATTTGTTAAACAGTTCAAAGCCGTTAATCAATATAAAAACAGTTATTCAGCTTTTGTATCTCAATAAGAATTATCAAAACCGAATAAAAAGCCTTTTGTGAAGTTACAACTTTCAATAATGCCTTTCAAATTGATCATGATTGTCAACAACAGTTCCATGAGAGAATAAGAATATCACACATGCCAATACAAGCCCAAGAATTAATCACATCGAAGGGATGACCGTAGAGGTTCCCTAAACACAGCGCACCACACCAGAATATGTAATTCTCAGTGGCTATCCTTCCTCCCGAATTGCTAGGTATAAACCACACTCCGGGTAGCGAACCCGGTAGTGGCCACTCTTCCTCCCGAATGGCTAGCCAATTACCACACTAGGATCCATAGTGGCTACCCTTCCTCCCGAGTAGCTAGGCCAAACACAACAATAAAGTTCATAGCATAGAAGCCGATTCACAATTTTTCTCAAGGTATGTCACACTATAAATTAACATTAAGGTTCATTATGCCACATCGTAAAGATAAATCATTTCAATGAATGTCTTGAAAATGTTTACACTTCTTTCACCAAGATTTCAATGTCATAATTCATCATGAAAACATTAATACCGATCCTTATCTATCATTATCGATTATCTCTTATAGAGGTAAAATGATTATGATTTCATATACGTATATAGAGGATAATACAGTCAAGGTTTAATGTGGGCTTGTACCCTCACGCACACCAACCATAATCAAAGCAAGGAATTATGGTTTTTCATGAGAAATTCACCTCTTTATTCAGTAAATAACCTTTGAGAAGAAAACATAGATCCATGATGAGGTTTTTAAAAGAGAGACATACAAATCACCTTTATAGTCAAAAGGATTTTAAAAAGAGACATACCTTAATACGTTAAATAGAGTTTAACAAATCACTTTCCTAAGGGAGAACACCCAAACCCTAGCTTGAATCACTTTGGGAAGAATTATGCTGCAAACCCTAGGTTTCGGTCACAAGAATCATGTTAAGAATCATAAGTTTGATGTTATAATGGTTTAGTAATGTTAAGGGTATTCTTACCTTTTATTTGAAGACTTAGAGGAATCATTTTCTTCCTTAGGGTTTGGGAGCATGAAAAAAAATGGGAACAAAATAAGACCATACCCATTTTAAACCCAATTTTCTGCCAGAAACGGTGAAAGTACGGCCACAAAGTACGTCCCGTACTTTGAAGTACGTCCCGTACTTGTAGCCCGTAATTTGGCTGCCAAAACCAGTGAGGAACAGAAGAAGTACGTCCTAAAAGGACGTCCCGTACTTTCTGGGCGTACTTTGGGCGAAATCTCCAACTTTTGTGCCCTTCAGTAAAATGGACACAACATTTTGTACATAACTTTGCTCGGGCTGGGCGACCTACCATTGGAAAGATATTTCAACGATCTATAACTTTTATCAAGGAAGTTTTTCCAAATTCGCAACAAATTTTGATGACAATCGCCCCGAAGACAGACCTACCAAAACTTAGGCGAATTTAAGAGCCCTTAAGAACTTCAATTGTTAGTTTGACTTCATAACAACCATCTTCCACTCGAATTCATCAAGAATGGATTCATATAGATATAATATCATCTTAACACTAGATTTTAACATATTCACACCTAGTTCAAGTTTACGGGGTGTTACATTATCCCCCCCCCCTTAAGATCGTTTGTCCCCGAATGAAAGTCATGGCTTAAGATTTTTCCCTAAACCTCAAATTTCAAAATTTCTAGAGTTCTTTAGTAAAGAGGATCATTCTCATAGGTAACATACGACTAACCACATAATGAATACATCATTCAAGCCTAAACACATGGACGAGGGATTCATACCGCTAATCTAAACTTTCACATGGAATACATAGTCGAAAGGTTCAACACATATATGCAGTAGGGAATAAATTAAGGTAACACGGCTTGAGTGAAACTACAACAACTACATAGAACTACGCGCCCTTCGAGTTCATCCCACAAATCTTAAGATACGACATAAGTCTACCCCGAGGTTTCAGCAATATCACTTTTTCACTCTATAACGAGTCCCTCAGCAAATTCAAGCCTAACTATTTTTGATTGACAATCCAGAGTTTCATAACACTCGGAAAGCTAGTCTATCCCCAAAAATTGTTCATCATTTCTAATTCAAACATATCAAAAGTAATCTCACGGCCCTTAACTACAACGACACAGTCTCTATACATTATAGAAGCGATGACAAGGACGCAGGGGTATTCATAGAAAAAGGGTATCAACAATTGTTCGACTTCCACACAAAAATCAAGGGCAAGATACTGAGTTATATAAGAAAGAAGTGAACTTGAATCGATCGGCGAATACGCTTCGAAAGAACTTATAGTAAGAATACCTGTAACCACAACATCTGAGACTCCAGCTAACACCATACGAGCCAAATCACAAAGTAGAGCTTTCTTTGTACTAAACAACCCCGGAAAGATAAAAATACATCTTCACCCAAATAAGAACAACATAGCCCTCATGGGGATTTCTGACGACTAGAACACTCAAGTCTCAACACGAAAAAGGGGGTTTCTACCTTAATCTCTGTTATATCCCGCATTTTTGTGCAATCGGATGATTCAAGATAACTGCGGGAAGATAACAAGTAAGGCCTTATTTTCATTTTGTTTGGCATACAAGTTGCTTATGAAGAATTTTGAAGTGGAAACGTTAAGGAAGGCTAGGGGCAAAAAGGGAAATTCGCGATATGACTCATGGAAATATGGAGAGAGACTAAGGGTAAATTTGGAATTTGAAAAAAATAAAAATCCTTCATGAGTTGTAAGACCCAAATGCATGTATGGACTTGGGAATTAAAATGGGCCATTTGAGTCATCCAATTGGAGTGGGCTTAGGCCCAACTAGAAGTTTAAGAGAGCAAATAAAAGATGACTTAGTCATCTTTTCCATGGGACTTTCTAGACTTTTCAAGAAAACAAAGAACAAGAGAAAAAGGAGAAATTTTCCAAGGCCATTCGGCCAAGAGAAAGTTCCACAAGAAACTTGGAAAAGAATTTCTTTAAAAATTATTTTCTACTAATTGAAGGGTTCCTAGCAAAGTGAAGTGGTCTTTGGAGCAAGAAAAACCCATATTCTTGCAAATTGGAAGTTTTAGCCAAGTGAAGAAGTGAGGAGAAAGGTAAGAATTCATTCTTTTTTTTTTATGTTATGGATGCTTGTGCATGTTGTAGTGTATAAAAGTGAGTGAAATTCATGAAGAACAAGAATATAGGTGTGTGGCCGTGTATTCCTATGTGTGTGTGGGAATTATGTTCTAATTATTTTATCTAGTGTTTGGTTGTTATTGTTGTGGATGCTATGTTGATAATGGAAGTTGAATGATTTTGGAGAGGTTGTAGTTGTGGTGTGGTGTGGAGGAAAATGAGTTAATTTTATTTAGTATATTGGTTGTTGTTGTGTGGATTCTATATTGCTAATAAAAGCTTAATAATCTTAGTGAAATGGTAGAAGTTGGAGACTTGTGGTTGAAGTTTATGTAAATTGAATATTATGTTTTTACATGTATGGAAGACAATGATATTAGTATGGTGTTGTTGGAATATATATTATAAAGTTGTTATTGTTTTATTGGAGTTGGAAGGTTTTGAAGGAAGTAGTATGTTAATTGAAGTGTTATAATGTATCTTGGATTGAATATGGAAATAGTTAGTATGGTTGTTGGCATTATGTTGATAGTTTGGCCGGGTTGAATTCCCGGATTGTGGTTGATTAAAAATTGGCTAAGTTCAATTTTGAGGATGTTGTATTTATAGGGGAAATGCTGCCGAAATTTCGGTAGCCAAGTGTCACTTTAAGAATTCAATTCTAAACGCTCTAATCAAAGTTTGGTAAATGTGACCAATTTGTAGATTTCGGCAAATTTGCAACTTGAATTTGGAATAGCATAAGGAGCGGAAAGAGGTATGTAAGGATTCACCCATCCTTCTTTGGCATGTCTTAGACATACTAGGTTTGAATACGAGCCTCGGGGACGATCCTATTCCTAGAAATCCGAGATTGAAATTGGCCCTTTTTCATTCAATAGAATTGAATTAAGTTTTTCCTATCTTATTGAAACAATTGCATCTAACATCTACAACTTGTTAAATGAAATCGGATTACACTAAAGCCTTCACAAGTGTCGTAATTATTCTAATGAGAATATTTCTATGACAATTACGATGAATATGTTCTACAATGACATAGATGATGTCAAGGAAGAAAATGTTTATATGAAGAATATGACAATGATGATTCCATGAGTAAAGGTTCCAAGTTCATGATTTCAGTGACGATATGAGAACGTTGAGCTATTTCTTGAATTCTCAACTCTATTCATGAATGATGACTATTTTTAAAGATTCCAAAGTATACGAAACGACACCTTATGATCCTGTTTTATGTTTTCTCATGATATTACTCTCCATTAGTAGTCTCGCCTTATAATATTAGTTCCTTCAAAGTGAGACATGACGATCATGATTATTCCATAATGTAATCGGGGGCTACCGACCTTACGTCACTCCGACGCGAACATGGTTTTCTTGGACTCTCATGCATGCTGTATACATGTTATAAGTATATGCAAATGTATATGGGGAAGATGGGGAAAGGTAAGGCGCTATAGACGCATAGCCACCTGATCAGTTGGAGTATGGTACATGATATCGTCCCGGACGCGGGATAAATGGTTAAATGGACCGGAGCCGACGCCTCGGCAATATGATATGATCTATGTTATATATATATGAAAAGAAATGTTTTCCAAGAAAGCAAAGTATTATATGTATATGGATCGGGCTGCACGTGCCGCAACAATATGTTATAGTATATGCACATATGGATCGGGTTGCACGTTCCGCAGCGCTAAACATGCATGGTATCCGCCAACGTGCACTTATATGTACAGGTTATGTTTCTACCTCATGACATGCGCTATATCTCTTTTATGTCATTATCCCTGTTCTATATTTGCCGTATGTTATTATTCATGCCTTACATACTCGGTACATTACTCGTACTGACGTCCCTTCTTGTGGACGCTGCGTTTCATGCCGCGCAGGTCAGCAGGTAGACAGATTTGACTCCTAGGAGCTCCATTAGCAGTACTGTGGCAGCGCTCCAGTTGTTCCGGAGCCTCAGTTTCTTGGTACTACTTTTGTGTATATATTCGGGCACGGTAGAACCCGGCCCTTCTTGTATATGTGGATGTACTTTGTTTAGAGGCTCGTAGACAGATATGTACAGTTAGATGTTTTGTACTTTTGATGGTCCTCGTCGCTGTGTAATGTGCTAGTAAAGTTTGCTAGCCTATGTTTATAATTATGCTATTAATGTTAGTGTAAAGTAACAGAAAAAAAAAAGGATACGGTATAGTCTATACGGCCCACCTAGTAGTAAAAGTACGATACGAGATAAGGGGTGCTCGGTACAAGTATCGGGTACCCGTCGCGGCCCCTAGTTGGGTCGTGACAATCTCACTTTCCCTAGAGTTAGATACTCAAAAAGGTTCAACACGTATATGCTTTGACTAGGAAGCGCACAATATATCAATCTAGACAATATACTCCGACAAGAATGCTAATTCAACAACACATGATTCAAGCTTAACTTACCTCTTGCCAAAACTGAAAATAACAAATTAAAGCCTAAATCAACTACATCATCTTCTTAAATCATTATTACACAAGCGGTTGTTTTCGAGTTTCAAGCCTAAAATAAGGTTCTTCCACTAAACATCAAAATAGTACCGATCTTTTAACCCAATAAGAATATAACCTCAATGTATGATAATTCTTAATTCACTACAAGAGACCCTCAATTGTTCCCTTCACCCTAACCTCCAGTACTTGAAACATATCACACCTTAATTACTCCTTTCAGCCTAACAAGATTTCGGCAGAGTTCTCCCTGTAACGAGGACTACTTTTGTTTCTATACTTGTCTACATTTATCAACATCCAAACCCTCCAACAACCATATATACCAAACACCTACAATGCAATTTCTGTGACTATGTACCATCTCTCAAATTACACATCACAACATGTCCACTCCATAATACCATTGTCCACTAGATTAACAGATGCAACACGAATTAACGTCATCTCCATAAGCATGAGTAACAAACGCGTCAGAAAGATCCTAAAAGAAGTTCAAGCTCTATTGAACAATCTAGAATCAAGAAAAATGAGAAGCACATAAATGTCCTGGTAGTCACACATCCATACAAGTGGCCAGTCTGTATACAGAGGACTCCACTAGACACAGCTCCAAAGACAAATCCTAGGACACTTCTAAACCTAGGCTCTGATACCAAACTTGTCACGCCCCAAAACCCACCCTGGATATAACAGGCATCCGATGCTATAAAAAACACCGCAACCACCTTATAAAATAATTAAGCATCAAGTTCCTTTTTAATAATCTTTCCTTATTAAATTAAACAAAGTTATAAGTAACAGCATATATGAGGATCACAATCATGAAATAAAATCAACGGAAGTCTAATATAAGTAAATAGTCATAAACGGGGCAAACACCCATTAAGTCGTACGATACTTTGACAATCTACCCACAATTCTGACAACTATTTATGGAGCTTCTAAGAGACACAACAATCATCTAACTTCGGGATACAACCCGGAAATCTAGAATAATATATGAAACAGGAAGTGCCCCACGAACAAGGATGTTGGCTCACCAAATCGACAGCAGCAGCAAGTTCTCATAAGCGCCGAGAGTATCACGAACCTGCTTTTCTCCGTTACCTAACATACCATCAAAAACAACAAAGGTATGCCTGAGTACTTTCGTACTCAGTGAGTGCCTCGGAGACAACAAGTAATATAAAAATAAAATATAATAATACAAAAAGAAATCAGTTCTGAAAAGATAGTATAAAAACAGTCATTCCACTTTATGATTCTTAATATCATTTGTTAAACAGTTTACAAAGCCGTTAATCAATATAAAAACAGTTATTCAGCTTGTATATCTCAAAAAGAATTATCAAAACCGAATATAAAGCCTTTTGTCAAGTTACAACTTTCAATAATGCCTTTCAAATAGATCATGATTGTCAACAACAGTTCCATGAGAGAATAAGAATATCACACATGCCAATACAGGCCCAAGAATTAATCACATCGAAGGGATGACCGTAGAGGTTCCCTAAACACAGCGCACCACACCGGAATATGTAATTCTCGGTGGCTATCCTTCCTCCCGAATTGCTAGGCATAAACGACACTCTGAGTAGCGAACCCGGTAGTTGCCACTCTTCCTCCCGAATGGCTAGCCAATTACCACACTAGGATCCATAGTGGCTACCCTTCCTCCCGAGTAGCTAGGCCAAACACAACAACAAAGTTCATAGCATAGAAGCCGATTCACAATTTGTCTCAAGGTATGTCACACCATCAATTAACATTAAGGTTCATTATGCCATATCGTAAAGATAAATCATTTCAATGAATGTCTTGAAAATGTTTACACTTCTTTAACCTAGATTTCAATGTCATAATTCATCATGAAAACATTAATACCAATCCTTAGCCATCATTATTGATTATCTCTTATAGAGGTAAAATGATTATGATTTCATATACGTATATAGAGGATAATACAGTCAAGGTTTAATATGGGCTTATCCCCTCTCGCACACCAACCATAATCAAAGCAAGGAATTAGGGTTTTGCATGAGAAATTCACCTCTTTATTCAATAAATAACCGTTGAGAAGAAAACATATATCCATGATGAGGTTTTTAAAAAGAGAGACATACAAATCACCTTTATAGTAAAAAGGGTTTTTAAAAGAGACATACCTTAATACATTAAATAAAGTTTAACAATTCACTTTCCTAATGAAGAACACCCAAACCCTAGCTTGAATCACTTTGGGAAGAATTAAACTGTAAACCCTAGGTTTTGGTTACAAGAATCATGGGTTTGATGTTAAAATTGTTTAGTAATGTTAAGGGTGTTCTTACCTTTGATTTGAAGACTTGGAGGAATGATTTTCGTCCTTAGGGTTTGGGAGCATAAAAAACATGGGAACAAAATAAGACCATACCCATTTTAAACCCAATTTTCTTCCAGAAATGGTGAAAGTACGGCCACAAAGTACGTCCCGTACTTGTAGCCTGTACTTTGGCTGCCAAAACCAGTGAGGAACGGAAGAAGTACATCCTAAAAGGTCGTCTTGTACTTTAAAGGACGTCTCATACTTTCTGGGCGTACTTTTGGCGAAATCTCCAGCTTTTGTGCCTTTCAGTAAAACGGACATAACTTTGCTCGGGCTGGGTGACCTACCATTGGAAAGCTATTTCAACGATACACAACTTTCATAAAGGAAGTTTTTCCAAATTCGCAATAAATGTTCATGAAAATCGCCCAGAAGATAGACCTACCAAAAGTTAAGCGAATTTAAGAGCCTTTAAGAACTTTAATTGTTGGTTTGACTTCAAAACGACCATCTTCCACCCGAATTCATCAAGAATGGATTCATATAGATATAATATCATCTTAACACTAGATTTTTACATATTCACACCTAGTTCAAGTTTAAGGGGTGTTACACGTAGAGGCATTGAATTGGATCCTACAAAGATCAAAGCGATCCAATAGTTACCACCTCTCAAAACTAAGAAAAAAGTCATGAGCTTCTTGGGAAGGCTGATCTACATTGGGCTATTCATAGTCCAGTCAATGGTGATTGTGGAACTAATCCTCAAATTGCTCAAGAAAGACGCTCCCATAAAGTGGATGAAGGAGTGCCAATAGGCATTCAAAAAAATCAAGAAATACCTTCCCAATCCTCCTATCCTAGTGCTACCTGGGCAAGGGAGTCCTCTGCTACTGTACCTATCAGTATCAGAAAATGCTTTCGGAAGTATGCTCCCCCAACACGACAAGGAAGGATAAAAGGAACATACCATCTACTATCTGAGAAAGAAGTTCACATCCTACGAGTCAAGGTACACACTCATAGAGAAAACGTGTTGCGCCCTAACATGGATAGCCCAAAAGCTAAGGCATTACTTGTCGGTGTTTACCACTCACCTCATATCCAGAATGGATCCACTAAGGTACATCTTTTGACAACTGATGCCGTGGGAAAGTTAGCTAAATGGCAGATGGTACAAAGTGAATTCGATATTGTGTACGTAGCACAAAAGACAATCAAGGGGCAAGCCCTAGCCGACTTGCTGGGGGAAAGTCCCGTCGATTATAAACTCGAACCATTACGGACTTTCTTCCCAGACAAGGAAGTAATGGCTATGGAAGAAGAGGTGGCCCAGCCCTACTCGAGATAGAGACTGTTCTTCAATGGAGCAGTCAACTACAAAGATTCTGACATCCGAGCAGTGTTGATATCAAAAACAGGACAACACTACCCGACGGCCGCAAAACTCAACTTTATGTGTACCAATAACATGGCCGAATACGAAGCATGTATTCTCGGCCTTAGAATGGCTTTGGACATGAACATACAAGAGTTGTTGGTAATCGGAGATTCCGACTTGTTCATCAATCGACTAAAAGGAAATTGGGCAACCAAGAATGACAAAATACTACCATATGAAAACCTGGTACAGAGACTGTGCGGAAGATTCAAAAGCATTGATTTCAGGCATACTCCGAGGGCTCAAAACGAGTTTGCTGATGCAGTAGCTACAATAGCCTCTATGATTCAGCACCCTGAGAGTACCCATATTGATTCGCTAGAGATCACTCCGAAAGAAGAACAAGCTCATTGCGCTGACGTCGAGGCCGAGCCAGATGGCAAACCATGGTACGCTGGCATCAAAGCATACCTGGAAAAAGGAGAGTATCCTTCAGAAAGCTCAGCAAATTAGAAGAAACCCGTCTGGAGACTAGCCAATGGATTCTTCTAGAATAAAGAAGTGTTGTACAAAAGAACACCCGACCTTGGATTACTCAGATATGTGGACGCCAAAGAGGCCACAAAATTGCTGAAAGAGGTACACGCGGGGGCATACAGACCTCACATGAATGGATTTATCCTAGCCAAGAAGATCTTAAGGACGGGATACTACTGGATGACCATAGAGCATGACTCTTGTAAATTTGTGCAAAAATGTCATCAATGTCAGATACATGGAAACTTAATCAAGGTTCCTCCGACAGAATTACATACAATGAGCCCCCCTTGGCCTTTTGTTGCATGGGGGATGGATGTCATCGGACCCATCGAGCTACCAGCATCCAATGGACATCATTTTATCTTAGTCGCCATCGACTACTTCACCAAGTTGGTGGAAGCAACTTCTCACAAATCAGTGACCAAGAAAGTCGTGGCTGGCTTCGAAAAAAACAATCTCATATGCCGCTTCGGTGTGCCCGAGTCCATCATAACAGACAATGGAGAAAATCTGAATAGCCATCTAATGAAAGACATTTGTGAACAATTCAAGATAACTCACAGGAATTCTACCGCCTACCAACCACAGATGAATGGAGCCGTAAAGGCTGCCAACAAGAACATCAAAAGAATCTTGCAAAAGATGATCGATAATTATAAGAATTGGCACAAGCAGCTGCCTTATGCTTTATTAGGGTACAGAACGACCAGCCGGACATCTATCGGAGCAACCCCATATCGTCTTGTTTATGGCACAGAAGCGGCCATACCCGCGGAAGTAGAAATTCCTTCACTCAAGATCATCCAAGAAGCATAACTGAACGATGCAGAATGGGTCAGAAATCGCTACGAGCAGTTAGGCATGATAGATGAAAAAATAATGGTGGCAGTATGCCACGGACAGCTATACATACAGAGAATGTCCCAAGCTTTCAACAAACGGGTTAGAGCCCGACTCTTCCAAATTAGGAAACTCGTACTGAAGCGAGTCTTCCCTCACCAAGAAGAATACAAAGGGAAATTTACGCTGAACTGGCAAGGACCATACATGATCAGGACAGTACTCTCAAGAGAAGCCGTAGTCCTAGCTGAGAAAAATGGACAAGAATGGCCCAAAGCTATCAATGCAGACGCACTCAAGAGATACTACATTTCGGACTCCATTTTCTTGTAATCACATTACCATTTCCCTGTAATAGTATCTTTTGCTTGTAATCGTACTTTCGTAATACAATACGAAAAAATGGTCATCCATGTAATGAACGATGTAATGACCTGACTTCCCCACAGTGGGATATGTAGGCAGTCCATATCAGACCAGGTCGCATTATTAGTAAAAAATCCAAAACTCAAATACTTTATTTTGAACTACGTTTTACCTGATTTCCTGCTACGACAGGATACGTAGGTGCTTTCGAGATCGGTCGTCGTAAAAGAAAAACCCAAGAAACCCTTAGAAAACCTCAGAGACACAAAGTCAGAAGGAATCAGAAAGATCGGAAGACAAGAACCAAAGTGAAAGTCAGCCAACGGCAACCCCACACTGGGGCAGAATTTTTGAGAAAACCTAAAAACTTCCTGCCATAAGCAATCAAAAAAGAAGATGGCGAGCCCAGACTATACACTGGGGCAGAATTTCTGAAGAAACCTCAAAAATTCCCGCACAACGAGACGATACAAGAGTCAATCAGATCAGGGCTTGAAACTGGGGTAGAATTTTTGAGAAACGATCTAAAAAATTCCACCAGTTCAAGGACTCAGCAATAAGGCCTCCCCGGAAGACCTCGTTATAAAAACACATGTCATGACACCTAAAACAAACAAAGATTTACAACTTTATCTTTAGATTTTGAAATTTAGTAGAATTTCGCTTTAAAACCATCTCTCGAAATACGGAGTCCAAGAGGATTAAAAAGGTGCATCAAGGGAAGACACCAGACCGAAGGACAACGACGTTAATCTAACTCTTAAAAAACAAACAATTTTTCTGTGGATGCAGGCTTTTTAAATAGGGAGACAGATATGCCATCAACCGGCTTACCCGCAACAAAGGTAAAGACGAACTCAACCAGACGTCAAATAGCCAAAAGGGTCAGGACAGAATGAAAGGAAAATAGCATCTCTGACCACGACGGACATGAAATGAATGAGAAAGGCATATTCGACCGAAAGGGTAATATAAAAAGAAACAATAAAGATGCATCCAACCAAAAGGGTCAGGACAATGAGCATAAAGATGCATCTGACTAAAGAATTCATACAAAAAATGAACGACAAAGACGTAGCCGACCACAAGGGTCACACAAGGAGCAAATGATGAAGAAATATCAGGCCAAAAGGGTCCTAATGAATGAACATAAAGACGTATTCAACCAAAAGGGTCATGACAAAGACAAAGGGCATACTCGACCACAAAGGTCATAGCCAATACAATGGACGAAAGAAAGATTGTGCAGCCAAAAGAGCCATTCATTCATTCAAACTGCCAAAAGGGCCATTCATACAAACTGCCAAAAGGGTCATTCATACAAACTGCCAAAAGGGACATTCATTCAAACTTCCAAAAGGGTCATTCATATCAAATTGTCAAAAGGGCCATTCATACAAACAACCAAACAGTCCATTCATTCAAACAGCCAAAAGGTTCATTCATTCAAATTGCCAAAAGGGTCATTCATATCAAACAGCTAAAAGGGTCATTCAGTCAAACTGCCAAAAGGGTCATTCATACAAACTGCCAAAATGGTCATTCATACAAACTGCCAAAAGGGTCATTCATTCAAACAGCCAAAAGGGCCATTCATTCAAATAGCCAAAAGGTCCATTCATTCAAACACCACGACCAATATCTGCAATGCTGTCAAAATCAGGAAACAAGCACACAGCCTCCAGAAAGGAGCCGACCAGATCCAGACAAATTACTGAGCTAACGTGAAATTTTTTTCTTACGCAGTCGGTCAAACTTGGGTGCCAATGAGAGTCAAGCTCTCCGGCCAGGATTTGGAAACTATCGGATCTCAGACTCAACCACAATTTTGTTTGTTATTTACTTTCTTTACTAAAAATCGCGACCGGTCGAATACACATCGAGAAATCTGAAGGTATTCCCGCATAAGGGATACACTTCCCCAGCGAGTCGAGCTACATGTGACCAAATTCCCAGAGATCAGGGATATGTAGGTGGGCTCAAAACCAGAGAGTAGGTCATACTCTAACAACCATCCGGAGAAATCCCGGTCACAACACTGGAGATCTCAAGACTTATCTTCCAAATCACTTAAAGTATTTAGTCGAGCTGAACTACAGGCAGCCTGAGTTCTCGTATGGCCCGAGATATGTAGGAAACCCAGAAACCAAGGTTCGGCCACATATGTGAAAACTATATGAAAATGAGAGGTAGAATGAATCGGGTCAGTCAAAAATTAGGGTTAATCAAATTTTATTGCTCAGGGATAGTCCCGCCATCCCCGAACACCAAAGGGACAGTTGCCGACGCCTAATTTTTTACTTCCCGTAATTATTTCTAATTACTCAGTGTAACGACCCTTCCAGTCATTATGAAAAATGTAGGATCACCCTACCAAATGTAACCTTTCCAAGGGTAGAACGAGCCAGTAGAAACTAAATCGTGTGAGCTTATGAGCAAAAATTTTACTTGTTTGTGGTTGTTGCTTGATTGTCTTAAGTCCGTCGGGGGTGACATAGAAAATTAGAACTCCGTTAGGAATTCCAAGGCCATGGGTGGATTCGTAGGGTGTCTTTATGTATATTTACATGTTTGTTTGTGTTTTTGAGGCCTCGGATGAAATGTTGGGTGATAGGGCAAAAACCTGGATAAAAGGTGGAGCTCACAACCCAAAATGGACCACTGTGGCAGTGGGAGTACCGCTACGGTGGTACCGCTATAGCGGTGGGTGGACCGCTTCTAGCGGCCTGCCATTTGTCGGGTGGCCGCTGTGGCAGACGATTGACCGCTATGGCGGTACCACTATAGTAGTGACTCGACTGCCATAGCGGTGAGCGCCTTTCTTTTGGGACCGCTATAGCGGTCACTTGCCCGCTATTGCGGGACCGTTCGGTCGACGGAAAACAATATCTGAGATTTTTATAAGTAGTCTTATATTCTCTATTCACAAAACATGAACACACTTTCCAACAAGCACCTAGGGTGAATTTCCAAGCTAGGGCAAGAAACTTTGAGAGTTAAGTTCCATTGATTTCCATTCTATCATTCCATTCTCCTTCATTATTGTTATCCTCTTCATGGGTCTTTAATGGTGAAATTGAAATAGAAACCCTAGAATGTTAATAAACCTTCTAAACTTGATGGATTATGGTTATTATCGCTTAGTTATCATTTAAATGCTTGGGTTAGTTTCTCTTTTCATGAATTAAACATTTAGAGCCATAAACTAAGTGATTGGTGACCTAGGGTTCTATAAAAATGGTGGATTGACCATAAAAACTGCTTATAGTGGGAATGTTGATAGAATGTTGCTATAAATTGATGATTACTGATTACTAAGGGCCTTGATAGGTTGTTTATCACCTAGAAAATCATCCACCCCTTGGAATGGGGTAAAGGGAAGGGTATTCTTGTATTGGTATTTGTGATTTGAGTATTTGACTCATTGAGCCTTCTATTTCTAGACTTTGAGCGTTCTAAGGCTTTAAGGAAAGGAAAGGTTGTAGCGGAGTGACTTGCGTTGTCCCAGCTCTACATTGAGGTAGGTTACGGTCTACTTGAGTTAGACTTTGGTTAGTTGATTGTATGTTTTGTGAATTCTTTAGGAGAAAGCATGTCTAGTTTTCATGCATGATAATGTGTGGCTAAACTCCTATGTGAATGTGATTGAGTGATTGTGTAGATTTCGTGCCTCTATTCCTGTGTATTAAATCTGCAATGGATGTGTTGTGATGAGAAGCTAATACGATCTTTTCGACGGTATTGTGACATGAAATGATGATTTGGGTAGTGAAAATGAGAACGTAAGAAACATTGTTCGGTGAAGAGGTATGGAAAAGCACTCATGTGACCTAAATTAAGAACTCGTGATCCGAGGTTAGTTCCGAAAATGAGAGGTACATTGATATGTCCCGCATCTAAGGTTCGTTCAGGAGCGGAGGTTTGTGCTCGGGTCCGAGGAGTATTCCGGAACGAGTGGTACATGGACACCATGGATCCCCTGAAGGTCATGACTACTGAGCAATGACATCAGTTAGCATATGTGTACAGTTAGTGTGGTCTTTGTGGTAAACTTATTCCCATTGTGGCTTACATGACTGTGATGCTTGACATCTTGGTGATTTGATTGTGATTATCCTTGGTTGAGTTGTTGTGGTTTGTTGATATTCATGTCTGTTGACTAGCTTGTTTATTCTATTGATTTTATGGATATGCATGATACTAATCTTAGTCGGCCTATGATATCTATCGGTACATAGTGTTTGTACTGATACTACCTTGCTGCATTCTTTTGAGTGCAGATTGTGATACAGAGACTGCTCATTCGCCCTCACATCTAGTGTGGAGGACGTTTGCTGATAGATTTACGGTGAGCCTTTTCTCATGCCAGGCCGCCCGAAGATCTTCTTCTTATGATGTCTTTTCATGTTCTGGACATTATGGATATTTATTAGTCAGATTTCATTCCTTAGACATGTTTTAGATTAGAGTCTTGTACGATGACTTTCGAATTTGGGTATATTGTAATAGTTAGAACTTATTAAAGATGAGCATGGAAAAGTATTGGTAGAGGAGACTCTCATTAAACAGAGATGGCAGTCATATTTTCACAAACTCTTGAATGAAGAAGGGGAGAGAGACATCGTGTTGGGAGATTTGGAGCATACAGGGAGGCGTCACGATTTTGGGTATTGCAGGAGTATTAAGGTCGAAGAGGTTAAGGGTGTTGTCCGTAGGATGCGCAGGGGAAGAGCGACCGGACCTGACGAGATCCCTGGGGAATTTTGGAAGAGCGCGAGCTCGGCAGGTTTGGAGTGGCTGACTAGGTTGTTTAATGTCATCTTTAAGACGGCAACGATGCCCGAAGAATGGAGATCGAGCGTAATGATCCCTCTATACAAAAACAAGGGGGATGTCCAGAGTTGCGAAAACTATAGAGGTATCAAGCTACTAAGCCATACTATGAAAGTGTGGGAAAGAGTGGTGGAGATGAGGGTGAGGAGAGACGTGTCTATTTCAGAGAACCAGTTCGGATTTATGTCGGGACGCTCAACTACAGAAGCCATTCATCTTGTGAGGAGACTGGTGGAGCAGTATAGGGAGAGGAAGAGGGACTTGCATATGGTATTCATCGACCTAGAAAAGGCTTACGATAAAGTTCCAAGAGAAATCCTATGGAGATGTTTGGAGGCTAAAGGTGTACCTGTAGCATACATTAGGGTGATCAAGGACATGTATGAGGAAGCCAAAACTAGAGTAAGGACAGTAGGAGGGGACTCAGAGCACTTTCCAGTTGTGATGGGGTTGCATCAAGGATCAGCTCTTAGTCCGTTTTTATTTGCCTTGGTGATGGATAGATTGACGCGACAAATTCAAGGTGAGGTGCCATGGTGTATGCTTTTCGCGGACGACATAGTCCTGATCGATGAGACTCGTAGCAGAGTTAACGCTAAGCTGGAGGATTGGAGACATACCTTGGAGTCTAAAGGATTTAAGCTGAGTAGGACCAAGACAGAGTACTTAGAGTGTAAGTTCAGTGAGACACCCAAGGAAGTTGGCGTGGAAGTTAGGCTTGGTGCTCAGGCCATCCAAAAGAAAAGTAGTTTCAAGTACCTTGGGTCTATCATGCAAGGCAGCGGGGAGATTGACGATGATGTCACACATCGTATTGGGGTAGGGTGGATGAAATGGAGGCTAGCTTCAGGAGTGCTATGTGACAAGAAGGTGCCACCACAACTGAAGGGCAAGTTCTACAGAGTGGTGGTTAGACCGGCTATGTTGTATGGGGCGGAGTGTTGGCCAGTTAAGATCTCTCACGTTCAAAAGATGAAAGTTGCCGAGATGAGAATGTTGAGATGGATGTGTGGGCACACTAGGAGCGACAGGATTAGAAATGAGGCTATTCGGGATAAGGTGGGAGTGGCCTCGGTGGAAGACAAGATGCGGGAAATGCGACTGAGATGGTTTGGGCATGTGAAGAGGAGAGACATAGATGCCCCAGTGCGGAGGTGTGAGAGGTTAGCCATGGATGGTTTCAGAAGAGGTAGGGGTAGGCCAAAGAAATATTGGGGAGAGGTGATTAGACAGGACATGACGCAGTTACAGCTTACCGAGGACATGACCTTAGATAGGAAGGTGTGGAGGACCCACATTAGGGTAGAAGGCTAGTATATAAGTCTCGTTATCTTTCCTTATTAGTAGGCGCATTAGCGCATTATAATTTCTTGTGCTTTGATTTATGTTATTATTTGCTACTTTCTGTACTTTGATTACTCTATTTTATCTGTGCCGCTTTCGTGATTTGCATTTCCATATCGCTTTGAATTCCTTGATTATCCTGTTTTACTGTGTCGCTTGCATTATTTCATTGCAATATCGTTTTAAATCTTTTAACCTTATCTGACCCCCTTTTTATGCTTCTATTGAGCCGAGGGTCTCTCGGAAACAGCCATCCTACCTTGGTAGGAGTAAGGTCTGCGTACATTATACCCTCCCCAGACCCCAAGATGTGGGATTTCACTGGGCTGTTGTTGTTGTTGTTGTTGTTGTTGTAATAGTTAGAACTTCCGCACTTATTTCAGTATTTTATGGCATGACTTATTTCGTTTATTTGATGTTGAATGAGTAATAACTGATTAACTTGGTTAACATAAAATCGGACTTGGTTAAATAGATGACTTGTGTGTTGGTTCGCCCACTAGGATTTAGTTGGGTGTCAGTCATGGCGGGTTGGGTCGTGATAGAGTTGGTATTAGAGCTTTAGGTTCATCGATCTCGTCGTACAAGGACATGTCTAGTAGAGTTTTATGGATCGGTATGGAGACGTCTGTACTTATCTTCGAGAGGCTACTGGACACTAGGAAAACTCCCTTTTCTTTCTTTCTTTCGTACCACTTGATTCCAATTAGTATCTGCTGATTCAAATTAATATCTGACTATCCTTCATTCTCTCGCAGATGGCAAGAACACGCGCGGCAGCAGCTAGAGGTAGAGGCGCAGGAGTAGCAACCCCAGGTCCGGACAGAGCACAGGCTCCGAGGGTTCAGCATGCAGCAGCAATGGCACCTCACTTGGAGGAATTTCCAGGTTTTGAGGCCTTCTCGAGGCCAGTTGCAGGGCCGGTGATGACTGGCGAAGAACATGATCTATTTTGGAGGTTCACTAAAATGAAGCCTCTTGTGTTCTATAGTACTGAGTCAGAAGACGTATATGAGTTCATCATCGACTATCACGAGAGGCTCTATAAGATGGGAGCCATGGACAAGTACGGTGTAGAGTTTATGACCTTCCAGTTCTTGGGTGATGTCAAGCTTTGGTGAAGGGCTTATATGGAGTGTAGGCCAGCTGGGTCTCCTCCGATGACTTGGGTTCAGTTTTACTCTGTGTTTCTAGATAAGTACGTTCCCCGTACTCTAAGGGACCGAAGGAAGGATGAGTTCGCTACTATTGATCAGGGTCGTCGGTTGCTGTGTACGAGTCCCGTTTTCACTCCCTATCCCATTATTCTCTTCAGTTGCTGCCCACTGAAGGGGAGAGGATATGGCGGTTCATGAAGGGATTGAACACTGGGCTTCAGTTATAGGCTCTTCAGCTTGTAGCCATTAGGGCTTCATTCCAGGAGATAGTGGAGCATGTTCGTATTATTGAGGGTATTCGGCAAGAGAGTCATACGAAACAGGTAGAGAAGGAGGCCCGTAGGGGTGGGATGTTCAGCAACTCCTTCTTGAGGGGTCAGAGTTCTCAGGTATATTCAGGGCATCCGGTTCAGTCCGTAATGCAGGTGTCAGCTAGGGGCCCATCAGGGGAAAATTATCAGGCTTTCGGTCAGCATGGAGGCTACACTGCTTCATCAGCTTCTGTTCAGCGGCCTACGGTGGATCGTGTTTGCTTTGAGTGTGGTGAGATAAGGTGTATCAAGAGGGATTGTCCCAAACTTAGAAAGAGTGGGTAGGGGACTCAGTATCAGGCTCCCCCGAGCTCCGTTTGCACCAGATCGAAGGGATAAGAATCGCGCACCAGCAGGACGAGGCGGCCACACGGTGGGTAGGGGTGGTGCCCAGCCTAACCAAGACGGTCCTCAGGCAGGTAGAGGTGGACAGCAGCCCAGCAGGAGCGGGACTCAGATTGGTAATGGTAATCGTGCTGGTTCACAGGCGACGGGAGGGCACGGTCACTTATACGCTTTCCAAGATAAACCCCAGGCTAACACCTCCGATGCAGTTATCACAAGCACTATCTCAGTTTATGACCGGATGGCTTCTGTTTTGTTTAATCCGAGCTCTACCTTTTCTTATGTATCTACTTATTTTGCTGTGGGTCTGGATATGATGTGTGATACCCTTGATGACCCTATTTATGTATCTACTCCTGTTGGGGATTCTGTGGTGGTGGATAGCGTCTACCCTTCTTGTTCGATTACTTTCATGGGATATAGTACTTAGGCAGATTTGATGATCCAAGATATGGTAGATTTTGATGATATCTTGGGTATGAGTTGGTTGTCCCTACACTATGCTATACTAGATTGCCATTCTAAGACTGTTACATTAGCTATGCCCGGGGCACCTAGACTTGAGTGGAAGGGTAACCTTAGTCCCTTCCCTAAGAAGGTTATATCCTTTGTTCGTGCTAGGAAGCTAGTAGAGAATAATTTTCTAGCTTATCTGGTACATATTCGTGACACCAGTGCAGATACTCCATCTCTTGATTCGGTTCCAGTGGTACGCGAGTTTGCGGATGTGTTCCCTGCGGACTTGCCTGGTATGCCACCGGATCCTGACATTGACTTCAGGATTGATTTAGACCCAGGGACTCGTCCTATCTCTATCCTAGCTTATAGGATGGCGCCAGCAGAACTCAGGGAATTGAAAGAGCAGTTGCAAGATCTTCTTAGTAAGGGGTTTATTCGCCCGAGTGTCTCTCCGTGGGGTGCTCCTGTGTTGTTTGTTAAGAAAAAGGATGGGTCCATGCGCATGTGTATTGATAACCGTCAACTAAATAAGGTAACTGTCCGAAACAAGTGTCACGACTCAACCCCGTGGGCCGCGACTGGTGTCCTAACTGGGCACCCACACGTACCTGCCTGGCAGAGTTAGCGTACTAACCAGCTAATTAAATTAGACATATATAGCTTCATACGGATATAGAATACATCGCACAAAATATATACATACATAGACTTATACATAAGCCGTTGAGGCTATCATAGCAAGCAGGGTCACTTAAGTCGCAATCTCACACATACCTACCAGAACAGTGACAACCCACAACCCACAAACATGTCTGCAGGCCTCTAACAGACACAACAGAATCAGATGACGGGACAGGGCCCCGTCGTACCCCAACTAAACATATGTACAGAATATACAACAGAAAAAGGTATATACCAAAAGTATAAGCTCCTGATCAAAAGGGAGCCCTCCAAACTGCAGAACGGAGATCCTACACTGGTGGCGTATCACGCGGTGCGTTTGTACCTGCGGGCATGTAGCGCAGCCCCCGAAGAACAGGGGGTCAGTACGGAAAATGTACCGAGTATGTAAAGCGGAAATGTAACAACAATGATCATAATCTGAATCAGAAATACCGAAATATAACGGACGGACTCGAACCCGAAACCGAAGTAGAAATTCAGAGTATACGGACAGATCCACAATATATATCGTGAGCACGGGGCATAGCCGACAGAACCGTAATATGAATCAGAGGGACAGAGTATAGCTGATAGAATCATAACACGGATCAAGAGTGCAGAGTGTGGCCAACAGAAAACCGTAATCTGAGTCAGAAGTACAAAATGTGACAGACTGAATCATAATCCGAATCAGACGTACAGAAGTGCAACAGACAGAGTCATGGTCCAGATCAGATTTCCAGAAGTGTGACAGACAGAATCATATTCCAGATCAGACATACAGAACTGTAACAGACAGAGTCATGCATGCCTCATAAGCATATACAGATGCAGATAGCATATACATACATATCAGATCCCGGCCCTTTAGTAAGGGACGCGGTAACAGATCCCGGCCCTCTTAGTACGGGACGCGGTGGACAGACAGATCAGATCATATGCCATCCTGGCCGCCATCCCCATACAAACACATCATCAAATCATATACAGATGTAAACAGAACCCGGCCCGCACACCGAGGGACGCGGTGAACAATGCAGTGGAATGTGCACGAGTAACAGAACCTGGCCCGGGCGCAGTGAAGGAAGCATTGAGGCATCCACGAACAGATTAATGAGAAACCATATGCATACAGACCATTATACAGACTCAATGAAACTAAAGTAGTCCAGATGATAGGTCAATTCAAAATAACCAGACAAGATTCATAATAGATACGCGTAAATGTCATTTGGGATGGCACGACAGACTGTATCAGAATAAAATGTCTAGAACCGCTCCAGACGTCAGAACATGTTATAAGGTTCACACCTGTAGTCATAACGCTTAGCATATAGCAGACAGAAAAATGACCAAAAGTTACCTGTGAGTGCCGGACGGAAATGGGTTACTTAGAGCCATACAGAAAATATCAGGATTTTGTGAGTCCACCTTGGACCGAACCGAGGTGGCGTACGTAAATTAGGAATGATAGACCTTATGAGGTCGTCCATAATCATTTTAAGACATTTCGACCCCGTTTAAGAAAGTTACATACATATAGTTCACTTTGACGACAAATGATAAGAAACTAATTCAATCTCACTGAAGGATTTGGAGCAAATTTCAATCTCAGATTACTAGGAATAGGGTCGTATCTAAGGCTCGCGTCCGAGCCTATTATGTTTGGAACATGCCTTAAGAATGAAGGGAAAGACTTTACATACCTTGGTTGCGTCCTACGCTCGTCCAAACTCGATTCCTGTTTCGCCCAAAATCTACAAATGGTCATGTTTACCAATTATGAGTTATGGCTTTTAAGAGTTCAACTTAAATTCATGTTTGTCTACCGAAATTTCGGCAGCATTTCCCCTATACATATAGCATCCCCGAGACTTAGCTCGGCCAATATATCAACAACAACATCCACAACATCAACAATTGAGTTAAAACACATTCTAGCATGAATAGTATTGCTTTCTTTATAATGTAATAACTTCCATTCTAACTTCACACTTTCAATGCAACATCGACGTTTTCATATTCATCAACCCATAAAGATCACTCCAATACACTCCGAAATCAGTTCATATCATTTTACTAAATATTCACACAATATACAAAATATACAAGTTTTCCACCAAAACCATAATCCACTTAAAATCTCCAAATTTCAACACAAATGCTCACAACACATTTTCGTCTTTTAATTTCACTTACGACAATCACCATTTGCATCTTACAACTTCAATTCTTATAATTACATAAACTATATGAAATCGCATACTTTCCGACAACAACTTAACGACAAATTCTTCATATTAACCTAATCCATTATTCTTCCACCTTCATCACAAGACTTCAACAACACAATTGACATACTAAATAATTTAATTCATATTCATTTCAACTTCCTATACCACACGGCCAACATCTATTTTTCCAACTTCCATCAAATTCATTCCATTCCACTTATCACAACATTTATAAATCTTCCATAACATAAAAGAGAACATGAAATCCTTACCTTTTCCAATAAATTCTCCTTGCCACCAAAGTCACCTCCTTGCCAAACTAAGTATGCCAATTTGTAGAGAACCTTGAACTTGATAGGAATATAAGGAAATTATAATTCTTGAATCAAATTGAAGGCTCCAAGATTTTTTTTTATTTCTCTCTTCCTCTCTTAGCCGATTGCTCTTCTTTTCTTTTTTCTTGTTTTTGCTTTGTTTTTCTTGAAGTTTCTTGAAGACTCCTCCCTCATATATAATTAATCACATGGTCAACACACTTGGGCTTGGGTCTTTTATTGTGCCATGGCCGGTTGGGCCTCCTAAATTGGCCTAAGTCTTTCTTGTAATTCTTTGAGCCCAATTCCATAGAAATCTTATATTAATTTTTTTTTTTTGTAATTCCCGAAACAAATTTCCAAAATTCCAATTTTTGCCCTTGGCCTCCTTCCATATTTTCCATGCACAACTTATATATATATATATATATATATATATATATATATATATATATTGAACCAAATCAAGATATGGTCTTGTCTTTAGCTTGTCACAATTATTTCAAACTTTTTCAAATATGCAAAATTGCGGGATATAACAACAAGTATCCCACTCCCCGTGTTGATGACTTGTTTGATCAGTTACAGGGAGCTTCTATGTTCTCTAAAATCGATTTACGGTCAGGGTACCATCAGTTAAAGATTCGGGCAGAGGATGTTCCTAAAATCACTTTTCGGACCAGGTATGGGCACTATGAGTTCTTGGTTATGTCTTTTGGGCTTACTAATGCCCCAACTACGTTCATGGATTTGATAAATAGTGTGTTTAAGCCCTATTTGGACTCTTTCGTAAAATGTTCATTGATGATATCCTGGTGTACTCTAGGAGTTAGGAAGAGCTTGAGAAACATTTGAGAATTACTCTTGGGGTATTGCGGGAGAAGGAGATGCATGCTAAATTCTCCGAGTGTGAATTCTGGTTGTCTTCTGTGTCTTTCTTGGGGCATGTTATTTCGAAGGAAGGTATTATGGTGGATCCTCAAAAAATCCAGACAGTCAGCGAATGGGCTAGGCCCACATCAGTGACCGAGATCTGTAGTTTCGTGGAGCTGGCTAGCTACTATCGTCGGTTTGTGAAAGGGTTTGCCTCTATTGCTTCTCATTTGACCCGCTTGACTCAGAAGGAGGTACTGTTTCAGTGGTCCGATGAGTGTGAGGAGAGCTTCCAAAAGCTCAAAACCTTGCTGACTACAGCACCGATTCTAGCATTGCCTATGGAGGGCAAGGATTTTGTTGTTTATTGTGATGCTTCACATTTTGGTTTGGGTACTGTTTTGATGTAGGAAAAGAAGGGGATTGCTTATGCTTCTTGGCAGTTGAAGGTGCATGAGAAGAACTATCCTACTCATGATCTAGAGTTGGCAGCAGTGGTGTTTGCATTGAAAATCTGGAGGCATGACTTGTATGGTGTCCATTGTGAGGTATACACAGACCGTCGCAGTTTACAACATGTGTTCACTCAGAAGGATCTGAACTCTAGCAACGAAGATAGATGGAACTGCTGAAGGATTATGACATCACCATTCTGTATCACCCTGGTAAGGCAAATGTAGTAGCTGACGCATTGAGCAGGAAGTCGGCTAGTATGGGGAGTCTGGCTTGTTTGATTTCTTTAGAGCGTCTGTTGGCTATAGAGGTTCAGACTCTGGTTAACAGTTTTATAAGGTTAGATATTTCCAACACAGGCAAGGTGTTGGCTTGTGTTGAGGCTCGGTCGTCATTTTTAGAGCAGATTAAGGCTAAGCAGTTTGAGGATGCTAAGTTGTGTAAAATACGTGATAAAGTGTTGCGTGGTGAGGCCAAGGAGGCCGTGATTGATGAGAAGGGTGTGATGTGAAACAAAGGGCGAGTAAGTGTGCCACGTGTGGGCGACTTGATCAAGACCAGTCTGGCAGAGGCTCATTGTTCGAGGTATTCTATTTATCCTGGCACCACTAAGATGTATCGTGATTTGAGGCAACATTACTGGTGGGCTAGGATGAAACGTGATATAGTAGAGTTTGTTGCTCAGTGTCTGAATTGCCAACAGGTGAAGTATGAACATCAGAAACCTGGGGTACACTGCAGAGGATGCCCATTCCTGAGTGGAAGTGGGAAAGAATATCCATGGATTTCGTGGTGGGTCTTCCGAAGACGCTAGGGAAGTTTGACTCTATCTGGGTTATTTTTGACAGGTTGACTAGGTCGACCCACTTTATTACGGTGAAGATAACTTATGATGCGGAGAAATTGGCTAAAGTCTACATTCGTGAGGTGCTTAGACTTCACGGGGCTCCTATCTCCATCGTGTCCGACAGAGGCACCACATTCACATCAAGGTTTTGGAAGTGTTTGCATGAGGAGTTTGGGTATGAAGTTGGATCTTAGCATAGCCTTCCACCCTCAGACTGACGGGCAGTCTGAGCAGACTATCCAGGTTCTTGAAGATATGCTTCGTGTGTGCGTGATAGATTCGTGGGCATTGGGATCAATTCTTGCCTTTGGTCGAGTTTGCCTACAATAATAGCTATCACTCGAGTATTGATATGGCCCCATTTGAGGCATTGTATGGGAGGAGGTGTAGGTCTCCTATTGGATGGTTTGACGCGTTCGAGGTGAAGCGTTGGGGTACTGACCTCTGAGAGAGTCCCTAGAGAAGGTGAAGGTGATTCAGGCCAAGCTTCCGGCAGAGCAGAGTAGGCAGAAGAAATATACGGACCGCAAAGTACAAGATCTTGAGTTTGAGGAAGTAGAGCAAGTGTTGTTGAAGGTCTCACCCTTGAAGGGTATGATGAGGTTGGAAAAGAAGGGCAAGCTTAGCACAAGGTACATTAGTCCGTTTGAGATCCTCAAACGTGTGGGAGAAGTGGCTTACAAGTTAGCTTTACCTTCGGGTCTATCAGGCGTTCATCCGGTGTTCCATGTGTCGATGTTGAAGAGGTACCACAGCAATAGTTCCTACATAATCCGTTGGGATCCGGTCTTGCTAGATGAGAATTTGTCGTATGTCGAAGAGCCCTTTGCTATCTTAGACAGGGATGTTCGCAAATTAAGCTCCAAGGAAATAGCCTCCGTGAAAGTTCAGTGGAAGAATCGTCTGGTGGAGAAAGCTACCTGGGAAACAGAATCTGATATGCGTAGCAAATACCCTCATCTTTTCGCCGAGACAGGTAACTCCTCCCTAGATTTCTCATCTTTGTCCGTTCGGGGACGAACGGTGTTTTAATTGGTATCTGGTGTAACGACCCTTCCAGTCGTTATAGGAAATGTAGGATCACCCCACCAAATGTAACCTTTCCAAGGGTAGAACGAGCCAGTAGAAACTAAATTGTGTGAGCTTATGAGCTGAAATTTTACTTGTTTGTGGTTGCTGCTTGATTATCTTGAGTCCGTCGGGGGTGACATAGAAAATTAGAACTCTGTTGGGAATTCCGAGGCCACGGGTGGATTCGTAGGGCATCGTTATGTATATGTACATGTTTGTCATGTGATTTGTAGGCCTCAGATGAAATGTTGGGTGATAGGGCAAAAAATTGGATAAAACGTGGAGCTCACAACCCAAAATGGACCGCTGTGGCGGTGGGAGTGCCGCGATAGCGGCGGGTGGACCGCTTCCAGCGGCCTGCCATTTGTCGGGTGGCCGCTGTGGCGGACGATTGACCGCAGTGAGTCGACTGCCATAGCGGTGAGCGGATTTCCTTTGGGACCGCTATTGCGGGACCGCTCGGTCGACGGAAAACAATATCTGAGATTTTTATACTTAGTCTTATATTCTCTATTCACAAAACATGAACACACTTTCCAACAAGCACCTAGGGTGAATTTCCAAGCTAGGGCAAGAAACTTTGAGATTTAAGTTCCATTGATTTCCATTCTATCATTCCATTCTCCTTCATTATTGTTATCCTCTTCATGGGTCTTTAATGGTGAAATTGAAATAGAAACCCTAGAATGTTAATAAACCTTCTAAACTTGATGGATTATGGTTATTATCGCTTAGTTATCATCTAAATGCTTGGGTTAGTTTCTCTTTTCATGAATTAAACATTTAGAGCCATAAACTAAGTGATTGGTGACCTAGGGTTCTATAAAAATGGTGGATTGACCATAAAAACTGCTTATAGTGGGAATGTTGATAGAATGTTGCTATAAATTGATGATTACTGATTACTAAGGGCCTTGATAGGTTGTTTATCACCTAGAAAATCATCCACCCCTTGGAATGGGGTAAAGGGAAGGGTATTCTTGTATTGGTATTTGTGATTTGAGTATTTGACTCATTGAGCCTTCTATTTCTAGACTTTGAGCGTTCTGAGGCTTTAAGGAAAGGAAAGGCTGTAGCGGAGTGACTTGCGTTGTCCCAGCTCTACATTGAGGTAGGTTACGGTCTACTTGAGTTAGACTTTGGTTAGTTGATTGTATGTTTTGTGAATGCTTTAGGAGAAAGCATGTCTAGTTTTCATGCATGATAATGTGTGGCTAAACTCCTATGTGAATGTGATTGAGTGATTGTGTAGATTTGTGCCTCTATTCCTATGTATTAAATCTGCAATGGATGTGTTGTGATGAGAATCTAATACGATCTTTTCGACGGTATTGTGACATGAAATGATGATTTGGGTAGTGAAAATGAGAACGTAAGAAACACTGTTCGGTGAAGAGGTATGGAAAAGCACTCATGTGACCTAAATTAAGAACTCGTGATCCGAGGTTAGTTCCGAAAATGAGAGGTACATTGATATGTCCCGCATCTAAGGTTCGTTCAGGAGCGGAGGTTTGTGCTCGGGTCCGAGGAGTATTCCAGAACGAGTGGTACATGGACACCATGGATCCCCTGCAAGTCATGACTACTGAGCAATGACATCAGTTAGCACATGTGTACAGTTAGTGTGGTCTTTGTGGTAAACTTATTCCCATTGTGGCTTACATGACTGTGATGCTTGACATCTTGGTGATTTGATTGTGATTATCCTTGGTTGAGTTGTTGTGGTTTGTTGATATTCATGTCTGTTGACTAGCTTGTTTATTCTATTGATTTTATGGATATGCATGATACTAATCTTAGTCGGCCTATGATATCTATCGGTACATAGTGTTTGTACTGATACTACCTTGCTGCATTCTTTTGAGTGCAGATTGTGATACAGAGACTGCTCATTCGCCCTCACATCTAGTGTGGAGGACGTTTGCTGATAGATTTACGGTGAGCCTTTTCTCATGCCAGGCCGCCCGAAGATCTTCTTCTTATGATGTCTTTTCATGTTCTGGACATTATGGATATTTATTAGTCAGATTTCATTCCTTAGACATGTTTTAGATTAGAGTCTTGTACGATGACTTTCGAATTTGGGTATATTGTAATAGTTAGAACTTCCGCACTTATTTCAGTATTTTATGGCATGACTTATTTCGTTTATTTGATGTTGAATGAGTAATAACTGATTAACTTGGTTAATATAAAATCGGACTTGGTTAAATAGATGACTTGTGTGTTGGTTCGCCCACTAGGATTTAGTTGGGTGTCAGTCATGGCGGGTTGGGTCGTGACACTCAGAATCCTTGGATGAAAAAACAACGTGAATCACGAATTTTTACAGGTCAAAATGATTTTATAAAATTGTTTAGGTCAATATTTTACCCCTTTTAATTGGTAAAATAATTTCCATAATATTATAAATCATTTAGGAATTAATTGGTACATTTTATGACATTTATAGAATATTTATTAGATTTAATCAAAGAAAAACAATTTTAAATAATTTAATAGTTTAAATTGTCAAAAGTCAAATTAGCAAATATATTATTCTCTTTAATCCAAGGAATTTGACTAATTAAAAGAATTGACCATTTTGCTCCTCAATCCTTAATTTTGTGTATTGGCATAATTTGTTAAAATTAGTCATAATTGTTTCTAGTATTTAATTAGGATAATTAGTCAATTAGTGGGGCATTACTGCATATTTATTTTTAATTATTTAATTATTTTAGTTATAACCACAATTGAATTAATCGATCCATGGTTTAAGGCAATTGGGGTTATTTTGGCAAATTTAGCCTCCTAGTGGCTTTGATTGAAATGACCAAATCCATTGGCTCAAATTAATTAAGGCTATTAATGTGATTTAACCTTTAATTGGTTAATTAGGCTAAATATGACCATAATTGAAATAATCAATTAGGATTAAACCAATGAAGGCCGTAATTGCAAATTAAGCCAATTTGCATAATTGACCGAATTTTTAAATTAATTAGTAGGATAATTACGTCCTAAATTGATTATAATTAAAGTGTTATGGTCAATAATCGATGTTTTAATTTTGCCCATTGTTTGCTTCACCC
This sequence comes from Lycium barbarum, assembly GCF_019175385.1. Lineage (NCBI taxonomy): Eukaryota > Viridiplantae > Streptophyta > Magnoliopsida > Solanales > Solanaceae > Lycium > Lycium barbarum. The sequence continues at coordinate 59,936,599 of NC_083347.1, read as the reverse complement.
ATCTTGCCCTTCATATACGTATATACACCTGATATGTGTATATATACATGTATGGTATACATGTGGAAGAGGCCCCATTTCTTTCTAAAAAAATTCGGACCAGGCCCAGTCCAATGAGATGGACTGACCTGGCCCAAAACAAAATCAGATAAGGTGGGGTAATACCCTAAAAAACATTTCACTCATACCAAACGCACCCTCCCTTATCTCTCCTCCTCTCTTTCCTCTTCCACGAAATACCCTAGGCGCCGCTTCATCAACTCCCTCCCTCTCTCATGCCAGAAATGGAAAATACGCAGAGGTCTCAGACCTACATCAGCTTTTGTACGACTATTTTCATGATACAATTAATGTTCAGCTTCGTTTTCACTCAACCTCACCCCAAATGCGGTATTAGTCCTCTTCCTTTTTACTTTCCCTTTAATTTTCAAGTCAAACAAGACGATTTTCTGTGTTTTGTTGCTAAATTGTGATTGTACAAACTCGATTTTCATTAGTTCACAAGGGATTGGTGCGGATCGACCTAGTCAGATCTGACCGTATACATTTGTTCTCTGTAGATCCTGGTCGATAAATTCGTGTATTGAAAGTTTGCATTTGAAAAAACCATGTTGTCCCACATCGGTATTTTTACGGTTTTCAAATAGAACCCCCAACCCTCACAATTGGATAAGTTTTCACAACCTCAGAGCCTGATTTTTGAGTATTAAAACTCGAGATTTAGGCTTCTCAGTAAAATTTTAAGGCTTAGCTATTTTTTTTTATAGTTCGAGTCTCCTTAGTTCTAAAAATTTGTGTTTTTTCCTTTTTGTGTGGTTTGAGTTGGAGATTTGGAAGCAAGAGGGCTCCAAAATCCCTTCTTGACAAGGTTGTGCCCAAAAAAGGTAGTACTCTATCTTGTTGTTTATTTTTCGTTTTTCTTCAATATTAGTGTAGTCTTCATGCTATTAAATGTCTAGTTTCAAATTTAGTTCATGTCGTGTTGTCCTGGAATATGTTTAAAATTCAGTTTTTGTTCATGTTTGTAGTCCTGGAATATATTTGAGCTTGTTGTCAAGATCATGAGTCTGAGATAGTATGTTTGAGTGCTATTGTTTACTTAGTTTATATCTGATCTTACCGTAGTCATTTTTACTACTCAAATAATCAGTGTGCTGATATATGTCCATTTGAATATCAATTTTAATGGTGTAATTTGTTGGTATGAATGTGGTAATGTTTGAACACCTTCTAGATGATGTTTGAATCATTGTCTAGCTGCTTATCCCCTTAGTATAATGACACTGGGTTATAGTAACTTAACAATAATGGCCTGAGTGCTCTTAAATGATATTACTTAGCTCTGTTCAAACACCCAGTGCATATGTAATGATTCACCTAAGTCTAATCTTAAAAGAGGTGTTAGCCAATTAATAAAAGCATGAGGCCCTAAGATTGAATTGAGAGTCAACAAATGAAAACTTATGCAGTTTCTTTAATGATAAACTGATACAATGAACCAGGGATTGATAGCAAGAACATTATAGACTTTGTATATGAGTTAAATCTCTAGTAGTCAAGTAATATACGTTTGAAATTAGGGGGGAAGTCTTTGGGGTATAAGCTTCACTGTCTAATAGGGGAGTAGGTTCAAAGGTTGACTGGTTAATAGCTTAGGATCATTAAGTGGTATCATTCGGTTATAAGACCTGAATATAGCTTTGACAATATAGGCTTCGTAATATATGTAATCAGGGGAATTAACTGATTTTAAGGCTTAAAGTAATCTGGTAAGCCAAATGTTATAAGTGTCCAGTTTATTAGCACCTCTAGATTAGTTTTGATCACATAAGCATATAGTGAATTTGGCTTGACTATTATTGCACTTTAAAACCTGATCCCTTAGAGAGAAGGTTACTACTTTGTTGAACTAAAGAAGATTTGATTGTATGAAGTTCTATGTTTGTCCTTGTCCATTTCCTTTGACGCCTCATGTGTATGGTCTAGTGGTTCTGGACAGTATGTACATTAAGTATAAGTTTGTAGAATGAGATTCCTTTCAGAGTTGCTCTATCTCTATTCAACCATCTAAGTATATGAATGAAATGACTTGATTAAATATGCAGTAGGTGGGACTGATAATGGAACAATAGAATGAAATTGATTTGCCACTAAAAGTATGCCATGTTTGTCTTGTCTGAGAGGTCCATATTTTAAAAATTGTCCTGATCTGGTTCATGAAGAAGAGAGATCAGCTCAGAAATGGAACACCTAGACTTAAATGGTACTCTACTAAAAACAAGAGAATTTTAAAACAATAATCAGTCCTCTAAGTTGAATCACCCTGTAAATGTTAGTAGTCCTTGCTGTTGGTGTTTAATTGGGTTGAATGATAAGAAGAAAGTCATATGTGTGTATATGTAAACTCTTAAGTCACATGACTTAGGGAAGCCTTTTAAAGGCACCTTAGTGGGGATTGAGACGAACCAAGTATACCTGGCTCATGGTATATTTCACCCAAATAAAAGGTGCCATGGCATGCCCTTGGGTCCATGGGATGTATGTTTGCTATTTACATGTTGTTTGATCTCCTATTTTTATCATTAGGTTCCAAAGAATGCAATGAAATGAATCTGCTAAGTGATCCTACATTGTCGACATGGTTAAAGGAAGAGATTATCCATCTAAGATCATTTATTCTCAAAAAAAAAAAAAGCAAAAGGAATTGACTAAATGGAAACCTGAAGAAGTAAAGTGTTTTTTTAAAATAAGATGCTGCGTCTAAGTCATTTGGTTTACTTTAAAACTTTGTGTTATTTCCCATCCTCCAAGGCTTTGCTGAAGTTGAATGCCATAGTTGTGTCCTTTCTTTCCTTTCATTTCATCTAGGTCGTAATGCATATATGTCCTATACATCTTTTGGTATACTACTTTCATGCTGCTAAAGCTTAACTAGAGCTCAAAGATCATTTCTGTGAACATTTGAGTTTGTTTGCATCCTGTTCTGATTGTGCTGTACCTATCTGCTTGAACCATAGGCTTTATACTTTGCATCCTGTTGTTGTTAACATGGCAAACTCTTTAATTTTTCATGACCTCTCTTGTTCTCTTCTTTGATTTTGATTCCCTATATGAATATGGCATCCTTATTCTCATTATGAAGCATTCAATATGCTAAATTGAATGTCCCTGTGTGTTGCTATGCTGACCCTTAATGCTTAAGGACCTGCTGAACCTGTTGAGTAGTCTATCTGCTTGATGTTGGATCAACTAGTTTAAATCTGAGTTTGGCCTTTGCATGGGATAGGTATCATTATTTATAAATTCCGGGATAGGGGTTTAGTTAATTAGTGAGTTCTAGAACATGTTCATGGCTGAATATACATAGAATATACATCAAGGTATTAAGAAAAGAAGAAGGCATACACGTGATATACACTTGATATGCACATCATGTGTGTATATGATGAGTATATTATATGTATATGAGTAAACATGCTATCCATATGTAGGATATATACATTAAATAAGTAAAAGAGGATGGAAATCTCATTAAGCCTTAACTTTCACTTAGTTTTCATTTTACAGTAATGGACGGGCCTAGCCCAATTCTGATTCAGTGAAGAGTAGCCCAGATTTCAATAAGTCTAAAAGCAGCAAAAGGGGGAACACGGGTACTTTTCTTTTGTGACCAGTCTTGGGCTGTTAAAGCCCAATGACTTGAAGTAGTATATATATGTGTATGTGAGTTTTAGGTGTGTTATATATATATATATATATGATAAGTTCAGTGAATTAAATCTAAGCGGGTCCTTTTTTCTTTTTCCTCCCTTCCACTACATTCGGGTCAAGTCGAAGCCAACCTGTTGGGCCAAGGCCTAACAGGCAATTCTTTCATCGTCATAGAGTCCAATAAAGATGAAATGGAAGCTAATATACATTAAATACATAGAAGGCCCAACCATGGATAAAAATGGCCAACTAGGGGCTTGGTACGCCCCTAGCCTGCCCTTTCCTTTTTACTTTATTTATTCATGCTTTCTTTTATTTATAATTTTGATGTATTTGCACTTGTAAATATTTGTAAAAAATGCTTACATATATTGGAATCCTTATGTTTTGAACTAGTCATCTTAGGACAACGGTGCCTATGCCGTTTAGTTGACTTTAGGTCCCCAAAATGATTTTCAAAACCCAAACTTGGCTTAACTATTTTCTCAAATAAAAAATGGAAAATGCAACAGACCCGTTTAATACAAGTAAAAAGGTAGTCTCAAAATCATAAACACTACGATGTTTCCTCTAAAATCGGACCAAGTTTTGGATCCCATCAAGGAATGGAAATAAATGTGTTGGGCCATGCCCGATAATAAGAAGAATTGAGATTTTAGGGGGGTAACACTCCTGAAAATGAGTACATTTTGAAGCCAACTTTAAGCCAATTTTCAGAATAGGAAACAATCAAATAAGATTTGGGGCCAAGCCTAAAACAGAAAATGCCGCTTTTAAAGAGAGTTGTGGACTTTTAGGATTTAAAACCCAAACTCCAAAATCAGTTGTATGTATATACCTGTCTATGAACCGTTGATAACGAAACAAGTTATTTTATAAGTCAAAACCGTTTAAATAAATGAAAATGTTCATAAACATGAAATGTTAGGTGAGGCGTTCAAATGTATTATACGGATTTGGCCCGAATGAAAGTGTATGATTAAAAAGTATGTACAAACATGTGTATCAAAAACTAGAATACAAACATTTTTATGTATAAAATACATTACCCTTATATATAAAAGAGAAGCTATTTTTATTCGGATATTATAAATCCGAACTTAAATACCCCATATATAAGGGGGATATATTCAATTCCTTTTTCCAAAAACCAAATGATACGCAATAAATGACAGATTTTTATAAATGCGGAAAAAAATGTTAAATAAACAGTTAAAGCAAATAATCATACATTGAAATTCGAAGGTCAATCGTATGGTACGGATCCTTAACTCTAGAGTACCTAGCACCTTCCCTAGAGGATCACCAAAATTCTTATTGGGAACTTTGGATTACGAAGGATTTTTCACGGTGTTTATTCAAACCCTTCACCCTTGGTTTTCCTAATTTCCTAAAAATTAGGTGGCGTCTTTTTTTCAAAACAAAGTCTGAAAGAGCACCAACAAGTTTAAAGTAGCTTTTCGAGCGCTAACCCCGTCCGCGAAATATGAATCGTAACAGGGCCTACCCAAGCCTATCAGTGCCATTTTCACCCATGACTGGGCCTTCAATATATTTGCTTCCCTTTAAAGTAGCTTTTCGAGCGCTAACCCCGTCCGCGAAATATGAACCGTAACAGGGCCTACCCAAGCCTATCAGTGTCATTTTCACCCATGATTGGGCCTTCAATATATTTGCTTCCCTTTCTATCTTTCTCTCGGACTCGATCAAGTAATAGTGTTGGGCCAGAGGCCCAACGAGGTCGTATGCAGAAGTGGCCCGAATGGCCCAAATTGGATCACATGCAAGGGGCAAGAAAGAAAAATAAAGGTCATAAAGGTATCTATTCTAAGTGTTTCAAGAAAATCAAACTAAGTATAGAAGGAACATATATTGATACACAATTTCCTATGCAGAATTTACATACAGTTTCATATAAACTTAACAAATGACAAAAAAAAAAAAAAAATAGAAATAATCCAGACAAGCATAACTGACCCAAATTGAAAACTACATTTCCAACTCATAAGCAGGCCCATGTAACGAGAATACTTTCAGACGGGGCATATTTGGCCCAAACTATCAATTTATGTAAAATCCAAATTTTTGCCCAAAGGGATATATGAGGTATACTTCTTGTATACACCCTGGTGTATACGGAGAATGTATACTCCATATACTCCTTTCTATTTGACCACCATTAGTAATAAAAAAGTAAAAGAACATGGACAACTCTAGAAAATCCAAACTTAACAAGAACGAACCAATGCAGCAATCACATATAATTGATAGCTCATTTTTATATTGATCTAAACCCTTTATGGAAAAGAATGACAATAATCTTATGAAATAGCCTTGTTCAACAAGAACAGGTTACTAAAATATGCATCACAACATCATTTTTGTTAAAACACATAAGGTCCTTTTATTAACCTAAACACTTGGGAACTGTCATGGATCCTAAACACCATAGTACTTATTTTAGATTTCAAAGGGTCCCATGATGTTTATTCTTATATAGGGGAACACTAGCAACTTGAAAGGAGGATTGTAACGCTTCACATTTCACGAGCGGGGTTAGCGCTCGGAAAGCTACTAAGAACTTGTTGGTGCTCTTTTGGACTTTGTTTTAAAAGAGTCACCACCTAATTTTTAGAAAATTAGGAAAATCGAGGGTGAAGGGTTTATTCAAATACGGTAAAAAATCCTTCGTAATTCAGAGTTCTAGGTAAGGGTTCTGATGATCCCCTGGGGAAGGTGTTAGGCACCCTAATGTTAAGGATCCGTACTATACAGTTGACCTTGGAATTAATTCCAATGTATGAGTATTTGCATGAACTAATTATTTAGTGTTTATTCCCGCATTTAGAAAACCTGTCATTTTTTGCACATCATTTTGAGAAAAGAGTTTGAACATATTCCCTTTATATATAGAGTACTTAGATTCGGATTTATAATATCCGGATAAGAATAACCTCCCTTTATATATAAGGATGGTATATTTTGTTTGTAAAGAGAGTATAAAAGTTGTCATCCTTTTATACATGTTATTTCTAAAGAATGTAAAATTGTTATGTTTAAGTACATAATTTTGTCCATGCTTAACTCATACTCGGTTTGGGTCGATCCGTTTAATACGTTTGGAACGCCTTATCTAAGAACTTGTATATGCGAATCTTTTGTTTGAAGCGTATTTGTTTTTAAGAGGGTGTGCATTTAATTATTACAAACTTGAAGACTTGTCTTGATTTTAACCTCAAAATTATAACATTTGCCTTATGACAACAAGAAAGTCTGTCCAGCCCTGGCCCAAAGAGAATTCTAAGGTTTTCTGAAAATTCACTTTTCAAACCAGTTTTTTATTTAAGTGGGACTCATCCCAAAATCTCCTTTTATCTCTTTAAACCTGTTTTGAATACCAAATTTTTAGTCCAATTTAAAATTTAATTTTTAAACCTTTGTAAGGTTTGTTTTAAAAGGGCTGATTTGAGATAAAAGTGTCATAATACTTGTTAATATATGAAATCCCTTTTTATAAAATCCTTTTCGTCCCTTTATTAGTATTTATAAAACTGATGTCAAAAACCATTTTATTTTATCACACACTCGGGTTTGGAAAAGAAAGTTTATACTAATCGCGATTTGAAAGTTGTTTGGGGACGTAAAGTAATCTAAACGGCATGTGTACCATTATCCTAAGACGGATAGTTCATAAACATAAAGATTCCACAAGTATAATATGAGTTTTTACAAGTTTTGTACAAATACAAGCAAGGCTCAAATAAAGAAGATGGAACAAAATAAAGGATATAGGAAGACTAGGGCCCTAGTTGGCCATTTTGACCCATGGCTGGGCTTTCTATGCGCCAGCTATTTAATTCCATCCTTGCGGACTCGATATCTTTGAAAAAAGAATTTTCCTATTGGGCTTGGGGCCCAATAGGTAGGCTGATCTTGACCCGAGTGGTCATGCGGTGAGGAGGGAGAAAAGGAAAAAGGGACTCGGTTAGTTTATATTTTTACTGAACTTACCACATTTATAACTTTACAAATATATATATATATATATATATATATCAAACACATTCACAAGTCATGTAATTAAAGGACTCACACACATGTACTATTGGGCTCCACTGACAAGGATTCAGATAGTGAAAAGGGGAGAGTCGTTGCCACCCATATTCCCGATGCTGCACAAGTTCCAAGGGGTTTCATGAACCCCAGGTATGGCTGGACACCGGGGGGAAGGCTAAGACCAGGCCCCCAGGTCACCTTTGTTTCCAAACCAGTATTGCCATAATAGGCAAGGTGACACAGAGAATCCACATTCATGCATAGACATAGTATTAGATGAGTGTAAATTGGATATATATTCCATTGTTTAAACATGCAATGGTGTGCATAAGAATGAAATAAAATACAAGGCCATGGGATGAATCAGAGCACAAGTAGTAGTGTATAGACATGGGTAAGCAGGGATAAAAGCAAGTGCATGATTATGGGATGACACAAAATCAGTATATATATATATATATATATATATATATATATATAGTAAACAGAAGTAAGGACCAAAAACACATGAACATGGATGAAACCAAAGGAAAATCAGGTCGCAGCATGTGAATATGGGATCAACGGAAAGTAGAAACTAATATATATAGTCAGGGGTGAACAAAGCAAACATAGCATGTAAGGGTGAAGTGAACAGAAGCAAGAACCAAATCACACAATTATGAGATGAACAGAGGCAGTTTCTACATGTAGATGAGAGAGAAGCAAAGACAAAACCAAACTCATAGTCCTGGAATGAATAAGAACAACTTTAACTATAGATGTGGCTTAGAGAGAGACAAGTTACAAATGCATGGCCATGGAGACAATACAAAGCAAAACTAAGATTATATACATAGCATGGACAAGAGCCAGTGAAGTTGTAGATATAACACCTCTTATAACACAAAGATGAATTCGATAGTGATCATAATATGGGCAAGGATGCATATGATTTATACCTAGTCAAGAAAAGATCACACATGCTCATGATAGCATTCTTTGATAGTTGGATAACCATCATTTAGCAAACAACTAATGTGTAGGATGGTGTCACTTATGTTTTAAGTGGATACAACACAAGTAGGATTACAGCTAGGGCCAAGTCCTTCTAGTTAGGCAAATCACATACAGAGCAGGTGACACACAAAGTGGATAGTTATGTCCCAGCTAATGTGATGTTCCTTCTGATATACAGAGTCAAAGTTCAAACAGACTTAAGCATGCAAGGGAAGTGCAGGCATGAAGTGACAATGCAAACAAAAATTAGGTGCATAGAGACGGTAGGAGAAGTGACTCTCCCAGTTAAACTTGACATCAACACATAGGTAATAGGCAGAACTCATAAGAATCAAACATCAGAAAAGAGTAAACAAACAAACAGGAGCAGCCTGGGGGTGTAAACACCAGCAAGTTCTCTAAAATGTTACAAAGAATACAAACAGCTTAGGTGTCTTTCATGATCCACATTTTAGTTAAGGCAGGTAGCATGATCCCAGTTTAAGTGAATAGGGCATTTAGATGTCTAGTTAAGCATGGTACATATTCATGTGATGAACAAGATGGGGGGGGGGGGGGGGGGGAAGGTCTCAAACATGCTGGCATACAGGGAAAAGGCACAGAAACCAAGTAAAAGTAGCAGGGCCAAAAACAACATGCAGCACTTAAGCATTATTTCAAACTTTCAGAAGAATTTACACCATACTTAGTATTTTCTAAGCAGATATGCAGGTAAATAAGACCATCCTCCATAAAATAAGGCACACTAGTCATATATAAACACAGAATGGAATTTCTAGGCTAGCAAATGGGAAGAAGACATAGGCACAGTGTCATGGATGATAAAAAATGCACACATGACTCATTCTTTACTTGAAATGAACATCATGAGGGTTTATAGTGCAGAAATTATATTCAGCTAAAAAATCCATGGCTATCATAGGTAGTTTAGGGCATCACTGGACATTACAAGTCAGATGAAGGCATTCAATAGGCATACATACAAGTTTATGGTCCTTTTTAGAGTTAACACCCATCTATACTGTGCTTGGGATCAAATAAGCATCAAGGTAGGTGAAGAATATTCACTTAAAGGCTGATCAAAACCATGATAACATCCACATAAGGTAATTCAAGCAAAGTTTAGTCAAGGGTAAGTAAAGGCATGCTCAAAAGGACCATTCTAGTTAATCTCTAGGCACTTCAATTCTGTCTTAGCATGTGCGGTTCTAACAGTAGAATTCAGCTCATGCTCTGGCCATCTCAATGTGCCACTAACCCAAGATACCAATACTGAAGACACTATAACTACCATATACACCTAACTAAATGAGACAGGGTGACAAATGCTCAAATACAGACATGTACTTGACAGTAAAGGGCTAACAGGTTAAACGATTGACCTGTACTATCATCTTTTGAACACAAAGACTAATCCCAATGGACTCTATGGACTTTGAAAAGGAACATGACACCACATGATCACATATTTGCAGGTGTATGATGTGTCGTAATATTATGGCACATCTAATGCTTTTTAACTCTAATTTTTACTTGTTTTCGAGTAAGTTTGTGTTAGTTTGATGAGTTTTGTGTGTTGTGCAGGTATTTCGAAGTTAGGATGCTCGGCAAGTTAAAACAAGGAAATCAAGGTGTTCTGTACCGGTGTGCACTAAGTACGTCGACGATCTGTCGTTTTGGTCGTAGAATTGCATGGAGAGTTCCTGCATCTAAGGAAGATCGGCGACATGCAAAGTTGGAAGATTGATGGGCCATCAACATGTTCGACGGTCCATCGATTTGCTTCGTCAACACACATCCTGCAGATTGAAAAGTGCCATCAGACCATCGAGTTGCACCGTCGACATGATCGACAATCGTTGAAGTGTAAAGACGGTTGAGGTCCTGTAATGTGAAATTCTGTCATCAGATCGTCATCATGCACCATCAACATGTCGACGACAGTCGAAGCACAAAGACAACCTGTTATGTCCCGTATTTTCGCATAATTGGAAATTTAGAAATAATTGTGACTTGTATGTTGTAAGGCAATATTTTGATTTTTGTTAATATGCCTATGTTGTTTATGAAAAATATTGGTGTGGAAATGTGGAGGAAGGCCAAGGGCAAATTTGGAATTTCGGAAATTAGTTTCGGAAATTACAAAACGAGATTTCAACTAATTGGGCTCAACAAATTAATGCAAAAATTGAAGCCCAAAGCCAAGGGGTGGCCGGCCAAACCATGGCCCAAACCCAACAAATAGATCATGTGTTTTGCATGTGATCATTAAATCAAGGAAGCATACTATATATTCATGCTAATCCTTAGAATGTTCAAGAAGAACAAATCAAAAAAAAAAAAAAAATTGAAGAGCTCAAAAAGCCCCTCTCGGCCGAACCCTATAGGAAAAGAAAAAAAAAAATCCAAGCTTTGATTCTAATCTAAAATTCTTATTCTTCTTGTATTCATAGAGTATGCAAGACGCTCTCCGACGTGATACAATTAGTTAAGCGAAAGAACCACATTTGCGGCAAGTCGGAATTTCAAGAAAAAGGTAAGATTTCTATGTTTTTATGTTATGAAATGGATATATATGTTATAGTGATTAGAATTGGATGAAGAATATGGGATTGTGTTGTGTTGTGCATGGCCGTGTGTGTGTGGGTGGAAGGTGTTTGGCCGTGTACCATATAGGGAGGAGGAGAAGTGGATTCAAGTTTGTTTGGATTGATTAGTTGTATTATGGTGATCTCTTGTGATGCAAATGAAGGTTTAATGAATTGAATTGGCATTGAAATTCCTTGTATGTAATTATGAGAAATTATGTGAATTTTATATGATTTTGTGTAAGTATGGGAGTAAGGTTCTAGAATAAGAATTCATGTTGTTGTTAATGAATTTGGAATGAAACAATGCGAGTTAGTATGTTCGTCGTAGTTGTTGACGTTTCGGGTAGAATATGGAAAGCGGCGGATTGCTTAAATCCATATAAATCGCTTGGGACATTATTGGATTGTGTTTGAATAATCTTCAATGAGTAAATAAATATGATAATGTTGATATTGGTTTGATGTTGTGAAGTTTGGATGAAAGTTGTTGAATTATGTAGAAAGAAAGAATATTGACGTTAGAGTGATTTTGTTATGACTTGTGATGTTTGTGATATTGTGGGTTGTTGTTGTTGTTGTTGTATATGGAGCCGAGCTAAGTCTCGGGGTGATATATATATATAGGGGAAATGCTGCCAAAATTTCGGTAGACAAAAATGAGGTTAAGTGAATTCTTAAGCCTTGAAATCCCTAATTGGTAACTTTGGCCATTTGCAGATTCTGAGCGAAACGGGACTTGAGTTTTGAGCGAGCGTAAGACGCATATAAGGTATGTAAGACTACTACCCATTCCTTCTTTTGGCATGTCTTAGGTATACTAGGTCGATATTGGAGCCCCGAGGGCAATTCTGTTCCTAGAAATCTGAATTGGAAATTTAGTATTATTCATTCAATTGAATTGAATTATAAAACTCATATTATATTGAAAAGTGATCTAATGTCCGAAACTTTTGTAAATGTAATCAAGTTGCCTCGAGACTTCCATGTATGATTCCATAGACCCCAAATGTCTGTGATTCATGTCCGCCACCTCGACTTGACCCGCGGTGGGCCCGCTAGCATCGAGACTTCTTTGTTTGCTCTATTATGCCCATTCTTGTATAATGTCGGCAAAACACTTTTGGTTATGAATTTGGCTATCATAAAATAATGTTTTGACTGCCACGATATTCTAAACTATATTTTGAACCATAAATACTATGTTGGAAATACTTTTGTGAAACGAACCCCGTATTGACTAGTTATTCGAATTATTTGATTAATGAGTTAGCATATGATATTATCAAGTTTCAAAAAGTGTTTTGACTTATAAGTTGCATTGTTTGCTCACGACTCCGCTCGTGCCCTTATTATGACTTCGTTCACCGATTCCCGGGCCGGTTATGATTCGTGCGCGCTATGATAAATTTGGCCGTATGCTGTGTTACGGTTCCCGAGACCTCGCCATAGGGCCGGGTTCCGTTTGGAGTTATGCTGTGATATGGCTGGTGATATGCTATGCTGATATGTGTGCTCGGGGATGTACGGAGATTTGAACCTTCCGGTGTTATGCTGTGTGTGGCACCAGCGTCGGAGTGGTGACCACGTTCCTGAGCTTTGCATGATTTTGTTTGCATTACGTATATATGGTTTTGATACAGATTTTGATATACTATTCAGTATTTCCCCTTTGTATCCTGTTTGTTTTCAGTTATGGCTCATATTTCTGTACTCTATGCTTTACATACTCAGTACATCTTTCGTACTGACCCCCTTTCTTCGGGGGCTGCGTTTCATGCCCGCAGGTACAGACACAGGTGATCCATCACTGTAGGCTCCACTTTCTGCTATTTCGGAGTACTCCCTTTTGATCCGGAGTCCACTTTTGGTACATACACCCTTTTGTTATGTATATATTTCTGTATATCTGACTATTTGGGTACGGCGGGGCCCTGTTCCGTCATATGATTCTGTCGGTCTGTTTAGAGGTCTGTGGACATGTTTGTGGGTTGGGTCTTTCTGTACGGATGTGTGTATATGATGTGTTTGGGCGATCCCATTCGCCGCGGCGGCCGGTCCGCATATGTTTACATGTTGCTTTGTTGGCCGGTGTGGCCTTTGTTGGTATTTTATGTGCGCAGGGTTATTTTGGATAGTCTGTAAAACAAAGGAAACTCTGCCGAAATTTTTCTGGAAATTATCTAAATTTAGAATATAGCCTTGGCGGCTTCTGCTATATACTTGAATGCATTTGATAGATGGGTTTGGGTGCCCAGATCGGGCACTAGTCACGGCCTACGGGGTTGGGTCGTGACACAACCCGTCAAGTTGCAAGCTGACCTGGAACATGATTGGGATTAATTATTTCAAGTTTAACTTGTATAAATACCTGTTTACGTTTTATTTTTCAGACATCTGGAGTTTTAGACTTGTAGTAATAACTTTTGTGTTTTTAGTACAATTGAAGATTTTCCAGACAATTACATTCGTTTACTTTCAAGTTTTATTCGTAAGTTCAATACAAAATTCAATTATGCAAACTTCAATCTTTTATTGTTTTCTTGTTGCCATGATGTCACACCCTAATCTCACTAGGGTGTGATGGGCACCCGACCCTTACCTAGGGCCGAGCGAACCCTCTGACTCATATTACACACATAATATCTTTGAACTCTTAAATCAAATACAATAAAATACATAGTAAAACTTTCGGAAATATCCTTTTTCTTTGATCTCAAATCAGACAAAGTCTGTAATCATGTAGAACTTATATCATAACACAAAATGACACATTGGCTAATGGAGCCGCTTACAGAACTGACAACCAATACCCACGACTCTGTCTGCAAAGTCTCTAACATCAATCAGACATCGTAGCACATATACTCTGACTCGGCAACACTCCAGGATCAAATGGAGCTTGCCATCTCTGATGGGACATCTTCTATAATAGCTTCCACTCATCTGGGTGTACCTGCGTGGCATGAAACGCAGCCCCCGAAGAAAGGGGGTTAGTACGGAAAATGTACTGAGCATGTAAGGCATGAAATACAGAAAACAGAACCATAACCGAAACAAACAGTACAAGAGTGAGTACATTATCCAGATTACCCAAGCGCTTATTTTCCAATTACAAATCGTATATGCAGAGGTCACATGTCAGAAAAAGTGCAGAACCAGAATATCAGAATACTTGTTTTCTAGACACAGGTCATATATGCCGACGTCATATGCCAGAAGGAGTACGGATCTAGAGTGTCAGAATATTTGTTTTCCAGGGACAGATCATGTACGCCGATATCGGATATCAGAAGAAGTACAGAAGGTACATAATGCAAAAATGCTTACTTTACAAACACAAATCATATATGCCAGAATCATATATCGTATATACGCATGTAACAGATCCCGACCCTCTCGTGAGGGACGCGGTGAACAGAATCATCATGTGCCAAAATCATATACCATATATGCATGTAACGTGTCCCGGCCCTCCAGTGAGGGACTCGGTGGATAGAATCATGCATGAAACATCATGTATCATATATACATATAACGTGTTCCGGCCCTCTAGTGCGGGTCTCGGTGAATAGAGATATCATATGCCATCCTGGCTGCCATCCCCGTATCATCACATCATCATATACATATTCATATAACGTGTCCCGGCCCGCCTATGAGGGACTCGGTGAACAATGCAGTGGAGTGCGCACGAGAACATGTCCTGGCTCGGGCCTCAGTGAAAGATGCAGAGGAACGCGCACGATAAAGTGTCCTGGCCCGGGACTCAGTGAAAGATAAATTGAGGCGTGCACGAGCAGAGTAGTGAGAAACCATATGCACACAAATCAAGACTCGATAGACAAGTATACTTGCCGACATCTATTGGCTCAGAAACAAGTTTCGGGTCAATCTGATTTAGTATGAGAAAGTTATGGACGTTTGAAGTACAGAACCTTCTACGAGCATTTCCGAAGCCATTTTTTGGAAAATCGAAGCAATAATCATATCAAGTATCTTTCGGATATCTTATAGATCAAATCAAATATAACTTTTGGAATCATATGTACATATCAAAGTATATCAAAGACTCGATGGAATAGTCGAATGTGCTAGCATTTGAAAAATCAAGACTTTAGTCATATCGATTACCCTTCGAATATCATTCGGCAACATATCACATAGACCTTCGGACATCATACATACGCATCAAAATCATATGAAATAGCTTATGTAAATCAAGGACATTAGCCATCCTAGTGGCTCTAAGAATAGGAATTTTTCTAAAATCATACATATACGTCATTTATTCGTTTCATAAAGACCATGCCAAAAGAAAGAAAGGGTAAGCCTTACATACCTGTGCCACGCCTTATTAGCTACGCTTATTTATCCAAGCTTGCTATTCTACATTCAAGAAGATTTTACATAATCATCAGATTCATCATCATATACTTGTCTTAGTTTTTCAAACAAATTCGTTTATATTCTGCCGAAATTTCGGCAGCACCTCCTCTGTAAATACACCATCCCCGAGAATCTAACTCGGCCAATTTATCAACAACATTCCGAGAATTCAACTCGGCCAAATTATCAACAACAATATCAACAATCACATCTCCAACTTCAACAATTATTTCAAATGCATTCTAACCCTAGCAATTCTTTCTACACGATTCAACGACATTCCATTTTTATTCAACTCAATCACATATATTCAAGTTAACACCAATGATCCCGCATTCAAGTATTTATCCGAAATCATTCTAACATGATTCAAGGACTTTCAGACAATTCAGATAATATCCAAAATGACCCGATCGACATACTACTTCACCCGAGACCTTCCAAATGCAACAAGAACGATAACAACACATTTTCTTTTTCCCAATTCATGAACCACACCAACAATTCACACACTATTAACATTATTTCCCATAAATACAAGAAGCTATATTCGAATCACATTGGCTTCTAAAACAGCTCGTAACAATTTCAATATCAACTTGACTCATTAAACTTTCATTATCATCATAGAATCCATCGCAATATCAACCAAAATACTACATAAAATTAATTCATTTCTTGCCATACAAGGCCATATTCGGCCACCACCCTAACACCCCAAGTTCATGATCTTCATCCATTTCTACACACTTCAGCATGTACAAACCATCCATAACATATGAAAAAGAGGATTAAACCTTACCTTTCTCCACTTATCTCTTCACTCGGCTAAGGGTTCATCATTTGCACAAATAAATGCTTTACTTGCTCCAACAACTACTCCATGTTGAAGAGGACCTTCCAATTGGTTGAAATACTAGGAGAAAATATTTTTTTGTTGATCACTTTCCATGGCTCATATTCGGCCATACCATGGCCGAATGTCTTTTTTTTTTCTTTCTCTTCAAGCTTTCTTATGTAATGGAAGAAAAGAGGAAAATGTCTAGAATGCCCTCACTCATTCATGTATATATAGATGGCCCCTACCAATCATAAGTAGACACATGCCCCTTTCTCCATTTTTCTTGAAGTTTCTTAGAATGAGACAAAGATGATTAATTACCTTAATTTGTCATCACTTGTCCATATATATATATATATATATATAATTCCTACTACAAGGCACACATGCCACACGGCCACTTGGCCTTTTTTTGCAAGAATTATTAACTTTTCAAAATTAACTTTTAACCCCAAATGTTTCCTTAATATTTCCATGAGCCACCTTTTGAATTTACCTTTTTACCCTTGACCTTTCTCAACATTTCCATACTAATAAACAACTTGTGTATTAAAATAGCTTTGAAAAATAGTCTTGTCCTTAACTTCACACAATTTTCTTGAATTATCCGAACGTACAAAATACGGGCTATAACATCCTCCCCCCCTTTAGAACATTTGTCCTCGAATGTTCAACTGATCTTATGGGGTCTTATAATATTTCGGGAGGGTCCCTCTTATAGTTGTCCTTTTCTTCATGCCCATTCCTTATCTTTCACCTTATTTTCTTTATAGTCGAACTCCTCGGTCTTTACATGAGTCCTCATTTCGTGTCATGGGTTTTCCAATGCATTGCGCCAATTTATTACCCCTGTCCTTCCCAGGTCATTTTTTGACACAAGTATACTTATCTTTGATTTATTTGTATTGGCGCTCGTTTCGTCCATCGTTATTCCTTACAAATATGGTCGAGCATTGCTTCACGTCGATGATTCATATAATTCTAGAGCATATAATCTCATGCTCCGTATAATTAATGGCCCATGAACTATTTTCTAGTATCCGATGAACTCGTTTATCTCATTCATAGGCACTGCGTCCTTTCTTTCTTTCAAAAATTTCAGACTACCAATTGTCGATACTTTCGTTTAACAGTCGCTGTCATCCGAAGTATCCTTTTAAGTCCAATATAATATGTTCTCCCCCCCCCCCCCCTTTTAAAGGGGCTCCTTGTACGCCAACCGTTTTCGAGTACCTTCATCTACGATAATTACCTTACTCCGTGCATAATATATCGAAACTTCTTATCATAAGTTTTTCTTTCATCTCGCGCCTATGTCATCATTCTTGTCAATATTCTCATACCTTCCTATCCACTATTAATTCTTTCGCCCACTTAGCTTACCTACTCGTAATTCTTCTTAACTATGCGCTCGTATCGCAGCCGTGCGTCCATATCTCTCAAGCGTCCCGCTACTTTTATTCTTAGCACAGAATTCTTACAATTTTCACTCTCTTTATCCTTATTCATCGAATCTTTAACTATATTTATGACGTTATAACCGAGCGATCTCCTATGTACATTCCTTACATTTCATTCCATTTTTTTTTCTAAGACCAAATCTTTCAGACCTCACATTATTCCCCATTCCATACCATTGATTTCCAAATCCTTATTCTTTCCGTGGTACGTAACCGGGTCCTTATCGCTAACTCGTCAAGATATCCCTCTTACGCGTATGGTTAGAAATTAGATCTCCAATTATTTTACTCCCAAGCATTCTCTTCTTCCTTCGACTAACCTTTGGTATACTTCTCTACTTTCATCCTTAACCTTCCCTAGGTTCCTTCCTCCTTGGACACTTTTCTTCTTTTTCCATTTGTGGCATCGGCTGTGAAGTTCGTAAATTTTTTACCTTAAACGCGCAAATCCGTGTTATTCCCAAGTCATCCTTTTCAGGAAAGCATTTTCATGTCCGAGGCAACCACATAAATATAGCTGCACATTTTATTCCTTTACATACCTTTCAAGGGCCTAAATCTCCTAACATTGTCACAAGGCTTAATCATTCTTTCCTTGCTTCACATTCCTCATCATAGTCACTATTCCTTTAGCCCCACTTATTAGAAATTGGTTCTCAAACCTCACACATTCCTCTTTTGTCCTATATTACCATACTCCATCCTCTTCACATGCCTACCTTTGAATTTTTATCCAAATAGTCTCGTACTTTTATCGGAAATTTCTCTCGGGGGTTTCACTCACTAAGGTTTCCTACCTTTCACCTTTTTCCGACATTCTAATCTCCTTGTCTTCCATCTATAGTCCTTTCTTCTTTTCCGTAGCACCGGCTGCTGGGACATACATGCCCACCGATTCAATCACATATGAGGTGTCGTATGTATTTATTTGTATATATAATTATTATCAACTAGTCCACCAAATACCTCCAACGCTATTCAAGCCTATACTAATTCCAAAGCTGTGATGTACTTTCTGTCTCTTCTTTAGTCTAGCCTGTCGCGTGCTACGTGGCTTTTTATGGTCTCCAACCATCCCGTGTACTCTAATTTCACTCAGGCTATTTTAGCTTTTCATTTGTCTCTTATGGCTAAATCTTTAGGATTTCTTGCATACTTCCCAGGGGGGTCACCCATCCTGAAATTTCTCTCGCCTTAGCACGCTTAACCTCGAAACTTCGATGGAATCCGGTGCCTTAATGCTGATATAATCGCGTCCACCTCCTCGCATGACCTTTATTACATGATTTGGAGCTAGTCGAGGCCTTACAGATTCCGAGACATCCTCGTAACACGTCCTTTCCTTTACAATTACTATTTTACCCTTTTTCGATCCTCAATATTCGCCTTTCACTTATGCGCATAATTACCTTTTATCCCAGATTTCCAGATTCCCGATGGTGGGGAACATACCTTCCTTGCCGTTACTTATGAATACTTCGGGTATCAGCCTGTTCGGATCTGCACTCACTATCCTTACATAATAATCTACAGCAAAACTGATTATCGACTTTCTCTGAATCCTCCAGCAGACCTTGCTCCTGCTAAGCCTCGAATGTTGTCCATTTTAATCCTTCAGACTGCTAATCGTCATTCTCGCTATTATCCTTCCTGTCATGCCAAATCCATAACCTTTCTGAAACAACTCATCCCGCTTATTGTCTATTTACGATGTTTCTTTTCCACGCTTTTTCCTGTTAGGGGTACTTAATTAAATGATCTGATTTCGAAAAATTTCAACAGAGTCTCTTTTACAATCCTTACTATTCAAAACTTGCACACAGCGAGTACCAACAATGCCTCACAGGGCATACAATCATACGACACATTCCAGCCATCCAGAGCTCCCAGTTTCAGGTAACAAAACAAATATATCAAGGCTTCCTTTATGACCTTCCATATCATCACTCGCCTTTTTCCGTCGTATGTAAGGCTTACATAAGGAATCTCATTTCCCTATGACTCGGCTCTATCTCACGATCTAAGACAGAAAGAAGGTCAACAATCCCTAGATGCCCCGCAACCTCCTGTTTATAAATGTGGCGCGCTTCACACCATAAACAGGACTCTACTGGACACGACTTTGCAGACAACCCCTAGGACAACCTGCTCTGATACCACTTTGTCACACCCTAATCTCACTAGGGTGTGATGGGCACCCGACCCTTACCTAGGGCCAAGCGAACCCTCTGACTCATATTACGCACATAATATCTTTGAACTCTTCAATCAAATACAATAAAATACATAGTAATTTTTTTTTGAAATATCCTTTTTCTTTGATCTCAAATCAGACAAAGTCTGTAATCATGTAGAACTTATATCATAACACAAAATGACACATCGGCTGATGGAGCCGCTTACAGAACTGACAACCAATACCCACGACTCTGTCTGCAAAGTCTCTAACATCAATCAGACATCGTAGCACATATACTCTGACTCGGTAACACTCCAGGAGCAAATGGAGCTTGCCATCTCCACTGGGACATCTTCTATAATAGCTTCAACTCATCTGGGTGTACCTGCGTGACATGAAACGTAGCCCTCGAAGAAAGGGGGTTAGTACGGAAAATGTACTGAGCATGTAAGGCATGAAATACAGAAAACAAAACCATAACCGAAACAAACAGTACAAGAGTGAGAACATTATCCAGATTACCCAAGCGCTTATTTTCCAATCACAAATCGTATATGTAGAGGTCATATGTCAGAAAAAGTGCAGAACCAGAATATCAGAATACTTGGTTTCCAGACACAGGTCATATATGCCGACGTCATATGCCAGAAGGAGTACGGATCTAGAGTGTCAGAATATTTGTTTTCCAGGCACAGATCATGTACGCCGATATCGGATATCAGAAGAAGTACAGAAGGTACAAAATGCAAAAATGCTTACTTTCCAAACACAAATCATATATGCCAGAATCATATATCGTATATACGCATGTAACAGATCCCGGCCCTCTCGTGAGGGACGTGGTGAACAGAATCATCATGTGCCAAAATCATATACCATATATGCATGTAACGTGTCCCGGCCCTCCAGTGAGGGACTCGGTGGATAGAATCATGCATGAAACATCATGTATCATATATACATATAACGTCTCCCGACCCTCTAGTGCGGGTCTCGGTGAATAGAGCTATCATATGCCATCCTGGCCGCCATCCCCGTATCATCACATCATCATATACATATTCATATAACGTGTCCCGGCCCGCCTATGAGGGACTCGGTGAACAATGCAGTGGAGTGCGCACGAGAACATGTCCTGGCCCGGGACTCAGTGAAAGATGCAGAGGAACGCGCACGATAACGTGTCCTGGCCCGGGACTCAGTGAAAGATACATTGAGGCATGCACGAGCAGAGTAGTGAGAAACCATATGCACACAAATCAAGACTCGATAGACAAGTATACTTATCGACATTTGATGGATCAGAAACAAGTTTCGGGTCAATCTGATTTAGTATGAGAAAGTTATGGACGTTTGAAGTACAGAACCTTCTACGAGCATTTCCGAAGCCATTTTTTGGAAAATCGAAGCAATAATCATGTCAAGTATCTTTCGGATATCGTATAGATCAAATCAAATATAACTTTTGGAATCATATGTACATATCAAAGTATATCAAAGACTCGATGGAATAGTCGAATGTGCTAGCATTTGAAAAATCAAGACTTTAGTCATATCGATTACCCTTCGAATATCATTCGAAAACATATCACATAGACCTTCGGACATCATAGATACGCATCAAAATCATATGAAACAGCTTATGGAAATCAAGGACATTAGCCATCCTAGTGGCTCTAAGAATAGGAATTTTTCTAAAATCATACATATACGTCATTTATTCGTTTCATAAAGACCATGCCAAAAGAAAGAAAGGGTAAGCCTTACATACCTGTGCCACGCCTTATTAGCTACGCTTATTTATCCAAGCTTGCTCTAACAGACATAACAGAATCAGATGACGGGACAGGGCCCCGTCGTACCCCACATAAACATATGTACAGAATATACAACAGAAAAAGTTATATACCAAAAGTATAAGCTCCGGATCAAAAGGGAGCACTCCAAACTGCAGAAGAAGATCCTACACTGGTGGCGTATCACGCGGTGCGTTTGTACCTGCGGGCATGTAGCGCAGCCCCCGAAGAACAGGGGGTCAGTACGGAAAATGTACCGAGTATGTAAAGCGGAAATGTAACAACAATAATCATAATCTGAATCAGAAATACAAAAATATAACGGACGAACTCGAACCCGAAACCGAAGCAGAACTACAGAGTGTACGGACAGATTCACACAATATATATATCGTAAGCACGGGGCATAGCTGATAGAACCGTAATATGAATCAGAGGGACAGAGTATAGCTGACAGAATCATAACACAGATCACGAGTGCAGAATGTGGCTAACCAAAATCGAAATCTGAGTTAGATGTACAAAATGTGACAGACTGAATCATATTCCAGATCAGACATACAGAACTGTAACAGACAGAATCATGCATGCAGAGTCATAAGCATATACATACATATCAGATCCCGACCCTTTAATAAGGGACGCGATAACAGATCCCGACCCTCTTAGTACGGGACACGGTGGACAGACAGATCAGATTATATGCCATCCTGGCCGCCATCCCCATACAAACACATTATCAAATCATATTCAGATGTAAACAGAACCCGGCCCGCACACCGAGGGACGTGGTGAACAATGCAGTGGAATGTGCACGAGTAACAGAACCTGGCCCGGGCGCAGTGAAGGAAGCATTGAGGCATCCACGAACAGATTAATGAGAAACCATATGCATACAGACGCAATGAAACGGAAATAGTCCAGATGATAGGTCAAATCGAATAATCGGACAAAATCCATAGTAGATACGCATAAATGTCATTTGGAATGGCACGACAGATTATATCAGAGTAAAATGTCTAGAACCGCTCCAGACGTCAGAATATATTATGAGACTCATAACTATAGTCATAACGCTTGTCATATAGCGGACAGAATAATAACCAAGTGTTACCTGTGAGTTTCGGACAGAAATGGGTTAATCAGAGCCATACAAAATATCAATATTTCGTGGGCCCACCTTGGGCCGAGCCGAGTGGACATACATGAAATTATGGATCATAAGTAATATGGAGTCGTTCATGAGAGTTTTAGGGCATTCCGGCTCCATTAACAAACGTTGCACACTTATAGGTCAATTTGGCGGCAATTTAGAAGAAACTAGTTCAATCTTACTGAAAGATTTGGAGCCAATTTCAATATCGAATTTCGAGGAACAGGGTCGTTTCTGAGGCTCGCGTCTGAGCCTATTACATTTAGAACATGCCTAAGAAAGAAGGAAAAGACTTTACATACCTTGGTTGCGTCCTACGCTCGTCCAAACTCGATTCCTGTTTCGTCCAAAGACTGCAAATGGTCACATTTACCAGTTACTATTCATGAGACTTAAAATTTTAATCTTAACCAATGTTTGCCTACCGAAATTTCGGCAGCACTTCCCCTATACGTATAGAACCCCCGAGACGTAGCTCGGCTCAATTTACCAACAACAACAACCCAACAACATCAATAATATCAATATTCCAATCAAAACACATTCTAACATGAATAGTATTACTTTCTTCAAAATGCAATAACTTTCGTTCTAACATCACACTTTCCATCCGATATCAACGTTTTCATATTCATCTACCAATCAAGATCACTCCGAACATTTCATATCGTTTTACTAAACATTCACAAAATATACGAAACATACAAGTTTTCCACCAAAACCATAATTCACTCAAAATCTCCAATTTTCAACATAATCATTCACAATGCATTCTTACCTTCCAATTTCATTAACAATCACCATAATTCGTACTTTAGTGCTTTCATTTCCATAATTACATAAACTACAATAAAGTTACATAATTTCCTTCAACAACTTAACAACAAATTTTTCCATGACAACAAGAACCATTATTCTTCCATTTACTTCACAACAACACAATTAACATACTAAAGAAATTTAATTCATCTTCCATCATCAACACAATATCACACGGCCATACCCTATATTTCCAACTTCAACCAATTCCACTCAACTTTCATTTCCAATACAAATTCCACCATAACCACAACTAGATTACAACATAAAAATTCAATTCATATTATCTACACACCTTCACACACACACACACGGCCAACATACACACACCACAATTTCCATAATTCTCATTCCATTTCAATCATTATAACATACATGAATCTTCCATAACACAAAAGAACAATATTCTTACCTCTTTCTTGAAATTTCAACTTGCCGCAAACGTGGTTCCCTCACCAAACCAATTATACCATGTCGGAGAGCGTCTTGAGCTTGTTACTAATTCAAGAAGAACAAGGTTTTTGGATTGAGATTGAAGGCTAGAATTTTTTTTTCTTTCTTTCCTCTTCTTTCTTTCCTTGGAGCCGATTGCTCTCTTTTTTTTTTTCTTCTTTTTGCTTGATTTTTCTTGAAGGTTCTAAGGATGATCACACATATATACATATCCTCTTAATTGATTAAATGGTCACATGATCTCCATGTGCCATGGGCTTGGGCCAACCCTGTTGGCCGGCCACCCCCTAGATTTGGGCTCCAATTTTTCTTATTTTATTTTGAGCCCAATTCATTAAAACCTCGTTTTGTAATTTCCGAAACACATTTCCAAAATTCCAATTTTTGCCCTTAGCCTTCCCCAACACTTCCACACCAATATTTTCCATGAACAACATACATATATAAGTTCAAATCCACATGTGACCTTATTCCTTACAAATCGTAATTATTTCGAGTTTTCCGAATATGCAAAAATACGGGGTATAACAAAAACCCATTAAGAACTTGGTCCATTTAACCGTTGATTTGCAGTAAAAAGCATAAAAGGGTGAAGATAATACCTCGTTTGGTTGTAATGGAGGAGAGAGGAGGCCAAGCAATCAATGCTTGCCTCAAATCATCCATACCAGGCCTGCTAAAGCCTTACACCTCTGAATCTTTGCCAAAAATGGCGAGATGACGAGAAGAGAGGTAAAGGAGGAGGAGGCAGCGCATTAGGTTTTCTCTCGAGAAACCCTTAGAACTTTCTAAGGTTCGTTTGGTTGAGAAAATGAAGAGGAAAAAGGTATTACCCCATTCCATTAATGAGTCGATGGATCGGTTCTGACCCTGCATTGGGCTGGACTTGGCTGAAATTAAAAGGAAAGAAAAGGACCTCATGTATACACTCATATACACGTGATATACGTGTATACACATGTATATCCGTGTATATTTGTGTATATACATGAAAGGGCTTACCCCTAGTTAAACAAATGGCCACAATTAGGCGATTCAATAATTTAAATCCCGTAATTATGGTCAAACACGATTAATTAATCAATTAAACAAATTAAACAAACACGGCTAACTACGCAAACGGGCTTAAATTGCCAATATAGCCTTAATTGAATTTAAACCATGAAATCTGGACATTCAAATTAAAGCCACTTTGGCTCAATTAGACAATTAAGGGCTAAATCGTGATAATGACCCCCATTGATTTAAACCCAAGAATTTGGCTATTTCAAATAAGGCCAGAATTAAACCATCAATTGTAGAGACTATTAAGACCCACGGTAAACAATTTATAGAATTTAAGCATAATTAAACATGTAATGAATTATGATTCATTCTAGTAAATTGCATAAATGCACATTGATTTATGCAAAATTAAGAGTTGAGGGGTAAAATGATTAATTTATTTAATTAGTCAGATTTCTTGAATAAAACGGAGTAAAATGCTTCCTAATTGGTTTTCTTGGTAATTTTAACAATTAAACAAATAATTGTTCTAAATTATCTAGATTGAAATTTAGCAAAATGTTTCATATTAATTATAAAATATGTTAATAAATTTCTAAATGACTCATAATATTATAGAAATCATTTTTCCAATTAAAATGGAAAAATTCAATTTATAAAAATTATTTGGTTTGCCGAAAAAGTACATATTTCACTTCGTTTAACATCCAAGAACTCTGAGTAATTAAAATAAATTATGGGAGGTCAAAAATTAGGTGTGAACATGAAGTACTCTTCTTTAAACATATAAAAAAGTATTTACAGAAAAGAGAGGAAAACAATGAAGAAAATTATCCTATACTAAACTAAAAGGGGAAATTTCATAAATATACAATTTGCTCACTTACATTGCAAAAAAATTGCCCAAAACTTGCATTGCAAAGCTGTAATCCAAAAACACTTTTATACAGTACTATACACTTATATACAAAAAACAAGTACATTAGGTATATAGGTGTTTGAAGGTGCATACATATTTATACGCATATATACATAAACAACCATATACACCCATATATAATATTATATGTTATTATAACCCATATACCCATATACAATATTATAACTCATATACACCCATACACCCATATATCCATATACACCCATATACACTATTACACAAAATAACTTCAACGCCACTAACTCCCATATACACCACCAACCCCAAATCTTTAGCTCCATATACACCCATATACACCAGAACTCGCGACCAGTCAACACCGGAGTAGAAGTGCTTGTCGGAACTGACGATGATGATGACGACTACATTAGAGTTTTTGATCGACGACGGAGCACCAACCACACCAGATCTGAGAGAGAGAGAGGAGGGGGAATCGTCAAAAATCACTAGCCACATCAGATCTGAGAGAGACGAGTAGGTCTCTCACCACCACCAAATATGAAAGAGCTAGAGAAGAGAGAGAGAAACTCATCGCAGCAGCGACGGTTCTCCGGCGGCTACGGTGGGGGAGCAACGCGGGAGACAGAGAGCGCGAGAGAGAGGAGGCTAGGTCATTTTTTGTAAAGTTTACAAATATGGGTTAATTTTGATAGCACTATTACCCTACTTGATACACAATGTAATTATCTCAAACTAAAAACAAAAAAATGGAAAGCTAAACATTGTCGATTAAGCAAAGTTACATCAGCACAAGCAGTGCAACATAAACACTTCTGCTTTGGATTGATGCCACTATCAGTCACCTCAAAGATCTCACCAGGTGCTATGGAATAAATTCCCAATAAAAATTATTCAAGCAAAAGTATGGCGGCCCTTCCTTCGACTATTGCAAATCCTGCTGCTACTCTTGAATAATTTATCTTGTTATTGTCATAAACAATACTTAGGGACTGTTTTGAATTTATGTTTCTTGGAAGAGTGAATATTCCTTAAAGTAAACTGTTTTAGCTAACTAATGAGATATTTCTAGCAGGTTGAACATTACAGTTAATACCACACACATAGCTAGAATAACCTTAGTTAACCAGACAGGTTTCCTTAACTGCACTGTTGCAACTTCCTATTGTTGTATTTTGATATCTGTGTTGAACTAAGCTTTGTTTCATCAACCTTTGGCATGGTTGATGTCCTTTTGATATGGTTGTAGCTCCTCAATCTGGTTCTCTATTTATGTAAATCTTATATTTGAAGCTAGGAAACATTATCTTATCACTGTTAAGAATCTTTTTTGCTCCTTCTGGTAACTTCTTAAAAGACTGAAACTGCACTATACTTGCAAAATCAAAAATTAGGTTAGCTCAATAATCTGCAATTTTATTTCCTTCCTTTAGGATGTGAGCAAACTGCACTTGTCCCTTATTCCACCAGTGATTGATCTTTCTTACTTCCAAGTTGATTTTCCATGTTATATCCCATTCACCTTGCAGGATTTTAACCATGGATAGTGAATCTGATTCTATCACAACTGGTAATAGTTGTTTCTTCACACAGTATCCAATTCCATCTTGTATAGCCAAAGCTTCTGCTATAAATTGGTGGTGTGACAATTCGCATTTTCGCGGGCGGGGTTAGCTCTCGGAAAAGTTACTTTGAAATTGTTGGTGCCCTTTCGGACTTTGTTTTAAAAGAGTCGCCACCTAATTTTTAGGAAATTAGGAAAACCAATTTTGAAGGGTTTATTTATACATCGTGAAAGATCCTTCTTAATCCAAAGTTCTAGGTAAGGGTTCTGGTGATCCCCTACGGAAGGTGTTAGGCATCCTAGTATTAAGGATCCATACTATACGGTTGACCTTAGAATTCTAATGTGTAAGTATTTGCATGAACTGTTTATTTGGTGTTTATAACCAAAAAAAAAAAGTATGCCATTTTTGCATATCATTTTTTGAAAAGAATTGAATGCATTCCCTTTACATACAGGGTATTTAGGTTCGGATTTATAATATCCGGATTAAATTAGTTCCTTTCATATAGTAGTTTTTGTAAAGATAAAAAGTCTTTTAAAGTGCGGGATAAATAAATTTGTTCATGCTTGACTCATACACGGTCCGAGTTAATCCGTTTACTACGTTTTTAGAACGTCCTTACCTAAAACTTCATGTTTACAAATAGTTTATACGGATTTAATTTATAAGAGTCTAATTACATAATCAACTAACTTTTGGTCTTGGAAATTATCTTTAAAATCCAATTGTTTATAACATAAGAATAACGTTTTTGACATGGGCTTTGGCCCAAACATACGTTCCTTTTTTTCTGAAAAAACATGGTTAAGGTCTGCTGGGTTTGGCCCAAAATCTTTTTTTTTCTTCAATTACTGGGCTCAGCCCAAAACATGTTTTTCTCTTTGTCTTCAGAAAAAATTTGGTTAAGTTGGGCCTAAAAATATGACTTTTAGGTTGGGCCTTAGCCCTCAAAAACCTCAATCTTTCTTCTGAATTGAACCCAGAAAACATGTGTGTTTTGATACACAAATATACTACATATGCATAAATTCATAAATCGTTTTCTATTTGATTTTTAAGTCCAAAAGAAAATAACTTATTTCTGGCATTTTAAAAGCATATCATTTACGCGCATTTTTGAAACCTATTTTTCGGCCTGGATTAAAACGAGCTTTTGAAAACTGGATTTACAACTAGGAAAAAACATTCTTCTAGTTTAAAAAAAAATGTCAAGCCTGGTTTTCTTTGCTTAGGAAAAATGATAACAATATATATTTTAGTAAAATGAAACTGATCCTTTTCATTCCTTCACTGATTTAGCCATTTTTATTCTTTTAGAAAATGTTTATATTAATTCGGGTTTTGAAAAATCACGTTGGGGTCCTAAGGTCGAACTAAACGGCATATGCACCGTTCACCTAAGATGCCTAGTCCAAACCGTAAATGATTCCAATAATAATGTGAGTTTTGTTTTACAACATACAAATGTAACACTTTAATCAATAAAGGAAACTAGCATAATGAAATTTAAGGAAAAGAGAGATATGTTAGGGGTGTACCAAACCCCTAATGGACCATTTTTACCCATGGTTGGGCCTTCGTGTCATTCTTACCCATCACTGGGCCTTCAATAATATTAGCTTCCCTTTTCTCTTCTTGGACTTAATGGTTTTTTAAAGAAAATTTCCTATTGGGCCTTTGACCCAACAGGCTGGTTAGACTCCGGCCCAAATGACCATGCAGTAGGAGGGGGGGGGGGGGGGGGGGAGGAAAAGGAACCAAATTAGTCTATGTTTGTTGAACCTATGCCTAGCATAATTATACACATATATACATATATATCCAATTTGATTACAAGTGCACAACTAAAGGACTTGATCATACACTATTGTCTTCACTGAAAACTGCAACTCATATAATACCAAAGGGAAAAGGTTGTCACCACCCTTATTCCCGGCGCTGTACAAGTTCCAAGAGGTCTCACGAACCCCAAGCATGGCTAGACATCGAGGAGTGGCTAGACTTATCCCCCAAACCACCTCAAACTCTCCAAAACCAGTGTTGCCATAGTATACAATCAGAGCCCCAAAGTTATTGTAATAACCCAATTTTTTAAATAAGGGTTTATTTGGTAATTTTAGCTAAAAGGAATTAAAAAGAAAAGAAATTCGGAATGAGAATTAAAAAGAAAATAGAAAAGAAGGAGTTTAGTTGGCCAAGCCCAAAAAGGAAAACGAAAAAAAAGGGCTTTAAAAGTCTAATGGCAGCCATCAGACGCGAAACACTACATTGATGAAAGGAAAAAAAAAAAAAAGGGGAACGTGCAAACAGATAAGGGAAAAACCAGTAGAAGAAAAGAAAAGAAAGGGAGAAAAAGAAGGGAAAGAGGGGATAAAAATAAGAACTTTTATCCCAAATCATCAAGGTAATAACTCTAATCTTTTATTTAAGTTTAATACGTAATTATGGGTGAATGTTTATGGTGAAGACATGGGGATATTTTGAGGAATTGAGAAAGTTTAGCTCTAGGGTTCTTCAATCAAAATCATTGATTTGAAAGGGCAAATATTGTCGGATTTCAGACTTCTATATATCATTGGAATCCTCTCGTTAAGGCCTTTCTGAAAACATATGTCTTGTCGGGTTTTGAACACATTGACCAGAGAGCGTTTTCGTCCTTTAAAATTTGACTTTAACTGTTTAAGCCTCCAAAAATATAGAAGTGGTTTACCCTAAGGGTTTTGACCATTCTAAATCCGTTTTTGTGTAGTTTGAGGCAATCTGGAGACTCGAGAACACAATTTTGATTTATTGGGAAGTGTGCTTGAATTGTGAATTTGAGGTAAGTGAGACTTTAAGCTTTGGGTGCTTGCTTTTCAAACCTGTTTTAAAAATATATATTTTGTCTGCCTGGTCCATATGTTGGACGAGCGTGTGCTTGGCAGAATCGGTGGTCCTTGAGGCCAGCCGCATATATTTTATTTTCAAATACTCTAAAACTCTCTTTATAAATTGTTTCGTGATGTGATACTGCTATGAGCCATGAGATTGGGGCATTGTGTATGCTTCCCTTTGGCATTGTGTATGCTTCTTGATTTTACTGGGCATTGTGTATGCTCCCCTTAGCATTGTGTATGCTTCTTGATTTTATTGAGGCATTGTGTATGCTTCTCGAGCATTGTGTATGCTTCTTGATATATTTGACATATTGTTTACGCTGTTGTGGATTCGTAGTGTTATAAATTCTTTAACTACTGTTATGGCGGGTCCTTAGTGTAAATTGTGTTGAGATATATAATATTCTTGATAAACGATTGTTTGGACCTTGTCGGATATTATATTACGATATATTTCTTATGCATAGTATTTTTGTGCTTGTTTGTGTGTTTGTATTTTCTAACACTTGTTCCAGGGATATTTAGAGTGGCGGGTCGAGGATCTTACTGGGTTATATTTACATATAGCTCACTCCTTACCTGCATGTCCATGCAGATATTATTGGTGATGACGAAGCTAATAGCTCACGAGTTTGCTAGAGTTGATCTATTGGTTGAGGTGAGCCGTCACTTTGTTCGTGGTGGCTACCAAAAGTGTCTTTATCATTTATTTATTAATGTTTTTTTTTTCTTTTGGGATTTACAAACCCGAGTCTTTTGTAATTCTCTTAGATGCTCCATGGTCTAGTGTGAGATTTGGACAAGAGTATTTGGTTAATATTTTGAGACACTAATTCTCTGTAATTAATTATTATATCATTTGAGTGCTTATTTAATTTGGTTAATGCTGCAAAATTATTGTTAAGATATGAAAATGTGGTTCGCCTGGCCGGTGGTGTGTGCTGGGTGCCGATCACGTCTAGGGGGTCTTTTGGGATGTGACAGTTACGCACAAGCATCACCATATAGGAAGTAGTTTAAATGCAAACAACATTAAAATTAAACTTCAAAGTCATGACAGAGAGACAAAGGCAGATATGATAATGCAACGATGTATAAAAATAACATAACAGCTTCAAGATACTTAATCAAATAGGTGATACAAACAAACCATCCTCTTTTACTCATATATACATGCTACCTATAACTGGCCCATTCTCTTATATACACATAGTATACTTATAATATACACATGTGATGTGTATACCAAGTGTATACCATGTGTATATTCCTCTTCCTTTTCATTAATCTATACATATTCTGTGTATATCCACACTCTATGTGTTTAACTTTAGGCCTCAAGATTATTTCATTCACTTAATACATTAAACCAATTTCATCTTATCACTTATTCATTTTTTAAAAACACAGACCCAGTGTTTAATTATCTCATCCCTATAGTTCTAGACATGATAGGATTTTAAAACACACCAACAGTATAGAAAAAACCTTACTAGACAGAGTACAGCTTTACCTTTTCAATCCAAATTTACACTACAATGCACATTAAAGTCTAATGCAACAATTCAAGTTCAAGAATGAGTGTTCTCACCAACCTTAGGTTAACTAAATGCCTTTTTTCCCAAATTCAAACTATATCTAGTACACAACACAGACAAGTCCACACATAAATGTATCATGTAGGTTTTTTGGACATATTCATTCTAAAGAAAAACAGAAAAGTGAGGAAGTTGAACTCTGAAACATGAATCCAGGTCCTGATGGATACCGTTCTCCCTAGAATCTAGTTAATAGCAATTTTTTTATCCCTTTAATTATGGCAGAAGATGTGAAAGACCCTTACCCTTTGTTTTAACTTGGTTTTAATAGCATAAAATCTCAAGGATCCCCCAAGGCATGATAAACGCTTCCTAAGCAATCCTAATATCTCTGTGAATCCCACAGTCATGGGAACAAGGTTTAGGAGACAAGGAAACTTCAGGGTCCTGAAAGAGAAACAGGATAGGGTGAGGTCATCACCTCCCCATCCCTCTCCTGAGTCTTCCCTTCAGTAAAAAGGGAACAAAGGTCTCACTGGTCACTACCTCCAGTTCATGCTTAAGCTCAACTTTTACTCTCCCAAGGCAACCTCAACTCCCTACCTTATTCTCATGCCTAATGGAAATCACCAAGACCTTGTGGTCAAGACTAGTTTGACACTGCCCTTAAACCAAATTTCATCTAAACACCTAGTTGACCACATAAGTTAATAGTTTTAATCAATTCAGTTAGGATCCCAACTATGCATACTACTTTGAATTCCTTTTAGACATTGCTACTTTGGGAAGATTTGAACATCTTAATCATTTTAAAGCTTAAGTTCAGATTGAGCACCGACCTTTAGACTCAAACAACTCCTTTTCATTAATTGATTAATCATTTTTAATAGTCAAGAACATATTAGGACTCACTTACCCTTTTTAACCCCATTAGACTTCTTTTGAGAAAACTCAAACATGAATTAGACATGAAAAGGGAGGGTCTAATAACATGAATAATCAAGACTAAACTCTGCTCAAATGAACAAACATGACCTATAATCATCCTAGTTGTATCTAGGTATCCTAATTCATTTTAGATGATCTATAACTTTATAATTTTACATTAGCTTCTAATGGACCATTTAGGAACCTGTTACCAAATAAATGAGCCTTAATCCCAACCTTCATTTTAAGACTTCTATATCATATTCTAGGGTGTTGTTGCTTCAAATTACCTTTAATGTATAGCATACAACTACTCAAAGTTATTTTAGGCTATTCCAAACATATTCAAATAGACTTGGATAGACTCAGACCCACACAAATGCAAACAGAGCCCATTTATACTAAGTCTAATGCCTTAACCACATCATGAGACTCCCATAAGTGTACCTAGTCTCTTTAAGCCTTATTTCATCTAATCATGATCCTTTATTTCATCCTAATCCTAACTCATGTTATATAATTGACATAGACAAAGTATACAGACTTGTGAAAACAAATTGGAGACTCAAATTTGACATAGTCTCATCCAAGAAATAACACTACCTTAAATGATTCAAGATAGATCACCACAGTACCTTAGCAAGTCTATTACATTCAACTAGGATCAATGTTGGTCTGTAAGTTCACTAATTTACTATGATGAATCATGTAATCATATTCTTGTCATGTTTGAGGTTTGACCAATCAAATAGGAAACTTCAACATCTAAAACAAAGTGCACAACAGTCTGTTCACCCATATCTAGGAGTAGATCTCCACCAAACAAAGAAAAAGAAGAAACACACTACTTTGCGTCTACATACACTTATTTTTTGTCTTTTCTGGACAGCATAGAAGGAGCATACCGTATTGCTTTGAGGACGTGGTCAGCGAGAATTAATTATTGGGGACAGACAGACCGGTAAAAAAACGATTAATCTCTAGCAATAGACCTACTAAAGCCCCGAACCATAGCGAAACAACATTAATACATTATTTAATCTCATACGTTCAGTCCATATTAGCAACTAATTACTATGATTAAGCATGTACTTTAAAAATAAGGAAGTAATCTCTATTTATACATAATCTAATGAACTTTGACCATTACCTAAACAACACATTGTCACTTAATTGAACCATAAGTAATCCAACAACAAACTAGCATCAAGACAGGCTATTATCCCACAACAAACTACTGAGAAATAACAAAAATAAGTAAAAATGATAAAATGTTACCTTTTAAAAGTGTAGCCGTGGTCAAAATCGAACTTGAAAGCCCTTTGTGCTTCCAAAACCACACCCAACCACACAGACTCGAAACCAAGAGAGAAACAAATTTTTAGAACTCAGAAAACCTCCAACTAAGTCGAAGTCTCAAAATTTTTATACTTAAGAGGCTTGAACTCGAAGTTTCCAGCCTTCTTTAATTTTTTCTAATTTTTCCGGCCTCCAAAAACTATTTTTGTAAGAGGGTTAGGATTCTATTTATAGAACCCCAACAATCTTTCAACAAAGTAAAGTATCAATGTGGTACAAGGTAGATTTTCTTAAAATAACTCAACAAGACATATTTTATGGCCTGGATTGAACTAAATCAACAATGAACGGCTCGATCTGAGCTTGTCCTTTCTTGATACAGTTGATTCGAGTTCAACCAATGAGAGATGTGGACGTACAAGTGCAATACAACAAAAATACTCAAGAAAATCATTTTGTTTTGACTTAAATCGAAGAAAAAGTAAAAAAGTGGAAGGGTATTACTGCGTTTGGGATGAAAATAGCGAAATTGGGGTTGAAACCCTGGTAGTTTTATGCAAATGGTCACACCAAGATTGTAGAGAGTCTGCATGCTCTGATTTCTTACCACTTTTGGAAAAGAAAGAGAAAAAAATTCAGAGGCGGCGATTAGGGTTTTAACGAAAGAGAAAGAGAGAGAAAGGGGAAAGGGAAAGGGGGCATTTGGAAAATGAAAATAAGGAAAAGGGGATATACCCCTTATCTGTATTGAGGGGTTGGGTAGGGTCTTGGCCTAGTTTAGGCTGGACTCGGTCCAATTTCTTTATATTAAGGCTGGCCTCTTTGTATATATATATATAAAAAGAGAGAGAGAGAGAGAGAGAGAGAGAGAGAGAGAGAGAGAGAGAGAGAGAGAGAGAGAGAGAGAGAGAGAGAGAGAGAGAGAAATAGATAATTTGATTAAAATAACATTTTAATTAGACAAAATTAGGACATCATTATCCTATTAAAATAATTAAAATTGGCCAATTGTGTTAATGGGCTAAAAATTGCGAATATGTCCTTAATTGATTTTAATCCAATTGATTTTTTCAATTATGGCCAAATTTGGCCTTAATTGATTTTAATCTAATTAGTTATTTCAATTATGACCATCTTTGGCCTGATTGGCAGATTTAAAAATTAAATTGCATTAGTGACCTTAATTAATTTAAGCCAATGAATTTTTTTTTATTTAAAATAAGGCCATTAAGATGCTAATTTTATAAAAATGACCCCAATTTTCTTAAACCATGAATTGGTTAAATTAATTGTGGCCATAACATGAATAATTAAATAATTTAAACAACAATTTGCAGTAAGGACCACTTAATTGACTAATTAAAGCATTTATAGATAATTATAAGTAGTTTTGACAAATTACACAATTATGCAAAATTAAAGATTAAAAGGGTGAAATGGTTAACTATTTAAATTACTCAAACTCCTTGGATTGAAGGGAATAAGTATTTGAAAATTTTGAATTTTTGATAATTTAAACCATTAAATAAGTGATTATTATTTTAAAACAAAATACCCTCTTTTTTCTTCTGATTAAATCTAACAAGCATCTCATAAATGTCATAAAAGTACCAATTAATTCTTAAATAAATTTGTGATGTCATGAAAAACCTTTCACCAATTTAAAGGAGTGAAATATTGATCGGAACAACTTATAAAAATTATTTCATCTCTTTAAGGTGCATAGCTCATTTTATTTATTTTCCAAGGACCCTGAGTGATTAAAAACAATTACGGGAGGTCAAAAATTAGGTGTCAACAACTTCCCCTTCGGTGTTCGGGGATGGCGGGACTAGCCCTGAGCAACGAAATTTGACTAACCTTAATTTTTTGATTGACGCGGCTTATTTCACCCTTTATCTTTTCATGCAATTTTCACATATGAGGCCAGACCCAGGTATCTGGCTTTCCTACATATCTCGGGTTATATGAGAATTCATGCCACTTGTAGTTCGACTCGACTAAAGACTTTTTGAGTTACTTGGAAGGAAAGTCCTGAGATCCTCAGTGTTGTGACTAGGGTTCTTCCGGGCGATTGTTAGAATGTGACCGACTCTCTGGTCTTGAGTTCGCCTACATATACCTAGTCTCTGGGAATCAGATCACATGTAATTCGACTCACTGGAGAAGAGTATATCCCTTATGCAGGAATAGCTTCATATTTCCCGATGTGTGTCCGACCGGTCGCTATTTTTAGTAAAGAAAATAAAAACAAGACAAGTTGTGGCTGAGTCTGAGATCGGATGGCTTCCAAATCATGGCCGGAGATCTTGACTCTCATGGGCACCCTATCTTGACCGGCTGCGTAAGAAAAAGTTCCACGTTTGCTCCGCAATTTTTCTGGGTCTGGTTCAGCAAGCCGGCTCCTTTCTAGCAGATGTGTGCCTTTTCCCTGGATTTGACAATATGCAGATATTCTTCGCGGAATTTTAGATGAATGTCTCTCTTGACGGCTTGCATGAATGACCCTCTTGGCAATTTTAATGAATGACCCTCTTGGCAGTTTGTATGAATGACCCTCTTGGCAATTTGAATGAATGGCCCTCTTGGCAATTTGAATGAATGGCCCTCTCGGCAGTTTGATATGAATGGCCCTCTCGATAGTTTGTATGAATAGCCTTGTTGGCAGTTTGATATGAATGGCCCTCTTGGCAATTTGTTATGAATGGCCCTCTCGGTAATTTGAATTAATGGACCTCTCGGCAATTTGAATGAATGGCCCTCTTGGCTGTTTGAATGAATGGCCCTCTTGGCAAAAATAAATGAATGGCCCTCTTGGCAAAATAAATGAATGGCCCTCTTGGCATGCAGATGACAAATATGGCCCTTGTGGCTGGATAATCTTTCTTTCGTCCGTTGTATTAGCTGTTGACCCTTGTGGTCGGATAATCCTTTTTGTACTTGTCATGACCCTTTTGGTCGCATATATCTTTATGCTCATTAATTGTTACCCTCTTGGTCTGATATATCTTTTTTGCTCACTCTTTGTGTGACGCTTTTGGTATGATTTTTCTTTACGCTCATTTGCTTCATGACCCTTGCGGCCAGATGTGTCTTTATTACCCATTTTTGTTGTGACCTTTTTGGTCCTTCTCCGTTAGGTTGAGATTTGCCTTTCGCCTTTGTTGTGAGTAAACCGGTTGGCGGCGTGCCTGCCGTCCTGTAAAAAGAAAAACCTACCACAGAAAAATTGTGAGTTTCCTAAGAAGTCGATTAGCGTTGTTGTCTTCCCGTCTAGTGTCTCCTCTTGATGCTCCTTCGAACCCTCTTGGGCTCGGTATTTCGAGAGATGTTTCTGGGGAGGTATTTATGCTATATTTTTTTTTTTGAAAGATCAGAGTAAAACTTTATAAAATGTATGCTGCTTTTCCTTAAAATAAAGGTTTGTTTCGTTTTTATGTGTCATGACATGTGTTTTCTTCGAACGAGGTCTTTCGATTCTTCCAGGGGCACGATTGCTGACTTTCGCGCTGATAGAAATTTTGAGATATTTCTCAAAAATTCTGCCCCGGTTTCAGGATTTGCTCTGAGCCACCCTTGCTTTGTCTTGCTATGCAGAAATTTTTGAGGTTCCCTAAAAATTTTTGCCCCAATGTATCTGTTTACTTTGTCTCTTTCCTTGTTGACTGTTTCTGATAGGAATTTTTGAGGTTTGGGTACTCTGGCCCAGTATAGGGTTAATGCTGTCTGATTCTTGTGCTGACCCTTATAAGCTTGATCTTGTTGACTTTTCCCACCTTATTGTCTCTGTGGTTTCCTAAGGGTTTCTTGGTTTTTTCTTTTATGACAATCGAGCTCGAGAGCGCTTACGTATCCTGTCGCAGCAGGAATTCAGGTCGAACATAGTTCGGAATAAAATAACTGAGTTTTGGTTTTACTAATAAAGAGACTGGGTCCAATAGGGATAGCTTACGTATCCCAATATAGGAAATCAGATCATTGCGTAGTTCATTACATAGAAGATTCATTTTTCCTATTCAATTACAGAGTACGATTATAAGCAAACGGTACGATTACAAGGAAATAATAAAAATCACAAGCAAATGGAATCCTAAACATAGTATCTCTTGAGCGTCTGTATTGATGGCCTTAGGCCACTCTTGCGTCCATCTTGGCTAGGACTACGACTCCTCATGCGAGTACTTTCCTCACCATGTATTGTCCTTGCCAGTTTGGCGCGAATTTTCCCTTATATTCCTCTTGGTGGGGGAAGACTCGTTTGAGCACGAGCTGTCCGATCTGAAAAAGTCGGGTTCTGACCCGCTTGTTGAAGGCTCGAGACATCCTTTGCCTGTACAGCTGTCTATGGCATACTGCCACCATTCTCTTTTCCTCTATCATGGCCAGTTGTTCATAATGATTTCTGACCATTCTGCATCTTTCAGCTCTACTTCTTGGATGATCCTGAGTGAAGGGATTTCCACTTATGCTGGTATGACCGCTTCTGTACCGTAGACAAGGAGGTACGGGGTTGCTCCAGTGGAAGTTTGGGTTGTCGTTTTGTACCCCAAAAAAGTATAAGGCAACTGTTCATGCCAATTCTTGTAGTTGTTAACCATTTTTCTCAGGATTCTTTTGATGTTCTTGTTGGCAGCCTCTACGGCTCCATTCATCTGTGGCCGGTAGACAGTAGAGTTTTTGTGGATGATCTTGAATTACTCATAGATATTCTTCATCAAATGGTTGTTCAGATTGGCACCGTTGTCTGTGATGATGGGTTTCAGCACACCGAAACGACATATTAGATTGTTTTTTATGAAGTTGGCCACGACTTTCTTGGTCACTAATTTGTGAGAAGTCGCCTCCACTCATTTAGTGAAGTAATCAATGGCGACTAAGATAAAATGATGTTTGTTAGAGTCCAGAGGCTCAACAGGTCCTATGACGTCCATTCCCCATGCCACTAAAGGCCAAGGTGAGCTCATCGCATGTAATTCTGTGGGGGGAACCTTGATCAGATCCCCATGTATCTGACACTGATGGCACTTTTGCATGAATTTTTAGGAGTCCTGCTCCATGGTCATCCAGTAACATCCTGTCCTCAGGATCTTTTTAACAGGGATGAATCCATTCATGTGAGGTCCGCATGCCCATACGTGCACATCTTTTAGCAATTTTGTAGCTTCTTTGGCGTCCACGCACCTGAGTAACCTAAGGTCAGGGGTCCTTTTGTATAACACTTTTTTGTTAAAAAACAACCCATTAGCCAACCTCCTTATGGTCTTTTTTTTAGTTGCTGAACTCTCTGGGGGATAGTCTCCTTTCTCCAGGTAGGCCTTGATGTCGGCATACCATGGTTGGCCATCTGGCTCAGCCTCGACATGGGTGCAGTGAGCCTATTCTTCTCTCAATGTGATCTCTAACGGATCGATGTGAGTACTCTCAAGGTGCTAGATCATAGACGCTATTGTAGTCAGTGCGTCTACAGACTCATTCTGAGCCCTTGGAGTGTGCCTGAAGTCGATACTCTTGAATCTCCCACACAATCTCTGTACTAGATTCACATATGGGAGTATCTTATCATTTTTGGTTGCCCAATTTCCTGTCACTTGATTTATGAGCAAATTGGAGTCCCTGATTACTAGCATCTCTTGTATGTTCATGTCCAACGCTATCCTGAGGCCGAGGACATATGCTTCATATTCTGCCATATGGTTGGTACATCTGAAGTTGAGCTTCGTGGCCATCGGATAGTGTTGTCCTGTTTTTGATACCAACATTGCCCTAATGCCTAATCCTTTGTAATTGACTGCTCCATCGAAGAACAGTCTCCAGCCCGAGTATGGTTCTGCCACCTCTTCTTCCACAGCCATCACTTCCTTATCTGGGAAGAAAGTTCGTAATGGTTTAAGTTCATCATCGACGGGACTTTCTGCCAGCAGGTCAGCTAAGGCTTGTCCTTTGATTGCCTTTTGCGCTACGTACACGATGTCGAATTCGCTCAGTAGCATCTGCCATTTAGCCAATTTTCCTATGGACATTGGTTGCCGGAAAATGTATCTCAGCGGATCCATTATGGATATAAGGTGAGTGGTGAACACCGATAAGTAGTGTCTCGGCTTTTGAGCAATCCAGGTCAAAGCACAACAGGTTTTCTCTACGAACATATATCGCGCTTCGTAGGAAGAGAACTTCTTGCTCAAATAGTAGATGGCATGTTCCTTTTTGTCCTCTTCATCATGCTGGGCGAGCATGCACCCGAAAGCATTTTCTGATACCGACAGGTACAGTAATAGAGGACTCATTTGCCTAGGCGGCACCAAGACGGGTGGATTGGAAAGGTATCTCTTGATTTTGTCAAATGTCTCTTGGCATTCTTCCGTCCAATTTATGGGAGAGTCCTTCTTGAGCAACTTAAGGATTGGCTCTATAATCACAGTTGACTGGGCTATGAATCGTCCAATGTAGTTTAACTTTCCTAAGAAGCTCATGACTTCTTTCT
Organism: Lycium barbarum; assembly: GCF_019175385.1. Taxonomy (NCBI): domain Eukaryota; kingdom Viridiplantae; phylum Streptophyta; class Magnoliopsida; order Solanales; family Solanaceae; genus Lycium; species Lycium barbarum. The sequence continues at coordinate 59,895,563 of NC_083347.1, read as the reverse complement.
TGGTCTTGGGAGGCGTAACTCCTGAATTGCTTTAATTTTGGTAGGATCTAGTTCAATACCCTTACGACGGACTATGAATCCTAGCAACTTACCTACAGGCACTCCAAACGCGCACTTTGCGGGGTTCAGCTTTAGATTGAATTTGCGAAGTCTGTCAAAGAACTTATGCAAGTGCACGGTATGCTCCGAGCTTTACCTTGATTTTATGATGACATCATCCATATACTTCAATCTCTCGATGCATCATATCATGGAATAGGATAGTGATAACTCTCATGTATGTGCCGCCGGCGTTTTTGAGGCCGAACGGCATTACCCTGTAATGATAGACTCCCCAAGGAGTGATGAAGGCTGTCTTTTTAGCGTCTTCTTCGCTCATGAGTATTTGATGGTACCTGGCGAAACAATCCACGACTGACTGCAGCTCATGCTTAGCACAGTTGTCTATTAGAATGTGGATGTTTAGGTGAAGAAAGTTGTCCTTCAGACTGGCCCGGTTGAGATCTCGGTAGTCCACACAGATTCGGATCTTTTCGTCCTTTTTGGGTACTGGCATTATATTGGCCACCCAAGTGGGGTGGGATGTCACCTTCACTATTCCAGACTTGATTTGTTTCTCTACTTCGTCTTTTATCCTGATACTCATGTCTGGCTTAAATGTTCGCGTCTTTTGCTTGACTAGGGCAAAACCCTCCTTGATGGGTAATATGTGGGCCACTATTTCGGTGATCAATCCCGACATATCTGCGTACGACTAGGCGAAGACGTCCACATATTCCTTTAACAGAGCTATGAGCTCTTCTTTCTGTGGAGCTCCCAAGTGAGCACTGATTCGTGTCTTCTTGACATCATCTTCGTCACCGAGGTTGATCACCTCAGTTTCATCCATATTCGGTTTCTTCTTATCTTCTAATTCTTCCAACTCTTCTACCAGCCTCTCTGGCATCATTGTCGATTCATCGCACTCCTCGTATCCTTGTTGGTTATTTTCCTCGTTCGTTTCATGACACGTCATGACATTTTCGGTCGTTTTATTATAGTTACTACTGAAAAGGTGAGGCAAAGTAAAGTTAGGTTTATTAACTATGTATTATTAAAAACAGGATAGTTTTAGGACAAAAATATGTTACTTAGTTAATAATTAGTTATTAGTTATTGTTTTTGAATTTAAATTTAAAAATAATTTAAATTTTAGAAAACCACGTTTCAGTATTTTAACACGTTTAAAGCAGTTGCACGATTGCAAAATTGCAGCATATGTAAAAACCACCAACTAATGTGGAAAAAGAAAAAAGAAATAGCCAACTAATCATGCCACTTCCCCCATTTCCTCCTCACAATCACACACCCTCAAATAAAGGAGTTTGGAGCAGTTACATCTAAAGGACGTTTTTTTTTTCATCTTAAAAAGAGTGACACAACACAACTCATTGCAGAGATGAAAGCCACCCTCTGGAACAGGGTAGGTTGTAAATGTAATGCTTAAATTCTAAATCCTCTTTGACCTCAAAGAATTTGTGGAGGAAAGGAATGCCAAGCAACACCATTTTGGTGGAGACTTATCCTTCTTTGGGTTTTCTGTTTTGGAATTGTTTTTTCTTATAACCGTCTGAATTCCTTCTCTACAGTCTGCTTCATTTATTTGTTCACATCAAAGGAGTAATTGCCATGACAGAACAAGCATTCGAAAGGTAAGATTTGAGATCAATAGATAAGAGTTGTTCTTGTGGATTTAGAGCCTGGTACTATGATCGGTGTTAGATCTGAGCCTTATGGTCAAATTTTCAGGCCTCATAACTTAATTTTTGGTCAGTTGGGTGCTGGTAACAACTGTAAGGATTGGAAAAGTCATCTATTCATAACCGGAACAGAATTACAATAGAGGAGCAACTCTCACACTCAACTATTACAAAAAACCAATCCTAAACTGAATACCTATATCTCACTCAAGTGTTTTCCTTACTGTTTTTCTCTCTTGCTCTTGGTGATGCTACAAATGATAGAAACCTTCCCTATTTATAGGGATGAAATGAAACTATTGATGTCATTTGTGACTCAAGCAAGCACTTGACAATTTGCCAAATACAAGGAAGATGTTTTCTTCCTTAAAACAACGAATATGTTTTCTTCCTCAAAACAAGGGAAATGTTTTCTTCCTTGTTTTCTTCCTTAAAATAAGGGAGATGTTTCCTTCCTCAAATTATGGGATGGACCCAACAAATCTCCCCCTCCTGTCCCATACACCTGAAGGAGGGTACACTGGCTTTTAGTTTGAGTGTATGCCGACAAGTTCTTTGCACAATTCGAACTTGTCTCTCGGTACCACCTTGGTCAGCATGTCTGCAGGATTTTCGTTTGTGTTGATCTTGGAGAGCTTCAGTTCATGTTGCTCGACTGCTTCTCTGAGCCAGTGATATCTAACGTCAATATGTTTTGTGCGTGAGTGGTACCTTGAGTTTTTGCTGAGATCCATAGCGCTTTGACTATCACAATGAACTGTGTATTCTTCTTGTCGGAAACCCAGTTCTTGAAGGAAACGTTTCAGCCACATAAGCTCCTTCCCAGCTTCAACTGCGGCAATGTATTTGGCTTCTGTGGTTGATAGTGCTACACACTTTTGTAACTTGGATTTCCATGACACAGCTCCCCCTGCAAATGTGAATATATAACTCGAAGTTGATGTCCTGCTATCATAATCTCCTGCCATGTCAGCATCAGTGTAACCTTCCAAAATCGGCTTAGCTCCCCCATAGCACAAACATAGTCTGGATGTACCCTTCAGGTACCGTAGTATCCACTTGACAGCTTCCCAATGTTTTATTCCTGGATTTGATAAGTATCTGCTCACAACACCGACAGCATGAGCAATGTCTGGCCTTGTGCACACCATTGCATACATCAAACTTCCAACTGCTGAAGAGTAGGACACTGCTTTCATCTTCTTCTTTTCTTCTTCGGAAGAAGGACAACTTTCCTTGCTCAACTTGAAGTGATTTGCTAGTGGAGTACCAACAGGCTTGGTATTTTTCATGTTGAACCTTTTGATCACGCGTTCAACGTATTCCTCTTGTGACAAGAACAACTTCTTTGCCTTTCGATCACGAATGATTTTCATGCCCAAGATATGTTGTGCAGGGCCTAAGTCTTTCATATCAAAGAACTTAGACAAATCTTTCTTCAAGTTGTTGATCATAGTTGCATCCTGGCCTACTATCAGCATATCATCCACATAGAGCAGAAGGATGATAAATTTTCCATCGGGGAACTTCTTCAAGTACACACAATGATCTGCAGTTGTTCTTTTGTATTGATGTTTCAGCATGAATGAGTCGAACTTTTTGTACCATTGCCTTGGGGCTTGTTTGAGACCGTAGAGACTCTTCCTTAACTTGCAAACGAGATGCTCTTTCTTTGGGATTCGGAAACCATCGGGCTGCTCCATGTATATTTCTTCCTCCAAATCACCATGCAGAAAAGTTGTTTTCATGTCCATCTGCTCAAGTTCAAGATCCATACTTGCCACCAATCCGAGAACCACTCGGATAGACATCATCTTCACAACCGGCGAAAAAATCTCATCAAAGTCGATTCCTTCCTTCTGTTGGAAACCTTTGACTACGAGCCTCGCCTTGTACTTCACGATATTTCCGCTAGTATCTTTCTTGAGCTTGAAAACCCATTTGTTCTTCAAGGCCTTCTTTCCCGGAGGAAGTTTCACCAACTCATATGTTTGATTCTTTTGTAAAGAATTCATTTCTTCCTCCATGGCCTGTCGCCAATTGGATTTTTCACGATGAGATTGAGCTTCTTGAAAGCTCTCTGGCTCCCCCTTGCTGGTAAGAAGGATCCATTCTATTGGCGAGTATGACCTTTGAGGGATTAACCCTCGTGCAGAACGTCGAACTTGATTATTTCCAGCTGCGTCTTGGGGTGAAGGCTCCCCCTGCTCAAGAATTTCTTCGTTTTGATCATCATCAACATCTGCCGGATCAATGTTTTCTTGTTCATCATGGACATTATCATGAAGTTCCTCGTTGTTGAGAGGAATGTGTGGTGATTCAGGGACATCATCTGGAGCATGATAACTTCGTTTCTTGTTGACTGTTGGAGCACACTCATGAAACTGGTTTTCATGGAACACGACGTCTCTACTCCGAATCACTTTCTTCATTTCGGGATCCCACAGCCTGCATCCGAACTCTTGATCTCCATAGCCGATAAAGATACAAGGAGTTGATCTGAGATCAAGCTTCTGCCTCAACTCCTTGGATACATGCACAAATGCCTTGCACCCGAACACTTTCAAGTGAGAATATGAAATATCTTTCCCAGACCATATCTTTTCTGGAACTTCAAAGTTCAATGGGACTGAAGGTGACCTGTTTATAAGATAACAAGCTGTCAGAACAGCTTCGCCCCAGAATGGCTTTGGCAGTTTAGCCATACTGAGCATGCATCGGACTTTCTCAACAATAGTGCGGTTCATTCTTTCAGCTACACCGTTATGTTGTGGTGTTCGTGGCACCGTTTTCTCATGTCTGATCCCATGTTCAGCACAATATGCCAAAAACTCCCGGGAAGTGTACTCGCCTCCATTGTCGGATCGGAGGCATTTCAACTTCTTTCCAGTCTCCCTTTCTACCATAGCATGGAATGTCTTGAAACGATCGAATACTTGATCCTTCGATTTGAGACAATAAGCCCAAACCTTCCGTGATGCGTCGTCGATGAATGTCACGAAGTATTTTCTACCACCAAGAGATTCTTCTTCAATGGGTCCACACATGTCAGAGTGGACAAGGCTCAGCAACTCGGAACGATTCTTTCTAGTGGAACTGAAAGAAACTCTATGTTGTTTCCCGAATAAACAGTGATCACAGGGATCCAAAGTTGTGTTTTTATCTATTGAGATGGCTTCTTTCTTTGCAAGAGTCGTCAATCCCTTCAGACTCATGTGGCCCAATCGTCTATGCCACAAGTTTGGAGATGTCTCTTCTTCAACTGCATTGAGACTCGGTCGATACAACTTTACATTGGTTTTGTAAAGAGTACCACAAATATGTCCTCTAGCAATAACCATAGAACCTTTGGACAGCTTCCACGTACTATCCTTGAACAGATTTCCATACCCCTGTCGATCCAGAGCTACTCCTGAGATCAGATTCAATCTCAGATCCGGAACATGACGAACCTCTTTTAACACAAGTGAGCTTCCATTGCTGGTTTTTATGTGCACATCACCAATGCCAACAATGCTCGAGAAACTGGTGTTGCCCATCTTCACAACGCCGTGGTCTCCAGATTTATAAGTACTGAACAAATCCCGGTGTGGAGTGGCATGGAATGATGCAGCAGTATCAATCACCCACTCAATATCATTTGTGACCACGTGTAGGCATGTTTCCTCTCCGCATGTAACAAGTGCAATGTCTGGTGACACGGTGACCATGGTCTCACCATCTTCCTTGCTCGAACTCTGGTTAGTTTGAGGCTGCTCCCATTTAAGCTTTCGACACTCCACCTTCTTGTGGCCATAGTTGCCACAATAGTTACAATAGCCCTCGAACCAAGTGTTGGTATCGACGGACTTTCCCCGCTCTCGTGATCTCCCTCGAACTTGAGATCTTCCTCTACTTTGACCTCGACCTCTACCTTTTCCTCGGCCTCTTCCTCTACCTCTGCTTCTACCTCCGTTGCGTCCACTATTTTCAGAAACAAGGGCATATGATTGATCTACCCCGGCTTCTTTTCTTCGCGATTCCTCGTTTATTAAGGCGTCCGTGACCATCTGCATGGTCACCTTACCATTGGGGGCGGAATTACTGAGAGTGACGACAAGAGTCTCCCAGCTATCAGGTAGAGAACTTAGGAGCAAGATTGCTTGCTCCTCATCTTTGAGAACCCATTCGGCTGCACTTAGCTGGTTCACGAGATCTTGGAACTGACTTGTGTGTTCTGTGACAGAGGTACCGCTACGTAGCTTGTGATTTACCAATCGCCTCATCAACAATGCTTTATTTCGAGCCCTTTTTGCTTGGTACATGCTCCCAAGCTTTTCCCAAAGTTTGTAAGCACTCGTTTCCTGCGCGACATGATGGAATACACTATGGTCAATCCACTGTCGAATTTGTGCGACCGTTTTCCTATTCATTCTTGCCCATTCTTCGTCTGTGTTCTGTCGGGTTTGGCACCTTTATTTTCGAGCGGCTCGGCTAAATCCTTCAAATTTAACAAGTCCTCCATACGAGGTTTCCACATGTTATAATTTGAGGATGTTAGCGGAATCATGGTATCCGATGATGATTTCTCCATGATAAAGTGCACCTAATCTGCTTGTACTGGACTGTGGAAGCAGAATCAGGCAAAACGGGACTCACGGTTGAATCCGGAATGGTCAAAAACTTAGGGAACCGGTCTGACCAATCTGAAAATCGGACAAAAACAGAGTGAACCGGGCTGCACTAATTCAAACCGAACCGGGCCGGTTTAACCACTGGTTGGTTGAAAGAGTCAACAAAAGGATGATGTGGCAATTGGACTTTGACCAGATCTGGTTCTGGTCAAACGGGTTGGTCTGGACAAAACGGGTTGGTCGGATCGGGTTTCTCCGGTCGTCTTCTCCGGCGAGCTGGTGGCCGGAAGGTGGCGGAGCGGCGGCGGCGATGGTGGACAGAGAAACTTTGACTGGACTTTTGGAGGCCTTCCGGTGGTCAAAAATTCAGAAAAATATATATTCGGAATCCTCGGAATGTGATCTTTCTAATGGTATACTCAGAGTACAATTTTGGGACAAAATATTTTTGACTGAAAATTTTACGAAACTTTAAAAGATTGGCCTGGAAGATTAACCAAGCTCTTGATACCACTTGTAAGGATTGGAAAAGTCATCTATTCATAACCGGAACAGAATTACAATAGAGGAGCAACTCTCACACTCAACTATTACAAAAAACCAATCCTAAACTGAATACCTATATCTCACTCAAGTGTTTTCCTTACTGTTTTTCTCTCTTGCTCTTGGTGATGCTACAAATGATAGAAGTCTTCCCTATTTATAGGGATGAAATGAACCTATTGATGTCATTTGTGACTCAAGCAAGCACTTGACAATTTGTCAAATACAAGGAAGATGTTTTCTTCCTTAAAACAAGGAATATGTTTTCTTCCTCAAAACAAAGGGAAATGTTTTCTTCCTTGTTTTCTTCCTTAAAATGAGGGAGATGTTTTCTTCCTCAAATTATGGGATGGACCCAACAACAACTGGGCGAAGGGTCATTACACCGAGGGTGCTGAGTTGATTGAGTCTGTTCTTGCTGCTGTTCTTAAAGAAGCTGAGAATTGTGATTGCCTACAAGGTATTTGTTTAAATGTTTATGCATGTTTTGATTTGTTAATGCGTGCTAATTGTTTTTGTTATTGTAAATTCTGTGGGTTTATGCGTTTGAAAAAGCTTTAATTGTGATGACGACACGGTATTTGCTTAAATGTTTATGCATGTCGTGATGTATTGCCTCAGTGTCTTAATGTATTTTGTTCGTATGAGAAGCTTAAAATTGGGATTCCTTACATTATGTTTAAATGTTTGTCATTGCTTACATTCCATGTTGTATAGTGGCCATATTGGTTATGTGGATGCAATTGTACTTGCAATCGAAAAGTTCCTCATATCATTGATGGGATTTACTTTTCCCTAAAGATGGACTATTTAAATGGGCAACTACAAAGAGTTTGCATTAGATTTTGAGGTTTACTGCACATTCAGAATTTTTTAGTTTATTTTTATTTTTATTAAATGGTTTGTCACCTCTTATGATACAAAGATGAATGAAACAACAAACAACTTTAGATTCACCTACATTCTAAATAAACTTATATTCATCACCTGCTATGCTAATAGTTAGTCTAGACATCATCTATTTTCATATTGTTAAAGTTATGTTTCACAGTTTCATTCTGATAACAATTGAAAGGCCTCTAATTGCAGTGAAGTTTCTTTTGACTTCAAGGGGAAAACATAACGAAAATTCCAAGGGAGAAGTTCTATGACATTACTGATATGCAGCTTGAGTACAACAACAACAACAACATACCCAGTATAATCCCACAAGTGGGGTCTGGGGAGGGTATATACCCAGGCCTTACCTCTACCTTTGTGGGGTAGAGAGGCTTGAGTGCATCAAAATATATTGACCTGGTAAGTTTAAATCTGCAAACATTACCATAAAATGATAGGAAGAGGTTAAGCATTTTACATTAATTGGATAAAGGGATCGATTCTTATAGAATGTGGTACTTTCTTTAACATACTAAATAGAGGTTAATCCAAGCTAATATTACTTAAACTTATTACAAATCCTAATTTCTCAGTCCAAGAGTTGAAATATTTCTATATGAAATAGAAGTTCTAACCAGAAATAATCCAATATTGAAAAAGGAAAACTAAGGTAGCAAAAAAAAAAAATCATATTTTTTAAATTATGAATTTTTCGATTGCAAGAAGCTTCCAAATAAAATGGTAGTTCAAAATTGAAATCTTTGAATAGATCAAATAGTTTGTTTGTGGGGTTGTACTTGAAAGATATAAAAGAAACAAAAGTAATAAAGAAACCATAGTTTATATTCCAGTTCTCCAGTTACATTTAAGAAATTCAGGAGACTAGCTAGCTATTTGCAACTCAAAAAGATTAGAAGGTCATTGTACACTTCCCATTCAGAACTTATATTGTTTTTGTTTTTTTCTCAAGAATAGTATTAGTATTCTCTGTGAGTTTTTTTATTTATTTGCTCAACTAGTTGTCATTCTGATTAGGCTTTTTATACATGTTTCAGTTGTATTGTATTCACTCAAAATCGCAGTTTCATTTTTTTCCTTTTTCCCCTTTCCCTGAACTTTATAATAGCATTCAGTATTTACTGTGCCTTAAACAATGGGTGCAATCTTTAGCTACAATTATGTTATTAAAGCTTTTGATTCCCTTCAACTCCATCAAATTCAAAAAGAAATATTTGGAGTCAGTCTACTAGCATCAACAATTGAAAGTGTCTTCGAAAATTGACAATAACCAATTCTTCTTGAATTTTTTAAAGGTGCAGAGAACCAGTTTTGAAGAACTCACTAGAGACGGTGAAAGGCATGTTTGAATCAGAATACAAAAGGAAAAGAAGTGCAAAGAATGCAATAGTGGTAAGTAACAATGTTAATTATGTGATATATACTTAGCATTCTTGTGGTTACTCTATTCATAACATCATGATTGCCCTCCTCGGCAGTGGAGCAATGTAGAATACACGATGAATCAAGCAACTTTTAGTTTGGATTGTTAATGTCGCACTTCAGGATTATATGATTTCCCTGGGATTATGGAACATACTAAAAGCAGGGATCTACGGAAAAGCTTAAAGAAGTTTCTCTTTCAATTTTGAATGGTATTTTTATTAATGGGTTGCCTGAGCTTAAAGCTGAAGCATGAGAGGACTCTTGAAATTAGATTTCTCACTCAGTAGACATGTGATTATCTACATATGCTATGAAATGAAGATAATTCTGATGGTTATGTTCCACAATGGATTGAAGTTGAGATGTTTGGTTTTGGAATGTATAAAGTTTAATAAGACTGAAACCATATCTAAAAAAATAGTCAACTTCCATGATCTGTCAAATGTTTAAATAGGTTTGAGCTTTTACATAGCAATTTTAAGTTTATTTGAACCAGTTATTGGCAATTGTAAATTTTTATGTAAAATTGATCTCACAAAATATTATTAAGCTTTTAAACTTAAGGTATTCAGTTTTAACTTTAAATGCTGAATTGGTTATCAGACACCCTCTTTGCTAAAGTATAAAAACCACTCTGATGTGTAATATTCATCACTTTTGCTTTTTAGCAGTTCACGATGGTATGTTTAGTTGGAAGTGGAAGACAGAGATTCTTATGTTTAGTTGGAAGTGGAAGACAGAAATTCTTAGTGGTGATTGTTTTCAAGAAAGTATTGATGAACTCCTGTAAATGTGATGGATATGAGTCTAAATACTGCTTTTGGAGGATGAAGAGACCAACGATCCCTATTTTCCTCATGTATGACATTTATCTGTATCAAACGAAAAGCTACAACTATCATTTACTAATTAAAAGGCGAGAAGGGCATATACATACTTAGAGACAGAGAACATGTAACTTTGGTATATTATAGGGGTGGCTAATAAAGGATTGATGAACTCCTGTAAATGTGATGGAATTAAATGGAAAAAAGACATGAAAGTAGATTAGTATCAAATATGGTGCACTGTCTGTCCATTTTCCTTGTGAATTTCACGTTGATGAAGGCTTTTTTTATTTTATACAGACAAGTCATAAGCAAAGACCTGTCTGCTTCTATGGCTGATTAGTAGTGCCAAATGCTAACTCATCAGCAAGAATGTCGACAACAATATTTTCAAGGTACAAAATTCCTGATAATTTATATCAAAACTTTCATCTAAAAGCAGTTAAAGAATTCAAAGTTGTCTGTCCATTATGTAATCTTAGTAACACGAACCAAAATTGCTAACACAAATAATAATAGAACGCAGTGGTAGTAATAACAACAAAATGTGGAAGTTAAATTGCAACACATAGTTCTAGGGAGAAGGCTGCAGGGTTCATGTTCTTCTGTTCATATTTATTGTTCTATCAAGGTGGTATTTTGTGGTCCATCTATGAGGTGTAGATTGTTGAAAGTGAGGCTATGGAGGCAGACACATTTTCCATCAAAACACTTATGCTTTCATTTTAGATTTCCTATTTTGTACTTTAGTCTTTTTATATTAGTAGCTTGCTTTTATGTATTGTTCCTGGTATTTGAATTATGCTTAATTACACACTCACTATGACAATAAAGCATCATCTTTGTAACTATTAATTGCTGCTACCTTAAATGAGTACACCAGAACTTTCTTGGTGAAATTTAGAGTGCTGAAATGTGAAGTTTAGAGTGCTTAATGTGCAGAAAATATGCTGAAATGTGCAGATTCTTTTGGTGAATTTTTCGAGTCCTAAAATGTGCAGAATTTGTGCTAAAATGTGACATTTGCAGTGCTGAAATTTTCTAAAAATGTGCTGAAATGTGGAGCTGATTTGTGGTGAAAGTGTGCTGGAAGGCTTCTAAAATACGCACTATAAAGGGTGTGTTCGGTATGGAGGAAAATGTTTTCCTCCACTTATTTTCTCATGTTCGTTTAGGTAGTGGAAAATAAGTAAATTTCTTACTTATTTTCTCATGTTCGTTTGGTTGATAGAAACGTTTTCCGGAAAATACTCATCCAAACCTCACCAACTCCAACCCAACCCCATACCCCCAACCCCACCCCACTCCCACCCACCCACCCCCACCCCCTCCAAAAAAAAATTTCTTTTGATTTTTTGTTTTTGTTTTTTGCACCCCCACCCCAACCCTCACCAACTCCAACCCAACCCATACCCCCCACCCCACCCACACCCCACTCTCACTCACCCACCCCTACGCCCCCACCCCCCCTCCATTTTTTTTTGCACCCCCACCCTCACCCCCAACCACTCCCTTAACCCATACACCACCCCTCCCCCCACCCATAACATTTTTTTGAAGTTTTTAATATTTTTTCTAAATTTTCATCACCCCGGCGCAACCCCAACCCCAACATTTTTTTTTGAAGTTTTTTAATGTCTTTTGCGGGTTTCAACACCCCCAGACACCCCCTACCCCAAAAATAAATCTTTTCACCACACCCCCCCCCCACGCCCCCCACCCAAAATACCCCATCACCCCTTCCAAAAGTTTTAATTTTTAACCACGCAAACATTCAATTTTATAATTGTCAACTTTTTTTCATTTTTTTGGGGGGGCGGGGGGGGGGGGGGGGGGGGGTGCAAAAAACCAAAACAAATGTCAAAACTTATTTTTGAAAAAAAAATAAAAAATTGTGGTGGGGTGGGGTGGGGGTTGGGGGGTGCAAAAAATCAAAAAACAAAATGTCAAAACTTTTTTAAAAAAAATAATAATTTTTTTTTTGGGGGGGGGGGGGGGTGACAGGGGTATGGGTGAGGGCGTGGGGGAGGGGTAGGGTGGGGGTGTAAAAAAAAAAATTTCAAAAAAAAATAATTTTTTTGCTGGGGGGTAGGGGTGCAGGGGTGGGGTGCAAAAAAAATAATTTTTTCGCTGGGGGGTGGGTAGGGAGGTGAGGGGGTAGGGGTGCGGAGGGGTAGGGTGCGGGGTGGGGTGGGGTGCAAAAAAAAAAGTCAAAACTTGGATATGAGAAAATTGGAAAACATTTTCCAGAAAATGTTTTCCTCCGTACCGAACACACCCAAAAAGTGCAGATTTTTTTTGCCAATTTTCACTTACAATTTGGTGTTCAGCTGAAACTTTGCTGCGATGTACAGTGTTTTAAGCCAAATTGACACTAGCATTTTGCTATTGAAACTTTGTAACATTACACATGCATGACTGAAGTACTTTTCAGTGGCGGAACCAAGATTTTCAGTAGGAGAGTTCAAAGGTTAGAAAAAGTCGATGCACGAAGAAGTCAAGGGGATTCAACATCCATTATATATACGTAAAAAATAATTTTAACCTTATATATAGTGTAATTTTTCACGAATACCCTTTCACCCACTTCGCTTCGCCTTGGTACTTTCCATAAAGTGCTAAGTTTGTTGAAATATTTAAACTATTTCCAGATCAATGGAAAGAAGTTAAGAAGAACTTTATTCTCTTCTTGACAAGTATATTCTCTCACATCTGGTGAGACCTTGGAGACATTAGGCGCTGTATTGATGTAAAGGCTACTGGAACCAATTTTTTCTTAGTAGTTTTAATTATTTGCGATTACTTGGTAAGACCATATTTTGTAAAGTCAACTTAGAGTTGAGATACTCTAAGTTGATTTTAGTTTTATTCATTCGGTAATTGATTTCGTTATATTCATTATTAATAAAATTTTCCGCTAAGTATAATTTTAGTTAATAAACAAAATATAAGACAATTGTTTTATCCAATTCACGAAATTTTCATTTATTGAGGGGATTATATTGATTCTCTTAGGACCCATTGAAGCTACTTTCATTTGTATAGGTTTGTGATATTGGTGTCTAAAGTATAAAACATTATATAGGTTTGAAGAGATGGTCATTAATGAAGCAGCAACAGCTACACACACCATATATACCATAGAAAATGTTCGTAAGCAATATAACTAAACCAAAAAATAAGAATATAAAATCTTCAAGATGTCACATATTGTTCATATACATCTGTTTCTATTATCTCTCTTGTTATAGCCCTTATTTCGTACGTCCAGAAAATTCAAGGTAATGGGGAGAAGTTAAGAACAAGACTATGTTTCAAAAATAATTTTAATATACGAGTTGTTGAAAATATTATTTATGAATATTGTTAGAGTGGAAATATTGAGGAAGACCAAGGGCGGAAAGGAAATTGGCAAAATGGCATTATGGTAATTTTGTGGAAAGGCTAGGGGTAAAATGGTCATTTTACAAATGTTCAAGAAATCTCTTGAAAAAGGCCATGTGGCCGAAAAAAAAAAGGAAAAGAAAAGGGATTAAGTCATCTTTGGAAATTTGGAGAAAAATCTAGAAAAAAAAAAGGAGAAAAAGAAAGGAAAAATCTAGAGAGGGGGAAGCATGTGCCCCTCACATGACCTATACAACTATATATATATATGTGTAGTCATATTATTAAGAGAAAAAGAGTGGAAGAAAGAAGAAGAAAAAGGAGAGGAGAAAGAGGAAGTGCACGGCCAAGGGGCAAAAATTTGGCCCCTTGAAATAGTGATCAAAAAATTATTCTCTCCTAGAATTCCAACCAATTTGAAGGCCCTCTTCGACATGGTATAGTTGTTTCGGAAGATAGGTCGTTCGTTTCATCATTTCCGCACGTTGGTCAAGGGAAGAGGTTGAAGAGAAGAGGTAATATTTAATCCTTTTTATGATGTTATGAAGGCTTGTTTACATTGTAGTATGAAGGAACGGATAGAATTCATGAAAATATGGGAGGGTTGTATGGTATAGCCGTGTGCATGCCTATGTTGTGGAGGCAAGATTAGTTAATTTTTATGTAGTATTTTAATTGTTGTTGTTATGGAATTTATATTGGAAATGAAAGTTTGGTAATTTTGGTTGAATTTGTGGGTGTTGGAAGGTGGCCGCATGTGTGTGTGTGTGTGGTATGAAATGTGAATCAAGTTTTAGGTAATAATTTAATTGTTGTCGATATGTATTTTAGGATGCAAGTGAGATTATGACGATTCTAGTGAAGTTGAAATTGTCGGAAAGTTGTTGTAGAAGTTAATGGGAATCGAAGGTAGACTTCTTGCCTTGATGGAAAATAATGTCGTTAGTATTTTGGTTGTCCTCGTTGTGAGTATTATGATAGAAAATGAAGTTTTAATAATCCAAGTTAAGATTGTAATCGTGTGGGCCGCATTGGAAGGAAATGTAGTCTTGATGTGGTTTCTTGAATTTATGAAATGAAGTTGTAAATGTATGTATTGTGACATAATGTGTGAATTTGGAAGGAAAGAATGTGTTTGGTGTTGTTCTCGGGCTTGGGGACAATTTCGGGTGAGTTGGAACCTTGCTCGGGTCGTTTTGGAAAATTTTGTGAATTGTTGGAAATGTTATGGAATCATGTTTGAATGGTTTTGGATTGATTATATATCTTGATTTGAACGTAATTGGAATATCGTCGCATTATGCGAAAGAAGGTTGCTAATGTTAAAGTGTGTTTACATTAACGGTCGATGTTGTTAGAATGTTTGTTGTCATTGTTGTTGATATTGTGGCCGGGTCAAATTCCCGGATTGTTGTTGTTGTTGATTGGGAGCCGAGCCGTATTCTCGGGGTTGGTATATTTACAGGGGAGGTGCTGCCGAAATTCTGGCAGGATACAAGTGAATGCGTTTGAAAGGTTAAGGCAGGTATATGATAATGAAACTAACGAATGGATGGATTCTCCTGCATGTAGACAAACAAATTGGATGCATAAGCGTAGCTGGAGGTCGCGGCACAGGTATGTAAGGCTTACCCTTCCTTTCTTTTGGCATGTCCTAGTTGTAATAGGCTATGATACGAGCCTCGAGGGAAACTCTATTCCTAGAAATCCGAGCTTGATTTGGACCCCTATTCATTCAGTGAAATTGAACTAAGAACCTTATGCTTTGATGGAAACATAGTTTGAACGTCCGTAACTTCTACAAATGAAACCGGATTGCCCTGAAACCTTCATGGATGACTCTATAAGGCTAAATGTTCATAGTTTATACACGCCACCTCGACTTAATCCGAGGTGGGCCCATAATTCCCGAACCCCACTTGTATTGCTCTATTGGACTCATTTTCGCATAGTAATTAAGAGAAACTTGGGCTATTGTTCTGGATTTGTTATGAACTGTATGTACTCTCTGATATAAATATCTGGAAATTCTGATATGAGTATTCCTATATAGGCATTTGGATACAAGTATTTTGGATATGGATATTTTGACAAAAGTATTTTGACGTAAGTACTCCGATACATGCCTTGATGGAAAATAATGTCGTTAGTATTTTGGTTGTCCTCGTTGTGAGTATTATGATAGAAAATGAAGTTTTAATAATCCAAGTTAAGATTGTAATCGTGTGGGCCGCATTGGAAGGAAATGTAGTCTTGATGTGGTTTCTTGAATTTATGAAATGAAGTTGTAAATGTATGTATTGTGACATAATGTGTGAATTTGGAAAGAAAGAATGTGTTTGGTGTTGTTCTCGGGCTTGGGGACAATTTCGAGTGAGTTGGAACCTTGCTCGGGTCGTTTTGGAAAATTTTGTGAATTGTTGGAAATGTTATGGAATCATGTTTGAATGGTTTTGGATTGATTATATATCTTGATTTGAACGTAATTGGAATATCGTCGCATTATGCGAAAGAAAGTTGCTAATGTTAAAGTGCGTTTACATTAACGATCAATGTTGTTAGAATGTTTGTTGTCATTGTTGTTGATATTGTGGCCGGGTCAAATTCCCGGATTGTTGTTGTTGTTGATTGGGAGCCGAGCCGTATTCTCGGGGTTGGTATATTTACAGGGGAGGTGCTGCCGAAATTCTGGCTGGATACAAGTGAATGCGTTTGAAAGGTTAAGGCAGGTATATGATAATGAAACTAACGAATGGATGGATTCTCCTGCATGTAGACAAACAAATTGGATGCATAAGCGTAGCTGGAGGTCGCGGCACTGGTATGTAAGGCTTACCCTTCCTTTCTTTTGGCATGTCCTAGTTGTAATAGGCTATGATACGAGCCTCGAGGGAAACTCTATTCCTAGAAATCCGAGCTTGATTTGGACCCCTATTCATTCAGTGAAATTGAACTAAGAACCTTATGCTTTGATGGAAACATAGTTTGAACGTCCGTAACTTCTACAAATGAAACCGGATTGCCCTGAAACCTTCATGGATGACTCTATAAGGCTAAATGTTCATAGTTTATACACGCCACCTCGACTTAATCCGAGGTGGGCCCATAATTCCCGAACCCCACTTGTATTGCTCTATTGGACTCATTTCCGCATAGTAATTAAGAGAAACTTGGGCTATTGTTCTGGATTTGTTATGAACTGTATGTACTCTCTGATATAAGTATCTGGAAATTCTGATATGAGTATTCCTATATAGGCATTTGGATACAAGTATTTTGGATATGGATATTTTGACAAAAGTATTTTGACGTAAGTACTCCGATACAAGAAATTTGACGTAAACATTTCGATAGAAGTATTCGGATATAAGTATTTTGGATATGAGAATCCTGACATACGTATTCTGTTATAACTACTCTGATATAAGTATTTTGATATAAGTATTCTGACCTAAGCATTCTGACATAAGTATTCTGATATGAGTACCCCGACATAAGTATTTTAATATAAGCATTCTGATATGGGTAGCCTGCTATGATTATTCTGATGGCACGTTCGATCATTCTATCGAGTCTCGATTTATGTGCATTTAGTTGCTCACTATTCTGCTCGTGCATGTGCTATGATCCCTTTCACCGGATCCCGGGCCGGTATATATATATCGTGCGGATGGTTCGCCGAGTCCTCTGTTAAGGGCCGGGTTCCATATATGAATTCCGAAGTATGATGTGTCCGGTTCCGGGGTACTGTGTTATATGTCCGTCCCCGGTTACCGAGGATATATTATGAAGTATGATGTGTCCGGACTCGGGGTGCCGTGTTATCTGTCCGCCCCTGGGTACCGTGGTTATGTTATGATGTGTGACGGAGGTCGGAGCAAATTTTCTGAAATATGATGTGTTGTGGCGCCAAAGGTAGGAGTGGCGACCACGTTCCTACGTTATCGTGCTCATCCCTTGGCATTGTTCCTCGGCGTGTTATCTGTCCCCAAGGTTATCATGTATATGATAGGATGTGACCGGTCCCTCGGCGTGATATTTGTCCCCGAGGTTACCGTATGTATGATATGGTATTTGTCCCGGCGTGGTATATGTCCCCGGGGTTACCGCGTATGTGATATGATATCCGATTCCGATATGCATGACTTGTGTTGGAGAGTAAGCATTCTGACCTTCCGTATATTCTGTATCCCGTTTGCTATATGACATCATTTGAGTAATTTGTACGTTCTGTAATCCGTCTGGCATACGAGATGAGTAAGTATGATTCGTGTCTGGAAAAGAAAAATAATAATAAGTGTTTAGTATTCTGGATAGGCTATTTGTATGTTGCTCTATCTGTCTCAGTCATGGTTTTCGACACCAATCCTTTGCCCAATCACGACAATAATATGATTCATATTATTGAAAAAGAGGAAGATTGGATGCAGGAAGGCCAGCAATACAGGACTGTATACAAGCACTTGAGTGCATGGTGGCATCACTTACCATATAAGAGCACCCACAGCTCACGGTATTAATACTGCACCAGTGGTTGTGAACGTTTTTCAGATAACAGAAGCGCCGCCCAAAAACGATTTCGTGGTACAAGTGGCTGCAGCGCATGGGATGACAAGATCAGGAAGGTGTTACACTCCTGAGGATTTGGCCCAAGGGGCACCACAAAAAGAGGGAAACCAAAAGAGGACCATTACCGAGGGAGAGGCAGAAGACTTCTGGGGCCGAATGCAGCCAAAGGAATACTCTATTGTGGAGCATTTAAAGAAAAAACCGGCCCAAATATCAGTGTTAGCACTCTTATTAAGTTCCCCACAACACCGTTTGGCTTTGATGAAAGTGTTAGAAGAAGCTCATGTCCCGGCTGGGAAAAGCAGTGAAAATCTAGCGGAAATGGTCGCGCATGTCATAGAGATTAACAAATCGCCTTCACTGAGAAAGAGTTGCCTAAAGAGGGCACGAATCACCACAAAGCACTACATATTTTCGTTATGTGCGGCAACAAGGCCGCCACCCGAGTTCTAGTCGACAGTGGTGCTGGGCTCAATATTTGCCTCGAATCCACTTTGGGTTAGCTGGGTTATGACCTCGAGAAAGTGCATCAAAGCCATACCAATATACGAGCATTTGGTGGAGGTCGGTGTGATGCCATTGGAGAGGTTGACCTCAACATTCAAATTAGGCCAGCAGAGTTCATCACTGAATTCCAGGTCATGGAAATACCCGCCAGTTACAACTTATTGCTAGGAAGGATGTGGATTCACATGGCAAGAGCCGTGCCATCCGCACTCCATCAATCTTTGAAATTTATATGGGATGGCCACGAGGTCGTAATCTATGGAGAAGGTAGCATCCACAATATCATGACCCAACCAGAGGGCCATGTCAGGCACCCGGTGATAACCCACCCGGATACCTCTTATCGTACTCTCATATTCACATCTAGGTGAGCCACATGTCTTACTCATGATTTATATGCATCAATAGTGCTAATCTCATTAGGCAACAACACATTTATATCATCATCAATAACAATGCCCATATCCATATACACAAGCCGACGAGGCTATCAAAATGATATATAACATATGACCCGACAAGGCTAAAGACTTTTGTCACGACCCAAACCGATGGGCCATGACTAGTGCCTGAGCTGGGCACCCGTATACGACCCGCTAGATATAATCCAACTGAAACTGAAAACAATATGACACTCTGTAAAAGCATGTTGTGAACTCATCATGTCATACATCAGAAAGAACCTATCTCTTGAGAAGTCACAGTTAACCAAAACATAACAAATATGCAAGCCGACAAGGCTGCCACTATACATGGGGACATCCAGGACGAATTACATCGATATAGCTGACCAAACCATATATACACAACCCACATATGTCTAAAAGACCTCTAAGAATATAACAAAGTCTATGTCAAAAGGATCTGTACCAAAATAACTCAAGCTCCGGAACAATGGAGCTCTCCTAGCGGCTGGGCAGAAGTCCTAAGCCGGAGGATCACCAAACTGAGTGTATGTACCTGCAGGCATGAAACGCAGCCCCCGAAGAAAGGGGGTCAGTACGAATACTGAGTATGAAAGGCATGAAATCAATATATACATAAAATCCTGGAAAACATTTGAGGTATGTCAATGAATGGGCAAAATAAATGCATCAGTATAGCTATATCAAAGAAACAAATATATCCATAGAAATATCATAACAAAGGCCACAGCGTCACCCCCTGTCAACTGTTCCATATATATACACCTCATAACAAAGGCCACAGTGTCAACCCCTGTCAACTGTGCCATACATATGCACATCACAACAAATGCCACAGTGCACCCCCTGTCAACTGTGTCATATATATACACATCACACCAAAGGCCACAGCGCACCCCCTGTCAACTGTGCCGTATATATACACATCACACCAAAGGCCACAGCACACCCCTTGTCAACTGTGCCGTATATATACACATCACAACAAAGGCCACAGCACACTCCCTGTCAACTGTGCCATATATATACACATCACAACAAAGGACACAGCACACCCCCTGTCAACTGTGCCAAATATATACACATCACAACAAGGGCCACATCATCACCCCCTGTCAACTAGGCCTTGTAATACACAACAAAGGTCACAGCGTCACCCCCTGGCAACTGTGCCTTACATATACATGAAGAATGAAAATGAGTGCAGTGCATAATCAAAACAAAATAATAGAGTTCTCTGTAATGTCACAAAATAGCCATATACATATATTATACTCATGGCATGCATAGGAGTTCAAATGAAAACTATCGCTTTATCCCACCTTAGAGGAACAATTTATAAGGTGAGATCAACAACTATGATATAAATCGAGAAAATCATGAAATAGCTTAACATTTTCATATCATCGTTGAAATCATATTTGAGACCTTTAAGCATAAAATCATCCTCAATGTAATCCTCATAAAATCATTCTCGTTCTTAACATCATAAGAAGCTTTAAGAGTCATAAACTTCTGGCTTTGAAATCAAGGAGGTTATGGAAACACTTATGCACTCATACCATAGGAATCATGCCTTTGAAAGAAAAGGGACGAGCCTTAACATACCTGTTCGACTTCCTACTAGTTACGCTTATCCGCCCGAGATAGTAAATCTACATTCGAGAGAAATTACACTAACGTTAGACTCATCACCGTACACTTGTCCCAAGTTTTCAAATTAAACTATTTTATATCCTGCCAGAAATCGGACAGCATTTCCCCTGTTTATATGCCTAGCCCGAAATCTCAATTCAGCATCCAACAACAACAATAACCATACCAACATCAATAATATCATTTCCAACCCTAATATACCATAAAACAGCCCACATGCTGTTTTTCAACTTCCGTAACTAACCCCCTTACTATACAATTATTTAACCACTCTACCTTCGTGAATGAACCGGTATTAGTGTAAATAGAAAGAGACCCATACCTTACTATTGTTGAAGTATCAATATCTCCGATATCCGCTTTGAATCCATGTCAAAATCCACCGCAAAACAAGACTACAATCACAACCACGCGCTATCCGGACCTAAAGTAATATTCCGTCACTTGAAAATTGCTCACTTTTTGGTATCCTCACTCTCCCTACTGATTTCTGGAAATTTTTGGCCTAAAATCTGGTGAAAAGGGGGGTTTTTACCCCTTATATAAGGGTCAAATTCGGGGGGTCACTGTAGCAGAACTGTAGCAGAACTGTAGCAGAACTGTAGCACGCGTTTCTGCTTTGTCAGCCGAACTTGTAACGTCCATAATTCTCTACTCCGATGTCCTATCAACGAGTGGTTCATTGTATTGGAAACTAGACTCGACGAACTTCATTTTAGGCTTTTGTTTCACTTCAAAACACTTCATATGCGAAGCGATATTCATCCCCCAAGTTGGACCAAAATGTTTACACAAAACTTCACCCATCCTTTCTCCAAAGTCGTACTACTCCATTTCTTCCACTCATTTCCTTATAAAACCTTCTAGTATACCTTATATACATCCTTCACTCATTAAATATACTTAGTAATTCTTGCTCCTTACATTCCGAAGTGGTTTTACTTAACCGTAACTCAACGTACTTATGTTTCAAATTTGATAAGTGCTTCTTCGAAGATACGGGATGTAACACATCTAATCATATGCAACTGTCTACGAGCCTCTAAGAAGAGTAGAGTATGTCACATCATAGAGGTGGGATAGGACCCCGCCATGCCCATAGGTATGTACACAAAAGAATAATACCAAAAGCTATAGCTCCGGATGAAATGGAGCTCCTCTATGCAATCCTGAATAAGATATCCATGGATCAAGCCTGTTTCCCTGTCCACCTGCGGGCATGACGTAGCGTCCACAAACAAAAGGACGTCAGTATGAATAAACATAGTGCTAAGGACCACTAGAACTAGGGGCTCTCCCTCTATCTCTACCATGGCTGATTGGCGCCTGTGAACCTTTCCCTATAGGGCGTATCGATGATGAAGACCCAGCTGCCGATCCTGAAGGCTGGACTCTACCCCTACCACCAACCGAGGGGAAATTACGCATGATATGGCCTGGCCGACCGTATGTATAGCAAACCTCTAAACCTAGCCGACACTGTCCCCAATGTAATTTCCCACACTGGGAACACCGTGGCACGGGTGGCCTAGCCTGACCCGAATCACCCCTGAACTGAGAACTCGAAGCCCTGAAACTCTGACATGGCCCGAAATGAGTAGATCTATCAAATCTCTGGGTTGTAAACTATGGAGGTGCACTACTCATAGAATGGCCTGAATGCCTAGAAAATTGTTGTCTTGGCCCACCTCTAAACTCACTTGTTAGACCCGAAGATCTAGCCCTCTTGTTATATCCTCTATCATGCTCACGCTCACTATTTTGTTATAGTTGGCTTTCTTCAAAATTATGGGCATAGGCTTGAATGCGTGAAATATCCATGTTGTCCTGAAGGAACGCAGTCAAGCCCCTGTCCATCAAATGTGGCCCTAGGCCTCTCACAAATCGATGCACGCGATCACCCATATCCGCTACCATAGCCGGAGCATACCTAGCCAAAGAATTGAAGCGGAGACTATACTCTAAAGCACTCATACTTCCTTGCCTAAGATTTAAGAACTTATCGGATGTAGCTCGCCGAACCTCTGAAGGCATGTACTGTCGGAGTAAGGCATCCATGAATTCTTGCCATACCGGGGGAGGTGCATTGACTCCCCGTGAAGCCATCCAAACTGTGTACCAATGAACCGCGACATCCCTCAGTCTATAGGATGCTAACTCCACTAATTCAATGTCTGAAGAATGCATTAACCGAAGTGTCCTCAACATCCCATCAATAAAATTCTGGGGGTCCTCATCCGGCTTCGACCCGAAGAATTCCGGAGGTTTAAAGATAATAAAATCACGGGCCCTTTCACTAACAGCCCTATCAACTTGCCCTGTACCTTGCCGCTGAGTCTGGGCGGCAACTAACTGAGTAAGTAAATGAATGGCCTCTTTTGCATCTTGGCCCGATGCATCCGGTAAAGGAGTTGTAGGTTTGAAGGAGCAATTGAAGGACTTGCTTGATAAAGGCTTCATTAGGCCTAGTTCATCCCCGTGGGGAGCGCCCGTATTGTTCGTCCGAAAGAAAGATGGCTCCCTGAGAATGTGCATTGATTATAGGGAATTGAATAAAGTAACGATTAAGAATAAATATCCTCTCCCAAGGATTGATGACTTGTTTGATCAATTGCAAGGCGCCAAATGGTTTTCAAAGATTGATTTGAGGTCCGGGTATCATCAAGTGAGAGTTAGGGAGGAAGATATCCATAAGACAGCCTTCAGAACGAGATATGGTCATTTTGAATTCCGGGTAATGTCATTTGGGCTAACGAACGCGCCAGCGGTATTTATGGATTTGATGAATAATGTATTCAGGCCCTTCCTGGATTTATTTGTGATAGTATTTATCGATGACATCTTGGTGTATTCTAGATCCGAGGCAGAACATGCAGATTATTTGCGTATTGTCCTTGGAGTTCTTCGAACTCGAGAGTTATTCGCGATGTTTTCCAAATGCGAGTTTTGGTTGAACTCAGTGGCATTGTTAGGGCATATTGTTGCAGCTGATGGTATCCAAGTGGATAGTCAAAAGATTGAGGCCGTAAAAACATGGCCAAGACCCACAACTCCTATAGAGGTTCGTAGATTTATGGGCTTAGCAGGTTATTACAGGAGATTCGTTGAAGGTTTTTCCTCTATTTCTGCACCACTCACAAAGTTGACACAGAAATCAGCCAAGTTTAAATGGACAGATGCTTGTGAACGTAGTTTCCAAGAGTTAAAGGGTCGGTTGACTTCTGCCCCAGTTCTGATAGTTCCAGAGGGATTGGAAGGATACTTTGTGTATTGCGACGCTTCAGGTGTTAGGCTAGGCTGTGTGTTGATGCAACATGGCAAAGTGATTGTGTATGCTTCAAGGCAATTACGGAAACATGAGCAGAATTATCCTACCCATGACTTAGAATTGGCCGCGTTGGTCCATGCATTAAAGATATGGAGACATTACTTATATGGTGTCCACGTGGATATTTACACAAATCATAAGATTCTTCAATACATCTTCAAGCAGAAAGAGTTGAATTTGTGGCAACGACGATGGCTAGAGTTGCCAAAATACTATGATGTTGAGATCCTGTACCACCCCGGAAAGGCAAATGTGGTGGCTAATGCTCTTAGCCGTAGGTCTATTGGAAGTCTAAGTGATGTACGACCAGAAAAGAAAGAGATGGCCCGTGAGCTTCAACAGTTAGCTAGCCTAGGAGTCCGAGTAGTGGACTCAGGTAGCAGCGGAGCTACTATCCAGAATACAGCAGTCTCGTCGCTAGTAGCAGAAGTGAAAGAGCGACAATATGAGGATCCCATGCTAATGCAGTACAGAAAAACACTCCCTCAGAAAAAGGAGTCATCATTTGACATTTCAGGAGACGGAGTTCTCCGATGTAGAGGAAGATTATGTGTTCCCGATGTGGCAAGTTTACGCCACCAGATTTTGAGAGAAGCTCATAGTTACCGTTATTTTGTTCACCCCGGAGCGACGAAGATGTATCATGATCTTAAGTCTATCTATTGGTGGAATGGGATGAAGAAGGATATAGCGGAATTCATAGCTCAGTGTCCTAATTGCCAACAAGTGAATATTGAACACCAAAAGCCGGGTGGATTGTTGCAAGCTATAGAAATCCCAACGTGGAAGTGGGAAGTGATTAACAAGGACTTCATTTCAGGCTTACCCCGTTCTCGACGTAAGTATGATTCCATATGGGTGATTGTGGATAGACTCACCAAGTCAGCTCATTTCTTACCGGTCAGGACGACCTATGAGGCAGAAGATTATGCGAAGCTTTATCTTAAAGAGATAGTAAAACTCCATGGCGTCCCGGTATCTATTATCTCCGACAGAGGGACTCAATTTACAGCTAAGTTTTGGAGGTCTTTCCAAGAGGGTTTAGGGACCCGAGTTAGCCTTAGCACGACACTTATTCCCCAGACCGATGGATAAGCTGAACGTACTATTCAGACTCTTGAGGATATGTTACGAGCATGTATGATAGATTTTGGAGGAAATTGGGATGATCATTTGCCACTCATTGAATTTGCTTACAATAATAGTTATCATTCCAGCATTCAAATGGCACCATATGAAGCTTTATATGGGCGAAAGTGTAGATCCCCAATTGGGTGGTTTGAAACCGGAGAAACTAAATTGATAGGGCCAGACTTGGTCCAGCAAGCTATAGAGAAAGTCAAGCTTATACAAGATCGGTTGTTAGCAGCCCAAAGTCGTCAGAAGTCCTATGCGGATAATCGTCGAAGATACTTGGAGTTCAAAGTGAAGGATTGGGTATTCTTGAAAGTGTCGCCAATGAAAGGCATTATGAGATTTGGCAAAAAGGGGAAGCTTAGTCCCCGGTATATTGGACCATATGAGATTGTGCGCAAAATAGGCAAAGTGTCCTATGAGTTAGATCTACCTTCGGAATTGGAGTCAGTCCATCCAGTATTTCATGTCTCGATGCTTCGAAAATGAGTTGGAGATCCCACTAGGATCGTCCCAGTAAATGATGTGCAAGTGGCAGAGAAATTGACTTATGAAGAGGTACCCATTGCCATATTAGACAGGCAAGTACGGAGGCATAGAAACAAAGAGGTGGCCTCGGTTAAGGTTCTATGGAGAAGCAGTAAACGAGAGGAGATGACATGGGAAGCAGAAGAAAGTATGCGTTCCAAATACCCACATTTATTTCAGCCCTTGGAAGAAGCCCAAGATGAGACGTCAAGATCATAAGGTATGTATATTTTCCTTTTATGATTTTGGGTCATGTGTGGCCAAAGTTTTATGTTGCTATGTTGTGGCCCTGTGTGGCATCGATATTATGGGTTGTTATGGAAATATGGTAGCGCCATATTATAAGGGAAACTCTGGCTAAATTTTTATAGGATTCCCGAGCACTTTAACATTCGGGGACGAATGTTCTTAATGGGGGAAGAATGTTACACCTTGGAAAAAATTTCCGTTGGTACGTAAGTGAACGAATTAGTGATAAGTATGAGTGCATGATGTCCATGAGCAAGAAACGACGTTTGATGACCTTAGGCGAGATTTCGAAGGTATCCGATGTGAGATGAGAAAGTTGGCTAAGTTAAGATGAGATATAAGGTGAGCAATGCATGTGCATGGACGTGGGTGATTAAAATGAGAAGTCTAAGAAATATGGGAAGTTACAGAATTGCAACTGCCCAGTGGTCGAAAAGTGCTAGGATGGACCGTAAACTGGTATACCGTAAACTAGTAGGTCGTAAACTGCCATGCAAGGCTTCAACTTTCTGCCAGTCGAGAAATGGTAAAATACGACCTGGAGGATGGACCGTAAAGTGATTTACGGCCCGTAAACCATGGTCGTAAATCACCATGCGAGCAGCCAAAGCTTCTGGTTCTGGAAATGGTTAAAGACGATCGCGAGGGACGGTCCGTAAACTGCAATACGGGCCGTAAACCATGATGGACGACCACTGTTCACCTCAGCACAGATTTTGCAAGTCATTAAATAAAGGGACCAACACTTGTTTTATTTCATTACAACATTACACCACTTCTCTCTAAAAACTATCTCTCCATTTATTATACAAGCTTGCAAGGATCATAAGTCATCAACAACATAAAACAAGGTGAATCAAGAGTAAGAACATCATCAAGGATCATCTAGGTCAAGAAACCCAAATGGAGAAAAACTAGGGTTTTGCTTAAAGTGGAGTATTATTAACCAAAGCATGCTCCTACAACTTCTAAGGTAAGATTCATGATTTTTACATGATGTTTAAGGTATTGAAGAGTTGAAATACATGGATTGTAGAAAATATGGTCAAGTAGGTCATGAATGATGAATAGTGACATTTTGAGGAATAGTTTGAATTGAATCATGGATGTTGTTGTGTTGCGATATGAATGTATTATAAATGGTACTAAGATCATGAACTATGCACTTTAGACGAATGGACGAAGTTGGATGTTATGACCATGAATATGGGTGAATTAGAGGCAAATTAAGGAATCTAGATAATGTGGATAATGTGAATGACTAATGTCCATTGTTATGATATTAATGAAGGTATAGACGCTAGCATTGGAAGGAAACGTGCAAGTGTAGAATAATCCGACGAAAAGGTATGTAAGGCTAACCCTTCTTTCATAAGGCATGGTTCCTTGGCCAAACTCTTAAATCCTCTATATGTGTATGTTGTATTCAAATGATTGACACTCTGAGCTCATAAGCTCACGAACCTCGATATGTACTACGATTGTATTACGCACCCCATACGATGAGTAAGCATAAGATATAGATGTAGCGAAAATGATGATGATAGTGATGACGATGATAATAATAATGATGCTAGAGGTGCCTACGGGCTATTAAACTTATATGTTCCTATGAAGGGATATAATGGCACCCCGAGCTTATAACGCCGGGTAGGATATATGTATATGAATATGTATAAAGTATGTATACGATTACGAAACACGCTCACACTTCTGCAAATGGTACGGATAACCCTGAAGCCTTGGTAGGGCCAGGTATGAGTAACCTTGAGCCTTGGTTGGCCAAGTATGTATGAAACACCGATCCTATGGGGTCGGGTATGCTATGTAAATTCTATGTATATGCAATGACTATGTATATAATATGAATATGAATGTGATAAATCTATGTATAAGAATACGAATAAGGACATGTATACGAATATGAGCACAAGTATGGTACGAGTACTATTATGGAATACGGATGATGACGTAGGTGTAAAAATATGTATGAAAAATGGAAAGTCCTACGAAAGGCAGGTAAGTGCTATGACGATGATATTATTGTCTCCCCCTCCTATGCTATTTCATCTGTTATTCATGATGCTTATTTATTAACGTTGCTCATGCTTTAGATACTCAGTACATTCTTCGTACTGACGTCCTTTTGTTTGTGGATGTTGCGTCATGCCCGCAGGTGCTGAGGGAGACAGACGTGATCCATAGCTGCCTATTCGGAGATTACATAAAGAACTCTATTTCCTTCGGAGCCATATCTTTTGGGTACTCATTCTTTTGTGTATATAATTATGGGCATAGCGGGGTCCTGTCCTGCTAATGTGATATGTTATACTCTTAGAGGCTCGTAGACGTGTGTGTGTGTGGGTAGATGTGTTTGGCCGTGTCGGCCTATGTTTTGTATATCCTTTTGTTGGCCACGTTGGCCCATGTACATTGATGTGGCATAGATTCCTATGATGATATAAATGTGTTGTTGTCCAAATGGGACTAGTTGACGAATGAATGGAAATGCATATGTAATTATGTGGCTCACCTAGATGTAAGCATAAGAGTAAGCTAAGATGGTGCCCGGGTGGGCTAGCACCGGGTGCTGGTCGCGGCCCCGAGTCGGGTCATGACAAGTATTGACATAAGTTGTTTGTGAAGGAATTCCTTAGTTTAAAGTGAAGGAAAAGATGATATGAAAGATCTAAACTAGTTTGTTGATGTGGCTGCCTTGAAGGCTGTTTCGATTGGAATTTTGGAGAGATTTCTACTTGTTTATGTTGTTGTAAATTGTTACTGTTGTTGTTGATGATGTTTTGCACCATTTGGGAATTGGATTGGAGTAAGAATTAAAGGGGACATACAGCCCGAATTTTGTTAAGTATCATACGTACTTGAAATGGGTAGTAAGGGATGTATATGGCCTAGTTGTAATTCATGTTATCTTAGTTGTAGTGTTACAAGCTCAGGAAGTAAGCATTGTACATTAGGTAGACTCCAAGGTATGCTAAGCCTATCCTTTCTTTCATTTTGGCATGATCTTATGATATAAGCGAATAAACATGAAAACGAACTTCCATATTACTCTACTCTTAGAAGCACTAGGAGTACCTCAGTCTTTGATGATCCTATACTCCTTGTTATTATTGTACCTTCTATTCTTGGGTCCTAAGATTTCATGTATTGATAATGTTAACACAAAAGATGTCTATCGGAGGCAGTATGACCTTATGTCACTCCGAGAGTTTTAGTTACTCATTATACTTTTGCATTGCATTCATTATACATATGCATACTGACCCAAGACCCAAAAGGCGTTATATACGCCTATATTATATGTATATGGGGTATGGAAAAAGGGATGGGCATTATATACGCATTATCACCTAATCAGTTAGTGCACATTGATGATGATGATATATGGATCGGGCCGTACGTTTCTCGGCACTAATATATGATACATGGATTGGGCCATACATTCCTCGGCACTGACATATGGGATATGGATCGGGCTATACGTTCCGCAACACTAACAGTTATATTATGACATATGCATATCATACGCCCTCAGAGGCACTTTCAGTTATACAGAGTTATGTAGTTGTTCCCAATTGTTCAGCTACATATGCATTTAGATATTGAGATTAGCTTTCATGTTTTAGATGTCTTTCATGATTCCAATGTACCTGTTGATCTTGTACCTTACATACTCGGTACATTATTTGTACTGACTCCCCTATTGCTTGGGGTGGGGGGGGGGGGGGGGCTGCGTTTCATGCCCACAAGTCTGCAGATACAGGTTGGTGATCCATCTATTAGGATGTCAGCTCAGCGGATAAAGTTGATGCACTACGTTTGTTCCGGAGATGCCAGGAGTCAGTATGGGTATGGCGGGGCCCTGTCCGGGCCACATTATGTTATGTTACCAGTAGAGGCTTGTAGACAGTTATGTACAGTCAGATGGTGTCCATACTTGAAATTTCCTTTGTCATCATAGTCGGTTATTATAGCCTTATCAGGTCATATAGCATGTTCAATATTTTCATACAGATGAGTCTTTCAGAGCAGTTGATATATACATATTCCTTATGAGTTATTGTGAGTCACATGATGGCCCTTTCAGCCCACCTATGTTCATATTCATGTCAGATGTATGCCAGGTGGTACTTGACCAGTATGGTTAAGTGCCCATCATGTCCCTCCAGTTTGGGTCGTGACAGATACCAATATAGGTATTGATCCTCATGATTTCTAATCTAGATTTTGAATATGCCTAGACTTTCTTGATCTTCAGGTTCAGCGGAAGGGAAAGCGAAAGAGTGATTATTGGTGATTTGCTGTTCGGCCATCTAGGTAGGTTATGGCTTACCCTTGGTAAGACTTTATGTAGCGAAGCATATGTTTAGATCATATTGTCGGAGAAAGGATGTAAACTTTCGAGTATGAAGTTGGGTTAGATATTGTATTAGGTTGGGCCCGAATGTGATATTGGGGCTAGCCACCCCGTTGTGTTGTGATTGAGTTGTCCTATTGTTGTGGGCTTGATGCCGCATAGTGATAGTGGATATTGGTGTTATATCCCGCATTTCGAATAATCGTATAATTCAAGACAATCGCGGGAAGACAACAAGCAAGGCCATATTTTATTTTGTTTGACATGTGAGTTGCTTATGAAAAATTTAGAAGTGGAATTAATGAGGAAGGTCAAGGGCATAAAGGGAAATTCGCAATATGACTCGTGGGAATATGGAAGAAAGACGAAGGGAAAATTTGGAAGTTGGAAAAATACCTTTCATGAATTACAAGAACTAGCCAATATAATTGGGCTTGAAAATTTGCAAGAAAATAAAAGGCCCAACCGGCCATGGGCATGGGCTAGGCCCATGTTGAATTAATTCATGAGATTAAATAGATGACTAAGTCATCTTTATCTCACAAGTTTCTAGAGCTTTCAAGAAAGTAAGAACAAGAGAAAGAGAGAGTAAAGTTGAAGGCCATTTCGGCCAAGTGCAAATCAACAAGAAAAATTGACAAAAATTCCTTCAAAATTCATTTCCTACCAAGTAGAGGGTCCTTAACAGAGTGGAGTTGTTGTTGGAGCAAGAAGAATTCATAATCATACAAGTTGCCAAGTTGTAGTCAAGTGAGGAGTTGAAGAAGAAATGTGAGTTTTAATCTTGTTTATGTGTTATGAATGGCTTATATGTGTTGTAGTATGCTAAAATGGATGAAATTCATGAAGGAAAGGAATATTGTGTGTGGCCGTGCATGTATGTGTATGTAGGAACTATGTTTTAATTATTTCATCTAGTATTTGGTTGTTATTGTCACGACCCAACCCCGTGGGCCGCGACTGGCACCCTACTTAGGCACCCCAAATAGACTCACAAACCAGATCATCATATTAAGACTCATTCAGACTTAACATAAGTTATTCGAACTGAAAACTAATAGCAGACGTCATACAAGCATTGAACAAACACTTATCTTAAGCGGTCGCCCGTGCAGGTCAGTAATATCAAAATCAGAAAGGTGGCGGAATATACATCGCCCAAATGCACACACACACGTACAAACTTATGGGCCGTCTTGGCCATAATAGCATACGGGCCGCTTAAGAACGTAAAACAGAACCACATACGAACACACCGGACCCACGACCCACAAATATGACTACTGGCCTCTAAATCAAAACGGAACATACGAAGATATGACGGGACAGGGCCCCGCCGTACCCACACAGTCACAAATGTACAGAATACTCACATAGCAGAAGGTATATACCAAAAGTTAAGCTCCGGATCAAGAGGAGCTCTCCAAATAGCAAAATAAGTAGCCTAAACCGGAGGATCACCCAAACGAGCTTCTGTACCTGCGGGCATGAAACGCAGCCCCCCGAAGAACAGGGGGTCAGTATGGGAGAAGTACTGAGTATGTAAAGCAGAAAGTACAGAAATCCCAATCATAACTGGAGTCGGAAGGAACAAACACAAACATCAAAGTAGCAAATCAAACCTGTGCGGAAGATAAATGTACAAATGCAAATAAAATCATGTGTAGGGCTTAGGAACGTGGCTACCCCCAACGTTGGTGCCACGACACATCATACTCCAGAAGTTTTTCAAATCTCCGTACAGTCTCCAGACAAATCGTATCACACACATATCACATCATCAGAACATATCAAATGCATATCACATCATAACTCCATAGACGGTAACCGGCCCTATGGCGAGGCCTCAGAAACCGTAGCACATCATACTTCCGAATATGGTATAGCGCGCACGATCACAAAGCCGGCCCGGGTGCCGACGAACGAAATCATAGCGAATGGCACGAACGGAGTAGTGCAGAGACCATATGCATATTAAATGTGATTTACAGGACTCGACACATAATTACATATAGGCATATACCGACGCCAGAAGGCTCGGAGTAGGAGTCAGGTCGATCAAAATTAATATATGGAAGTTACGAAGTTCCAAACTGCAAAACCTTTGAAAAACAATTCACAGGTCATTTTCCGAAAATCTAATATCAATCATAGTGCAAAACGTTCAATAATGGTGTAGGAAATTTCAAACGGACCTTTGAGTCATAGGCAAACGATTACTTTTCATATCGGACGGAAATGAGTCAAACAAACCAAATAAGGGAAGCCTCGGGGCTTGCGGGCCCACCTTGAGTCAAATCGAGGCGGCGGACACAAATCACAGACTTTAGGCTCCATAAAGCCATCTACGAAAGTTTCGGAGAGATTCGGACACAATAGCAAAAGTTATGAAGGTTTGAACATTCTTTCAACCAAATGTAAGGAATAGGTTTCAATTGCGCTGAATGAATAGTGCCCAAACTTGAACTCGAATTTCCAAGAGCAGAATTATCCCCGAGGGTCCGATTTGACCTAGTGTAACTAGGACATGCCAAAAGAAGGAAAGGTAAGCTTTACATACCTGGATAGCGCCTTACGCTCGCTTGGCGTCAATCCCAATTTCGTCCAAAATCTGGAAATGGTCAAGTTTACCATTTGTTAGTTTCAAACTTTCAATATTCCAACTTTACACATACTTGCCTACCGAAATTTCGGCAGCATTTCCTCTGTATATAAGACATCCCCGAGACTTACGGCTCAATTCATCAACACAACAACCCAGAAATGACATCAAAACATCAATAGACATTAAAACATACACTATGGCATCATTAGCCATCTTTCGACATAACGGAACGTCTTTCGTTTCAAACTTACATTTCCAAACCAAACTCATTATTTTCATATTCATCATCCATCAAATTCATTACGACATACATCGGAGGCATCCATACCATTTTCACACAATATTCATAAGATACGCAAACATTCAAACTTTTCGTTAAGTCACTACTTTTCCAATTTTTTCCTAACCTTCCACATACAAGTTCATTATACAATTCCATCTTCCAAATTCATCAACAATGATCATAATTTGCCTCTTGATACTTTCATTTCCATTTTCACATAAATCCTAACGAAGTTGCATATTCTCCTACAACAACTTAATAACCATTTTTTTTCCCAGATAATAAAGATTGTCATCTTTCCATTCACTTCACCATAACACACTTAGCATGAAAACAAGATCAAATTCATATCCCATACTCAACATAGCACCACACGGCCACCTCCTATATTTTCCAATTTTCACTAATTCATTCCACTTTCATTTCTAACACAATTTCCATCATGCTACAACTAAATTACAACATGAATTCAAGCCATCTTAAACATACAATTCATGCATAAATTCGGCCAACATGCATGATTTTCGACTCACAAAATTTCCATGTTTTTCACTCATTCACACATACTACAACTTACATATACCATTCATAACATAGCAAAAGCATGAAATCCTTACCTTTCTTCAAGTTCTTCACTTGGAGGTTAAAATTGTTTTCTTGCCACAATACTTATATTAACTTGTAGAGGACCTTGAGCTTAGTACTAATCTCACAAGACTTGGATTTTTAAATCAAAGATTTGGCTCCCAAAATTTTTCTTTCTTTTCTCTTTTCTTTTCTCCTCAAACCCGAACTCTCCCTTGTTCTTTTTTTTTTTTTGTTCTTGATTCCTTTTTCTTGAAGCTTCTTTATAATTATCCATTATATGGATTTGTCACATGAGAAAATTAATAATTCCATGGGCTTTGGGCCCTTCCCTTGGCCGGTTGGGCCTCTCCCCTTTGGGCCTTATTTTATTAATTCTTGTTGAGCCCAAATTGGTGGCTACATATTGTAATTCATGGGGCAAGTTTCCAAAATTCCAATTTTGCCCTTGGCCTCCTTTCGTAATTCCACGCCATTGAATTCATGACCTATACATTCATACCAAGTAAGGTCCAATTGTGGCCTTATTCATCACAAGTCAATTTATCTTGAATTTTTCGAATAAGCGAAAATGTCGGATGTAACATCCTCCCCCCCTTTAGAAACATTCGTCCTCGAATGTTAAATTTACCTTATGGGGCATCATACTACTTCGGGAGGGTCCTCTTTATAATTGTCCTTCGTGGACTTTCCGACATGGCTTCTTCACCCACATGAGAGGGTAATTCTTCTCGACACTGATTCAAATGCCTTCATGATTTACTATCTCATACCCCACATAATTATCGGACCATAAACTATATTCTCGTGACAGACGGATGCTTTTCAGGCATTATAGTTAACATCACTTCTTGTCACACTTCTGAGTTCCTTACCACATTATCGAAATCCCACTACATACCCGACACTTCATACCAAACGGATTCAGAACTAGGACCGGACGCGTAGAAGCATATCAGACGGATTCGTAATCGGAGGCAGACGTACTAAACCGTGGCGGACGGATTCATAGTCAAAGTCAGGGGTACGGAAGTATGTCAGACGAATCTGAGATCGGGGTCAGACGTATGGAGAGGTATCAGACAGATTCGAAATCAGAATCAAACATACAGAAATGTATCATAAAGAGTCGTGATCCAAATCAGACAGACAGAAATGCGTCAGACAGAGTCATAATTAGAATCAGACATACGGAGATGTATCAGACAGACACGTGATCGAAATCAGACGTACAGAGGCACATAAGACAGATTCATATCCGGAGTCAGACATACAGAGGTGTGTCAGACAGATTCGTAATCAGAGTTAATCATACAGAGATATGTCAGACAGAAACGTATTCAGAATCGATCATACAGAGGTATGTCAACCAGGAACATATTCAGAATCAGACATACAAAGATTTATCAGATTGGAAACATAATCGAGTTCAGAAGTACAGAGACGTAATAGGCAGAGCCTTATCAGAATCTGAAGTGTAGAAGTATAACAGATAGAATCTGAATTTGAATCAGATCACTCCCATTAAGGCTCCAGTGATTTATGAAATTTTTTCCTTCATTGGAAACTTGTTCGCCAAATTGTCACACAAATCGTCTTGCGTGTCGCTTATCGACTCTTTCAGGGATTCCTCTTATTCACACTTCTTATCTTTCATCTTTCCTACCATCCATACTCATTTTCTCTTTCAGATATCGTCATACCAGACTGAGTTATAATGGAATAGGGGTTTTTCTATCCCTTGACAACATTCGGATCGTCGCTCCCGCTTCGCTTCATGTATTCGGTTTAGTAAAACCTTTCGTCTATCACAACGTTAGTTGCCGGGACTCGGCTCTTGACCCATATGGGCACCAAACGAAAATCGTACACACACACATACACACATTTACTAATACCTTACTGGCAAACGTCTCTAACTGTTATTCAAATTCGTTCAATTTCCCGAGCGGTGTTGTACCCTTTTCTTTTTGCCCACTTGGTCCGCCTCATTCTGCGCGACTCCTGTAAGGGCACTAATTACTCCACACATTCTATTTTCCTTTTGGTTACCCCAAATTTCCATTTATATTTATCATACTTTCACTTGTGAGAAACTTTGCATTACTTCCCAGGAGGTCACCCATCCCAGAATTGCTCTGGCTTGAGCACGCTTAACCCCGAAACTTTCATGCATTTTGACGTGTTAGGGCTGATATAATTTCGTCAATTGCTCCGCACGACCTTTGTCACGTAATTTTAGGGCAAATCGGGGTTTTAGCAAATTTTTCGGAAAATTCTCGTAGCGGGTCCCACCCCGGGCCAAGTCATACAATTACCGTGTTGCTTTTCTGAATCTTCAATATTCACTTTCATGCACATGTACATACGGCTACAGACAACCCACAGATTTAAATCTTCGTCCCACGAATTCCGTCTCCAAATAGTCGGTGAAATCTGATAAAATATCACCGTAAGGTGCTCTCCAACCACCGACAGAAGAAACCTAAGTTCCAACAAGTATCGCGGAACCTTTTTATACTTAATTTATATATTTACTTCCATATTTCTGGAAACATTTGGGCAGAGGTTCCTCTGTTTTTCTTACTATCCAAAACCTGTACACAAGAAATACCAACCATGCCTCACAGGGCCAACACATATACGCATATATATACATCATATCATGTCGTCTCATAGCCACACGGGGCTAACAATTACTGATGGAAGTATACAGATGTCGAGGCTTACCTCACACGCCCAACTCAAACAACATCGGAGGCTCCTTCCTGTTCACTTTTCTATTCGATCTTCACCTTTATATTTCCACCACACTTCAAATAACTTCTCCGACACACATCTTTCATATCATT
The DNA here is from genome assembly GCF_019175385.1 of Lycium barbarum. Taxonomy (NCBI): domain Eukaryota; kingdom Viridiplantae; phylum Streptophyta; class Magnoliopsida; order Solanales; family Solanaceae; genus Lycium; species Lycium barbarum. Next base: position 59,859,036 of record NC_083347.1, on the reverse strand, counting down.
ACTTACCTGTGTTCTGTGCGGCCTCCAATATCCTCAGCCCTGGCCTTCTGTCGATGCCGTCCTTTGGCTGAAATTAAAAGTTAGTCGAAAGGAATTCATTTTCCTACAGCTGGTTCTATCGCATGATCTAAGATTCAAGGAAGAGTAACATCCTAGATTCCCTGTAGCTTCCTGTTTATAGATGTGGTGCACAACACATCGATAAACAAGACTCTACTAGACACGGCCTGTAGACATTCCGAGGACTAACCGCTCTGATACCACTTTTGTCACGACCCAACCCCGTGGGCTGCGACTGGCACCCTACTTAGGCACCCCAAACAGACTCACAAACCAGATCATCATATTAAGACTCATTCAGACTTAACATAAGTTATTCGAACTGAAAACTAATAGCAGACCTCATACAAGCATTGAACAAACACTTATCTTAAGCGGTCGCCCGTGCAGGACAGTCATATCAAAATCAGAAAGGTGGCGGAATATACATCGCCCAAATGCACACACACACGTACAAACTTATGGGCCGTCTTGGCCATAATAGCATACGGGCCGCTTAAGAACGTAAAACAGAACCACATACGAACACACCGGACCCACGACCCACAAATATGACTACAGGCCTCTAAATCAAAACGGAACATACGAAGATATGACGGGACAGGGCCCCGCCGTACCCACACAGTCACAAATGTACAGAATACTCACATAGCAGAAGGTATATACCAAAAGTTAAGCTCCGGATCAAGAGGAGCTCTCCAAATAGCAAAATAAGTAGCCTAAACCGGAGGATCACCCAAACGAGCTTCTGTACCTGCGGGCATGAAACGCAGCCCCCCGAAGAACAGGGGGTCAGTATGGGAGAAGTACTGAGTATGTAAAGCAGAAAGTACAGAAATCCCAATCATAACTGGAGTCGGAAGGAACAAACACAAACATCAAAGTAGCAAATCAAACCTGTGCGGAAGATAAATGTACAAATGCAAATAAAATCATGTGTAGGGCTTAGGAACGTGGCTACCCCCAACGTTGGTGCCACGACACATCATACTCCAGAAGTTTTTCAAATCTCCGTACAGTCTTCAGACAAATCGTATCACACACATATCACATCATCAGAACATATCAAATGCATATCACATCATAACTCCATAGACGGTAACCGGCCCTATGGCGAGGCCTCAGAAACCGTAGCACATCATACTTCCGAATATGGTATAGCGCGCACGATCACAAAGCCGGCCCGGGTACCGACGAACGAAATCATAGCGAATGGCACGAACGGAGTATTGTAGAGACCATATGCATATTAAATGTGATTTACAGGACTCGACACATAATTACATATAGGCATATACCGACGCCAGAAGGCTCGGAGTAGGAGTCAGGTCGATCAAAATTAATATATGGAAGTTACGAAGTTCCAAACTGCAAAACCTTTGAAAAACAATTCACAGGTCATTTTCCGAAAATCTAATATCAATCATAGTGCAAAACGTTCAATAATGGTGTAGGAAATTTCAAACGGACCTTTGAGTCATAGGCAAACGATTACTTTTCATATCGGACGGAAATGAGTCAAACAAACCAAATAAGGGAAGCCTCGGGGCTTGCGGGCCCACCTTGAGTCAAATCGAGGCGGCGGACACAAATCACAGACTTTAGGCTCCATAAAGCCATCTACGAAAGTTTCGGAGAGATTCGGACACAATAGCAAAAGTTATGAAGGTTTGAACATTCTTTCAACCAAATGTAAGGAATAGGTTTCAATTGCGCTGAATGAATAGTGCCCAAACTTGAACTCGAATTTCCAAGAGCAGAATTATCCCCGAGGGTCCGATTTGACCTAGTGTAACTAGGACATGCCAAAAGAAGGAAAGGTAAGCTTTACATACCTGGATAGCGCCTTACGCTCGCTTGGCGTCAATCCCAATTTCGTCCAAAATCTAGAAATGGTCAAGTTTACCATTTGTTAGTTTCAAACTTTCAATATTCCAACTTTACACATACTTGCCTACCGAAATTTCGGCAGCATTTCCTCTGTATATAAGACATCCCCGAGACTTAGCTCGGCTCAATTCATCAACACAACAACCCAGAAATGACATCAAAACATCAATAGACATTAAAACATACACTATGGCATCATTAGCCATCTTTCGACATAACGGAACGTCTTTCGTTTCAAACTTACATTTCCAAACCAAACTCATTATTTTCATATTCATCATCCATCAAATTCATTACGACATACATCGGAGGCATCCATACCATTTTCACACAATATTCATAAGATACGCAAACATTCAAACTTTCCGTTAAGTCACTACTTTTCCAATTTTTTCCTAACCTTCCACATACAAGTTCATTATACAATTCCATCTTCCAAATTCATCAACAATGATCATAATTTGCCTCTTGATACTTTCATTTCCATTTTCACATAAATCCTAACGAAGTTGCATATTCTCCTACAACAACTTAATAACCATTTTTTTTCCAAGATAATAAAGATTGTCATCTTTCCATTCACTTCACCATAACACACTTAGCATGAAAACAAGATCAAATTCATATCCCATACTCAACATAGCACCACACGGCCACCTCCTATATTTTCCAATTTTCACTAATGCATTCCACTTTCATTTCTAACACAATTTCCATCATGCTACAACTAAATTACAACATGAATTCAAGCCATCTTAAACATACAATTCATGCATAAATTCGGCCAACATACATGATTTTCAACTCACAAAATTTCCATGTTTTTCACTCATTCACACATACTACAACTTACATATACCATTCATAACATAGCAAAAGCATGAAATCCTTACCTTTCTTCAAGTTCTTCACTTGGAGGTTAAAATTGTTTTCTTGCCACAATACTTATATTAACTTGTAGAGGACCTTGAGCTTAGTACTAATCTCACAAGACTTGGATTTCTAAATCAAAGATTTGGCTCCCAAAATTTTTCTTTCTTTTCTATTTTCTTTTCTCCTCAAACCCGAACTCTCCCTTGTTCTTTTTTTTTTTTTTTTTGTTCTTGATTCCTTTTTCTTGAAGCTTCTTTATACTTATCCATTATATGGATTTGTCACATGAGAAAATTAATAATTCCATGGGCTTTGGGCCCTTCCCTTGGCCGGTTGGGCCTCTCCCCTTTGGGCCTTATTTTATTAATTCTTGTTGAGCCCAAATTGGTGGCTACATATTGTAATTCATGGGGAAAGTTTCCAAAATTCCAATTTTGCCCTTGGCCTCCTTTCGTAATTCCACGCCATTGAATTCATGACCTATACATTCATACCAAGTAAGGTCCAATTGTGGCCTTATTCATCACAAGTCAATTTATCTTGAATTTTTCGAATAAGCGAAAATGTCGGATGTAACAGTTATTGTTGTGAATGTTATGTGGAAAATGGAAGTTGAATGGTTTTGGAGAGGTTATAGTTGTGAATGCATGATGGGGCCGTGTGTGTGTGCATGGTATATGGCCGTGAGGTTATGGTGTAGTGTGGAATTAAATGAGTTAAGTTTATTTAGTATTTTGGTTGTTGTTGTGTTGTGGATGCTTTGTTGTTAATGAATGCTTAATAACCCTAGTGGAGTTGTAGAAGTTGGAGACTTATTTTAGAAGTTTATGCACATTGAAAATAATGTTCTTGTATGGATGGTATGTAATGATATTAGTATGATGTTGTTGGAATATGTATTATAAGGTTGTTGTTGTTTTATTGAAATTGGAAAGTCTTAAAGGAAGTATAATGCTAATTGAAGTGTTGGAATGTACTTTGAGTTGAATATAGAAATTGCTAGTGCGGTTGTTGAGTTATGTTGATAGTTTGGCCGGGTTTGAATTCCCGGATTGTAATTGATTAAATTTGGCTAAGTTGAATGTCGAGGATGGTGTATTTACAGAGGAAATGCTGCCGAAATTTCGGTAGCCAAGTGTTTCCTTAAGATTCTAACTCTAAGTATCCTAATAAGAGTTTCGGTAAACATGACCAAATTGCAGATTTTGACGAGATTGGAACGTGAATTTGGAGTAGCAAAAGGAGCGGAAAGAGGTATGTAAGGCTTCACCCTTCTTTCTATGGCATGTCTTAGATGTAATAAGTCAGGTACGAGCCTCGGGGAAAACCCTAGTCCCCGGAATCCGCTCCTAAAGTTTTCCACTTTTTGTTCAATAGAATTGAACTAGAAAGTGTGCAAATGATGGAAAGACCTCTTAAACCCTTAGAACTTGCATAAGTGGGACCCGATTACCCTAGAACCCTCACAAGTAATGACATGACACGTAACATATGTAAATCATATACGCCACCCCATCCGGCCCGAGGTGGGCCCGTTACTCTCAGATTTTCCTTACAGTCTTGCTTGACTTACTTGAAGTGAATCCAAAGGGAACCTTTGATCCCGATTTCGTTACCCAATGATAAGTACTATGACTCCTCTAACGAGGGCACTTCCATGACGATAATGATAACAATGATGTTAGATAAGAGGATATGCCTATGATACGTACTACCGGAACGACTCTATGACTAAGATGACTAAGCTAAGTATCTTATGTAAACATGAAGATGATAAACTAATTTTTGAATCCATTTATATTTCCTAGCTATGACTTTATTTTCTAAAGATTTCAAAGTCTATGAACTGTCATCTATGATGCCCACGATTTCATTCTACGTTTACTTTAATATTATTCTCCGTTGATAGTCTCACCTTAAAATACTCGCTCCTTCAAGGTGAGACAAAGCGATCACGAGTATTCTATAATGTAATCGGAGGTTACCGACTTTATGTCACTCTGATAGTCGTAACTTTCTTTGGACTCCCGTGCATGCTGGTTATATGATACAGGGATATGTGTATGGACATGTATATGTATATAGGACAAGTATTTGTATATAAGACATGTATATGTATAATAGAGAAGTAAATGTACACGTATATGTATATGGGGAAAGGGGAAGGGCCACTGTTATATCACCACCTGATTCAGCTGGATTTCATCCTGGACGCGGGATGCCCGGACGCGGGATATGGGAGAGCCGTACGCGGCGTCTATATATATATGATGTATGATATATATGATATGATGTGCTGGGACACCGTTGGGGAGGGGGGTTGGGAGAGCCGATGTATTCGGCGTCTGTAAATATGAGTAAAAGATACCGTTTACTGAATTATACTGTTTTCTATATACGAGAATAAGGGACACCGTGTTCTGAAAAAGGGGCAATGCTATGACATGATACGCTATGCCAAGATATACTATGATATGAGATGCTACGACATGACGTGATACGACACGCTATGATAGAGCAGCACATAATATGATAAAATATGACACGATATAAATCCTATTTTCTGTGTCTACGAGAAAGAAATGTCTCAAGGAGAAAAGGACAAGCCTACATGATAGCCGTCCTGAAACAGAGGCCTTCCCACGTACAGGTTACTTTCCTGCACCGTTATATGTCCTATGACTCCATGATATTGTTAATCGTACTCTATGTTACTGTTTATATTATCTTTTATGCCTTACATACTCGGTACACTATTCGTACTAACGTCCCTTCTTGTGGACGCTGCGTTTCATGCCGCGCAGGTCAGCAGACAGGTGGACGTGATCCTTAGAAGCTCTACCAGCCACACTTGACAGCGCTCCAGTTGTTTCGGAGCCTCACTCCAGCGGTACTATTTCGTGTATGTACATTCGGGCACGACAGTACTCGGCCCTTTCTATGTATAAGTGTACTATGTCTAGAGGCTCGTAGTCAGATATGCGTAGTCAGCTATGTACAGTTAGATTTGTTGTATTTTGAAGTGTTCGCGTCCCGGTATAACGCGATAGCGGAAAGCTTACTACTTATGTTTATGGTGACGCTGCTAATGTTAATGTTCAGAAAGGAAAAAAAAATATGGCTCTGTTTACACGTCTTGCCATGAGGTAAAGGTAATATGATAGATAAGGGGTGCTCGGTACAAGTATCGGGTACTCGTCACGGCCCCTAGTCGGGTCGTGACAATTGGAGAATATTGAGATATCTTGTTCATGATATTGTGGTGCCCCACTTGTTGGCATTTGATTTCGGAGATAGTGTCTTTATATGACTTGTGTAGTCTTTCTGTCACGACCCAATTCAACTAAGTCATGCGGGCACTTACCTTTCCCACTTCGGTAGGTGAACCCTAAACCCATCTAACTAGAATAATTTGTCACGACCCAACTAGTGAGCCCTGGGTACCCAGAGCTGACTACCGAGCTCCACTCGACATGCTACCTATCATACTCGACCTAGACATACATCGCTCTCAACACAAGACTTATCACGAAACAATCTCCAAGTATCTCCCAGAATATGTATATATGCAAGGCCCACGAGGCTATAAAAATGATGTACAAAATGTATACAATGAAGAAGTCACATAGCACCTACAACCCACACATAAGTATCTACGAGCCTCTAACTGGAGTACTGAAATCATAAGGACGGGACAGGACCCCGCCATGCCCCAAATATGTACACAAAAGAATATACCAAGAAGTGGCAACTCCGGAGTAGTGGAGTGCTCCTTTCTCTACACTGGGTAAGCTCCTAAGTGTCCACGCCATCTCCTTCTCTACCTGTGGGCATGGACACAGTGTCCATAAAAGTAAAGGACGTCCATACGAACAATGTACTGAGTGTGTAAGGCATATATGATAACTTAATAAGGAAATATAGAAGGCATAAGAAGAAAAGATAATTATAACTGCTTGCCTCTTCAAGCGGAATCATGCATGCTCACTTTTAGCTTTAAAACATATCATACATACACACATAAACCGTCTGAATCAATAACATCATTAGCCCACATCCGGGCCTCCCGCGTCCGGGGTAATCATCTCAAGCCGCCCACTAGTGGTGCTGCCTGTGCCATATAAACACGGTGTAGTGAGCCGCCCGCCTTAGCAGTGCTGCCCGCCCATCTTGGAACAGTGTAATCTTCATCATATACTTAACATAAAGCATGCATAAGAGCTCAAGTAAAAGCTGTAACTCTATCGGAGTGACGTAAGGTCGGGAACCTCCGATTATGTTATGGAATAATCCTCCTCACTATGTCTAACCTTGAAAGAATTAATATCATGAGGTGAGATAACAACAAGAAGTAACATCGATGAAGTCATAAAGGTGATAATATCAAGCTCATCATAGCATCGTTATCATCATCATTATCATGGAACATATCTCATCTCTATCTCATAAGAAGCTTTTAATACTCTTTAGCTTTCATCTTTTTGGGTGTAAGAAGGTCATGGAAATGTGGAAAAGAAATCATAGTGTGGAAGTCATGCCTTTGAAAGAAGGGGACTAGCCTTACATACCTTTTCATCTTCTCAACGACTAAACACTTTCCTCCAAAGCTCACAACTCTACATTCGAGAGAGTTCGTGTCACATTAGATCATTAGAAACATGCTTAAGGCTAAGCTAATGGGACTAAGAGCCAACGAAAATTGGGCGGCATTTCCTTTGTTTCGACAACTTCCTCCATATAGCAAAACAACTCCTATAATATCATAATCAATAGATTTTCTTAAGTTAAACATTGTTTACCTCTCAAATTCACCTTCAAAATCATCCATAACCATAACTATAATACAACATCATATTTATTCTTCACATAATACTTCCTCAATGTCATTTTCATAATTTATAATAAGGTTATACTCATCTCATACTAAGAATCATGATTCACATTAACTTACTACTCAAAATACCATTCTCTCCATATTTGAGCTTATATTTTACTTTCTTCTCTAACACAAGTCCTTCAACCACTCAATACTCTTAATAACATGAAATGAACACAAAACTCACCTTTGATTAGGTAGGGATGGGCGTTGGATGAAAATACTTCACTTGAAGAACGCCCCAACTTCAATACCAAATGAATTCTTGGCTTCTATCAACCCTAGTGGGCCTCTTTTGCATTTAATCCCCTTGATTCTTGGCAATTAATCCTTGTTTTCTCTTGGATTTGCGTTAGTATGGTGGAGGGAATATTCTATAGCTTTCAAGACTTGCGGATGAGGTGGAATTTGAAAAATGAGGACAAGGGCCATCTATTTATAACTGAAACTGGAAAGTTCCAGTAAAGTGGTTCGACGAGCGGGTCGACGACCCGTCGACATGTCGACGATCCGTTGACTTGCTCCATCGACTTACGCCTGCAAATCTCTAACTTAAACACATAGATGGTGCACAGCGACGGTCCGTCCACATGTCGAACGCCAGTCGACACTGACTGGTGTCTGAAGAATTTCTTGATTCAGTTCAGATTTCGTCGATTTGATCCGTTCAACTTATAATCCTGTAAATTACCAGGAATACCTGCTGAGACATTTGTGCACGGGGTAAGACACTCTCTACCTTAACTTTCTCCCACAAGCTTTCTTCTCTCTCCTCAAATTTCTTTGAAATCTTAATTAGAATCATTAAGTATCCCTTCTTACTTGTAGGGACATCACATACACCTTAACTTGTGTTAGTCTATTCACCGCGCAACAACCCAAAATTCCGAGGTGCAACATTCTCCCCCCTTAGGAACATTCGTCCTCGAATGTTAAGTTCTCGGGGATTCTACAGAAATTTTGCCAGTGTTTCCCCTATAATATAGCACTACTATCCTGTCATAACAATCCAAAATGACATCGCCACACAGGGCTACAACATCAACAACAAGAGACATGGCCACGCATGACCAAAAAGCAATAAAACAAGCATTTCATACCTGGGGATTGTCACGACCCAACCCCTTGGGCCATGACTAGTGTCCGACCTAGACAGTCGTACGTACCTGTTGGATATAGTCAAATTGAATCTAAGAACAATATGGAAACTTGCAAAAGAACTCCAAGGTTCATAATGTCGTCACGTATATATATATATATCCAGACAAACTGTCTCCTGAGGAGTCACAACTAATCAAATCATAAAATGATACGCAAGCCGATGAGGCTGCCACTACATATAAATATCATATGCAAGCCGACAAGGCTGCCACTACAGACGACCATCATATCATAGCACATCGTATAGACACAGCTGAACAGAACTTATACACAACCCACACATATGTCTACAGACCTCTAAGAGTATCGATAGCGAAATATGACGGGACAGGGCCCCGCCGTACCCCTGGATAAACATATACGTATACATCATAAGATCTGTACCAAAAGTCTAGGCTCCGGAACAACGGAGCTTTCCAAGACAGCTGAGTAGAAGTCCTATGCTGAAGGGTCACCAAACCGACTATCTATACCTGCGGGCATGAAACGCATCCCCCCGAAGAAAGGGGGGTCAGTACGGAATATGTACCGAGTATATAAAGCATGAAATACAGTAAAGAGAATCATACTGAAATAGGGAGTACAGGAGACAAGTATAACATCCAGAATACCAAAAAACTTGCCTTTTGAAACATAAATCATGCATGTCAATATCATATATCATACCCGACCCATTATGGGACTCGGTGAATAAGGTCGCCACATACCATCCTTGGCGCCATAAACACATCATAACACCATCACTGTCACACCCTAATATCCCTAGGGTGTGATGGGCACCCGACCCCATATCCGGAGCCGAGCGAACCCACAGACACTTATTACACACATAATTTCTTCACACTCTGAAATCAAGTAAAAGTGAAATACATAGAAAGCTTTAAAAATCTTCCTTATATAGATGTTTTCAAATCAGACAAAATCTGTAATCATATAGAGTTTATCACATAATACAGAACGACATATCGGCTGATGGAACCGCTTACAAAACTGACATACTATACCCACGACTCTGTTTGCAAAGTCTCTAACTTCGAACAAACATCATAGCACATATACTCTGACTAGGCAGCACTCCAGGAACAGGTGGATCCTGCCGACATCGCTGGATCATCTTCTATACTAGCTTCAACTCATCTGGGTGTACCTGCGCGGCATGAAACGCAGCCCCCGAAGAAAGGGGGTCAGTACGGAATATGTACTGAGTATGTAAAGCATGAAACACAGAAAACAGAACCATATCCGAAGCAAACAGTACAAAAGTGAGTACATTATCCAGATTACCAAAACGCTTATTTTCCAATCATAAATCGTGTATGCAGAGGTCATATGTCAGAAATGGTGCAGATCTAGAATATCAGAATGTTTGATTTCTAGACACAGATCATGTATGCCGATATCTTATGCCAGAAGAAGTACAGAAGGTACCGAATGCCAAAATGCTTACTTTCCAAACACAAATCATGCATAACAGAGTCATATATCATATATGTATATAACGTGCCCCGGCCCTCCCGTGAGGGACGCGGGAAATCATATATCATGCAAGCATATAACGTGCCCCGGCCCTCCCATGAGGGACGCGGTGAATCATGTATCATGTAGGTCAATGTCATGTATCATATTTGCATATAACGTGCCCCGGCCCTCCCGTGAGGGGCGCGGTAAATCATATATCATGTGAACATATAACGTGCCCCGGCCCTCGGTGAGGGACGCGGTGAATCATATATCATGCATGCATATAACGTTCCCCGACCCTCTTTTGCGGGACGCGGTGAATAAATCACGTGCCATCTTGGCCACCACCCCGTCATCACATCATAATGTCATCATATCATATACATAACATGCCCCGACCCGCAAGTGAGAGGGACGCAGTGAACAATGCAGAGAAATACGCACGAGAATATACCCTGGCCCGGGACGCAGTGGAGGACATACTTTGACTTGCGCGAACAGAGCAGTGCGAAACTATATGCACATAAATCAAGACTCGATATATACGTACGCATACCAACCTTTGAAGGATCATAAACATGTTTCAAGTCAATCGGAGTTAGTATGTGAAAGTTACAGACATTTTTACCACAGAACTTTTACGAACGTTTCAAGCAAATCGAATATCTTTTACGAAAGTTAGGGACATTAAAACTTACAGAACTCTTTCAGAAACAAAACTCTTTATACTCATCTCATCATTCAATCATATAGTAAACTCAATCATATTAGACATACTTATATCAGAAGTGAATCAGAATCATAGGCAACCTCGGAAGCACATCAAACAGAGCTTCGGAATCATGACTACATATCAAAACCATATGAAGTAGCTTATTCATTTATTAATCATTCAATAGACTCTACCATACGAAACTTGCTCATGACATAAGAAAATAAGCATCATAACCAAGCTCGGAATGAAAGAGTAGAGTTACCCCAAGGTGCGTGTCATGTCATACCTTAGTTAGCTCTAGGACATGCCAAAGGAAAGAAAGGGTAAGCCTTACATACCTGTCCCACGACCAACTAGCTACGCTTATTTGTCCAAACTTGCTAGTCTACATACAAAAGAATTTAGACAATCATTAGATTCATTGCCATTCACTTGCCTTAGTCTTCCAAATGAATTCACTTATATTCTACCCAAATTTCGGCAGCATTTACCTTTTTACCCTTTGCCTTTCTCAATATTTCCATGCCAATAATATTCATAAATAATATTCATAAACAACTTGCATATTAACAAGATCGAAATTTAGCCTCACCCTTAACTTCACACCATTATCTTGAATTATCCGAACGTACAAAATGCGGGATATAACATCCTCCCCCCCTTTAGAACATTCGTCCTCGAATATTCAACTAATCTTATGGGCTGTCATAATACTTCGGGAGGGTTCCTTCGCATAGTTGTCTTTTCTTCATGCTCGTTCCTTATCCTTTACCCTATCCCTTTTATAATCAAACTCTTTGGTCTTTACATGAATCCTCGTTCCGTATCATAGGTTTTTCTAATCCATTGTGCCAACTTATTATCCCTATCCTTCCCAGGTCATCTATTGACATAAGCATACTTGTCTTCGATGTCTTTGTATTGGCGCTCGTTTCGTCCATCGTTATTCTTTGTTGACTCTCCGATGTGGGTTCTTTACAAATATGATTGAGTATCGTTTCACGTTGATGATTCATATACTTTCATAGCGCATATTCTCTTGTTCCGTACAATTAATTGTCCATGCACTATTTTCTAGTATCCAATGAACCCTTTTATCTCCTTCATCAACGCTGCGTTCTTTCTTGTTTTCAAAAATTTCCAATCCACCAATCGTAGGTACTTTTATTACCATAGTCATCGTCATCCGAAATATCCTTTAACTCATATCATTTTCTCCATTATTCTTTGTAAACTTAGCTTGTAAGCATCTTCTTGCTCTTTTTATTACTCTTTTCCGCATGTCGCTGCGTACTTAGATACTACGAAATATTTGCTCGATACGGGGAATTCAAATTATGGTCCAACCATATCATAATTCATGTCGCCATAAAGTATTCTCTTAAGGTGTCTTTCATCCTCTCCCTTCATGTCGGCCTCACGGTATACTCATTGTCAATTCATTTCTATTTCTTTCATGTATTCTCTTGGTATGCCGATATGTTTCGAACTCTGGCCCCGAGCTAATAAATTTCCTTTCTTGGCGCTTGGAAATGTCATGATCCCTCTTAAGCCTAATATAACATGATCTCCCCCCCCCCTTTAAGGGGCTCCCTATATGCCAACAACCCTTTTGTGAAGTCTTCGTTCATACCTTCCTCCTTATCTTTCTTTCCAACTCTATGCATAACATATAGAAACTTCTCATCTTAAATTTTCCTTTTACTTCTTGTCTATATCATCATTTTGTCCAGATTTCCATATCCTTTCATCCCTACTTATTGAAATTAGTTCTCGAATCAAACACACTCTTCTCTTGTTCCATATTACCATACTCTATCCTTTTCCCATGTCTGCCTTTAAATCTTTATCCAAATAGTCTCGTACCTTGCCGGTAATTTTCTCTCGGGGGTTTCACTCACCGAGATTTTCTTACCTTTCACCTTTTTCCGACATTTTGATCCCCTTATTTCCCATCTACTCACTCACTTTCTTTTTCAAATATCATAGTATTAAGACTTTTCTATCCTTAACCTGTAGTGAAAATAGCGGCTTATCTTATAACACTTACACTATTTATTTTCTCACTACCACTCAGGTTTCGGTATCCTTTACTCGATTGAGGCCTTCTTTACCGTAGCGCCGGTCGTTGGGACACACGTGTCCACTGATACAATCACAGATGAGATATCATACATATTTATATATATATATATATATATATATATACATATAATTATTATCAACTAGCCCACAAAATACTTCCAAACGCTATTCAAGCCTATCCAAATTCCAGAGCCGTGACGTACTTTCTGTCTCTTCTCTAGTCTAACCTATCGCGTGCTATGTGGCCTTTTTTGGTCTCCAACCATCCCGTATACTCTAATTTTCCTTAGGTCACTCTAACTTCTCATTTGTCTCTTATGCCAGAATATATAGAATTTTTAGTTCACTTCCCAGGGGGTCACCCATCCTAAAATTACTCCCACCTCAGCACGCTTAACCTCGAAACTTTGGTGGGATCCGGTGCCTTAATACTGATATAATCGCGTCCACTTCCTCACATGGCCCTTATTACATGATCTGAAGCGAGTCGAAGTCTTACAGATCCCGAGACACTCTCGTAACACGTCCTTTCTTTTACGATTATCATTTTACCCTTTCGACCCTCAATGTTCACCTTTTACTTTCGTGTATAACTACCTTTCACCTCTGAGTATGGTTATCTTTTACCCCAGATTTCCAGATTCCCGATGGTGGGGAACACGCCTTCGTCGCCGTTACTTATGCATACTCGATTATTAGCCAATTCGGACTTCCACTCACCATCCTTACATAATAATCTACAACAAAACCGATTATCGACTTTCTAAATCTTTCAACAGATCTCGCTCCTCTTAAGCCCCGAATGTTATCCATTTTAACCCTTCGGACTGTTAATCATCTTTCTCACAATCGTTCTTCACGTCATGCCCAAATCTGTAGCTTCTCTAAAATGTCACATCCCACTTATCGTCTGTTTACAATGTTTTCTTTCCACGCTTTTTCTTGTTAAGCATACCCAACAATTCTGGCAGAATTTTCTTTACCATTCTTACTATTCAGAATGCACACACAGCAAATACCAACGATGCCTTACCGAGCATACGACTATATGTCACATTCTAGCCATCCAGCACCTCCAATTTCGAGCAACAGAACAAATATATCTAGGCTTATTTCTATGACCTTCCATATCGTTACTCGCCTTCTTTCGTCGTATGTAAGGCTTACATAAGGAATTCCATTTTCCGATGACTTGGCTCTATCGCACGATCTGAGACAGAAAGAAGGTCAACAATCCCTAGATGCCCCGTAGCCTCCTGTTTATAAATGTGGCGCGCTTCACACCATAAACAGGACTCTACCGGACACGACTTTGTAGACAACCCCTAGGACAGACCTGCTCTGATACCACTTTGTCACACCCTAATATCCCTAGGGTGTGATGGGCACCCGACCCCATATTCGGAGCCGAGCGAACCCACAGACTCTTATTACACACATAATTTCTTCGGACTCTGAAATCAAGTAAATGTGAAATACATAGAAAGCTTTCAAAATCTGTAATCATATAGAGTTTATCACATAATACAGAATGACATATCGGCTGATGGAGCCGCTTACAAAACTGACATACTATACCCACGACTCTGTCTGCCAAGTCTCTAACTTCGAACAAACATCATAGCACATATACTCTGACTAGGCAGCACTCCAGGAACAGGTAGAGCCTGCCGACTTCGCTGAATCATCTTCTATACTAGCTTAAACTCATCTGGGTGTACCTGCGCGGCATGAAACACAGCCCCAGAAGAAAGGGGGTCAGTACGGAACATGTACTAAGTATGTAAATCCTGAAACACAGAAAACAGAACCATATCCGAAGCAAACAGTACAAGAGTGAGTACATTATCCAGATTACCAAAGAGCTTATTTTCCAATCATAAATCGTGTATGCAGAGGTCATATGTCAGAAATGGTGTAGATCCAGAATATCAGAACGTTTGATTTCCAGACACAGATCATGTCGATATCTTATGCCAGAAGAAGTACAGAAGGTACCGAATGCCAAAATGCTTACTTTCCAAACACAAATCATGCATAACAGAGTCATATATCACATATGTATATAACGTGCCCCAGCCCTCCCGTGAGGGACGCGGTAAATCATATATCATGCAAGCATATAACGTGCCCCGGCCCTCCCATGAGGGACGCGGTGAATCATGTATCATGTAGGTAAATGTCATGTATCGTATATGCATATAACATGCCCCGGCCCTCCCGTGAGGGGCGCAGTAGATCATATATCATGTGAATATATAACGTGCCCCGGCCCTCGGTGAGGGACGCGGTGAATCATATATCATGTATGCATATAACGTGCCCCGACCCTCTTTTGCGGCACGCGGTGAATAAATCATGTGCCCTCCTGGCCACCACCCTGTCATCACATCATAATGTCATCATATCATATACATAACATGCCCCGGCCCGCAAGTGAGAGGGACGCGGTGAACAATGCAGAGAAATACACACGAGAACATACCTTGGCCCGGGACGCAGTGGAGGACATATTGAGACTTGCGCGAATAGAGCAGTGAGAAACCATATGCACATAAATCAAGACTCGATATATACGTACGCATACCAACCTTTGAAGGATCATAAACATGCTTCAAGTCAATCGGAGTTAGTATGTGAAAGTTACGGACATTTTTACCACAGAACTTTTACGAACGTTTCAAGCAAATCCAATATCTTTTACGAAAGTTAGGGACATTAAAACTTACAGAACTCTTTCAGAAACAAAACTCTTTATACTCATCTCATCATTCAATCATATAGTAAAATCAATCATATTAGACATACTTATATCATAAGTGAATCAGAATCATAGGCAACCTCGGAAGCACATCAAACAGAGCTTCGGAATCATGACTACATATCAAAACCATATGAAGTAGCTTATTCATTTATTAATCATACAATAGACTCTACCATACGAAACTTGCTCATGACATAAGAAAATAAGCATCATAACCAAGCTCGGAATGAAAGAGTAGAGTTACCCCAAGGTGCGTGTCATGTCATACCTTAGTTAGCTCTAGGACATGCCAAAGGAAAGAAAGGGTAAGCCTTACATACCTGTCCCACAACCAACTAGCTACGCTTATTTGTCCAAACTTGCTAGTCTACATACAAAAGAATTTACACAATCATTAGATTCATTGCCATTCACTTGCCTTAGTCTTCCAAATGAATTCACTTATATACTACCCAAATTTTGGCAGCATTTCCCTTTTTACCCTTTGCCTTTCTCAATATTTCCATGCCAATAATATTCATAAATAATATTCATAAACAACTTGCATATTAACAAGATCGAAATATAGCCTCACCCTTAACTTCGCACCATTATCCTGAATTATCCGAACGTACAAAATACGGGATATAACAATCACATCATAACACCATCACCTCATTATACCATCACACACACACACACATATATATATATATATATATATATATATATATATATATATATATATACAGTACCCGACCCTCTAGTGGGGGACTCGGTGAACAATGTAGTGAAACTGTGCACGAAAACGTATCCTCGCCCGGGACTCAGTGAAAGATATGTTGAGGCATGCACGAGTAGAGTAGTGAGAAACCATATGCAAATTAAATCATATTTGAGACTCAATAGAATAAACAAAACAAACTATCATTTGAAAATCAAGACAATAGTCATATCAAGTACCTTTTGAATATCGCTATGGTTTATATCAAATAGAACTTCTGGAATCACATACACGTATCAAGACATAATGAAATAGCTTCTGGAAATCAAGAACATTAGCCATCCTAATGGCTCTAAGAATAAGAGCTTCTTTGGAGTCATATATATATACATCGTCTGTTTGTTTCATAAAGATCATGCCAAAAAGAAAGAAAGGATAACTTTACATACCTTTAACGCTTATTTAAATGTCGAATGTCTACTTCTCGAGCTCGTAGGTCTAAAATTAAGATAACATAAGCCACAGTTAGATCATCCACATCACTTACTAACGAATCCAAGTACGAATGAAACTTAACGAAATTCGGGCAGCATTTCCCCTGAAAACTTAACAATCCTCGAGATTCCAATTTAGCCAAACATCAATCAAAATACCAACAACAACAACATCAAAAATTTCACATCAAACTAGAATTAAATCCATTCTTAAATCACTTCCAAAACAGCCCAATATACATTCGTATACCAATGCTTGTATACACTTCTTTATTTTCGTATATCTATAGTATAACAACAAACACGACAACAACAACAACTACAGCCAATCCCACGATATTCCAGCCCACAAAAAAATTCATAACAACCACCAAACAGCCCCAAAATATTGTCACAAAACAGCCACGAAAATCATATAAAAACAACCCAGTATACGCTTTGTATATGATATCTTCATACACTTTATTCTCCTAAATTCAAGAACAACAACTTGTCAACAACATCAACAATTATTATACATCATAACCCAGATAATTCCATCCATTTAATCTAACTAAAATAGCCCCCGATCCATAAATCTCAACAAAACAACAAACGAATTTATAACGCTATTTTCTCCGTTCTAATCCGTTAAAACTCTAAATAAACTTGTTAACAATGAAAAAGGGACCTTAATCTTACCTTAAGTATGCAGCAACCACGTCAACACTCTTCTTCTTGGCTGATTTTTAGCTCAAATTGAAGGCAACGCAACGTACAACACTTTTCTCTTCATGAGCTTCGGGTTCTGGGCTCAGATTGTGATCAAAATTTGGTTTCTCTCTCTAAAAGCTCTCTTCCCTCTCTCTAGAATTTTCTGGATTTTTTTGGTATGAAAATGAGGAAGATAAGCTGAAAATTCCCCTTAAATAGCAAGGGAAATGGGCCTGACCCGACTTGGAATCGGGTTGGGCCCATTTCACTGCCCAGCTTGACTTTTCTGCCTTAAAACGTCCATAACTCTTTATCCCGATGTCACATACAGGCCCACAACCTATGGTTGGAAAGGTATTTCAATTATCTACAACTTTAATTTTAAAAGTTTTCAGAAATTCCCAAATAATGATGGGGTTATGGCCTCCCGAAGTCAGATCACCCGAAAACATAACTTAAAAACATCTTTTTGGAGGGCTTACACTTGAATTTGGCTCAAGGGTCCTTCTTGAGTTGTGCTTAACTTCACATATATTATCCATATAACTTATCATGTGTCCTTTATAAAAATCCCATCATGTGGGCCCCATCTCAGCTTACGGTTACGAGGGCTATATATCTTTTAACGTATTATTCCAATCATATTGTACGAATTCCAAATATCATACTCATGCTACTGCAGTAGAATTTCATTCTTTATACTTGTGATATTTGCTCCTCCTCGAGCACACATTAAGCCGTCTGTAGCCTTAGTAACACAAAATTTTTTGGGGTGTAATAGGGATAATGGCGTCTCATCTTGAATCTCTTCCAGGGGTGGAAACAAATGTGCATTTCTGATCTTCATATCCTCTTTTGCTTTCCAAGTAATTTCTTCTCTGTTATTTTTTCTCCACAAAACCTTGACTGAGGCTACCTCTTTGTTTCTGAGTTTTTGTACTTGCCTATCTAGTATGGAATTGGGTACCTCTTCATAAGACAACTTCTCGGTAACTTGAACATCATCCACTGGCATGATTCTAGAAGGATCACCAACACATTTACGGAGCATCGACACATGAAAAACTGGATGGACTGATTTATGTTCTGGAGGTAAATCTAGCTCATAAGCTGCTTGGCCCACCTTGCGCACAATCTTATAAGGTCCAATATATCGCGGACTAAGCTTGCCCTTTTTGCCGAATCTCGTTATGCCTTTCATCGGAGACACTTTTAAGAACACTCAATCATTGATTTGGAATTCCAATTTCCGTTGGCGATTGTCCGCATAGGGTATTTGGCGACTTTGAGCTGTCAACAATCGATCGCGAATGAGCTTGATCTTATTCATCGCTTGCTAAATCAACTCTGGACCTATCAGTTGTGTCTCTCCGACTTCAAACCATCCAATTGGTGATCTACACTTCCTTCCATACAGAGCTTCATACGGAGCCATCTGGATGCTGGAATGATAACTGTTGTTATAGGCAAATTTAGTAAGCAGCAAATGATCATCCCAATTGCCTCCGAAATCTAATACACATGCCCGCAACATATCTTCCAAGGTCTGAATAGTGCATTCAGCTTGTCTATCGGTCTGTGGATAAAATGCTGTGCTGAGTCTCACTTGCGTTCCCAAATCTTCTTGAAAGGATTTCCAGAATTTTGTTGTGAATTGCGCTCCTCTGTCAGTGATAATAGATATAGGAATACCATGAAGTCGCACTATTTCTTTAAGATATAGCCTTGCATAATCTTCTATTGAATACGTAGGTCTGACTGGAAGAAAATGAGCCAATTTTGTAAGTCTGTCCACGATTACCCATATGGAGTCATACTTACGTCGAGAACGAGGCAAACCTACAATAAAATCCATGTTGATCACCTCCCATTTTCAGGTTGGAATTTCCATGGCTTGCAACAATCCTCCTGGATTTTGATGCTCAATTTTCACTTGTTGGCAATTCGGACACTGAGCTACAAATTCTGCTATATCTTTCTTCATTCCGTCCCACCAATACTTTTATTTGACGTCATGGTACATCTTTGTCGCTCCTGGGGAATAGAATAACAGGAGTAATGAGCATCTCTCATAATATGACGATGTAGTCCTCTGCAACATCCGGAACACATAGCCTACCTCGAAACCTGAGAATTCCATCTGCTGGAATCTCAAATGGTGACTCCTCTTTCTGAGGGAGTGTATCTCTATAGTTACTCAACTAAGGGTCTTTA
The DNA here is from genome assembly GCF_019175385.1 of Lycium barbarum. Taxonomy (NCBI): domain Eukaryota; kingdom Viridiplantae; phylum Streptophyta; class Magnoliopsida; order Solanales; family Solanaceae; genus Lycium; species Lycium barbarum. The sequence continues at coordinate 59,839,047 of NC_083347.1, read as the reverse complement.
TATTGGTGCCTTTTCACTTCCATGTACAGGGATGAAACAGATGGATTATGAAATGAAACTCCTGTATTACCCAAGTCTATCAAACGAACTCCTAAGCTAGCTAATTGGTGAAATTCACGGACTAGTTCTTTCTTTTCCGGCTGAATATCACATAGACTGCCCATGGATTTTCGGCTAAGAGCATTGGCCACCACATTTGCTTTTCAGGGATGATATAAAATACTCACATTGTAATGTTTAAATAGCTCCAACCATCACCTTTGTCGAAGATTCAACTCCTTCTACTTGAAAATATACTGGAGACTCTTATGATCTGTATAAATATCAACATGAACACCGTAAAATTATGTCTCCTATCTTCAGTGCATGGATAACCGTAGCCAATTCAAGGTCATGGGTCGGGTAATTCTTCTCACGTTTTCTCAACTGTCTGGAGGCATAGGCTATAACCTTACCGTGTAGCATCATCACACAGCCCAACCCAACACCAGAGGCATCACAATAAACAACATAGCTTTCTGATCCTTCTGTAAGTGTTAGGATTGGGGCTGAAGTCAATCTATCTTTCAATTCTTGAAGCTACGCTCACAAGCATCGGTCCAATGAAATTTCGCTGACTTCTGTGTTAGCTTCGTCAATGGTGTAGAAATAGAATAAAATCCTTCCATGAACCTTCTATAATAACCTGCTAAAACCCAAAAACTACGAACCTCTGTAGGTGTTGTAGGCCTTGGCCAAGTCTTCAAAGCCTCAATTTTCTGAGTATCAACCCGAATGCCGTCAGCTGAGATAATATGGCCTAGAAAAGTCACAGAGTTTAACCAGAACTCACATTTTGAAAATTTATCATACAATTCACGAGTCCGATGAATCCCAAGGACAATATGCAAATGATTTGCATGCTCTGCTTCTGATCGAGAATATACTAGAATGTCATCGATGAACATGATCACAAATAGATCTATAAAAGGCCTGAATAGAATATTCATTAAGTTCATAAACATTGCCGAAGCGTTAGTCAACCTGAATGACATTACCCGAAATTCGTAGTGACCACATCTGGTCCTGAAAGCTGTCTTCGGAATATCTTCTTCCTTGACCCTCACTTGGTGATATGCTGACCATAGATCTATCTTGGAAAACCACTTAGCACCTTGTAATTGATCAAACAAATCATCGATTCTCAGAAATGGATATTTGTTCTTGATTGTCACCTTGTTCAACTGTCTGTAGTCAATGTAAATTCGTTGGGTGCCGTCTTTATTTCTTAAAAATAAGACAGGTGCTCCCTATGGTGATAAACTGGGCCAAATAAATCCCTTCTCCATCAAATCATTCAGTTGTGCCTTTAGCTCTTTCAATTCTGCTGGAGCCATTCTATAAGGGATATAGGTTTGGTATCTGGCAGCACATCAATAGTAAAATCAATCTCCCGCTCTGGTGGAAGACCTGGAAGTTCATCTGGAAATACATCTAGAAACTCATTTACTACCAGGATGGATTAACAAGTCGGCGACTTTGCTTCAGTGTCATGAACCCGGACCAGATGATAAATATAGCCTTTTGCAATCATCTTCCTCGCTTTGAGGTAGGAAATAAACCTACCCCTTGGAGATGCTGTGTTACCTTTCCATTCAAGCACTGGTTCTCCTGGGAATTGGAATCGAACCATCTTTGTTCTGCAATCCATATTAGCATAACAAGAGGCCAACCAATCCATGCCCATAATCACATCAAATTCTAACATTTCCAGCTCAATCAAATCATCTTTAGTCTGACGATCACACACAACAATCACACGATTTCTATATACTTGTCTAGCTATTACCGGGTCATCAATAGCAGTAGACACCTCAAAAGGTTTAATTAGCTAGAGTTTCACTCTAATACGACCAGCAATATAAGAAGTGATATAAGATAAGGTAGAACCCGGATCAATCAAGGCATAAACATCATGGGAGAATATAGATAGTATACCTGTAACCACAGCAGGGGAGGACTCAAGATCCTATCATCCGGCTAAAGCATAAATACTGGGCTACTGAGGGCCACTCGAACTGGAAGCTCCCCCTCTACCCTTGCCACGGCCTGCTGAAGCCTGGGGGGTCTGCCCTACAGGGCGCACGGAGAAAGAAGAACCTGCTACTGATCCTGTAGGCTGAGCCCCAACTCTGCCACCCATCGAGGGACAATCACGCATCATATGCGCAGTGTGTCCGCAAGCATAAAAAGCATCTGAGCCTTGACGACACGGACCCGAATGTAATATTCTGCATAAGCTGCATCGTGGGACCGAAGGACTCCTCTGACTAAGATCTCCTCCAAATTGGGAACCCAAAACTCTCGAGCTCTAACCCTGTGTCACACACCCTAATCGTGATAGGGCATGATAGGCACCTGACCCTTACTTAGAGCCGAGCGAACCCGCTGGTTCTCGTTATACTCATAGTCTCACCGGACTCATAAATCAAGAGATGGCATGCATGATGAAAGCTTTTCAAAAACATTCTTTCTTTCTTTCTCAAATTAAGTGAAATTTGTAATGTAATGCATAATGATATATCGACTTACATAGCTGCTTATAAGGCTGACGTACTGTATACATAACTCTATCTGCAAAAGTCTCTAGCATAACATATAACATCAAAACCTAAGTTGGGACAGGACCCCAACATACCCATAATGTATATGACTCAGCTTATACGGGAATACTCCGACGCGTCATCACTCCGAACCGAATGGAGTTCACCAATCCAGCTGATAGTGTCATGACCCGACTGGGGCGCCATGATGGGTACCCGGAGCTGACTACCAAGCACCACTCATACTGCTAGTTATCATACTTATTCTGCCTTTATCTATTGCTCCACACTTCTAGTCGTAAGGAAAACCATTTACAATTTGAAACACATATACGTTTATATACATAAGCCCTCTCGGCTATCAAAATAATATATACAATGAGGAAACACATGAGACCATATTACCCATACATACGTATCTATGAGTCTCTACTGGAGTACGAGACATATGGACGGGAAAGGACCCCGCCGTGCCCAAATATGTACATAAAACAATAAATCAAATAGCACCTCCGGAATAATAGAGTGCTCCAGGAAATCTGCTGATAGCTCCTATGGATCTGCACCGTCTCCCTATCTACCTGTGGGCATGAACACAGCGTCCGAGAAGAAAGGACGTCAGTACGAACATTGTACTGAGTATGTAAGGCATCAACAATAATAATACATCAATGAAATAAGGAGGCATCAAATGAGGAGCAACCTGTAACTGACTATCAATTATAAAATAAATAATGCATGATGGCTTACTTTATAATCATCATCATATCAGGTATGCATATATGTATAAGTTGCCCGACCATATAGGTATTGTGTGATAATCATTAGCCCGCGTCCAGGCCTCCAGCGTCCGGGGTACCATCTCATGCTGCCCACTTGTGGTGTCTGCCCATGCTATCTAGACATGGTGTGTACGCTGCCCGCTTTAGCGGTGTATGCCCGGCCATATAAGCGTGGTGTGATATAATCATGTACATCTCGTAGACTTACCATAATCTCATCATAATATTATCATAACGCATGCCTAGGAACTCAAGACAACTATACTTTATTGGGGTGACATAAGGTGGGGAACCCCCGATTCCATTATGGAGCATTCATAAGCATTCTGCCTCACCTTGAAGGAATTAGCATATAAGGTGAGTGTATACAATGAACAACATCAATGAATCGTAGTTAGCATCATTAGCTTTGTAGAAACATCATATTTGTGAACTCTAGAATCTTTGGACTTAAGCACATCATCATCATGTTCATAATATCTCTTATTTTTGACTCATAGGGCTATTCATGAACATAAACTCTTAGTTTTACGGAATGTAGGAAATTCGTGGAGAAGGAGGGAAAATCATGCCATAAGATTCATGCCTTAGAAAGAAGGGACTAGCCTTACATACCTTTTCCTTTAGCTATTCTACCGCTTGATCGTTCTGCTTCAGTACTCACGTCTTTACCTTTAAGGGAGTTCGTATTAACATTAGCTAAACGATTATAATAACGTTTTTACTAAAGCTAGAGAAACTTGGGCAACATTTCCTTTGTTTATACAACTTTCTTCATATCATATATCAACTCCCAAATGTCAATAATAACATTCATAATACCATCATCAATAACTTTTGTCAAATTCATCATTATCCAATCCCCACAATTTCCTCTCAAGGTCATCCATAATCATGATCATAATACAACATTACATTCATTCTCATCTAATGTTTCTCTCATGCTCTTAACATCATTCATAATGTAATTACAATCACGACATACCAATATTCATGATTCACTCCAAACTACTACTAAAAAATGGCACTATTCTTGTATTCATAACCCATTTCTATATCCTTCTACAATCCATGTGTTTCAACTTTTCAATACCTTAAACAACATGAAAATACCATAAAACTCATCTTTGATAGTGTGGGAATGAGCTTTAAGTGGAAATACTTCACTTGAGCAAAACCCTAGTTCCACTTCCCATGAGATTTCTTGCCTTAAATGAACCGTAGTGAGTTTCTTTCACTTGTTTCTCTTGATTTGATGAAGTTGATCCTTAGTTTCACTTAGATTCTTGTAGATGAAGAGTGGAGAGAGTTCTAGAAGGTTCTTGAGTCGTGAAGAAGGGATGAGAAGACGGGAAATAAAAATAATGATCTTGGGTCTCTTATTTATAAACTTAAAATTCTGTCCCGATTGAATTATACGGACACTTATACGGTCCGTATAAGTGACTGTGAAATCGCTTCAGCAACCATCCCTTTCTGTGACAATTATACGGCATATTATACGGTCCGTATAATTTTATTCGGTCCATATAAGTGACCGTATAATCCCATCAGTGAGGGACCTTCACTGTGAAGATTTTGCGGACCATTATACGGACCGTATAATATTATACCGACCGTATAATTGGTCGTATAATCTGTCTCTTCTCTAATTTTGTTCTCGTCACTTCGTTTGATCTCAAATCCTTATGGAATCTTCTTGATACTTGTTTATCACCTCATTAACAATCTAAGGGACGTTATAACTCTTCTCCAAAACATCATTAAATCATCATTAACTTATTACTCGTAGATCCTTTCCAATACATATCGTGTGCCTTTGTCACGCCCCAAAACCCACCCTAGACGTGACCGGCATCCGACGTCACGAACAACATCGGAAGAACCTAAACAACACAATAATGATACTTGAACCCGCCAGGTTCAACCTTCGCCTCCAACAATTTATAAATTAAATGCAACACATCATGAACACATGAATTAAATCAGCGGAAGTCTTTATAAGTAATAGCCATCAACGTGGCAAACACCCATTAAGTCGTACGAGACTTTTGAAAATCTACCCACAATTCTGACAACTATCTATGGACCTTCTAAGAGGCATAACAATCGTCAAACTTCGGGACGCAGCCCGGAAATCTAGAATAATAAATGAAACAGGAAGTGTCCCACGAACAAGGATGTGGGCTCACCGAATCCACAGCAGTAGCAAGTCCTCTTAAGCGTCGAAAGTATCACAAACCTGCTCTTCTTCGTTACCTAACATACCATCAAAAACAACAATGGTATGCCTGAGTACTTTCGTACTCAGTGAGTGCCTCGGGACAACAAGTGTTATGAAAATAAAATATAATGATATATAAAGAAATCAGTTCTGAAAAGATAGCATAAAAACAGTCATTCCACTTTGTGATTCTCAATATCATTTGTTAAACAGTTTACAAAGCCATTTATCAATATAGAAACAAGTATTCAACATGTGTATCTCCATAAGAATTATCAAAACCGATTATGAAGTCTTTTGTTAAGTTACAACTTTTAATTATGCCTTTCAAATTGATCATGATTGTCAACAACAGTTCTATGAGAGATTACGAATATTACACACACCAACACAAGCCGAAGAATCAATCACATCGAGGGGATGACCGTAGGGTTCCCTTGTCACAACGCACCACACCAAATTACAAAGTCTCGATGACCACTCATCCTCCCAAATGGCTAGGCATAAACACACCGGAATATGAAATCCCCGGTGACCACTCATCCTCCCGAATGGCTAGGCGTAAGCACACCGGAATATAAACCTCGGTGACCACTCATCCTCCCGAATGGCTAGGCGTAAGCACATCGGAATATGAAATTCCCGATGACCACTCATCCTCCCGAATGGCTAGGCATAAGCACACCGGAATATGAAATTCCCGGTGACCACTCATCCTCCCGAATGGCTAGGAATAAATACATCAACAGAGTTCATAGCTTAAAAGCCAAATTACAATTCATCTTAAAGCAGTCACATCACCATTTACCATTAAGGTTCGTTATGCCATATCGTAAAGATAAATCATTCCAATCAATGTTTTGAAAACATACAACTTCTTTACAAAGATTTCCATGTCCTAATTCACCAATGGGAATGTCATTACCAACTCTTAACTAGCATTACTAAGCATCTCTCATAGAGGAAAACATTCATAATATCTTATACATAAATAGAGTTTATTACAATCTAGGTTTAATGTGGGTTTGTCCCCTCACACACATTAACCACCATTTAAAACATGAATTAGAGTTCAAGGAACATGAAAAGATTGCTTTTCATTTGATTCATTAAAGGATCTTGAAATTAAATCCATCCTGAAATTACTTCCAAAACAGCCCACTATACCTTCGGATGCCAATGCTTGTATACACTTCTTTATTTCCGTATATCCATAGTATAACAACAACACAATATAAAACAGCCCCAAAATACACGAAAATCATATAAAACAGTCCCAAAATATATCGTCACAAAACAGCCCGGTATACGCTTTGTATAAAATATATTCATACACTTTATTCTCTCAATTTCAAGAACAACAACTTATCAACCATTATTTTATATCAATATCCAACTAATCCTATCCATTTAATCATACCAAAACAGCCCACAAATCCTTTGATATCCAAAAATTATAACCGAACTTCCAATGTCATTTTCTCTATTCTAACTCGTCAAATCTATCAATGATAAGGATAAAAACATCATTAAAATCTTAGACATACCTTATATAAGCATCCACCACGAAAACAACCTCCCCCAAGTTCAAGTTTTAGCTTAGAACGACGGCAACAACTTGTGCTACACTTTATCCTTCACGAGCCTCGGGATTCGGGGCCTTGAACTTGATCGATTCTCCACTTTATCTCTCTACTTCTCCTCTCTCTCTCTCTCTAAAAATTCTGAACCTTTGGTAGGGGAAATGTGGCTGCTAGGGCAGATCATTTCCCTTAAATACTAAGGGAAATGGGCCTGACCCGGTTTTGAATTGGGTTGGGCCAACAACTTGACCTTTCTGTCTTAAAACGTCCATATCTCCTTATCCCGATATCACATGGAGGCCCACGACCTATGGTTGGAAAGGTATTTCAATTATCTACAACTTTTGTTCTTTGCGTTTTCCCAAATTCCCAATAAATAATGGGGTTATGGCCTCCCGAAGTCAGAATCATCTGAAAACGTACTGTTTTCACTGTGTTACGCCCCCAAGGGACGGTCCGTAACTCGTGTTACGGCCCGTAACTTGGAGCGTAACACTGGCCAAATTTCCAGTGAGGTTCTGGAAATTTTTGGGACGTTACGGCCCCAAGGGACGGTCCGTAACTCGTGTTACGGCCCCAAGGGACGGTCCGTAACGCAGACCAAATTTCCAGTGCGGACAGGCTTCAGTAAAACGGTCATATCGTTTTGTACACAGCTCCGTTCAAGACCCATAATATACCGTTGGAAATCTCTTTCAAATATCTAAAACTTGTATTTGAGGAGGTTTTTTCCAAAATTCTTAACAGATTTTTACGAAAATCGCCCAGAAGACAGACCTACCAAAACTTAGGCGAATTTAAGAGCCCTCAAGAACTTCAATTGTTGGTTTGACTTCTAAACGACCATTCTCCACCCGAATTCATCGAGAATGGTTTCATATAGATAAAATATCATCTTAACACTAGATTTTTACATATTCACACCTAGTTCAAATTTACGGGGTGTTACAGCCTTGCCTTCTCTTGACAAACTTTCTCCCCCTACCTCGAATGTCTTTAAAATCTTAATTAGGGTCATCAAATGTTATTTCTTACTTATCAAAACACCGTATACGTCGTGCCCCTTGTTAGTCTATTTACTGTACGTTAGCAGAAAATTTTCGAGGTGTAACATTTTCCCCCCTTTTGGAACATTCGTCCTCGAATGTTAAGCACTCGGGAGTTCTACGAACATTTCGCCAGAGTTTCCCCTGTAATATGGCACTACCATCCTGTCACAACAGCCGACAATAACATTGCCTCACAGGGCCACAACATAATAGCAATACAAGTTGGCCACACACGACCCATATGCATAAAAAGAAACATACATACCTCATAATTTTGATGTTTCATCATAGATCTTTTCTGGGGGCTGAAATAGGTGTGGATATTTGGATTTCATACTCTCTTCTTCTTCCCAAGTCATTTCTTCTCGATTTTTATTTGTCCCTAAGACTTTAACTGAGGCCACTTCCCTATTTCGAAGTCTCCGTACTTGCCTGTCTAATATGGCAATGGGCACTTCTTCATAGACTAGCTTTTCTGTCACTTGAATATCATCTATTTGGACAATCCTCGTAGGATCTCCAACACACTTGCGGAGCATTGAGACATGGAAAAATGGATGGACTGATTCATGTTCTGGAGGCAAGTCCAATTGATAAGCTACTTGACCCACTTTGCGGATAATCTGATAGGGTCCAATGTATCGAGGACTTATGTCACGACCCAACCCCGTAGGCCGTGACTAGTGCCCGATCTGGGCACCCGAACCCATCTATCAAATATTATCTCAAATTCTATCAACTCATTCTAGAATATGGCGGAAGCCGACAAGGCTTTATTTTAAATTTAGGTAATTTCCAGAAAAATTTCGGCAGAGTTTCCTTTGTTTTACGGACTATCCAATATACCCTGCACGCAGAAAATACCAACAAAAGCCACACAGGGCTAACCAAGCAATATATAAACATATGCGGACCGGCCGCCTCGGCGTATAGGATCGCCCAAACAACATATGCGGACCGGCCGCCTCGGCGTATGGGATCGCCCAAACGACATGTACATACATCCATACAGAAAGACCCTAACCCACAAACATGTCCACAGACCTCTAAACAGACCGACAGAATCATATGACGGGACAGGGCCCCGCCGTACCCATGAACGAATATATTCAAATGCACTAATAAATATATATACCAAAAGTATAAGCTCCGGAAAGAGAGGAGCACTCCGAATATCAGAAAGGGTGTCCTAAACAGGTGGATCACCAGGCTGTGCGTCCGTACCTGCGGGCATGAAACGCAGGCCCCGGAGAAGGGGGTCAGTACGAAATATGTACTGAGTATGCAAAGCAGAAGGTACAGAAATAAATCTGAACAATAGTCGAATCAGATATATAGAAAATAATACATATCAAAAAAAAAATATCAAAATGTTTATTTCCAAAGTAAAAATTATGCATAGGGCACAGGAAAATGTGGTCGCCCGCCTGTCGATGGCGCCACAACACAGCATAACACCAGAAAGTTTCAAATCTCCGAATCCCCATCACACATCACAACACAGCATAACGCCAAAAATAGCATAACGCCAAACATAAGTGGAACCCGGCCCTCGAGCGAGGAGCACGGTGAACCATAATCACAGCATAACACCGGAATGTATCACAAAGCGCACGACAACAGAACCGGCCCGGGAACCGGTGAACGATATCACAGTAGGCACGAGCGGAGTAGTGAGGAATCATATGCATAAAATCATTATTATAAATCTGAAGGATATGTAAAATAGTCATATTCGAAATCAGAATAATAATTATCACTTTTTGTTTCAAAGTTGTCGAATTTACAAAAAGGGCGTCGCGAGACCCACGGACGAGTATAGACCCGAACTGAGACCGCCTATGAAAAACATACTCATTTTATATCATACAAACTCCTACGAAAATTTCAAAGCAATCCGAGCTTTTCTGAGGAAATTATGGGCGTTTGAAGTTTTGGAATCGCTAAAGAATGAACTTTAAAACAAAACTTAGCTTTCATGTAATCTTTACAAATTATGGATTCCAAGAACATAAGGATCAATGTTTTGCCTTGACAAGGAAAGGATACCAAAGAACAAATGCGATTCATAAACATGCTCGGATTGTGAGAATAGAGTTTCCTCGAGTCTTATATCATAGCCTATTTTAACTAATGCATGCCGAAGAAGGAAGATTACTTTACATACCTCAAACGCTCTCCAATACGATCCAAAATCAAGCTAAATCCAACCTATGATTCGGGCTGCCCACGATCTATAAACAAGCCATAAAATGCCAAACATTAGCTAAAGACGTTTTGGGCATTAAATTCCAATTTCGCCCTTAATTCTAGAGAAATTTGGGCAGCATTTCCCCTGTAAATAGGTGTTATAGCCCGTATTTTGCACATTTGGATATTTCAAAGTCGTCGTGGAAAGTTAAAGGCGAGACCATTTTCAAAAAAACATTTGTGCACAAGTTAGTTATGAATATCATTTATGAATATTATTGGACGGAAATATTGAGAAAGGTTAAGGGCAAAAAGGAGAAATTTCAAAATGGTAAATGGTAATATTGAGGAAAGTCGAGGGGAAAAATGGGAATTTCACAAGGCATTCAAGAAAGTTCTTGAGGGACCAAAGTGTACATGGTAAGATATTAGGTCATCTTTTATTCTAAGAAAAATTCAAAAAAACAAAAAAGGGGGGGAATTCTCTAGAGAAAGAAAGGATGGCCAAGTGTCCACATTCTTACTTAAGGGGCCTAAGTGTATATATAAAGAAGTGGTGGCTAAAATGAAACAAGTAAGTCATCTTTTATTTAAGAGAATTCAAGAAAAAGGATGAAAGCTCTAGAAGAAGAAAAAAAAAATGAATAAAGAGAGCATGTGCTTCTCACATGCTTGAAGAAGCCAAGTATATATATAGATAGGAGAGGTCATCTTTTTAAATCAAGAAGTTGTAGAGAAAGGAAAAAAAAAATATAGAAGAAGAAGAAAGAGGAGAGGCCAATTCGGCCAAGAAGGAGGAGAAAGAGAAGACCAAATATCTTGCCCCAAAAATTTATTTCTCATAGTATTTCTACTAATTCAAAGATGCTCTCCAACATGGTATAATTGTTGAAGCAAGAGAATTATTCTTTGGTGCAAAACTCCAACCTTAGCTAAGTTGAGAAGTTGTGAAGGAAAGGTAAGAATTCATCTCCTTGATTGTGTTATGAATGGTTTGGTATGTTGTAGTATGTGGGAAAGAATAGAATTCATAAGAAAATATGGATGTTGAAATTGTAGCCGAGCATGGTGTGTGTGTGGCCTTGTATGTGTTGTTGAATGTAAGTATAATGAACTAAATTTATGTAGTAGGTTGGTTGTTGTTGTAATTCATGAAAAAAAAATGAAAATCCATGGAAATATGCATGATGTAGTTGTGGCCGACTAAGGGGCTGTTTTGGTAGCTATGGTAAATTGATTTTATTTGATATTCTAGTTGTTGTTAATGTGGATTCTATGATGAAAATGATGGTTTGGTAGTTTGAAATGAAGTCGTCAACGTGTAGATTGTTGTTGATTGAAATTGGCCAAGATAGATTCTCGGGGACGATGTATTTACAGGGGAAATGCTGCCGAAATTTCGGCAGACAAATGTTACTTTAAAATCCCACTTCTAAATGCTCTAATTAAGGTTTGGTAAATGTGACCAATTTGTAGATTTTGGTGAATTTGGACCTTGAGTTTGGAGAAGCAAAAGGAGCGGAAAAGGTATGTAAGGCTTCACCCTTCCTTCTTTGGCATGTCTTAGACATAATAGGTCGAATACGAGCCTCGGGGACAACTCTATTCTCGGGAATCCGCGCCTAAAGTTTCCCTTTTTTCATTCAGTAGAATTGAATTAAAAAGTGTGCAAAATGTTGGAAGAATTTCCTAAACCTCTAGAACTCGCATAAATAGGACCCGACTACCCTAAAACCCTCACAAGTAACGCCATGACATGTAACATATGCAAATTTGGTATGCCACCTCATTTGATCCGAGGTGGGCCCACTGGTTCCCGGATTTACCTTATTGTTCCGCTTGACTTACTTTGAAGCTGAATCCAAAAGAAACCTTCGATCCTTATTCCATTACCAAATGACAAGTACTGTACCTATCCCAACGAGAATACTTCCATGACGATAATGATAACGATGATGTCAGAAAAGAGAATATGCCTATGATAAGTACGACAAGAATGATTCCACGACTAAGAGCCTTGAGCTAAAAATCCAATGTGAATATGAAAGTGTTATACTAGTTCTTGAACCTTAATTTTATTCCGTAGCTATGACACTAGTTTCTAAAAGACTTCAAAACATATGAATCGGCGGTTATAATGTCCATGATTTCATTCTATGCTCTCTCTTAAGGCTATTTTCCGTTGGTAGTCTCGCCTTAAAATACTCGTTCCTTCAAGGTGAGACAAAGTGACCATGATTATTCCATAATGTAATCGGAGGTCACCGACCTTACGTCACTCCGATGGACACATGACTTTCTTTGGGCTCTCATGCATGCCAATTGTATGACATATGTATATGAATGTGAATATGTATATGTATATGTATATGGGGAAAGAGGAAGGGCCACTGTTATACCACCACCTGATTCAGCTGGATTTCGTCCCGGACGCGGGATATGGGAGAGCCGGATACGGCGTCTGTATATGTGATATATATATAATATGTTGGGACACTGTTGGGGAGGGGGGTGGGAGAGCCGATGTACTCGGCGTCTGTGAATGTAAATAAAGGACACCGTTTTCTGAAATGCTCTATTTTCTGTACATGTAAATAAGAAGCACCGTTTTTCTGAAAAAGAAACTAAGCATGCATGGCATCCACAGAAAGGCATTCATATGTACAGGTTACTTCTGTTCCAAGATAAGCTCCATATGTCTATTCCGTTATTATTCATACTGCATATTCCTTTATTATGTCACTATTCATGCCTTACATACACAGTACATTACTCGTACTGACCCCTCTTCTTCGGGGGCTGCGTTTCATGTCGCGCAGGTACTCACAGATGATTAGAAGACCTTACTAAAGATGTTCCAGCGGAGATGGCGAACTCCACTTGTCCCGGAGAATTGCCAAGTCCAAGTATATGCTATGATGTTATGTTCTATGTTAGAGACTTTGCAGACAAAGCAATGGGTATTGGGTTGTCAGTCTGTAAGCGGCTCCAGCAGCCGATGTGCTATTATGTTTTATGTCACGAGTCTTACATGATGTAAGAGCTTACTTATGAAAAGAAAAAAATATATATTGGAGAGCTTACTATGTATTTCTTTCTTTACTAATTCAAGGGTTTCTATGCGTAACAAGAGTCAGCGGGTTCGCCCGGCTCCAGATATGGGGTCGGGTTCCCATCACACCCTAGTAAAGTCAGGGTGTGACAAAGTGGTATCAGAGTAGGTCGGTCTAAGGGGTTGTCTGCAAAGTCGTGTCCAGTAGAGTCCTGTTTATGAGTGTGAAGCCGGCCACATTTATAAACAGGAGGCTGCGGGGCATCTAGGAAATGTTGACCTTCTTTCTGTCTTAGATCGTGCGATAGAGCCAAGTCATAGGCAATAAGATTCCTTATACTAACTGTCGATTTTCGCAGACGCCTAGTGGCGACGAAAGAAGACAAGTGACCAGATGGCAAGTTACAAAGGTAAGCCTGGATAATTGTTCTGTTACTTGGAACTGGAAGTTCTGATGGCTGAATATGTCATATAGCCGCGTGTTCTGTGAAGTACTGTCGGTACTTGCTACGTACGGATTTGGAAAAGTAAGAATGGAAAAGGAGGTCTGTCAGAATAGATACGCCTAGTAGGAAGAGACGGGGGCAGAAGATACTGTAAACAGGTAATAAGTGAGATGCGTTGTTTCAGAAAGGTTATGGATTTGGGCGTGGCAACGAAGGTGAGATCGCTACCATCGGGAATCTGGAAGTCTAGGACAGGAGGTAGCCATACACACAGGCGGAAGATGAACATCGGGAACCAAAAGGGTAAAACCGTAATTGTGAAAGAAGGACGCGTTAAGAAAGTGCCTGGGAGCCTGTGAAACCTCGACTCGCTCCAAAACATGTAATAAAGGTTATGTGAAGAAGCGGACGCGAAAATAGCGGCATTAAGGCACTGAGTTTCAGTGAAGCTTTTGGGTTAAGCGTGCTCAGGTGAGAGCAATTTCATGATGGGTGACCCCTTGGGAAGTTGGCAAGAAATTCTATAAATTGAGACATAAGGGACAAATGAACAGCTAGGGTAGTCTAAGGAAAACTAGAGTGTATGGGATGATTAGAGACCATAGGAAGACGCGTAGGACGAGGCAAACTAGATCGGTGAAGAGGCAGAAAGTGCATTATAGCTCGGGAATTAGGATAGGCTTGAATAGTGGTTGGAAGTATTTGGTGGGCTAGTTGATAGTAATTATATATATATATATATATATATATATATATATATATATATATATATATATGTATAAAGGTGTAGCGTATTCTATATATGATCGTATCGGAGGACATGTGACTCCCAGCGATCGGAGTTACGGAAAAAGAGTCATTGATCACGCAAGGGTACCGAAGTTCGAAGGGGTACCAAAGATCGAGTGACAGCAGGAATAAATGATGAAGGCGTTACTAGGAAAATTGGTATCATCTCCACTACAAGTCAAAATGGAAGAATTCTAGTGTGACGAAAATTGGAAAGAAAAGATTGAGCAAGTGGAAAACAAAGAGATCAAAGTATCGGAAGGAGGTGAGAGGTAAAAAACCTCAAAGAGATGAGGGATAAGGGATAGACCAAGATTTCATAGAAGGACTGTTGGCATATAAGGAGCCCCCTAAAGGGGGGGGGGGGGGAGGCCATATTATAGTAGACCTAAAAAGGAATTGCAACACTATCAAGTGTCAGCAAAGGAAATCTATTAGCTTGGAATCAGAGTTTAAAATATGTCGGCGTGTCGCAAGAATACTTGGGAGTAGAGTAGAAGCGAAATAACAATGAGTATACTAAGAGATAGACCTGAGGATAAAGAAATAGCCTACGACTACATTGAATCGTTAAGTAAGGATTGCGTACTAAGACATTGCTTCCGTTAAGGTGCAGTGACGAGACAATACTAGAAAAGGAAGGACCCGGAAAGAATAAGGATAATGAGGTGACACAGTGAGTTAGAAAGACCTATGACATGGAGCAATGACTCATGAATGGTCAAGGAGTTCGATTATAAGGAAAATAAGGTAAATGATAAGGAACGGGCATAATGGAAATAACAGCTATAAAAGAAACCCATGACATGGAATGAGGACTCACGTAAGGATCCAGGAGTTTGATAGTAAGGAAAGTAGGATAACATATATGGAATGGACATGGAGGAAAGGGCAACTATAAAGGAACCCCCTCTCGAAGTGCTACAAGACCCCACAAAGTCAGTTGAACATTCGAGGACGAATGTTCTAAAGGGGGGGAGGATGTTATAGCCCGTATTTTGCACGTTTGGATATTTCAAAGTCGTCGTGGAAAGTTAAAGGCGAGACCATTTTCAAAAACATTTTTGTGCACAAGTTAGTTATGAATATCATTTATGAATATTATTGGACGGAAAAATTTTGAGAAAGGTTAAGGGCAAAAAGGAGAAATTTCAAAATGGTAAATGGTAATATTGAGGAAATTCGAGGGGCAAAATGGGAATTTCACAAGGCATTCAAGAAAGTTCTTGAGGGACCAAAGTGTACATGGTAAGATATTAGGTCATCTTTTATTCAAAGAAAAGTTCAAAAAAAAGGATGAAAGCTCTAGAAGAAGAAAAAAAAAATGAATAAAGAGAGCATGTGCTTCTCACATGCTTGAAGAAGCCAAGTATATATATAGATAGGAGAGGTCATCTTTTTAAATCAAGAAGTTGTAGAGAAAGGAACAAAAATATAGAAGAAGAAGAAAGAGGAGGGGCCAATTCGGCCAAGAAGGAGGAGAAAGAGAAGACCAAAAACCTTGCCCCAAAAATTTATTTCTCCTAGTATTTCTACTAATTCAAAGATGCTCTCCAACATTGTATAATTGTTGAAGCAAGAGAATTATTCTTTGGTGCAAAACTCCAACCTTAGATAAGTTGAGAAGTTGTGAAGGAAAGGTAAGAATTCATCTCCTTGATTGTGTTATGAATGGTTGGTATGTTGTAGTATGTGGGAAAGAATAGAATTCATAAGAAAATATGGATGTTGAAATTGTAGCCGAGCATGGTGTGTGTGTGGCCTTGTATGTGTTGTTGAATGTAAGTATAATGAACTAAATTTATGTAGTAGGTTGGTTGTTGTTGTAATTCATGAAAAAAAAAATGAAAATCCATGGAAATATGCATGATGTAGTTGTGGCCGACTAAGGGGCTGTTTTGGTAGCTATGGTAAATTAATTTTATTTGATATTCTAGTTGTTGTTAATGTGGATTCTATGATGAAAACGATGGTTTGGTAGTTTGAAATGAAGTCGTCGACGTGTAGATTGTTGTTGATTGAAATTGGCCAAGATAGATTCTTGGGGACGATGTATTTACAGGGGAAATGCTGCCGAAATTTCGGCAGACAAATGTTACTTTAAAATCCCACTTCTAAATGCTCTAATTAAGGTTTGGTAAATGTGACCAATTTGTAGATTTTGGTGAATTTGGAGCTTGAGTTTGGAGAAGCAAAAGGAGCGGAAAAGGTATGTAAGGCTTCACCCTTCCTTCTTTGGCATGTCTTAGACATAATAGGTCGAATACGAGCCTCGGGGACAACTCTATTCTCCGGAATCCGCGCCTAATGTTTCCCTTTTTTCATTCAGTAGAATTGAATTAAAAAGTGTGCAAAATGTTGGAAGAATTTCCTAAACCTCTAGAACTCGCATAAATAGGACCCGACTACCCTAAAACCCTCACAAGTAACGCCATGACATGTAACATATGCAAATTTGGTACGCCACCTCATTTGATCCGAGGTGGGCCCACTGGTTCCCGGATTTACCTTATTGTTCCGCTTGACTTACTTTGAAGCTGAATCCAAAACAAACCTTCGATCCTTATTCCATTACCAAATGACAAGTACTGTACCTATCCCAACGAGAATACTTCCATGACGATAATGATAACGATGATGTCAGAAAAGAGAATATGCCTATGATAAGTACGACAAGAATGATTCCACGACTAAGAGCCTTGAGCTAAAAATTCAATGTGAATATGAAAGTGTTATACTAGTTCTTGAACCTTAATTTTATTCCGTAGCTATGACACTAGTTTCTAAAAGACTTCAAAACATATGAATCGGCGGTTATAATGTCCATGATTTCATTCTATGCTCTCTCTTAAGGCTATTTTCCGTTGGTAGTCTCGCCTTAAAATACTCGTTCCTTCAAGGTGAGACAAAGTGACCATGATTATTCCATAATGTAATCGGAGGTCACCGACCTTACGTCACTCCGATGGACACATGACTTTCTTTGGGCTCTCATGCATGCCAATTGTATGACATATGTATATGAATGTGAATATGTATATGTATATGTATATGGGGAAAGGGGAAGGGCCACTGTTATACCACCACCTGATTCAGCTGGATTTCGTCCCGGACGCGGGATGCCCGGACGCGGGATATGGGAGAGCCGGATACGGCGTCTGTATATGTGATATATATATATAATATGTTAGGACACTGTTGGGGAGGGGGGTGGGAGAGCCGATGTACTCGGCGTCTGTGAATGTAAATAAAGGACACCGTTTTCTGAAATGTTCTATTTTCTGTACATGTAAATAAGAAGCACCGTTTTTCTGAAAAAGAAACTAAGCATGCATGGCATCCGCAGAAAGGCATTCATATGTACAGGTTACTTCTGTTCCAAGATAAGCTCCATATGTCTATTCCGTTATTATTCATACTGCATATTCCTTTATTATGTCACTATTCATGCCTTACATACACGGTACATTACTCCTACTGACCCCTCTTCTTCGGGGGCTGCGTTTCATGTCGGGCAGGTACTCACAGATGATTAGAAGACCTTACTAAAGATGTTCCAGCGGAGATGGCGAACTCCACTTGTCCCGGAGAATTGCCAAGTCCAAGTATATGCTATGATGTTCTGTTCTATGTTAGAGACTTTGCAGACAAAGCAATGGGTATTAGGTTGTCAGTCTGTAAGCGGCTCCAGCAGCCGATGTGCTATTATGTTTTATGTCACGAGTCTTACATGATGTAAGAGCTTACTTACGAAAAGAAAAAAATATATATTGGAGAGCTTACTATGTATTTCTTTCTTTACTAATTCAAGGGTTTCTATGCGTAACAAGAGTCAGCGGGTTCGCCCGGCTCCAGATATGGGGTCGGGTTCCCATCACACCCTAGTAAAGTCGGGTTGTGACAATAGGCTACCCCGAGAATTTAACTCGGCCGTATCAATCAACAACAACAACAACAACCAACCTAACAACATTAATAATCAATCCGAAAGGTAATACAACAATAATAGCTCTCTTTTCCATCATTCATCAACTTTCATAAATTCAATTCGACGACTTACCTTCAAGCCAAAATCGACGCTTATACGCTCACATACTAACCCGAACCCATACTAAAAACATTTCAAGACATTCTAAGCAATTTATAAAATTTTTCCAACAATCCATAAATTTTCCCAAGCTACTCGAAACAGCCCCTAACCGAGACAGCCCCCCTAACTTTTTCTTCATTTCCAAATCATGGTTCGTATCTACAATTTACATTCTAACAATGCTATTTTCATCAATACACAATTTACATTAAATGTACAACAACTTCCAAATCAGTCCGCAATATTTACAACATCAATTTGAGTCAATAAACTTTCATTTCCAACATAGAATTCATGGCGACGACGGCTAAACAATAAGCGATACTAATTCAATTCTTGGCACATAAGGTGACCCATTTTCGGCTAACACTACACATATACATATATGGATGATTCTCAATTGTTCTTCACCTTACAATGATCATAATCAACTAACTAGGCATTAATTCATAATTTCAATCACAACACAACAACACCCATTTACACGGCTCAAGCTCCACATACACAACTCACCTCCAACATTTCATATTTCATGATTTTCCTCCATTATAACATACTACAAGATACAAACAACCTTTATAACACAAAAGCAAGATCAACTCTTACCTATCCTCTTCAATTCCACAAAATGCTAGGGTTTCCAATGGATGAAAAATAATGGGTTGATCGCTCCAACGACACTCCCACGCTACTTAGGGACCTCAAAATAGTGGGTTTGTACCAAGGAAATAATTTTGGAAGAGCAAGAAATGGGGGTGGATTTTTCCTTGGGCTGGCCGAGAGCCCCCTTATTGTGGTGCTCTTCAATTCCTTCTTTTTTTTAAGAGTTGGAGTGAAGTGAAATGAAGTAGTCATCTTTTTAACAATGCAAGACTTAGTCAAGGGTGCCTTGGCCCACATAATGAGTTGTTCCACTTAGAAGATGACACTAAGTTGTGTGGGCACCACATGGAATTTGTGGATGACTTTCCACTTCAAATTTTATCACCTTTGGTCCCAAATTTTCCTAATTGTTCCATACCAATAAATTCATGCACAACTTACATCTCAAAATAAATTCGAAGGTCAAGAATCCCGACTTTGTATCCCAAAATAATTTTGTCCTTAGCTTATCATAAATAAATCCGGATTATTCCACTGTACAAAAATACGTGTTCTAACATCCTCCCCCCTTTAGAACATTCGTCCTCGAATGTCAGATTAACCTTACCGGTCATACAACAATTTGGGGGAGTTTCCATACTAACTATCACAACAATACAATCATTGATCAACGATTCATTTATCAAACAACATAGTCAAATAGAGAATTGGATTACATGTAGGCTCTGAAA
The DNA here is from genome assembly GCF_019175385.1 of Lycium barbarum. NCBI lineage: Eukaryota > Viridiplantae > Streptophyta > Magnoliopsida > Solanales > Solanaceae > Lycium > Lycium barbarum. Next base: position 59,818,926 of record NC_083347.1, on the reverse strand, counting down.
ATAAATGAGGATACTTCTTCTTCATATGCTCCTCAGCTTCCCAGGTCATTTCCTCTCGGTTATTGTTCCGCCAAAGCACTTTAACAGAAGCCATATCTTTGTTCCGCAACCTTTTTACCTGGCGATCCAATATGGCTATAGGCTGCTCCTCATAAGATAGCTCCTCGGTGACCTGAATATCATCTACAGGAAAGACTCTGGAAGGGTCACCAATACACTTACGAAGCATAGAAACATGAAATACCGGGTGTACCGCTCCCAAGTCAGCTGGCAAATCCAATTCGTAGGCCACCTTGCCTATTTTGCGAATAATAAGATAGGGCCCAATATATCTCGGAATGAGCTTTCCTTTCTTGCCAAATCGCATAACAGCTTTCATCGGTGACACTTTCAGGAACACCCAATCGCCAATCTGAAACTCTAACGGTCGACGTCACTTATCGGCATAAGATTTCTGTCGGCTCTGGGCTGCCAACAATCTTTCTCGAATAAGTTTCACCTTATCCACGGCCTGCTGGACCACATCTGGGCCAATCAACTCAGTCTCCCCAACATCAAACCAACCGATCGGTGATCTACACTTCCTGCCATACAAAGCCTCATATGGTGCCATCTGAATACTGGAGTGGTAGCTGTTATTATACGCAAACTCAACAAGCGGTAAATGGTCGTCCCAGTTACCCCTGAAATCAATAACACAGGCACGCAACATATCTTCCAATGTTTGAATAGTGCGCTCGGCCTGTCTGTCGGACTGGGGATGGAAGGCTGTACTCAGGCTCACCTGGGTCCCCAATCCCTCCTGAAACGATGTCCAGAACTTAGCTGTAAACTGGGCACCTCTATCGGAAATAACAGACACAGGAACTCCATGAAGTCGTACAATCTCCGTGACATAAAGCCTGGCATAATCCTCAGCTGAATAGGTGGTCCGAACCGGAAGAAAATGGGCTGATTTCGTCAGCCGATCAACAATAACCCAAATAGAATCATACCTCCGTGGAGTGCGAGGTAGACCTGTAATAAATTCCATATTAATGATCTCCCACTTCCACGTCGGTATCTCCATCTCCTGCAATAGCCCACCGGGCTTCTGGTGCTCAATCTTAACCTACTGGCAATTTGGACACTGAGCAACGAACTCTGCTATATCTCTTTTCATACCGTCCCACCAATATAGGCATCTGATATCATGGTACATCTTCGTCGACCCTGGGTGAACAGAATATCGGGCGTAATGTGCCTCGCCCATAACCTGTCGCCGCAACCCTGCAACGTCAGGTACACACAATCTGCCTCTCTGAAATAACACTCCATCAGGTGAAATCTCAAACGGAGTCTTCTCCTGTGCCAGCGCTGCGTCTCTGTACTGTGCCAGAATAGGATCCTCATAATGATGCCGCTTAATATCTTCTGTAATAGAGGACTCAGCAATACCTCGAACAGAAACCCCAACATCTCCAGAATCAGCCAAGCGAACTCCAAGACTAGCCAACTGATGAATATCGCGAACCATTTCTTTACTCTCTGATGGCACGTCTGCTAGGCTGCCCATAGACTTGCGGCTGAGTGCATCCGCCACAACACTAGCTTTCCCAGGATGGTAGAGAATGTCAACATCATAATCTTTCAGCAACTCTAACCACCTCCACTGTCGCAAGTTCATCTCCTTTTGCCTAAAGATGTACTGAAGGCTCTTATGATCTGTATAAATGTCAACGTGAACCCCATATAAATAATGTCTCCACATCTTCAAAGCATGAATGACCGCGGCCAGCTCCAAATTGTGAGTAGGATAATTCTTTTCATGTTTTCTGAGCTGCCGGGAAGCATAAGCTATCACCCTGCCGTGCTGCATCAACACACATCCCAAACCAATACCAGAGGCATCACAATAAATCACATACCCATCTGGACCCTCCGGAAGAGTCAGGACTGGAGCCGTAGTCAACTTCTCTTTCAGCAACTGGAAGCTACGCTCGCAAGCATCTGACTACTGAAACTTAGCTCCCACATCCGCAGCGAGCCGTCTTTCTTCCTCACAAATAATACCGGAGCTCCCCAGGGTGATGCACTAGGCCGAATGAAACCCTTCTCCAATAAATCTCTCAGCTGCTCTTTCAATTCTTTCAATTCTGCAGGTTCCATTCTGTACGGAGGAATAGAGATAGGCTGAGTGTCTGGCAACAGATCAATAGCAAACTCTATCTTCCGTTCGGGAGGAAGACCTGGAAGCTCATCTGGGAATACATCTACAAATTCATTAACCACTGGGACTGACTGAAGAGTCGGTGCCTCTGCCTCTAAATCATGAACACGGACCAGATGATAAATATACCCCTTTCTGATCATTTTCTCAGCCTTGAGGTATGAAATAAACTTACCCCTCGGCGATACTGTATTACCTGCCCACTCTATAACTGGCTCCCCTGGGAATTGAAATCGGATTATCTTCTTTTGACAATCAACATTAGCATAGCAAGAAGCTAGCCAATCCATACCCATAATCACGTCAAACTCAATCATATCTAACTCTACCAAATCCGCCTTAGTGCAGCGGCCACAGATAATCACGGAACAATCTCTATAAATCTGACTGGCTATAACAGAGTCCCCTACTGGTGTAGCTACCTCAAAAGGCTCTATCGGTTCGGATTCTATCCCAATTTTATCAGCAACGAGTGGAGATATAAATGATAATGTAGAACCAGGATCAATCAATGCATACACATCACGAGAGAAAACCAGTAATATACCTATGACGACATTAGGCGAAGCCTCCTGGTCCTGTCTGCTGGCTAAGGCATAAATGCGGTTCGAAGGACCGCTAAAACCCGAAGCTCCGCCACGACCCCTGCCGCGGCCTGCTGGTGCTAGAGTACCTCGCCCCGCAGGGCGCATCGCCACCGAGGCTGAAGATCAACCACCGGCTGACCCGGTAGACTGAGCTGAATTGCCTGTACCACCTCTAGCCGGACAGTCTCTCATCTGATGGCCCTGACGGCCGCAAACAAAGCATGCACCCGTAGCTCGGAAACACTCTCCCGGGTGCTGTCTCCCACAGTAGGAGCACAAAGGTCTGGGTGGCCTCATCTGACTGCTGGAACCTCTGTCCAACTGTGAACCTGAAGCCCTGGAGCTCGGGCCTGCCCCTGAATATCCGGCACCCTCAGATCTCCTGCGGGTAAACTGTGGGGGTGTACCCCGTGATGACTGAGAAGGATATCTGCTCTGCTGCTGCTGCAGAGGCTGTCTGCCTCGGAATTCTCCAGAATAGCCTGCGGATCTGGCCCTCTTGGGCGGCCTCCTGTCCCGATCTCTGCTGGAATAATCAGCTCTATGTCGGTCCTCCATACCCAGAGCATAAGCGTGTAGTCGGGCAATATCCATGTCTGTCTGCAATGCCACCGCCATACAACCATCAATCAAGTAGCGGTCTAACCCCATCATGTATCTGTGCATCCGATCGGCCATATCTGCTACTATGGCAGGTGCGTACCGGGCCAGAGAATCAAACTCCATATTATACTCACGAACACTCCGACCCCTCTGCTGCAGATGTAAAAATCGGTCAACCCGCGCCCGCCGTAACTCTGGGGGCAAAAAGTGGCGGGTAAAAGCAGCCACGAACTCGTCCCAAGTAGCTGGGGAAGCACCCTCACCCCTAGATAGCTCCCAGGACTCATACCAGTAAGCAGCGACATCCCGTAGTCTATGCGAAGCCAACTCAACAGACTCAGTCTCTGAAGCCCTGACCAAATCTAGTGAGCGTCGCATCCCCCGAATAAAGTCATGGGGGTCCTCGTCGGGCTTAGACCCGTAAAACTCTGGAGGGCCACATAATACAAACTCTCGAACCCTCAGGCTGTCACGCCTATCGTCATCATCATCATCTCTCCGCCCGCGTCTGCGAGCCTGTCCCGCTACCAGAGTGGTCAATAGCTGCACAGCCTCTCTCAGTGTCCTGTCCTCCGCCCCTGGCTGAGGAGCTGGAGGCGCGGGAGCTGGAGCCCCTGGAGCTAATGGTGAAGCTGCTCCAGACTCCTCTGACGATGAAGACGTAGCAGAGTCGGCTGGCCGGGACGTAATATCACACATCATCTGAGCAAGGGTCTGAGTACCCTTCTGAGCCCAGCTGGTCTCTCCTACTACGCCCATTTTCTTCGGGGCGGCCGTCGCCTTTTTCAGAGGCATCACTGAAAGAAAAACAACAATAGATCAAAACAGAATCATCCTAATAGCACAGCTATATCGCACGATCTAAGATTCAAAGAAAGGAAACATCCTAAATGTCCTGTAGCTTCCTGTTTATAGATGTGGTGCACAACACACCGATAAACAAGACTCTAATAGACATGGTCTGTAGACATTCTGAGGACAAACCGCTCTGATACCACTTCTGTCACGACCGAACCCCGTAGGCCGTGACTAGTGCCCGATCTGGGCACCCGAACCCATCTATCAAATATTATCTCAAATTCTATCAACACATTCTAGTATATGGCGGAAGCCGACAAGGCTTTATTTCAAATTTAGGTAATTTCCAGAAAAATTTCGGAAGAGTTTCCTTTGTTTTACGGACTATCCAATATACCCTGCACGCAGAAAATACCAACAAAAGCCACACAGGGCTAACCAAGCAATATATAAACATATGCGGACCGGCCGCCTCGGCGTATAGGATCGCCAAACAACATATGCGGACCGGCCGCCTCGGCGTATGGGATCTCCCAAACGACATGTACATACATCCATACAAAAAGACCCTAACCCACAAACATGTCCACAGACCTCTAAACAGACCGACAGAATCATATGACGGGACAGGGCCGCGCCGTACCCATGAACGAATATATACAAATGCACTAATAAATATATATACCAAAAGTATAAGCTCCGGAAAGAGAGGAGCACTCCGAATAGCAGAAAGGGTGTCCTAAACAGGTGGATCACCAGGCTGTGCGTCCGTACCTGCGGGCATGAAACGCAGCCCCCGGAGAAGGGGGTCAGTACGAAATATGTACTGAGTATGCAAAGCAGAAGGTACAAAAATAGTCGAATCAGATATATAGAAAATAATACATATCAAAAAAAAAATATCAAAATGTTTATTTCCAAAGTAAAAATTATGCATAGGGCACAGGAAAATGTGGTCGCCCGCCTGTCGATGGCGCCACAACACAACATAACACCAGAAAGTTTCAAATCTCCGAATCCCCGTCACACATCACAACACAGCATAACGCCAAACACAGCATAACGCCAAACATAAGTGGAACCCGGCCCTCGAGCGAGGAGCACGGTGAACCATAATCACAGCATAACACCGGAATGTATCACAAAGTGCACGACAACAGAACCGGCCCGGGAACCGGTGAACGATATCACAGTAGGCATGAGCGGAGTAGTGAGGAATCATATGCATAAAATCATTATTATAAATCTGAAGGATAAGTAAAATAGTCATATTCGAAATAGGAATAATAATTATCACTTTTTGTTTCAAAGTTGTCGAATTTACAAAAAGGGCGTCGCGGGACCCCACAGACGAGTATAGACCCGAACTGAGCCCGCCTATGAAAAACATACTCATTTCATATCATACAAACTCCTACGAAAATTTCAAAGCAATCCGAGCTTTTCTGAGGAAATTATGGGCGTTTGAAGTTTTGGAATCGCTAAAGAATGAACTTTAAAACAAAAATCAGCTTTCATGTAATCTTTACAAATTATGGATTCCAAGAACATAAGGATCAATGTTTTGCCATGACAAGGCAAGGATGCCAAAGAACAAATGCGATTCATAAACATGCTCGGATTGTGAGAATAGAGTTTCCTCGAGTCTTATATCATAGCCTATTTTAACTCAGGCATGCCGAAGAATGAAGATTACTTTACATACCTCAAACGCTCTCCAATACGATCCAAACTAAAGCTAAATCCAACCTATGATTCGGGCTGCCCACGATCTATAAACAAGCCATAAAATGCCAAACATTAGCTAAAGACTTTTTGGGCATTAAATTCCAATTTCGCCCTTAATTCTACAGAAATTTTGACAGCATTTCCCCTGTAAATAGGCTACCCCGGGAATTTAACTCGGCCGTATCAATCAACAACAACAGCAACAACCAACCTAACAACATTAATAATCAATCCGAAAGGTAATACAACAATAATAGCTCTCTTTTCCATCATTCATCAACTTTCATAAATTCAATTCGACGACTTACCTTCAAGCCAAAATCGACGCTTATACGCTCACATACTAACCCGAACCCATACCAAAAACATTTCAAGACATTCTAAGCAATTTATACAATTTTTCCAACAATCCATAAATTTTCCCAAGCTACCCGAAACAGCCCCTAACCGAGACAGCCCCCCTAACTTTTTCTTCATTTCCAAATCATGGTTCGTATCTACAATTTACATTCTAACAATGCTATTTTCATCAATATACAATTTACATTAAATGTACAACAACTTCCAAATCAGTCCGCAATATTTACAACATCAATTTGAGTCAATAAACTTTCATTTCCAACATAGAATTCATGGCGACGACGGCTAAACAATAAGCGATACTAATTCAATTCTTGGCACATAAGGTGAGCCATTTTCGGCTAACACTACACATATACATATATGGATGATTCTCAATTGTTCTTCACCTTACAATGACCATAATCAACTAACTAGGCATTAATTCATAATTTCAATCACAACACAACAACACCCATTTACACGGCTCAAGCTCCACATACACAACTCACCTCCAACATTTCATATTTCATGATTTTCCTCCATTATAACATACTACAAGATACAAACAACCTTTATAACACAAAAGCAAGATCAACTCTTACCTATCCTCTTCAATTCCACAAAATGCTAGGGTTTCCAATGGATGAAAAATAATGGGTTGATCGCTCCAACGACACTCCCACGCTACTTAGGGACCTCAAAATAGTGGGCTTGTACCAAGGAAATAATTTTGGAAGAGCAAGAAATGGGGGTGGATTTTTCCTTGGGCTGGCCGAGAGCCCCCTTATTGTGGTGCTCTTCAATTCCTTCTTTTTTTTAAGAGTTGGAGTGAAGTGAAATGAAGTGGTCATCTTTTTAACAATGCAAGACTTAGTCAAGGGTGCCTTGGCCCACATAATGAGTTGTTCCACTTAGAAGATGACACAAAGTTGTGTGGGCACCACATGGAATTTGTGGATGACTTTCCACTTCAAATTTTATCACCTTTGGTCCCAAATTTTCCTAATTGTTCCATACCAATAAAGTTATGCACAACTTATATCTCAAAATAAATTCGAAGGTCAAGAATCCCGACTTTGTATCCCAAAATAATTTTGTCCTTAGCTTATCATAAATAAATCCGGATTATTCCACTGTACAAAAATACGGGTTCTAACAACATAACTTTCCTTTCTTACCAAATCTCATCACTACTTTCATTGGTGACACCTTTAAGAATACCCAATCATCAATTTAAAATTCTAAGTCTCGTCGGCGGTTGTCCGCATAAGATTTTTGGCGTCTTTGGGCTATCGACAATCGATCTTGGATCACCTTGACCTTTTCTACTACTTTTTGAATTAACTCAGGGCCTATTAGCTGTACTTCTCCTATTTCAAACCATCCAATTGGAGACCTACACTTCCTTCCACATAAAGCTTCATACGGAGCCATTTGGATATTGGAATGGTAGCTATTGTTGTATGCAAACTCAATAAGGGGTAAGTGGTCATCCCAACTACCACCAAAATCTGGAACACCTGCTCTTAGCATATCTTCCAAGGTCTGAATAGTACGTTTGGCTTGCCCATCAGTCTGCGAATGAAATGCCATGCTAAGCTTTACTTGAGTACCTAGACCTTCTTGGAAAGATTTCCAGCACTTGGCTGTAAATTGAGCTCCTCTATCTGTGATAATGGATATCGGAATACCATGGAGCCACAAAATCTCCTTAAGATACAACCTTGCATAATCTTCTACTGAGTATGTGGTTCTAACAGGAAGAAAATGAGTTGCTTTCATCAATCTATCCACAATCACCCATCTAGAATCATACTTGCTTCGGGAATGAGGTAAACTCACAATAAAATGCATGTTGATCACTTCCCATTTCCAAGTAGGGATTTCCATTGCTTGCAATAATCCTCCTGGCTTTTGATGTTCGATTTTCACTTGCTGGCAATTTGGACATTAAGCTACAAATTCTGATTTGTCTCTCTTCATGCCATCCCACCAATATATTAACTTGAGATCATGATAAATCTTCGTTGCACCTGGGTGAATAGAATACCGAGAATAATGAGCTTCTTCGAGGATTCGATGACGTAATTCTGCAACATTCAGAACACATAGCCTGCCTCAGTATCTAAGAATTCCATCCATAGAAGTTTCCAATGGGGACTTCTCTCTTTCATGAAATGTGTCCCTATAATGGCTCAACTGAGGATCTTCATATTGACGCTCTTTAACTTCCACATTCAGGGACAAAACTGTGGGATTATTAATACCAATCCCTGCACTACCTGAATCAATTAAACGTACTCCAAGATTAGCTAGTTGGTGGAGCTCATTAATTAATTCTTTCTTCTCTGAAGGAACTTCACACAGGCTGCCCACCGATCGGTGGCTAAGCGCATCAGCTACTACATTTGTCTTTCCGGGGTGGTATAAAATACTCACATCATAATCTTTCAATAACTCTAACCACCGCCCCTGCCGCAGATTCAACTCCTTCTGTTTGAAAATGTGTTGAAGACTCTTGTGATCTGTATAGATATTAACATGCACGCCATACAAGTAATGTCTCCACAATTTTAATGCATGAATAACTGTAGCCAATTAGAGATCATGAGTTGGGTAGTTCTTTTCATGTTTCCGCAACTGCTTCGAAGCATAAGCGATGACTTTACCGTGCTGCATTAACACACATCCTAACCTAACACCGGAAGCATCACAATATACAACATAGCAATCTGGCCCTTCTGAGAGTGTCAAGACTGGAGCTGAGGTTAATCTGTCCTTCAACTCTTGGAAGTTGCATTCACAAGCATCATTCCACAGAAACTTAGCTGACTTTTCGGTTAGCTTCGTCAATGGGGCAGAAATAGAGGAAATCCTTCTATGAACCTTCTATAGTAACCTGTCAATCCCAGAAAACTACGAACTTCTGTGGGCGTCGTAAGCCTTGGGCAAGTCTTCACGGCTTCAATTTTCTGAGTATCAACTCGAATGCTATCATCTGAAATAACATGACCTAAGAATGTCACAGAATTCAGCCAAAACTTGTACTTTGAAAATTTAGCATACAATTCTCGGGTTCGAAGAATTCCAAGAAAAATACGTAAATGATCTGCATGTTCTTATTCTATGCGAGAGTATACCAGAATATCGTCAATGAATACTATTACGAATAAATCCAAGAGAGGACTGAATACATTATTCATCAAATTCATGAACACTGCCGGGGCATTGGTTAACCCAAACGACATCACCCGAAATTCATAATGGCCATATCTCGTTCTGAAAGCTGTTTTGGGAATATTTTCTTCTTTAACTCTCACTTGATGATAACCTGACCGCAAGTCTATTTTGGAAAACCACTTGGCACCTTGTTATTTATCAAACAAATCATCATTCCTTGGGACAGGATATTTGTTCTTTATCGTCACCTTATTCAACTGCCTATAATCGATACACATTCATAGGGAACCATCTTTCTTTCTCACGAATCGGACTGGTGCTCCCCACAGTGATGAATTGGGTCTAATAAACCCTTTCTCAAGCAAATCTTTCAACTGTGCCTTTAGCTCTTTCAATTCTGCTGGAGCCATTCGGTAAGGAGGAATAGAAATAGGCTTGGTGTCCGGCAACACATCAATAGTGAAATCAATCCCTCTTTCTGGAGGAAGGCCTGGAAGTTCATCTGGAAATACATCCGGAAATTTATTCACTACCTAAATGGATTGGAGAGTTGGCGACTTTGCTTCGGTGTCATGAACTCGGACTAAGTGATAAATGTAGCCCTTAGCTATCATCTTTCTTGCTTTAAGGTTGGAAATAAACTTACCACTTGGAGATGTTGTATTACCATTCCATTCAAACGCGTTCTCTCCCGGAAATTGAAATCGAACTACTTTCATTCGGCAATCAACATTAGCATAACATGAGGCCAGACAATCCATACCCATAATCACATCGAAATCTAACATCTCTAGCTCAACTAAATCAGCTTTAGTCTGGCGGTCGCATATCACAATTACACAATTTTTATACACTTGTCTAGCTATCACGGGATCGCCAACCGGAGTAGATACCTCAAAAGGTTTAATTAGCTCAGGTTTTACCCCAACACGACCAGCAACATACGGAGCAATATAAGATAGGGTAGAACCCGGATCTATCAATGCATACACATCATGGGAAAATATGGATAATGTACCTGTAACCACATTTGGGGAGGACTCAAAATCCTGTCGTCCGGCTAAAGCATACATACGGGGCTGAATGGCACCTGAAGTAGATGCTCCCCCTCTGCCTCTACCTCGACCTGCTAGAATCTGCGGAGTCTGCCCTACCGGACGCACTGAAGAGGAATTAGCCGCTGATCCTGTTGGCTGAAACCCACCTCTACCACTCATCAACGGGCAATCTCGCATCATGTGCCCAATCTGGCCACAGGTATAGCAAACATCTGAACCTTGGCGACACTGTCCGGAATGTAGTCTACTGCACTGGCCGCATCGCGGTACTGGGGTCTCCTCTGACAATAATCTCCCCCAAACTGAGGATCTGAAACTCTGGCCCTATCCTGAACGAAAGGAGTGATCAAATCTCCTACCTGCAAATCGTGGAGGCGCACTAGTCGCCGACTGGCCTGAGTGTCTGGGATATGTCTGCCTCGATCCCCCTCTATAATCACTACCTGCCCTCATAGATCTGGCCCTCTTGCTTTGCCCTCTACCACTATCACGATCACCCATTTGCGGACGTTGTTGTCCTTCTAAATTCTAGGCATGGGCTTGAATACGGGAAATATCCATCCCATCTTGCAACGAAGCCGTCAAGCAGTCCTTGAACAAATGTGGCCCGAAGCCACTCACAAATCGGTGCACTCTATCTCCCATGTCGGCCACCATAGTCGGGGCATATCTAGCCAATGAATTAAATTGAAGGGTATACTCCCGGGCACTCATATTTTCTTGTTTTAGATTCAAGAACCTATCCGCTCTAGCGCGGCGGACCTCGGGTGGCAAATAGTGGCGGATGAAAGCATTTACAAATTCTTGCCAAATGGGAGGAGGCACATTTTCTTTTCTTGATGATAGCCAATTATTGTACCATAATACCGCCACATCTCGGAGTCTATAAGATGCCAACTCCACAGATTCAGTTTCGGAGGCATGAGGCATGAATAATATTCAATGTCCTCAACATTTCATCAATAAAGCCTTGCGGATCTTAATCCGGCTTTGACCCGAAAAACTCCGGAGGATTCAAACTCATGAAATCACGAGCTCTGGTACTAGCTGCCCGATCACTTGGACCCGCATTCTGCCGCTGTGCCTGGGCGGCAACTAACTGCGTTAATAGATGAATAGCCTCGGTCATTTGTTGACCCGAAGTAGCCGGTGGAGGAACTGGAGGCATAGGAGCTGGAGCTGATGCCCCTTCCTATTCTTCTATAATAGGCGGAGTGGGAGAAGTATTAGATGGAGGCTCATTATGTGATTCGCCCTCTTCTACATTCATTGGCGGCTCTCTTTCTACCCGTCTTTTTATCGTAGTCTTGCCCTTCTGGGCGGCTGTAGCTTTTCCCTTTGGCGGCATTTCTGAAATCATAGTACACTATTAGGGAGGAGATACTCTTATAACACAGCTCTATCGCACGATCTCTTAAGATGAAAGATGGTCATTTTACCAAAATGCCCTATAGCCTCCTATTTATTAGTGTGGCGCACAACACACCATAAACAAGACTCTACTAGACACGGCTCGTAGACACTTCCTAGGATTGAACTGCTCTGATACCACCTTTGGCACGACCCGCCTAGGGGCCCATGACGGGTACCCGGAGCTGACTACCGAGCACCACATATACGTTTATATACATAAGCCCTCTCGGCTATCAAAATAATATATACAATGAGGAAAAACATGAGACCATATTACCCACAAATACGTATCTACGAGCCTCTAATGGAGTACTAGACACATGGACAGGACAGGACCCCGGCGTGCCCAATTATGTACACAAAATAATAAATCAAATAGTACCTCTGGAATAATGGAGTGCTCCTGTAAATCTGCTGATAGCTCCTATGGATTTGCACCGTCTCCCTGTCTACCTGTGGGCATGAACACAGCGTCCGAGAAGAAAGGACGTCAGTACGAACATTATATTGAGTATGTAAGGCATCAACAATAATAATACATCAATGAAATAAGGAGGCATCAAATGAGGAGCAATCTATAACTGACTATCAATTATAAAAGAAATAATGCATGCTGGCTTACTCCATAATCATCATCATATCATGTATGCATATATGTATAAGCTGTCCGACCATATAGGTACGGTGTGATAATCATTAGCCCGCGTCCAGGCCACCCGCGTCCGGGGTACCATCTCATATTGCCCACTAGTGATGTCTGCCCATGCCATCTAGACATGGTATGTATCCAGGCCATATAGGCGCGGTGTGATATCATCATGTACATCTCGTAGACTTACCATAATCTCATCATACTATTATCATAATGCATGCCTAGGAACTCAAAGAAAACTATACTTTATCAGGGTGACATAAGGTCGTGAACCCCCGATTCCGTTACGGAGCATTCATAAGCATTCTGCCTCACCTTGAAGGAATTAGCATATAAGGTGAGTGTATACAATGAACAACATCAAAGAATCGTAGTTACCATCATTAGCTTTGTAGAAACATCATATTTGTGAACTCTAGAATCTTTTGACTTAAGCTCATAATCATCATGTTCATAATATCTCTTATTTTTAACTCATAGGGCTATTCATGAACATAAACTCTTAGTTTTACGGAATGTAGGAAATTCGTCGAGAAGGATGGAAAATCATGCCATAAGATTCATGCCTTAGAAAGAAGGGACTAGCCTTACATACCTTTTCCTTTAGCTATTCTACCGCTTGATCGTTCTCCTTCAGTACTCACATCTTTACATTTAAGGGAGTTCGTATTAACATTAGCTAAACGATTATAATAACGTGTTTACTAAAGCTAGAGAAAATTAGGCAGCATTTCCTTTGTTTATACAACTTTCCTCATATCATATATCAACTCCCAAATGTTAATAATAACATTCATAATACCATCATCAATAACTTTTGTGAAATTCGTCATTATCCAATCCCCACAATTTCCTCTCAAGGTCATCCATAATCATGATCATAATACAACATTACATTCATTCTCATCTAATGTTTCTCTCATGCTCTTAACATCATTCATAACGTAATTACAATCACGACATACCAATATTGATGATTCACTCCAAACTACTACTAAAGAATGGCACTATTCTTGTATTCATAACCCATTTCTATATCCTTCTACAATCCCAAGTGTTTCAACTTTTCAATACCTTAAACAACATGAAAATACCATAAAACTTACCTTTGATAGTGTGGGAATCAGATTTAAGTGGAAATACTTCGCTTGAGCAAAACCCTAGTTCCACTTCCCATGAGATTTCTTGCCTTAGATGAACCCTAGTGAGTTTGTTGCACTTGTTTCTCTTGATTTGATGAAGTTGATCCTTAGTTTCACTTAGATTCTTGTAGATGAAGAGTGGAGAGCGTTCTCGAAGGTTCTTGAGTCGTGAAGAAGGGATGAGAAGATGGGAAATGAAAATAATGAACTTGGGTCCCTTATTTAAAAACATAAAATTCTGTCCCGATTGAATTATATGGACACTTATACGGTCCGTATAAGTGACCGTGAAATCACTTCAGCCACCATCCCTTTTTGTGACAATTATACAGCATTTTATATAGTCCGTATAAGTGACCATATAATCCCATCAGTGAGGGACCTTCACTGTGATGATTTTGCGGACCATTATACGAACCGTATAATTGGTCGTATAATCTGTCTCTTCTCTAATTTTATTCTCGTCACTTCGTTTGATCTCAAATCCTTATGGAATATTCTTGATACTTATTTATCACCTCATTAACAATCTAAGGGATGTTATAACTCTTCTCCAAAACATCATTAAATCATCATTAACTTGTTGCTCGTAGATCCTTTCCGATACATATCGTATGCCTTGCCTTCTCTTGGCAAACTTTCTCCCCCTACCTCGAATGTCTTTAAAATCTTAATTAGGGTAATCAAATGTTATTTCTTACTTATCAAAACATCGTATATGTCGTGCCCCTCGTTAGTCTATTTACTGTACGTTAACGGAAAATTTCTGGGGTGTAACAGATAGCCTGGAACATCCTACAGTCAAACTCCTGGATAACGTTCCTGCAAAGAAATATGAGGCTGTGTGGCATGCAACACAGCGCCCCCAGGTAAAGGGACGTCAGTACTAATAATGTATTGAGTATGTAAAGCATGATCAATAATATAATGAAAGCATAAGAAATAGCATAAGATGGACGAGTTATGAAATGAAAGAGCTAGGTATACCTCTAACGACGTTCGTTAAATTTACTTATCCTCTTTCTAATGGGAAACTTCCATTTCATGCAATTGTACGAATAGTAGTATCATACTCGACCATAGAGGTTCGATGTCTTACATATCCGGCCATAATAAAAATTGGTGTTATACGTACCTGGCCCAACCAAAGCCCGTTATCCGTACCTGGACCTACCAAGGCTCAGTGTCATCCCTAGAGTTCATCTTGTTATCATAATAGTTATCATTATCATCGCGAGAAAGGTTGTCAACAATATCAAGAGAATCTCGAGGATCATGAGCTTACAACATTTATAGGAATAGGAGTAGCGTAACTATCTCGTATAGACGCAAAATGAGGAAAGCATGCCTTTAGAAAGAAGGGTTATCCTTACATACCTCTTTGTCTCATTAACTCTATCGACTAAATGGTTCCCTTCGAAGCCGACGATTCTACATTCAAGAGAATTCGTACTAAGATTAGATAATTGATAATATACTTAAGCTTAGGCTAAAGCTAATAAAAATTAGGTAGCATTTTCTTTGTTTCTACAATTTCCTCCATATGACATAACAACTCCCAATCATCAATAACGACATTCATAATATTATAATCAATAACTTCGTCAAGTTCGACATTATCGAATTTCCACAATTCCCTACCAAAATGATTCATGACCATAGCTATGGCATAAAACCGTACTTGTTCTCATAAAATAAATATTTAACATCATTTTTATCATTTACAAAAATATTCCACTCATAACATCTCCAGAATCATGATTCATTTCAAACTACTATTCAACAATACCACTATTCTCATATTTGTAACCCATTTTGCTACTTTCTTCCATAATACAAGTCTTTCAACCATTCAATACCCTTAATAGCATGAAATGAACATAAAACTCAACTTTGATTATGTAGGAATGGGATTTCGATGAAAATACTTCACTTGGAGAAAACCCTAGCTTTAACTCCAAAGAGATTCTTGACTTCTAGCAACCCTAATGAGCACCCATACCCTTGATTCCACCAATTTTTGGTGTTTGATCTTTGATTTACCTTGGGTTTATGTCAATTAAATGTATGGAATCTTCTAGAGGTCTTGAGAGAAGTGGAGGAATGTAAAAATGAAAAATTAGAAGTGGGAACTTATATTTATACTTGGACAAATACTCAGCCCGACGGGACTTATACGGACCCTTATACGGTCCGTATAATATTATACGGTCCGTATAATAATATACAGTCCGTATAAGTGATCGTATTTCACCATCAGGGAAATTTCCTTTTCTGTAAGCTTATACAGACCCCTTATACGAACCGTATAAGTGGTCGTATATCTCCATTTTTCTGAAGTTAATCTCATCGTTTCGTTTGATCTCCAATCCTTATGGAACCTTCTTAGCACTTTTTTAACACTTCATTAACAATCTAAGGAGTGTTATAACTCTTCCTCAAGACATTATTAAATCAACATTAGCTCGGTACTTTGCAAACCTTTCCGAACACGACTTACATTTCACTTCCATCAACAAACTAGATTTCACATATTCATATGACTTCAAAAAATTATAGTATGCACTTTAAGCTATCTAATAATTCCCTTAATCTTGTAAGGATTTCATAATCACCTTAAGTTCACATTAGCCTACTCACAAGGCAACAAATCTGGAATTTCCGAGGTGTAACATTCTTCCCCCGTTAGAACATTCGTCCTCGAATGTTAAACTGGTCCTGTATAAGTATGCTGGTTATGTTGATCTTATGACGAATCAATTACTCTCCTATTATGTTGTACCTCTCCTTACTTAAATTAATATCATTCTCCACCTAACATCGGTTATTATTGAATTCCCAAAGAAAGTGGTCATAATTTAGCTACCTCCGTAATTGATTGCAACTTACTATATCCATCTACGTTTGAAGCTTAGGTCGAGTTTTTCTTGTTTTGAAGTCATCTTTTCAGTAACACTGCAGGGTATGAGCTTTTTTTCCCTTGGGTAGGTTTACCACCACATATTGGTTCCCCTTGTTTTCTCTTCTAATTCCTATAGGTCTACTTCCACTCTTCATTTAGGTCGCATAGTCCACAACGTACCTCCTTCTTGGAGTCATCTTTTTAATCCGCTGACATGCACTATCTATAACATTCCCTTTGAATAGTTGAAAACGAGTTTCCTTCTTAGAAATGACTCTCGATTTCAATACTGCATCGATTCCTCAGAAACATCAATTCGAGAGACATAAGTGAGTCACTTTCCTGATATGTTCCTCCTTGATACTCGGACTCGTCGATCCTTTTTCCTTGCTCGATAATCGTATTAAGCCTCACATGGTTTGCAAATCTCTTCCATTTCCTTTCTTCCATATGACCATGATAATGGTATTGATTTACGCCTGTAGAGTCTAGATAAATTCAATCCGAGGTGACTTGTCATAGGTGTCCATCGCCGACACATCAAAGGCCTCAACATTTTCGAGAATTTGCTAACCCTCTGCTAAACTGTTGGAAATTCTCTATGACCATAATGATACAAAATGAAAGTTCCAAGGCGTAATATTCTCTCGGAAAAAAAACCCCTTATTCAATGATCCTATAGAGTTCGCAAGTAAACTAACATGCCCCAGGGCTATCGTAGGTGTTGCGTCCAAATGCATAATCAAGTGTACGTGGTCGTACAAGTAATAAAGTGATTATATAAAATCGGATGTCGAATCCACAGCGACTTATGACCAATGTTTCATGAAAATAATCTATTGCTTACTATCTATGCAAGTGAAGAATAAAAGTGTTGGTTCTTTTATAACTAAATGCTAGTATGTAATTGACTAATAATGTATCCAGAAATTGTGCTTAGAACGTAATTGAGAATGGCTTTAATCATGATTTTAGAAATATTCCAGGGTCGTGGGTGATTCACCAATCCTATTGAGTCAGTCAAGTATCACACCTTAGCAACTTTGTTCACAATAGCTAATTAACCGGATAATTTGTCTCGTAGTAATCTTCCGAACCACTACTCGCCGATTCACGATAATTCTCCTCCTCTATTCCTATGGTATCGACTTATCAAGAATGCAATAAGAGCACGGTATATAATTGATTGCGGTAACTAAGTATATTCCTATCCTAGTCACAAATCCTAGCCCAACTTTTAGGGATTTTCAGATCACAATCTCATTACTTCTTCTCCAAATTAACAACGTCTCTCCCAAGCACGTATATCAATGAGTAAATAGAACTTAACTGTTGCGCAGACAATCAAGAGATTAAACACAGAAGTAGTGAAGAAATTTCATACGAACAAGCTACTAAGAATGAAATACTTGTCAAACGTCAATATTCATGGCTACGCCACAACCCTAGAATTTAAGTGTTTAGTTACACATGATTTGGTAAACGAAAGAAGAATTCATGATTAACATAGGGTTTTTATGAAAAGAAAAATAATAGAAGAGGAATAAAACCTAGAGAGAGTTTCACAAGTCTCAAAATTTGTCCAAGCCGTCGTTCTAATGTTAAAAACGGCTATTTATATGCTAGGGTAAATATGAGATAAGTTGGCCAAATCCCGATCTGAATAGGATAACTGACGCCTCTTGTGCGTTGGCTGTGCGTCGCATGACCAACGAATGATCTCCTTTACGTTCTTCTCGTGTGGCGCATAACCACCACATGGTCCTTCTAAGAGTCATGAAGGGTGTTTTTGTGCGCTGGCTGTGCGGCGCATGGCCAGCGCATGAGGCCCTTCAGTGGTCACATTTTGCCTTCAAGTGCTCGAACTTCCTTCGCAACGTTCAATCGACGTACACAGCCTCGGAATCACTCAAAACTGCCCGGAATCCCCTTCGTCGGTCCTTGTTGTACCTATTCATATAAACATACCAACATAAGCTCACATACAACAATTCGCATTCAAACTTGCGATGAAAGTGCTAAGAAGTAAAGTGTAAATGACACTAAATCTAGATATTTGTGCCAAATATCAACACCCCCCAATTAGACTTTTCTCGCCCTCGAGCAACCACTTATCCTACATTCCCTAGTACTTTACTTAGCCATGCCACTCAAATAGGTCTACATCAGAATTTGGTGGATATGCAGGTTTCGAAATTGCATTACCATACACATTGAGCCAATTCTTGACAATCATGCCACTGCTTCAAAACCACCATGTTCTTATGCTTCAAAATTTTAGCAACCAAACCTCTCAAGAAACGATACGTTCACAAACATGCATATGACTCCAGACACCACTCAAGACATAAAGGACCTGTTACTTGCCCGAGAGGGACTACTTCATCCGTCTCCTATTAATTATGTGTCCTCACCCAAAAGAGAGTTGTCCATATCTCACACAAGGTAAATGACTTATTTCAATGGACATAAGATGTAACAATATCGCTCACTCTCACAAAGAATATCCAATTCTCAAACATGACGAACCATAGGATTTCCCTTAGTGTAACCGTTCAGCAACTTAGAGTGAGGTGAATTTAGGATCACTTAGAACTTGTATGGTTGCAATGTAGGCTTAAGGGACGGGATGGGTAGGTTATATTTTAGAACATAGTGAATAACCTCCCTAAGCAGTTTTAATACCTTACAATCATAGTTTATTTCTGCACCATCCTTCATTACCCATAGCATTCACCCACATGCTACCCATTCTATCTTATCAACACCCATTCATTTTCTCAAGTTTAAGCATCCTCTTGTTTTTGACAGCCTAGTGGGAGACGACATTACGAATGCAGATGACAAACATAGACAGTTCCTGTTTTGCAGTTCTTTTTTTTATTTATTATTATTATTATTATTATTATTATTATTTCCCACTAACCATCATCTACCCTTCAGAAACACCCATAGACTTCATTTTTAATCTTCCCTTAACTTCACATCCTAACTCCAATTCAATAAGTAACCATTAAAAGTGCCTAAGGAGTAAAACAAGGATCAAATTGGGTCAATAAGAAGAATGAGAGTAGGCTAATTAGCTGTTGTAAAAATAAAGGCTAAAGGCTCAACGGGGTTGACTAGGGATATACATACTCAAAGGGTAGGCAAGCGACGTTTCAGACTTTGGCTAACAAAGAAATGCCTAGATCACTTCCTAAACTTCTCACTCAATTTTGCTTCACAAACACCCCGGGCAAGTTCTCGTCATCATTATCAAGCATGGATCATACCAGAGTTTGCTCACATCACACACAGCACATAATCAACACAAAACAGATTCATACAACCATCCAATCAAGCAACTATCACAAATCGTGCCAAGTGGGTCATACATGAGTCAATGCAGTCTACTACATAAATGTTTCGAGGTAGGTTGCCTATTTTTAAACATGTTTTTCTAAATATTGTCAAGAAAAACTCATGGTTTCCACATTCCACCTAACCTGAGCATTCGAGTGGTCTAACAGGCTTGACTCCTACGACTCTTCTAAAAAAAACTAAAAAAATCTAACTCACTTAAAAGGTCCCTCCTTAGGAAAGAACCGAAGTCATAAAAAAATCCAAGGGGGTGGACGGTGTGTGCCACTAACGAGGGACTCATGAAGCTACCAAGAAAATCTAACACAAGATTTTTTTTTTCTTTTTTTTAAAGACTCAGACACTATCAAAAAGAAAACCTATGGCAACTTGATCATCACCCTTAACCTCAAAATGTTGTTACAAGGGACGTATTTCCCACCCCACACTTAAATCATGCTTTGCCCTCGAAGCGTATAGATGAAAAATTTAAAAACAAAGTAAGGCAAGAAATACTCCCTGAGGCCCACTAGGGCCTAGTCCTCATCTTCATCATCCTCAGTGTCACACCCTAATTCCACTAGGGTGTGATGGGCACCCGGCCCCACATTCGGAGCCGAGCGAACCCACAGACCTATGGGACACACAACATCTTAGTAGACTTTTAAATCAAATAAAAATAAAATACATCATAACCTCTCAAAATATTCTTTTCGATGCTTTCCAAATCAAACAGAATCTGTGATCACATAGAATTTAACTCATAATACAAAATGACATATCAGCTGATGAAGCCGCTTATACAACTGACATATTATACCCACGACTCTATCTGCAAAGTCTCTAACATCAACCCAGAAAAACATACGTACAAACTCTAACTCGGCAGCACTCCAGGAGCAAATGGAGCTTGCCAACTCTGCTGGAACATCCTCTATAAAATCTTCACATCATCTGGGTGTACCTGCGCGGCATGAAACGCAGCCCCCGAAGAAAGGGGGTCAGTACGGAATATGTACTGAGTATGTAAAGCAGGAAGTATAATAAACAAAATCATAACCGGAACAGGATGTACAGAAAATGAGTGCAATAATCAGAATATCAGAAATGCTTACTCATATAACATAAATAATGCATGTCAAAACATACGCCATATCCGGCCCCATTATGGGACTCGGTGAACAGAACGTGGTCATCACCCCGTCACTGGCGCCACACACATCATACTCCAGAGTAGGGAATAGCTCCGTAACATATCATATCATATCAGAATGTGCACATATCATAACATATCAGATGGCCATATCATATCATATCAGAATATATGTACATGGCACAGCATACTTCACAACCCATGTACAGGTATACTTGCCCCCTCACATCGAGGCACGACGAACAATGTAGTGGAATACGCGTGATAACATATCCTGGCCCGAGCTCAGTGAAGGAAGTATTGTGGCATCCACGAGTAGAGTAGTGAGAAACTTATGCATCATAAAATATTTACAAGGACTCGACAGAATAATCCGAACGACAGGTCATTTAGGAAGGAAATCAAACGGTAGTCATGATACGTACCTTTCGGATGATACGACGGATTATGTCAAAACAAAACTTCTAAGTTCGTTTGTACATGTCAAAATATATCATAGGTTTCCATAGAATAGTTAAAACAATTTTTGATAATAATCGGAATAATAGTCAAAAGTTTCCTTTGAATGTCGCTCGAAAAGAAGTCTAATAGAACAATATAGAAAGGGTTAGGGAACAGTGGGCGCACCTCGGGTCAAGCCGAGGTGGCGTACATAAATTACTAACCTTAGGCTTTGTGGATTCGTTTGCAAAAAGTTCCGGGGCATTCCGAATTTGTTTGTGAAAGTTATGGACGTTTTAAGACGCAAGACTCCTTTAGAAGTAAAAGTTTTCAAACATATTTTTCCAACAAAACATAGGTTTATAATTCAATCTCATTGAATGTTTAAGGGCCGAATCTAAGCTCGGATTTCTAGGAATAGAGTTTCCCCCGAGGCTCGTGTCATAACCTATTATGACTAAGACATGCCAAAGAAAGAAAAGGTAGGGCTTTACATACCTTATTCGCTCCTTACGCTTATCCAAACTCAATTTCCAAACTCCTCCAAATCTACAAAAGGTCACAATTACCAAACTTTAACTATAAATCTTTAGGAATTCAATCTTAAATCAACATTTGTCTACAGATATTTGGACAGCATCTCCCCTATATATTCAACACTCCCGAGAATTTAACTCGGCCAAAACATCAATAACAATACCAACAGCAATACCAACAATATCAACAACCAACCCAAAACGCATTCTGACATAAGAAATCTTCCTTTCTACATAGCACATCAACTTTCAATCCAACTACGCACATTTAAACCAATATCAACGTTTACATATTCATTCACTAATTCAAGATCTTTCAAGCATAATTCAAAAACATTTTAAACAATATACAAAATTGTCCAACAATTCCATCAACCCATAGTCCACCCGAAAACTCCAACTTTCAACAAGGACATTCTCAACACCTTTTTAGCTTCCAAATTCATCAACTATCCTAACAACACACACATTAACAACATTATACTCATAAATAACGAAACGACACTAACATCACATTAACTTCCAAATCAGCCCATAACAATTCCAACATCAATTTAAGTTATCAAATTCTCATTTCCATCGTAAAATACATAACCACATCAACTAACATACTATATAAAAATTGTTCCCTCATCTCTACACATAACACACACACACGGCCCCATGTCCAACATCACAACTTCAACCAAAATCATCAAACTTTCATTTTCAATATAGAGTTCATAACAACCACAACTATAATATTACATAAAATTGATTCCTCTTGCCTATACCACATCTACATACACACGGCCTTATACATATAGACACAACCATCATGAAATCTTCCATATTTTCATGAATTCTGTCCATTTCTACTTACTACAACATAAATGAACCCTTCATAACATATAAAAAGGAATTAAATCTTACCTTTTCTTCCTAACTTCTTCACTTGACCAAGATGCGAAAACGACAAAACGGGCGACCTATCTTCCAAAACAACTACACCACGTTGTAGAGGACCCTTGAGTTAGTAAGAATACTAGAAGAAAATAATTTTTGGGATGAAAATTGAAGACTTCAATTTCCATGGTCATGGCCGAACCCATGTCTTTCTTGCTCTTTTTTTTTTTTTTTGGGTCTCTTGAATCTTCTTGAATTTTGACCCCTTTTGTCTTATTTATTTGATGAATTAAATCATTACATGGGCTTGGGACCCTTTTTTACTCCTCATGGCCGAATGGCCCCTATATTGGGCCTCTTTTTTTTTTTTTTTTTTTTTTGATTTTTAAGCCCAATTGTTCCATAACTAATCGTAATTCATGAAAACTAATTTTTCCCAATTTCCAATTTTTGCCCTTAACCTTCCTCAATATTTCCGCATCCATAACTCTTATAAACAACTTGTGTGCTAATCAAGGTTAAAATGTAATCTTGCACTCAACCTCCCGCAATTGTCTTGAATTATCCGAATATGCAAAATGCGGGATATAACATCCTCCCCCCCTTTAGAACATTCATCCTCGAATGTTAAACTAGCCTTATCGGGACTTATGAGCATTTTGGGGGAGTTTCTTTTTATGGTTATCATAGACAATTCATTCATTCACCAATACAGCCAAATAAGGAATTTTGAGTACCTGTGGGTATAGGAAATAGGTGGGTTATTCCTTCTTCGTCTCCTCTTCAATCCCTTTCTATTATTGTTCCGTCATAATACTTTAACAGATGCCACATCTTTATTACGCAATCTCCCCACCTGACGATTCGGTATTGCTATAGGTTGTACTTCGTAGGACAATTCCTTTGTCACCTGGATATCTTCCACGAGAAATATTCTGAAAGGGTCACTAATGCATCTACAAAGCATAGATACGTGGAGCGCTGGATGTACCGCCTCTAGGTTCGATGGTAGGTCTAATTCTCAGGTAATCTTGCCTAACTCACGAATGATTTGATGAGGTCCTATACATCTCGGCTGAGCTTTCTTTTCCTGTCGAATCTCGTAATGCCCTTCATATGAGATACTTTTAGAAGTACCCAATCACCGACTTGGACTCTAAATGTCGACGTCGGTCATCTGCGTATAATTTCTGTCGACTCCGACCTGCTAACAGCCGTTCTCGAATGAGTTTCACTTTGTCAACTGTTCGTCGAGTTATATCCGTGCCAAATAACATAGCCCTGTCACTATTAAACCAGCCAAGTAATGGCGCACACCTCTTGCCATAGAGAGTCTTATACGACATCTTCTGCATGCTAGAACGACGGCTATTATTACCAGTAAGCTCAACAAATGGCAAGTGTCCATTCTTGCTGCCTTTGATAACACACTTAGCCTGTCCGTCAGTTAAAAGATAATGCTGTGGCAAGACTTATTTGTGTCCTCAATTCCTTCCGAAAGGATTTCCAGGGGTTAAGTATATACTAGGCTCTCTGTCCGGCGTAATAGGTGTAGAAATCTTATGAAACCTCACTACCTCCTGGAGGTATAACTTTACTTAGTCCTGATCGTCCTGCTTAAATCATTCTGTAATTTCCTTAATTTAACTTGTCATACCTTAGACCTATTACCTCGTGTCACTTCTTTGCCCTTAATTCGAACTCTTCCATTGCCGTTTTTCTGCGATTTTACACTTAGCTTTTCTATATCGTACCTAGAATATTACCACTACATTGTTGTTATTGGACCCTTACTCCTCTTATCAAGTGCTTATCCACTTGGCTTGCTTAACGTACAAATATTAATAAGTTGCATAACCATTCTTACATATTCGTATAAAATGTATTCGATCTCAGACATATTCTTTCCATCTTCTGGTTTATTCTGTTTTATACATCCCGTTCCGTCCATCGTTATTCCTTGTTGGCCCTCCAGTGCGGATTCCTTACAAGTATGATCGAACATCACCTCACGTCGATGATTCATATACTTTCATGGCGTATCTCCTCATGTCTCATATAATTAATGGTCCACGAACTGTTTTCTAATATCTAACGAACCATTTTATTTCATTCATAGGCATTACATCCTTTCTTTCTTTCAAAAATTTCCAAACTACCAAGCGCGGGTATTCCTATTACGATAATCGTTGTTATCCGAAATATCCTTTGAGTCTTATAATTCTCTCCATTATTCTTTAGGAACTTAGCTCGTAGTCATTTCCTTGCTTCCTTTACTATTCTCTAAAACATATTACTGCATACTTAGGTATGACGCTAGTTTGTCCGATAGAAGGGATTCAAATCATGACATAAACGTATCATAATTCATGTTGACAAGAAGCATTTTCTTAAGGTATCTTTCATTCTTTCCCATTATGTCGGCCTTTCGGCACACTCATTATCAATTTATTTCTACTCCTTTCCTGTATTCTCTTGGTATGTCGATACGTGTAAGCTCCGGCCTCGAGTTAATAGATTTCCTTTCTTAACGCTTGAAGATATTGTAATTCCGTTATAAGTCTAATATAATACGTTCTCCCCCCCCCCCCCCCCCCCCTTTAAGGGGATCCCAAACCTCACGCATTCCTCTTTTGCTCCATACGACCGCATCTTATCCTTTTCATATGCCTATCTTCGAACTTTTATTCAAATAGTCTCGTACTTTGCCGGTAATTTCTCTCGGCTTCCCTTACCGGGATTTCTTACCTTTTTCCGATATTTTGGTCTCTTGTCTTCCATCTACGCGCTTTTTTTTTTTCAAATATCGTTATATTATAACCTTTCCAGTCTTAGCCTGTAGTGAAAATAATAACAACTTGCCTTATAGCACTTGCACCATTTGTTTCTGTTGTCATTTAAGCTTCGGTGCCCTTACTCAATTAATGCCTTCCACATCGTAGTGCCCGTTGCTGGGACTCACATGTCCGCCGATACGATCACATATGGGATGTTGTACGCATTTATACATACATATATATTTATTACCATCTAGCCCACAAAATACCTCCAAACGCTATTCAAGCCTATCCTAATTCCAGAGCTGTGGCGTACTTTCTGCCTTTCTTCTAGTCTAGCCTGTTGTGTGCTGGGTGGCCTTTCACGGTCTCCAACCATCCCGTATACTCTAAGTTCACTCAGACTATCCTAGCTTTTCATTTGCCTCTTATGTCTGAATATATATAGAATTCTTGTATTCTTCCCAGGGGGGTCACCCATCCCAGAATTTCTCTGGTCCTAGCACGCTTAACTTTGAAACTTCGATGGAATTCAATGCTTTAATGCTGATATAATCGCATTCGCTTTCTCATATGGCCTTTATTACGTAATTTGAGGCCAGTCAAGATCTTACAGGTCCCGAGGCATTTTCGTATTACGTCCTTCTTTGTGCAATTACTATTTTACCCTTTTTACTTATATGGATGATTATTGCCTGTCCTGGGCTTCCAGATTACTAATGGTGGCGGACATACCTTCGTCGCCATGACCTATAAGTACTCAGGTGTCCGTATATTCAGGTTTCCTCTTACCATCCGTACATACTAATCTTCAGCAAAACTAATTGTTAACTTTCTCTGAATCATCCAACAAACCTTGTTCTTACTAACCTCGAATATTATCCCTTTTTGACCCTTCAGACTGTTAATTATCTTTCTTACGATCGTTCCTCACGTCGTGCCCAAATCTGTAGCTTCTCTAAAATGTCACATCCCATCTATCGTCTATTTACGATGTTTTCTTTCCATGCTTCTTCCTGTTAGGTATACCTAGTTAAATGACCACATTTTGAAAATTTTTACCGAGTCTCCTTTACCATCCTTATTATGCAAAATCTATATGGCACAAATATCAACAATATCTTGCAGAGCATACAACTATATAGCACATTCTAGCCATCCTGAACTTTCAATTTCAGGCAACGGAACAAATATGTCAAGGTTTATTTCTATAACTTTCCATATCATCACTTACTTCCTCCCGTTGTATGTAAGGCCCGCAAAAAGAATTTTATTTTCCTATGACTTAGCTCTATCGCACGATCTATGACAGAAAGAAGGTCAACAATCCCTAGATGCCCCGTAGCCTCCTGTTTATAAATGTGGCGCGCTTCACACCATAAACAGGACTCTACTG
This sequence comes from Lycium barbarum, assembly GCF_019175385.1. Taxonomy (NCBI): domain Eukaryota; kingdom Viridiplantae; phylum Streptophyta; class Magnoliopsida; order Solanales; family Solanaceae; genus Lycium; species Lycium barbarum. The sequence continues at coordinate 59,791,782 of NC_083347.1, read as the reverse complement.
GACACGACTTTGTAGACAACCCCTAGGATAGACCTGCTCTGATACCACTTAGTCACACCCTAATTCCACTAGGGTGTGATGGGCACCCGGCCCCACATTCGGAGCCGAGCGAACCCACAGACCTATGGGACACACAACATCTTAGTAGACTTTTAAATCAAATAAAAATAAAATACATAATAACCTCTCAAAATATTCTTTTCGATGCTTTCCAAATCAAACAGAATCTGTGATCACATAGAATTTAACTCATAATACAAAATGACATATCGGCTGATGAAGCCGCTTATACAACTGACATATTATACCCACGACTCTATCTGCAAAGTCTCTAACATCAACCCAGAAAAACATACGTACAAACTCTAACTCGGCAGCACTCCAGGAGCAAATGGAGCTTGCCAACTCTGCTGGAACATCCTCTATAAAATCTTCACATCATCTGGGTGTACCTGCGCGGCATGAAACGCAGCCCCCGAAGAAAGGGGGTCAGTACGGAATATGTACTGAGTATGTAAAGCAGGAAGTATAATAAACAAAATCATAACCGGAATAGGATGTACAGAAAATGAGTGCAATAATCAGAATATCAGAAATGCTTACTCATATAACATAAATAATGCATGTCAAAACATACGCCATATCCGGCCCCATTATGGGACTCGGTGAACAGAACGTGGTCGTCACCCCGTCACTGGCGCCACACACATCATACTCCAGAGTAGGGAATAGCTCCGTAACATATCATATCATATCAGAATGTGCACATATCATAACATATCAGATGGCCATATCATATCATATCAGAATATATGTACATGGCACAGCATACTTCACAACCCATGTACAGGTATACTTGCCCCCTCACATCGAGGCACGACGAACAATGTAGTGGAATACGCGTGATAACATATCCTGGCCCGAGCTCAGTGAAGGAAGTATTGTGGCATCCACGAGTAGAGTAGTGAGAAACTTATGCATCATAAAATATTTACAAGGACTCGACAGAATAATCCGAACGACAGGTCATTTAGGAAGGAAATCAAACGGTAGTCATGATACGTACCTTTCGGATGATACGACGGATTATGTCAAAACAAAACTTCTAAGTTCGTTTGTACATGTCAAAATATATCATAGGTTTCCATAGAATAGTTAAAACAATTTTTGATAATAATCGGAATAATAGTCAAAAGTTTCCTTTGAACGTCGCTCGAAAATAAGTCTAATAGAACAATATGGAAAGGGTTAGGGAATAGTGGGCCCACCTCGGGTCAAGCCGAGGTGGCGTACATAAATTACGAACCTTAGGCTTTGTGGATTCGTTTGCAAAAAGTTTCGGCGCATTCCGAATTTGTTTGTGAAAGTTATGGACGTTTTAAGACGCAAGACTCATTTAGAAGTAAAAGTGTTCAAACATATTTTTCCAACAAAACATAGGTTTATAATTCAATCTCATTGAATGATTAAGGGCTGAATCTAAGCTCGGATTTCTAGGAATAGAGTTTCCCTCGAGGCTCGTGTCATAACCTATTATGACTAACACATGCCAAAGAAAGAGAAGGTAGGGCTTTACATACCTTATTCGCTCCTTACGCTTATCCAAACTCAATTTCCAAACTCCTCAAAATCTACAAAAGGTCACAATTACCAAACTTTAACTATAAGTCTTTAGGAATTCAATCTTAAATCAACATGTGTCTACAGAAATTTGGGCAGCATCTCCCCTATATATTCAACACTCCCGAGAATTTAACTCGGCCAAAACATCAATAACAATACCAACAGCAATACCAACAATATCAACAACCAATCCAAAACACATTCTGACATAAGAAATCTTCCTTTCTACATAGCACATCAACTTTCAATCCAACTACGCACATTTAAACCAATATCAACGTTTACATATTCATTCACTAATTCAAGATCATTCAAGAATAATTCAAAAACATTTTAAAATATATACAAAATGGTCCAACAATTCCATCAAACCATAGTCCACCCGAAAACTCCAACTTTCAACAAGGACATTCTCAACACCTTTTTAGCTTCCAAATTCATCAACTATCCTAACAACACACACATTAACAACATTATACTCATAAATAATGAAACGACACTAACATCACATTGACTTCCAAATCAGCCCATAACAATTCCAACATCAATTTAAGTTATCAAATTCTCATTTCCATCATAAAATACATAACCACATCAACTAACATACTATATAAAAATTGTTCCCTCATCTCTACACATAACACACACACACGGCCCCATGTCCAACATCACAACTTCAACCAAAATCATCAAACTTTCATTTTCAATATATAGTTCATAACAACCACAACTAGAATATTACATAAAATTGATTCCTCTTGCCTATACCACATCTACATACACACGACCTTATACATATATACACAACCATCATGAAATCTTCCATATTTTCATGAATTCTGTCCATTTCTACTTACTACAACATAAACGAACCCTTCATAACATATAAAAAAGAATTAAATCTTACCTTTTCTTCCTAACTTCTTCACTTGACCAAGATGCGAAAACGACAAAACGACCGACCTATCATCCAAAACAACTACACCACGTTGTAGAGGACCCTTGAATTAGTAAGAATACTAGAAGAAAATAATTTTTGGGATCAAAATTGAAGACTTCCATTTCCATGGTCATGGCCGAACCCATGTCTTTCTTGCTCTTTTTTTTTTTTTGGTCTCTTGAATCTTCTTGAATTATGACCCCTTTTGTATTATTTATTTGATGAATTAAATCATTACATGGGCTTGGGCCCCTTTTGTACTCCTCATGGCCGAATGGCCCCTATATTGGGCCTCTTTTTCTGTTTTTTTTTTTTTGATTTTTAAGCCCAATTGTTCCATAACTAATCGTAATTCATGAAAACTAATTTTTCCCAATTTCCATTTTTTGCCCTTAACCTTCCTCAATATTGCCGCATCCATAACTCTTATAAATAACTTGTGCTAATCAAGGTTAAAATGTAGGCTTGCACTCAACCTCCCGCAATTGTATTGAATTATCCGAATGCACAAAATGCGGGATATAACACTCAGCCTCGCCACCAGACGGCTCGGCATCTTCTTCCTCATCATCCTCAGCATCCTGTGCCTCGGATTTTTCTTCACTACCCTCCTCCATCTCAGCGGCTATGAGATCCGCAGAACACAAGTCCTCATCAGCGGGCAGCCTGCCCTCCTCTCCAATGAGCACTCTTCAGTAAGTGGTATGAGGACACTCCGCAAACACACTTGAGATATCTAGCTCAAACTTCTCACTAGTGAGTACCGCCATCTTGTATAGTTGTGTTAGTATGGTCGATTGAGCCGATCTTTGTTGTGCTGGAGTTAGGTTGAACTTGATCTGCTCAGGGCCTTTGACATTAGAGATGTCTATCGAATTATCTGGGCATTCAAGTACCCTGTCATACTTGCTCTCCAATTGTGGGACCAACTTCCTCAGATATGTTGTTAGTGTATTTCCGAAGCTGAGCTTGAGGGATTTGCCCTCTCTGATGTGGATCATATCCTGAAGCATCCAATATCCAATGTTGATCGGCTGCCCAGTCAAGAAGAAGTACACTATTGCCACTGTCTCTTTCAGAACAGTGGTGAAGTTGTCAAGAGGCATAATACGGTAATTTAGGAGCCGCAGCCACACTCGTGCCTCCTTCAGAAAATAACCCATTAGCATCGTCTTGTGCTTCCTCGGATCCTCTCGGTATATTGCCCACTTCGCCATGGATTCAGGGCCACACAAGGTTTCCCGGATGGCCTTATAGTTAGGCCTTTTTATGAACTCGAGCAATCGGCCTACAGGATGGTCTGTGTGCACACAAAGTGGAGGCTGTCAACGACAGCCATTCACCCCTCAATTACATAGAATGATGAGGCTCGCCACCCTCTGTTCTTGTAAAAATAATGTTGGAGTACATCTCCAGAACTATGTCAATGTTTACCGGCCCTGGGTTATCAAATACCGCGCTCCAGCCCATTCCGACTATTTGATTGTCAATTCCCCTGAAAATTTTCTTCAACGCCACCTTGTTGACAGGCCGTTCATGCACATATCCATCGGCCAAGGGGAACTCTTTGTACCATTCTTCCACCAACCCAGTCTGGTAAAAGGTAGGTCGAGGCCTTTGGGAAGAGGCCCAAGGGACAGGGACCACTGGTTGCTTTCCACTGTGAGTTGTTGCCCCTTTCTTCGTGGCAGTGTGCTTGCCACCTCTACTTCTCTTGGAACCTTGTGACGGGCCTGACTCGTCCACTTCACCCTTGCATTTGTTTACCATTGTACCTGTGGAGATTCAAAATACAAACATCTAACTTCGTTAGCAGATTTTAAACCACTTCACAACCCCACACTTCTTGCAAGCCGTGTGTTTGTGCAATGAATGATCATCTTTCTTGATGTTCGGGTATTTTCATAGCTTTTAATGACTCTCCAGTGGGGTCGTGAAATAACCCCACACTTACTTCCGACTATGATACACAAAACTCAAAACGAAGAAGTTAACTAAATTTTTTATTTATTTAGCCTAAAACGACAAACTTAATGAATTAAAGACTATCCTACAAAATAATGAAAAAGCATGTTGAATGACCTATGAGTGTTCATGGCAGTACCCTATGGTTGAGAATGTTGTTTCATGTTGATTTGCTACTCAAGACTTCACAAAAATCACATGACAATTAATTTAGGAATTTCATCAAGCAACTTGTGGGCATAGAACTATCCCTTGAAGTTTTGCAACAATGGAGGGTTGTAAATCCCTCCCTTATGTTTGGGAATCATTGTTCTAGCATCCAACAATCTTTACAAACAACACAAACCAAAAACATCCATATAAATTCGCCCAACCCACAAACCCTAATTTCTCAATCTCTCAACACAACAAACAGGGGAAAGAAAGAATGGGATTCCATTGAAGAAAACACACGAATTCTTACCTTGTGTTGTGGAGGAGATGACTGACACTACTTCCCTTGGAGTTGGAAGGGATTGGGAGAAGGGCGTTATGGGTGTGGGTTCGGGTGGGAGCAGGTTTAGAGAGGGGGGGGGGGGAGGGGGGTTTGTGAGAAGTCAGGATTAAATGGGGGTGGCTGTGTCTTATTCTTTTTAAAATAATTCGAACTGGGATGACCCGTGCGTTGTCCATGCATCGCATGGTCAGCCCACAAAGTCCCCCTTTGTGAGGTTTATACTTAGAATTTTTTTAGCTCTGATTACAGTTCATGCGCTGGCCATGCGTCGCATGACCAGCGCATAATGCACCCCTTTCTGAACTTTACACTTAGAAAAATATGCTCTGAGTTCTTCTCATGCGATGGCCATGCGGCGTATTGTTATCGCACGATACACCCCTTTCTGAACTTTTTACTTAGCCAAAAGTTTTCTCTGAGTGCTTCTCATGTGATGGCCATGCGGCGCATTGTTATCGCACGATACACACCTTTCTGAACTTTACACTTAGAAAATTTTTACTCTGAGTGCTTCTCATGCGATGGCCATGCGGCGCATTTTTATCGCACGATACACCCCTTTCTGAACTTTGTACTTAGCCAAAATTTTGGCCTGCTTTCCCCTTGTGCGATTGCCATGCGACGTATAGGAATAGCACACACAAACCTGGAGCTATTTCATTAGCTGCTTTGCGCGTTTCTTTCTCCTGCTCGTTAGTTAGACCTGTAAAATGAACACACAAATGACATATATGTTACAAAGTTGGGTTGCCTCCCAACCAGCGCCTTAGTTAAGGTCGTGCCACGACACTTTTTTTTTTGTTTTTAAATTGTTACATTACAAAATCCGGTTGGCTCCCGAGAAGTGCCTGAGTTAACGTCGCGACATGACGCATTTCCTTGCTTACTCATCATCGAGGAGCACTTGCTCCTTTTCCGTGTCAAAATTTCCGCCCCAATATCACTTGAGGCGCTGTCCATTGACCAAGAACTTGGGCACCCCATCCATAGTTTGTATTTCGACGGCCTCATAGGGTGTGATTTGCGATACCACAAATGGGCCAAACTATCGGGACTTAAGATTTCCCGGAAACAACCGTAGTTTAGAGTTGAAGAGTAGTACCTGCTGCCCTGGGGCGAATTCACGATGCTGTATATGCTTGTCATGCCATCGCTTAGTTTTCTCCTTGTACAGCTTTGCATTCTCATACGCCCCCAGTCTGAATTCATCAAGCTCGTGTAGCTACAACAACCTCTTCTCTTCGGCCAAGCACATATCAAGATTGAGCTTTTGGATTGCCCAATATGCTTTTTGCTCTAGCCCAACCGGCAGATGACATGCCTTCCCATAGACTAACCTGTAAGGAGAAGTTTCGATGGGGTTTTATATGCTGTGCGATACGCCCACAAAGCGTCATCCAACTTCATTGCCCAATCCTTCCTCTATACTCTGACTCGGCAGCACTCCAGGAACAAGTGGAGTCTACCAACTCCGCTGGAACATCTTCTATACTAGCTTCAACTCATCTGGGTGTACCTGCGCGGCATGAAACGTAGCCCCCGAAGAAGAGGGGGTCAATACGGAATATGTACTGAGTATGTAAGGCATAAAATACAGAAAACCGAACCACAATCAAAACAGACAGTACAAACAATAAGTTCATTTTCCAAAATACCAAAACGCTTATTTTTCAAACACAAATCGTGTATGTCGATGTCATATGTCAGAAAAAGTGCAGATCCCACATACCGGAATGTTTAGCTTCCAGACACGGATCATATATGCCGAAGTCCGATGTTAGAAGGAGTACAGAAGGTACAGAATTGCCAGAAGGCTTACTTTCCAAACACCGATCATGCATGTCAGAATCATAAATCGTATATGCATATGACAGATCCCGGCCCTTTAGTGAGAGACGCGGTGACCAAAATCATATAACAAATCATATATCATATATGCGTGTAACAGAACCCGGCCCTTTAGGGGACGCGGTGGATCGGATCATATATCACATATGTATGTAACAGAACTCGGCCCTTTAGGAGGCGCGGTGAACAGAGTCATCATATGCCAAAATCATGTATCACTAATGCATGTAACAGAGCCCGGCCCTCTAGTGCTGGACGCGGTGAATAGAATTATCATATGCCATCCTGGCTGCCACCCCGTCATCATATCATCATATACAGATGCACATATAACAGATCCCAGCCCGTCTATGAGGGACGCGGTGAACAATGCAGTGGAAGACGCACGATAACATGTCCTGGCCCGGGACTCAGTGAACAATACCGTAGAGTACGCACGAGAACGTATCCTGGCCCGGGACTCAGTGAAAGATACATTGAGGCATGCACGAGCAGAGTCGTGAGAAACCATATGCATACAAATCAAGACTCGATGGATATGTACACTTACTGACATCTGAAGGCTCAGAAACAAGTTTCGGGTCAATCCGACTTAGTATACGAAAGTTATGAGCGTTTGAAGTACAGAACCTTCTACGAACATTTCAGAAGCCATTTTTTGAAAATCAAATCCATAATCATGTCAAGAACCTTTCGGATATCTTTATGGATCAAATCAAATGGAGCTTTTGGGACCATGTATACATATCAAATTATATCAAAGACCCGATGGAATAATCGAATGAACTCTCATTTGAGAATCAAGACATTTGTCATATCAAATATCTTTCGAATGCCACTCGGAAACATATCAAACATCGTAAGCACATCAAGAGCCATAGGGATCATTGTCATATATCAAACCGATCCGAGACCATATACCAAAGTTGGGGACATTGATACTTGCGGAATTCTTTTAGGGACAAAAACTCTTTGAACGTTTCAGAAGCTTTCTTTGGAGAATCAAAACAATAGTCATATCAGGAGCTTTTCGAACCTCATTATGGATCAAATTAGATAGGTCTTTTGGAACCATACATACGTATCAAACATAGCAGACTGTTTTCAAAAGTCGAGCACATTAATTCTTACAGAACTCTTTTAGGAACATATCAAAAGTGCATACGAATCATAAACAAGTTTGGAATCACAGAATAGAGTAACCCCAATGTGCTTATCAATATCATACCTTACTTGGCTCTAGGACATGCCAAAGAAAGAAAGGGTAAGCCTTACATACCTTCTCCACGTCCTATTAGCTACGCTTATTTATCCAAGCTTGCTAGTCTACATACAAAAGAATTCACACAATCATTAGATTCATTGTCATTCACTTGCCTTAGCTTCTCAAATAATTTCACTTATAATCTGCCGAAATTTCGGCAGCATTTCCCCTGTAAATACACCATCCTCGAGAATCTAACTCGGCCAATTTATCAACAACAATCCGAGAATTCAACTCGGCCAAATTATCAACAACAATATCAACAATCATATCTTCCAACTTCAACAATTAGTTCAAAATACATTCCAACATTAGTAGCTCCTTTTACATAATTCAATAACATTTCCTAGAAGAAATTATTATTTTTGGTGATCAAAATTGAGGGCTTAATTTTCTCCCTTATGGCCGAATGGCCTTGGTTTTTCTTGCCTTCAAGTTTCTTGAACTTTCATGAAAAATATGTCTTGCTTGGTAAGCTCTCTCTCATATATACATATATATATACACAATCCACACAAGGGTGGCCACATGTCCCCACCCTTGGCTTGAGTCAATTGGGCCAAGACTTGGAGTGGGGACCATATGGCTACACATGGCCCTTGCCATGCACCCACACGGCCAAATGGTCCATTTCAAGAATTTTCTTGAATTGTGGTAAAATTTCCATTTTCCCCTAGCCTTTCCACAATATTACCATGAACCATTTTGCGAATTTCCCTTTTTACCCTTAGTTTCTCAATATTTCCATACTAATAATACCCATAATTAATATTCATAACCAACTTGTACATTAAAATAATTTTGGACAATGGTCTTGCCCTTCACTTACCACGACTTCCTTAAAATATCCGAACGTACAAAAATACGGGCTATAACAGTGCAGTTACCAATCTCTTCTTTAGACCTTCAAAGGCCTTAATACATGCATCATCAAATAGGAATTTCACATCCTTCTCAAGTAATCCGCACATCGGACTTGAGATCTTTGAAAAATCTTTTTTGAAGCGCCTGTAAAATCCTGCATGCCCGAGGAAACTGTGCACACCCTTGACTGATATGGGGGGTGGCAGCTTCTCAATGACCTCCACTTTTGCACGATCACCCTCCAGCCCTCTCTTTGAAACCTTGTGCCCAAGGACTATTCCTTCTCGGAGGCTTTGGAAAAATAGCCATCATGCACCTTTGGAAAGTCGCGGGTGCATTGCACAACCCAAATGGCATGCGTTTGAAAGCATATGTGCCATACGAGCATGTAAACGTGGTCTTCTCCTGATCCTCCGGAGCAATAGCTATCTGATTATATCCAGAGTAACCATCCAGAAAACAATAAAACTCCTGCCTGGCTAACCTTTCAAGCATTTGATCTATGAAGGGAATAGGATAGTGATCCTTTCTGGTTGCCTCGTTCAGCTTGCGGTAATCCATGCAGATTCTCCACCCAGTGATTGTTCTAGTAGGGATGAGCTCGTTTTTGTCATTTGTCACAACTGTCATCCCTCCTTTCTTCGGGACGCATTGCACAGTGCTCACCCACTTACTGTCCGAAATGGGAAAAATAATGCATGAATCTGACCACTTGATCACCTCTTTCTTGACGACCTGCTTCATCACCGGGTTTAGTCTCCGTTGATGCTGTGTGCTAGGCTTATGATCATCCTCCATGAGTATCTTGTGCATGCACAGCGTGGGGCTAATTCCCTGAATATTAGATATCTGCCACCCCAATGCTCTTTTGTGGGACTTCAATACTTTGAGACAAATATTAACCACTTCGGTGGTCAACTCTGCTGCCAATATCACTGGCAAGGTATCCTCCTCACCCAAGAATGCATATTTCAGATGGGCGGGCAGGGGCTTCAACTCCAACTTCGGAGGCTCTTCAATACATAACTTCGGAGTTACCCCCATTGTCCTGTCTAAGTGCTCAAACTCACCTCCCCGAATATAAATACTCACCATATCCAGACTCTGCACCATCTCAAACGCCGCAGTGTCACCAAAAATATCATCCCCCACCAAGGCTCTCTCCAATGGATCATGAGAAGTGATGAGTGGCCTTCGTGTATCATCATTCAGAACAGTGATGGCGGACAGCTCCTCATAGATTGCAGGCATCTTTAGAGCTTGGTATACATTGAAGACCTCTACTTTATCATGTACTCGCATGGTAAGCTGCCCAGTAGCTACATCAATAAGTGCTCTCCCTGCGTCCAAGAACAGACGCCCCAAAATAAATGGGACTTCCGGGTCTGGCTCGAAATCCAATATCACAAAGTCAGCAGGAATTATCAACGACCCCACTTGTACCAATACATCTTCAATAATGCCTTTGGGTCTTGCTAACGATCTGTCTGGCAGCTGAAGAACTATAGTGGTTAGTCTGGGCACTCCCAGACCTAGCTTCCGGAAGATAGACGAAGGCATCAGATTTGTACTTGCACCTAGGTCACAAAGTGCTCGAGCAACAACCTGTGTCCCAAAAGAAATCTCAATAGTGAAACTTCCGGGATCCTTCAATTTTGTGGGCAACGTGTTCTGAATACGAGAAGTGCACTCCTCAGTAAGTGCAACTGTGGCATACTCTGTGAAACGACTCTTGTTTACAACAATATCTTTGATGTACTCAGCATACTTTGGAATACCCTGCAGCATATCAACCAAGGGGACGTTCACGTTTACCTGCTTAAGCAAATCAAGAAACTTCTTATAAGTAGCCTCTTCTTTCTGTCTTGCCAGACGTTGAGGGAATGGAGGCGGTGGCTTTGCAACTAGAGCCTGTGGTTGCTTTGCCACTGGTGCCTCGACTACCTTCTCTTTTTCACTTGTTTTTGTGGCAATCTTCTCTTTTTCAGCCTCCACTCGACCAATTCTCTTTGACGTCACTTCCTCTAATTCTCGCCCATTTCGCAGAGTTACAGCATTGCAAGGCTTGGGATTTACATCTGTGTCACTTGGAAGTCCTCCAGGTGGTCTAGTATTTTGTGCACCAGCTATCTGTCCCATCTGCCTTTCTAAATTTTGTACAGCCAAATCACGATTCTGCTTATCTGCTATCAACTTCTACTGGTCGAGCATCATCTTCTGCATGTCACCCATCATCTTTTTCATCATCTCTTCCACAATGTTTGTGGGAGCTTGAGGAGCAGGTGCTGACTGATAGTTCTGCTTCTGATTACCTGGGTTGTCACTCCACCTGAAATTCGGATGGTTCCTCCAATTTGGGTTCTAGGAATTTTCGTATTGATTGTTGCTTCCTTGCCCCTTGCTTCCATTACCCACAAAGTATATGGACGCGGGATTTGCAGGGCATTCATCACTGTTATGACCCTCTCTGCAGACGTCACAATAGGATATGGCTTGTTGCACTGCATGTACCTGTGGTGGCGCTTGTGCCACAACCAACTTCCTGAGTTCGGTGTGCATGGCATCAATCTGTGCTGATAATGTTGTAAAATTGTCTACTTCAAAGACACCCGGTGCTTTCCTAACTGAACTACTAGTTGCATCATCCTGCCAGTCTGGAGTGCTCTGAGTAAACCTGTTCAATAATGTGAATAGCTCTTCATAGCTTAGATCAAGAGCCTGCCCTCCTGCAGCAGTGTCAAGTGATGACTTATGTTGGGCATCCAGACTCTCAATAAATGTGTGTGCCAGAACTTCATTCGTCTGATGGTGATGAGGCCAATCTCTGAGAAGACCTTTAAACCTCTCCCAGGCTTGATAACAATTTTCTCCACGTTTCTGCCTGAATGACTTAATCTCCCTTCGGAGGCGAGCGGTCTTTGCTGGCGGAAAGAACCTAGTCAAGAATTTCGTCGCAAAGTAATCCCACGTAGTGATAGAATTGGCGGGCTCTGCTAATAACCAGTTACTTGCATTCCCCAATAGAGAGAAGGGGAACAGTGTCAGTTGAACATATTCTTTCGTGACCCTTCCAGTAGCAAAAGTATCCACAATATGCAGAAAAGTATGGATGTGACGCTGAGGATCCTCATGTGACATTCCCGTGAATTGCCCAATATAGTGAAGAAGTTGAATCATAGGATGATTAAGCTCAAAGTGCCCTTCGATGGCGGGCTTGACAATGCTTGAAGTGACATCTGCCACCCGAGGCACTGCAACCTCTCTCACTTTCGCCGGTTGATGATTAGCCATGACCACAGGTAATTCTGCGACAGCCTGCGGGTTCTGCAATAAATTCAAATCTCTCCTACGCCGATTGAAAGTACATTCAGGCTCAGGATCGAATTCCTCAAGATTGTTTTGACTCGCAGTCCTTCGCATTCGAGTAAAGTACCTGCAATCAGGAAAAAGCTAAGATCAAGACGTTAACACTTGGATAAAATGAAGCAATAAAATTTATTACGGCAAAAATAATTGATTTCTAAGTCCCCGGCAACGGCGCCAAAAACTTGTTGCATCCAAATGCACACGCAAGTGTACGTGGTCGTACAAGTAATAAAGTGATTATATAAAATCGGATGTCGAACCCAAAGAGACTTATGAACAATTTTTCACGAAAATAAACTATTGCTTACTATCTATGCAAGTGAAGAATAAAAGTGTTGGTTCTTTTATAACTAAATGCTGCTTACTATCTATGCAAGTGAAGAATAAAAGTGTTGGTTCTTTTATAACTAAATGCTAGTATGTAATTGACTAATAATGTATCCAGAAATTGTGCTTAGAACGTAATTGAGAATGGCTTTAATCAAGATTTTAGAAATATTCCAGGGTCGTGGGTGATTCACCAATCCTATTGAGTCAGTCAGGTATCACACCTTAGCAACTTTGTTCACAATAGCTAATTAACCGGATAATTTGTCTCGTAGTATTCTTCCGAACCACTACTCGCCGATTCACGATAATTCTCCTCCTATATTCCTATGGTATAGACTTATCAAGAATGCAATAAGAGCACGGTAAATAATTGATTGCGGTAACTAAGTATATTCCTATCCTAGTCACAAATCCTAGCCCAACTTTTAGGGATTTTCAGATCACAATCTCATTACTTCTTCTCCAAATTAACAACGTCTCTCCCAAGCACGTATATCAATGAGTAAATAGAACTTAACTGTTGCGCAACAATCAAGAGATTAAACACAGAAGTAGTGAAGCAATTGCATACGAACAAGCTACTAAGAATGAAATACTTGTCAAACGTCAATATTCATGGCTACGCCACAACCCCAGAATTTAAGTGTTTAGTTACACATGATTTGGTAAACGAAAGAAGAATTCATGATTAACATAGGGTTTTTATGAAAAAAAAATAATAGAAAAGGAATAAAACCTAGAGAGAGTTTCACAAGTCTCCAAATTTGTCCAAGCCATCGTTCTAATGTTAAAAACGGCTATTTATATGCTAGGGTAAATATGAGATAAGTTAGCCAAATCCCGATCTGAATAGGATAACTAACGCCTCTTGTGCGCTGGCTGTACGTCGCATGACCAACGCATGATCTCCTTTACGTTCTTCTCGTGCGGCGCATGACCACCGCATGGTCCTTCTAAGACTCAGGATGGGTGTTTTTGTGCGCTGGCTGTGCGGCACATGGCCAGGGCATGAGGCCCTTCAGTGGTCAGATTTTGCCTTCAAGTGCTAGAACTTCCTTCGCAACGTTCAATCGACGTACACAGGCTCGGAATCACTCAAAACTGCCCGAAATCCCCTTCGTTGGTCCTTGTTGTACCTATTCATATAAACATACCAACATAAGCTCATATACAACAAATCGCATTCAAACTTGCGATGAAAGTGCTAAGAAGTAAAGTGTAAATGACACTAAATCTAGATATTTGTGCCAAATATCAACACCCCCCCACTTAGACTTTGCTCGCCCTCGAGCAACCACTTATCCTACATTCCCTAGTACTTTACTTAGCCATGCCATTCAAACAGGTCTACATCAGAATTTGGAGGATATGCAGGTTTCGAAATTGCATTACTATACACATTGAGCCAATTCTTGACAATCATGTCACTGCTTCAAAACCACCATGTTCTTATGCTTCAAAATTTTAGCAACCAAACCTCTCAAGAAACGATACGTTCATAAACATGCATATGACTCCAGACACCACTCAAGACATAAAGGACCTGTTACTTACCCGAGAGGGACTACTTCATCCGTCTCCTATTAATTATGTGTCCTCACCCAAAAGAGAGTTGTCCATATCTCACACAAGGTAAACGACTTATTTCAATGGACATAAGATGTAACAATATCGCTCAATCTCACAAAGAATATCCAATTCTCAAACATGACGAACCATAGGATTTCCCTTAGTGTAACCGTTCAGCAACTTAGAGTGAGGTGAATTTAGGATCACTTAGGACTTGTATGGTTGCAATGTAGGCTTAAGGGACGGGATGGGTAGGTTATATTTTAGAACATAGTGAATAACCTCCCTAAGCAGTTTTAATACCTTACAATCATAGTTTATTTCTGCACCATCCTTCATTACCCATAGCATTCACCCACATGCTACCCATTCTATCTTATCAACACCCATTCATTTTATCAAGTTTAAGCATCCTCTTGTTTTTGACATCCTAGTGGGAGACGACATTACGAATGCAGATGACAAACATAGACAGTTCCTGTTTTGCAGTTCTTTTATTTATTTATTATTATTATTATTATTATTATTATTTCCCACTAACCATTATCTACCCTTCAGAAACACCCATAGACATTATTTTTAATCTTCCCTTAACTTCACATCCTAACTCCAATTCAATAAGTAACCATTAAAAGTGCCTAAGGAGTAAAACTGGGATCAAATTGGGTCAATAAGAAGAACGAGAGTAGGCTAATTGGCTGTTGTAAAAAGAAAGGCTAAAGGCTCAACGGGGTTGACTAGGGATATACATACTCAAAGGGTAGGCAAGCGACGTTTCAGACTTTGGCTAACAAAGAAATGCCTAGATCACTTCCTAAACTTCTCACTCAATTTCGCTTCACAAACACCCCGGGCAAGTTCTCGTCATCATTATCAAGCATGGATCATACCAGAGTTTCCTCACATCACACGCAGCACATAATCAACACAAAACAGATTCATACAACCATCCAATCAAGCAACTATCACAAATCGTGCCAAGTGGGTCATACATGAGTCAATGCAGTCTACTACATAAATGTTTCGAGGTAGGTTGCCTATTTTTAAACATGTTTTTCTAAATATTGTCAAGAAAAACTCATGGTTTCCACATTCCACCTAACCTGAGCACCTAGCATTCGAGTGGTCTAACAGGCTTGACTCCTACAACTCTTCTAAAAAAAACCAAAAAAATCTAACTCGGTTAAAAGGTCCCCCCTTAGGAAAGAACCGAAGTCATAAAAAAACCCAAGGGGGTGGATGGTGTGTGCCACTAACGAGGGACTCAAGAAGCTACCAAGAAAATCTAACACAAGAATTTTTTTTTCTTTTTTTTAAAGACTCAGACACTATCAAAAAGAAAACCTATGGCAACTTGATCATCACCCTTAACCTCAAAATGTTGTTACAAGGGGCGTATTTCCCACCCCACACTTAAATCATGCTTTTCCCTCGAAGCGTATAGATGGAAAAAATTAAAAACAAAGTAAGGCAAGAAATACTCCCTGAGGCCCACTAGGGCCTAGTCATCATCTTCATCATCCTCAGCCTCGCCACTGGACGGCTCGGCATCTTCTTCCTCATCATCCTCAGCATCCTGTGCCTCAGATTATTCTTCACTACCCTCCTCCATCTCAGCGGCTGTGAGATCCGCAGAACACAAGTCCTCATCAGTGGGCAGCCTGCCCTCCTCTCCAATGAGCACTCTTGAGTAAGTGGTATGAGGACACTCCGCAAACACACTTGAGATATCTAGCTCAAACTGCTCACTAGCGAGTACCGCCATCTTGTATAGTTGTGTTAGCACGATCGATTGAGCCGATCTTTCTTGTGTTGGAGTCAGGTTGAACTTGATCTTCTCAGGGCCTTTGACATTAAAGATGTCTATCGGATTATCTGGGCATTCAAGTACCCTCTCATACTTGCTCTCCAAGTGTTGGACCAACTTCCTTAGATATGCTGTGAGTGTATTTCCGAAGCTGAGCTTGAGGGATTTTCCCTCTCTAATGCGGATCATATCCTAAAGCATCCAATATCCAATGTTGATCGGCTGCCCAGTCAAGAAGAAGTACACTATTGCCACTCTCTCTTTCAGCACAGTGGTGAAGTGGTCAAGAGACATAATGCTGTAATTTAGGAGCCGCAGCCACACTCGTGCCTCCTTCAGAAATGTTATATCCCGCACTTTCTACATTCGGATAATTTGAGATAATTTTGACTAGTAAGAGATAAGGCAACATTTTTGATCTTATTTAATACATAAGTTGTTCATGAAAATATTGATGCGGAAATATTGAGGAAGGCTAAGGGAAAAATTTAAAATTTGGAAAATAGTTTTCCATGAATTACAAAAATTGTTCTTGAAACAAATTGGGCTTGAAACAAAAAAACAAAAAAAAAGGCCGAAGGTGGCCGGCCATAGGGGAAATGGGCCAAGGTCCATGTAAGGGCCAAATTAAGTAAATAAAAAGAGAAAAGGGGCCACTATTATTCAAGAACTTTCAAGAAAAAGAATTGAGAGCAAGAGAAAGAATGCCTTTCGGCCAAGAACAAAAAGAGGAAATTTTTTTTGAATCCATCCATCTTGATCCAAAAAACTATACTCTCCTAGTATTTCCACTAATTCAAAGGTCCTCTTTAACGTGGTGTAATTGTTGGAGCAAGAAAACCTCTCTTTGTGGCAAGTCCCTAATTTTAGTCAAGTTGGAAATTGAGGAAAAAGGTAAGAATTTCTCTTCTTTTATATGTAATGGAAGGTTTATGGATGTTGTAGTATGTAGAAATGAATGAAATTCATGAAAATATGTAGTGTGTGTGTGTGTCTGTGTGGTGCTTATGTGGTATGGAAGAGAGTGAGTCAATTTTACTTAGTATTTTGATTGTTGTTGTCATGAATTCTATGTTGATAATGAACGTTTGATGATTCTAGCGAAGTTGTGATGGTTGGAGACTTATTTTAGAAGTTAATGTGAATTGAATATAATGTTCTTGTATTTATGGAAGATAATGTTGTTAGTGTGAATTTTTGGTGTAGTTCATAAATTGGAAAGGAAGAAATGTGTTGTTATTGTTCTTGTTGAATTTGGAAGGTTTCGGGCAGAATGGCATATTGGTTGGATTATTGTGAATGTTGTGTGGATTGTTTGAAGCGTTCCTGAATATTGTTTGAATGGCTTCGGATTAGTACTTGAATGTGTGAGCAAATATGAAGTGAATATAAGTGAAACGCCGTTGAAGTGTGTAGAAAGAAGTTGTTAATGTTAGTATGCGTTTTGAATCAATTGTGGATATTGTTAGAATAATTGTTGGTATTGTTGTTGATATTTTGGCCGAGTTAAATTCTCGGATTTGTTGTTGTATTTTTGGCCGAGTTGAATTCTCGGGGATGGTGGATTTACAGGGGAAATGCTGCCGAAATTTCTGTAAAAAAAGTGTTGGTTTAGAATTGGACTCTTAAATGTTTATCGCTAATGTTTGGTATGTACGAATATTGTTGTAGATCTTGCGAGCCAAAGACTCAAATTTGGATTTGCGTAGAAAGCGGGAAAGGTATGTAAGGCTTACCTTTTCTTTCTTTTGGCATGATCTTCGTGAAACGAACATACGATATATATATGATTCCAAAGAAACTTCTATTCTTAGAGCCACTAGGATGGCCAACATTCTTGATTTCCATAAGTTGTTTCATGTGGTTCTGATGCCTATCTATGATGTCCAAAGTTCGGTTGATATGTTTCCGAATGGAATTCGAAAGATAATTGATATGACTAATGTCTTGGGTTTCCAAATGATGGCACGTTTGGTTATTCCATCGAGTCTTTGATACATTTTGACACGTACATATGGTTCCAAAAGCTTTATTTGATTTGATCCATAATGATATCCGAAAGGTTCTTGAAAGGATTGTTGCTTGATCTTCCAAAAACGGCTTCTAAAGCGTTCGTAGAAAGTTTTGTACTTCAAACGCTCCTAACTTTCTTATACTAAACCCGATTGACCCGAAACTTGTTTCTGAGCCTTTAGGGGTCGGTGAGTATACTTGTCCATCGAGCCTTAAAATTGATTTATATACATATGGTTCTCACTACTCCGCTCGTGCGTGCTACTACTATATCGTCCGCCGAGCCTCGGGTTGGTTATATCATCGTGTGCACTAAGTGTACTCACCACTAACATTTTTTGTTCTATATGGATCGGAGCCGACGCCTCGGCAACATGATATGTTTTGTTTCCTGTATATATATGAACAAGATATGTTTTTCAAAGGAAGTATTACTATGGATATGTATATGTTATATGTATGGATCGGGCTGCACGTTCCGCAGCAGTATATTATATTTATGGATCTGGCCGAACGTTCCTCGGCAGTATATATTATATTTATGGATCGGGCCGAACGTTCCTCGGCAGTATATATTAAATTTATGGATCGGGCCGAACGTTCCTCGGCAGGATATATTATATTTATGGATCGGGCCGAACGTTCCTCGGCAATATATACTATATATGTGGATCGGGCCGTACGTTCCTCGGCACTATCATATTACATATGGATCGGTTATGTGTATATGTATACGACGACGTATGATGACGGCACACATGATCTGTATTTGGAAAGTAAGTATTTTGGTACTCTGGACGATTTACTCATTCGGTACTTTTCTGACATATGGCATCTGTATGAATGATCTACGTTCGGAAAATAAGCACCTGGGTATTCTGACTAATGTATTTATTTTTGTACCGTTGCTCCGGTTATGTTTCTGTTTTCTGTATTCCATGCCTTACATACTCAGTACATATTCCGTACTGACCCCCTTTCTTCGGGGGCTGCGTTTCATGCCCGCAGGTACAGACGCGCACGTGAGTGACCCGCCAGCTTAGGACATTCATCCTGCTGTGTTGAAGTGCTCCCTTGTTCCGGAGCCCTTACTTTTGGTACAGATCTTGCTGTTGTACATATTTATGTATACATGACTATTTTAGGGGTACGGCGGGGCCCTGCCCCATCATATGGTTCTGCTATGTTTGTTAGAGGCCTGTAGACATATATGTGGGTCATGGGTCGTTATTGTTTGGTCATGTTTGTGTGATATGCTTCTTAAGCGATTCCATATGCTATGGCAGCCTTAACGGCTTATATGTGTCGATACGTATGTATATATTTTAGGTGACATGATTTACGGGAGCCTTGGGGGCTTCTGTATGATACGTATGATATATGTGACCGCTTACGGCGACATATGTCCTTTGTATCTGTATAAGTCAGTGTATACCGATTTTGGTAAGTGAATGCGTCTGGGTGTCCAGCTCGGGCACCAGTCATAGCCCACGGGGGTTGGGTCGTGACAAGAAAATCACCCATTATCATCGTCTTGTGCTTCCTCGGATCCTCCAGGTATCTTGCCCACTTCTCCATGGATTCAGGGCCACACAAGGTTTCCCGAATGGCCTTATAGTCAGGCTTTTTTATGAACTCGAGCAATGGGCCTAGAGGATGGTTTGGAACACACAAGTGTGCACACAAAGTGGAGGCTGTCAACGGCACCCATTCACCCCTCAATTGCACGGAACGATTAGGCTCGCCACCCTCTGTTCTTGCAAAAATAATGTTGGAGTACAGCTCCAGAACCATGTCAATGTTTACCGGCCCTGGGTTATCAAATACCGCGTTCCAGCCCATTCTGACTATTTGATTGTAAATTCCCCTGAAATTTTTCTTCAACGCCACCTTGTTGACAGGCCGTTCATGCACATATCCATCGGCCAAGAGGAACTCTTTGTACTATTCTTACGCCAACCCAGTCCCATAAAAGGTAGGTCGGGGCCTCTGGGAAGAGGCTCGAGGGACAGGGACCACTGGTTGCTTTCCACTGCGACTTGTTGCCCCTTTCTTCGTGGCAGTGTGCTTGCCACCTCTACTTCTCTTGGAACCTTGTGACGGGCCTGACTCGTCCACTTTACCCTTGCCTTTGTTTACCATTGTACCTGTGGAGATTCAAAACACAAACATCTAACTTCGTTAGCATATTTTAAACCACGTGGGGTCGTGAAACGACCCCACACTTCTTGCAAGCCGTGTGTTTGTGCAATGAATGATCATCTTTCTTGATGTTCGGGTATTCTCATGGCTTTTAATGACTCTCCAGTGGGGTCGTGAAATGACCCCACACTTACTTCTGACTATGATACACAAAACTCAAAACGAAGAAGTTAACTAATTTTTTTTTATTTAGCCTAAAACGACAAACTTAATGAATTAAAGACTATCCTACAAAATAATGAAAAAGAATGTTGAATGACCTATGAGTTTTCATGGAAGTACCCTATGGTTGAGAATGCTGTTTCATGTTGATTTGCTACTCAAGTCTTCACAAAAATCACAGGACAATTAATTTAGGAATTTCATCCAGCAACTTGTGGGCATAGAACTATCCCTTGAAGTTTTGCAACTATGGAGGGTTGTAAAACCCTCCCTTATGTTTGGGAATCATTGTTCTAGCATCCAACAATCTTTACAAACAACACCATACCAAAAACATCCATACAAATTCGCCCAACCCACAAACCCTAATTTCTCAATCTCTCAACACAACAAACAGGGGAAAGAAAGAATGGGATTTCATTGAAGAAAACACACGAATTCTTACCTTGTGTTGTGGAGGAGATGATTGACACTACTTCCCTTGGAGTTGGAAGGGATTGGGAGAATGGCGGGTGGGAGTAGGTTTAGAGAGGGGGGGAAGGGGTTTTGTGAGAAGTGAGGATTAAGTGGGGCTGGCCGTGTCTTATTCTTTTTAAAATAATTCGAACTGGGCCGACCCGTGCATTGGCCATGTGTCGCATCGTCAGCGCACAAAGTCCCCCTTTGTGAAGTTTATACTTAGAAATTTTTTAGCTCTGATTACACTTTATGCGCTGGCCATGCGTCGCATGACCAGCGCACAATGCACCCCTTTTTGAATTTTACACTTAGAAAAATTTTGCTCTTAGTTCTTCTCATGCGATGGCCATGCGGCGCATTGTTATCGCACGATACACCCCTTTCTGAACTTTGTACATAGCCAAAATTTTGCTCTGAGTGCTTCTCATGCGATGGCCATGCGGCGTATTGTTATCGCACGATACATCCCTTTCTTAACTTTACACTTAGAAATTTTTTGCTTTGAGTGCTTCTCATGCGATGGCCATGCGGCGCATTTTTATCGCATGATACACCCCTTTCTGAACTTTGTACTTAGCCAAAATTTTGGCCTGCTTTCCCCTTGTGCGATTGCCATGCGACGCATGGGAATAGCACACACAAACCTGGAGCTGTTTCATTAGCTGCTTTGCACGTTTCTTTCTCCTGCTCGTTAGTTGGACTTGCAACATGAACACACAAATGACATATATGTTACAAAGTTGGGTTGCCTCCCAACCAGCGCCTTAGTTAAGGTCGTGGCACGACACCTTTTTTTTTGTTTTTCAATTGTTACATTACAAACTCGGGTTTCCTCCCGAGAAGCACCTGCATTAACGTCGTGGCACGACACATTTCCTTGCTTACTTATTATCACACCCTAACCTCCCTAGGATGTGATGGGCACCCGACCCTTACTTATGGCCGAGCGAACCCTCTGACTCTTAATGCACATACATACTCTTTCCAGACTTTTAAGTCAAATAGAATGAAACACATAGTAATACTTTCAGAATATTCTTTCCGTTATTCTCAAATCAAACCAAAATCCATAATCATGTAGAATTTATATCATAACACAGAATGAGATATCGGCTGATGGAGCCGCTTACAAAACCGACATCCTACACCCACGACTCTGTCTGCAAAGTCTCTAACTTCGAACAAACATCACAGTGCATATACTCTGACTCGGCAACACTCCTGGAGCAAATGGAGTTGCCAATCCAGCTGAAGCATCTTCTAGCAATGTCCTGTACTCATCTGGGTGTACCTGCGTGGCATGAAACGCAGCCCCCGAAGAAAGGGGGTTAGTACGGAATATGTACTGAGCATGTAAGGCATGGAATACAGAAAAGAGAATCATAACTGAAACAGTGAATTACCAGAATC
This sequence comes from Lycium barbarum, assembly GCF_019175385.1. Taxonomy (NCBI): domain Eukaryota; kingdom Viridiplantae; phylum Streptophyta; class Magnoliopsida; order Solanales; family Solanaceae; genus Lycium; species Lycium barbarum. The sequence continues at coordinate 59,769,464 of NC_083347.1, read as the reverse complement.
AAGTATGACCTTTTTGAACATCAAAGTACTTGACTTTTTAAATGAAACCCATGCATATCCATGTCATATATCATATGTACAGATAACGTGTCCCGGCCCTCTAGTGAGGGACTCGGTGGATAAAATCATACATGTCCACAACATATATCACATATGCGTAACGTGTCCCGCCCCTCAAGTTAGGGACTCGGTGGATAGAATCATGCATGTCAACATCATATATCATGTATACATATAATGTGTCCCAGCCCTCTATTGAGGGACTCGGTAGATACATATAACGTGTCCCGGCCCGCAAGTGAGAGGGACTCGGTGAACAATGGAATGGAATACGCACGAGAACATGTCCTGGCCTGGGCTCAGTGAAATCCAAACTGAGGCTTGCACGAACAGAATAATGCGAAACCATATGCACATAGACAAGACTCGTTATGGACGTTTGAAGTACAGAACCTTTTACGAGCATTTCACAAGCCATTTTTTGGAAAATCGAAGCAATAATCATATCAAGTATCTTTCGGATATCGTATAGATCAAATCAAATATAACTTTTGGAATCATATGTACATATCAAAGTATATCAAAGACTCGATGGAATAGTCGAATGTGCTAGCATTTGAAAAATCAAGACTTTAGTCTTATCGATTACCCTTCGAATATCATTCGGAAACATATCACATAGACCTTCGGACATCATAGATACGCATCAAAATCATATGAAACAGCTTATGGAAATCAAGGACATTAGCCATCCTAGTGGCTCTAAGAATAGGAATTTTTCTGAAATCATACATATACGTCATTTATTCGTTTCATAAAGACCATGCCAAAAGAAAGAAACGGTAAGCCTTACATACCTGTGCCACGCCTTATTAGCTATGCTTATTTATCCAAGCTTGCTATTATAGATTCAAGAAGATTTTACATAATCATTAGATTCATTATCATTTACTTGTCTTGATCTTTCAAATAAAATTACTTATAATCTGCCGAAATTTTAGCAGCATTTCCCCTGTAAACACCACATCCCCGAGAATCTAACTTGGCCCAAATCATCAACAACAAATCCGAGAATGTAACTCGGCCAATTTCTCAACAATAATCCGAGAATTTCACTCGGCCACATTATCCACAATAATCTGAAATCTTCCAAACTTAATAAAGACAATAACAACACATTGTTTTCTTCCAAATTCACGAACTACACCACAATCTACACATTAACAACTTTGTCAACCAATCCCAAGTACCTTCTAACGTTAGTAACTTCTTTTACATAATTCGACAACATTTTCTTATATTCAATTCAATCACAACAACCAACTTACAATCTTCCAAACACATGTCTCACTTCCAAATTCATAAATTATATTTACAACTTACACATTAGGAATATCATTCCTACAAGTATAAGAAACCATACTAATGTCATACTAACTTCTTCAATACGCACAAACGATTTCAAATTCATTCCAAGCCACTAAATCCTCATTTTTCATCATGGAATCCACATCTACAACAATCAAAATACTAAATAAAAATTAGTTCATCACCCTCACACAATATAGTATATACACGGCCAACACCGCAACATACCAAAGTCATGATTTTCATCCTTTTCTACATGCTACAACATACATAAATCATCCATAACATATCTAAAAGAAGATTAAACACATACCTTTTCCCACTCATGTTCTTAATCGGCTATGATTGTGATTTGCACAAATGAATGTTTTGATTGCTCCAACAACTACTCCATGTTGCAGGGGACCTTCCAATTGGTAGAAAATCTAGAAGAAATTATTTTTTGATCAATTTTCCATGGCCTTCTTCGGCTACACCATGGCCGAGTGGCCTTGTATATTTTTTGCTCCTTCTCCAAACTTCTTCATCTTTCTAAAAGATGAAGATGGTTATGTCCTATTTATCTTTCTTTTTCCACCATTTATCTATATTTATTTTTAAGCCCCTCAAGTAAGAATTATGGACACATGGCCCTATTCTTTCTCTCAAAGCTTCTAGAATTTTTATGGAGAAATATGACCAATATATCTTATATATATACACATAATTCATCTAGGTGGGCCTTGAGTTGGACGGCCACCATGGTCCATTTAAGAAATTTCTTGAATACTTTGTGAAATTCCCATTTTTCCCTTAGCCTTCCACAATATTACCTTGAGCCACTTTGCGAATTTCCCTTTTTACCCTTAGCCTTTCTCAATATTTCCATACTAATAATATTCATAAATAATATTCATAAACAACTTGTGCATTAAAAAAAAATTGGAAAATGGTCTTGCCCTTAACTTACCACGACTATCTCGAATTATCCGATCGTACAAAATACGGGCTATAACATCCTCCCCCCCTTTAGAACATTCGTCCTCGAATGTTCAACTGACCTCATGGGGTGTCATAATACTTCGGGAGGGTCCTTTTTATAGTTGGCCTTTTTCTTCCTACCTATTCCTTATCTCTCACCCTATTTCCTTTATAATCGAACTTCTTAGTCTTTACATGAGTCCTCATCCCGTGTCATGGGCTTTCTAATCCGCTGTGCCCACTCATGATCTTTGTGCTCCCTAGATTATCTCTTTTCTGTTATTGCTTCGTTACCACCTTAATAGAAGTCCTGTCTTTGGTACGCAATCTTCGTTTAACGATCCATATGGCCGCAGGCTGTTCCTTGCTCTCATTTGATCTACAGTATTACAGTCTCGGTTATCAGGCTATAATTATCCATCGGTCTTTTGGTGTTCCCTTTTCTTCGCCCCCAGTTTCTTTACGTCTTTGTCACTATCCCTTCTGATCTTTCATTCCGAATGTTTACCCAATACATATGTACGTAACGTTTCTTTGCCAATTATTATCCTTCGCAGTCCAGTCGCGCTTATGGTGACTTATGATCCGAATTCACTTAACCTCTTACTTCGCAACCTCTCTAAGTTCTTATTACAACTTCTGCTTTGCTTCCTTCCCTCACATTTCTCGACACAAGTGTATTTGTCCTTGGTGCCTTTGTATTGGCGCTCATTTCATCCATCGTTATTGTCACGACCCAGCCCCGTGGGCCGCGACTGGTGCCCTAATTGGACACCCAAACCCATTCGCTTACCAAATCGACATATCAAAGACTTATTCAGACTTAACGTACATTATTCATACGGAAACTGATAATAGACATCATACGGACACTGATAACAAACATCATCTTAAGCGGTCGCCAGTGCAGAAAATATCATACCAAAATCGGTAGGCTGGCGGAATACACATCGCCCAGATATATATATACAGATACAAACATATGGGCCGTTTTGGCCATAACAGCAACCGGGACCGCTTAAGGCACAGATCATAAACAGAAACGAACAAACATGACCCATGACCCACATATATGACTACAGGCCTCTACAAAACATAACAGAATCATATGACGGGACAGGGCCCCGCCGTACCCAAATAGCCATACATATACAGAACGTGTATAACAGAAGATATGTACCAAAAAAATGAGCTTCGGATCAAAGGAGTACTCCAAGTGGCAGAATATGTATCCTATACTGGAGGATCACCAAAACAAATGTCTGTACCTGCGGGCAAGAAATGCAGCCCCCGAAGAAAGGGGGTCAGAACGAAATATGTACTGAGTATGTAAAGCGTGAAGTACAGTAATCCAAATCAGAACTGAAATAAGGAGTATAGCAGCGGTTACAAAATCAGTATATCAAACCTGTTTTAAAAACAAACGTAATGCAAATAAAAATCATGCATAAGGCTCAGGAACGTGGTCGCTACTCCGACACTGGCGCCACAACACATCATACTCCAGAAAGTTTCAAATCTCCGTACAATCCCCGAACAGATCATATCATCATATCATATCAAAACATCAGAACATATCATATGCCATATCACATCATAACGCCGTATATATATAAGCGGTACCCGGCCCTATGGCGAGGTCTCGGGAACCGCAACACATCATACCGCCGAATATACATAGTGCACACGATCACAAAACCGGCCCGGGATCCGGCGAACGATATCATAGTAGTAGGCACGAGCAGACTAGTGCGGAAACCATATGCATATAATAGATCAATTTCAAAACTCGATGAATAAATATATTTACGGTATCCGAAGGCTCAGAAATCAGTTTCGGGTCAATCAGAGTTAGCATACGAAAGTTACAAACTTTTGAAGTACAGAACTTTCTAAAGGCATTTCAGAAGCTCTTTTCGGAAGTTCAAGTGACATTCATATTAGGGGAACTTCCAACCATTACTATGGAGCAAATCAAATGGAGCCTTTAAGATCACATGTACGTATCAAAATATATGTATCCGAAACTTTAGCCATATCAAATATTTTTCAAACATCATTATGGATCATATATTCATACTAGGAAACTTACGGATAACATTATGGATCAAATCAAATGGGGACTTTAAGACCATATTTTCATATCGAAATATTCATCAAAGGCTTTAGTCTTCTCGTTTTTCTTTCGAACAACATTCAGAACATAACAAATAGAATCTTTGAACATCATAAAATATATATCCAGTCATATGGAATAGCTTATGGAGGTCAAAGATGTTAGCCATCCTAATGGCTCTAAGAATAGGATTTTTCTTTAGGAGCATACTTATATGTTATTTGTTCATTCCAAAAAGGCCATGCCAAAAGAAAGAAAGGTAGGCTTTACATACCTCAAACGCTTGCTAACAAATCCCGATCACTCGCTAGACAAATCCCGACCCAAGTCTCGGGCTCTCCAATATCTACAATAGTATTATCAATTACCCAAAAATTAGCTACACGTACTTAGAATTTTAAATTCTAATTAGTATTTGTCTACCGAAATTTCGGCAGCATCTCCCCTGTAAATTCAACATCCCCGAGAATTAAACTCGGCCAAATTCATCAACAACCATACCAACAATACCAACAACCATACCAATAACATCACTAGTCAATTCAAAACACATTCTAACACTAGTAACTTTCCTTTTCAACACAATTCATCAACATTTAATTCAACTACGAATTTTCAAGCCGATATCGACTCTTACATTTTCACTACCAATTCAAGATCAATTCAAGTGCAATTCAAAAGCATTTCATACCATTCTACAAAATATACAAAAATCCCACCAAGACTAGAATTCATCCGAAATCTCCAAGGTTCGACACAACACTCACAACACATTTTTCATCTTCCAATTTCATCAACAACAACCACAATTTGCACTTTAACAATTCCATTCCCATAATTACATAAACTATAATAAAATCACAAAATTTCCTAGAACAATTTAACAACCAATCTTTCATGCCAACTTGAACTAATATTCTTCCATTTACATCACAAGGCCACCACAACACAATTTAACATAATAAATAAAATTTTGATCATCCCTTTCCATCAACAACCATTTTCGGCCACACACACACACATACCCATAACACAAAATTTTCATACTTTATATTCACTTCCATATACTACAACATATATATAAAATTGTTCCAAGATAAAAAGAGTAGAATCTTACCTTTTTCCAATTTTTCCGCTTGGTAAAAAAAGTACTTTCATGCCTCAAAATTTATACCACGTTGAAGAGGGTCTTGAGCTTAGTAGGAATACAAGAAAATTTAGATTTTTGGATCAAAGTTGAAGGGCAAAAAATTTTTCCTCTTTTTTTTTCTTATGGCCGAATGGCCTTATTGTTGTGCTCTCAATTTTTTTTCTTGTTGATTGTTCTAGAATGAAGACTTATGGCCCCCTTCTTCCATTTATTTATCCTAAATTTAATGGGCACATGGGCTTGGCCCATATTTTCCTCCATAACCGGCCACTACTATGTCTTGGGCCTCTTTGTTTTTTTTTTTTTTCATTTATTTTGAGCCCAATTAGATATTGGTCTTATTTTTTAATTCCCGAAACTAATTTCCGAAATTCCTAATTTTGCCCTTAGCCTTCCTCGATATTTCCACATCAACATTTCATGAACAACACCCATATATTAATTAAAAAGCAACTTATGGCCTTATTTCTTACAAGTCAAAATTATTTCGAATTTTCCGAACATGCAAGGATGCGGGATATAACATCCTCCCCCCCCTTTAGAACATTCGTCCTCGAATGTTAAATTAGCCTAATAAGGGCTTGCACACATTTCGAGGGAGCTTCTTTCTAGGGGGGTAGCATATATAAATCATTCACCAATCAATATAATCAATTACGAAATTTAGAATACTTGTAGGCATAGGAAACAAGTGAGGATACTTCTTCTTCATCTCGTCCTCCGCTTCCCAGGTCATTTCTTCTCTGTTATAGTTTCGTCAGAGAACTTTAACAGAAGGCACATCTTTGGTGCGCAGTCTCCTCACTTGACGATCCAAAATAGCCACAGGCTGCTCTTCATAGGACAGTTCCTTTGTTACCTGAATATCTTCTATGGGAAATATTCTGGAGGGATCACCAATACACTTACGGAGCATGGATACGTGAAATACCGGATGTACTGCCTCCAGATCAGATGGTAAGTCTAACTCGTAAGCGACATTCCCAATCTTTCGAATAATCTGATAAGGCCCAATATATCGCGGACTGAGCTTTCCTTTTTTACCGAATCTCATTACGCCCTTCATAGGCAACACTTTCAGAAATACCCAGTCACCAATATGGAACTCCAAAGGTCGACGTCGTTTATCTGCATATGATTTCTGTCGGCTCTGGCTGCTAATAATCGCTCTCGAATGAGTTTCACCTTATCGACTGCCTACTGGACCATATCTGGAACAATTAATTGAGTTTCACCCACGTCAAACCAACCAATCGGAGACCTGTATTTTCTACCATATAGGGCTTCATACGGCGCCATCTGAATGCTGGAATGATAGCTATTATTATAAGCAAATCCGATAAGCGACAAATGATCATCCCAGCTACCTCTGAAATCAATAACACAGGCCCGTAGCATATCTTCCAGTGTGTGAATAGTACGCTCGTCCTGTCCGTTGGACTGAGGATGGAATGTTGTACTAAGACTCACCTGAGTCCCTAATCCTTCCTGAAATGACCTCCAGAAGGAAGCTGTAAACTGTGCACCTCTGTCGGAAATAATGGATGTAGGAACTCCGTGAAGTCTTACTATCTCTTTAATATACAATATGGCATAATCCTCAACCGAATAAGTTGTCACACCCTGATTCCCCTAGGGTGTGATGGGCACCCGACCCCATATCCGGAGCCGAGCGAACCCACAGACTTTCATTCGTACAAAATCCTTCCGGACTCTTAAACTTCATAAAACACAATACATAGCAAATCTTACAGCAAATACACATATATTTTTTTTTCTTAGCTTTCAAATCAAAAGGGGTCTGTAATTTCCACAGACGTCATAGCATAACACAGAACGACACATTGGCTGCTGGAGCCACTTACTGAACTGACATACCACACCCACGACTCTGTCTGCAAAGTCTCTAACATCATACAGTATCCATAACGTATATGCTATGTCAAACTTTGACTCGGCAGTCCTCCAGGAGCAATTGGAGTTCGCCAGCACTGAAATAACTTTTATAATGTCTTCATCTCGTCTGGGAATACCTGCGCGGCATGAAACGCAGCCCCCGAAGAACAGGGGGTCAGTACGGATATGTACTGAGTAGGTAAGGCATAAGTACAGAAAACGAAACAATGACTGATATAGACAGAACAACATACAAAAACTTATTCAGAGATATCAAACGCTTATCATTTTTCTTTTCCAGACACAAATCATACTTACTCATCTCGTATACCAGAAAGATTACAGAACGTACAAATTGCTTGGATGACATCACATAGCAGACGGAATACAGAATGTACGAAAGGTCAGAATACTTACTTTCCTACATAAGTCATGCATATCAGAATCGGATATCGTATCACATACGCGGCAACCCCGGGGACAAATAACACGCCGGGACAAGTACCATATCATACAGACGATAACCTCGGGGACAAATAACACGCTGAGGAACTGATGGACAGTGCCAATGAATGCGCACGATAACATAGGCAGATGATCACATATATATATCCACATAATTCAATCATGTGAGGGGCACATGCCCCTTTCTAGAAATTTCTTATATTTTCTTGAAACTTTTCCTTCAATTAAAAGATGAATCAAGTCTTGTCTTGCACACTTTGACCCTTATGTTCTCCAACAAATGGCCAATGTGACCCTTTGAACCTTCATGAATTTTTTTGTGAAATTCCCGTTTCGTCCCTCGACTTTTCTGAATATGACCATTTTACCCCTAACCTTCCACATTATTTCCATTGATCATTTTGCAATTTCTCTTCTTGCCCTTAGCCTCTCACAATATTTTCATACTAATAATGGTCATAAATGATATTCTTAACGACTTGCGCATTAATGTAGTTTTTGAAAATGGTTTCATCCTTAACTTCCCACGACGACTTTGAAATATCCAAATGTTCAAAATACGGGCTATAACATAAGTAGTCTTGACCGGAAGGAAATGTGCTGATTTCGTCAGTCTATCAACAATAACCCATATAGAATCATACCTGCGTGGAGTGCGCGGTAAACCTGTGATGAAATCCATATTGGTTATTTCCCACTTCCACGCTGGGATTTCCATTTCCTGCAATAACCCGCCAGGCTTTTGATGCTAGATCTTAACTTGCTGGAAATTTGGGCACTAAGCAACGAATTCTGTAATATCTCGTTTCATACCATCCCACCAATATAAGCATCTGAGATCATGGTATATGTTAGTGGATCCAGGATAAACAGAATACCGAGCATAATGTGCCTCTCCCATAATCTGTCGCCGCAGTCCTGCAACGTTAGGCACACATAACCTGCCACTATATAGCAATACCCCGTGAGGTGACATCTCGAATTTGGTCTTTTATTTATTAAGGGCCACATCTCAGTACTATACCAAAATAGGATCCTCGAACTGACGTCGTTTTACCTCTTCCGTAATCGAAGATTCAGCAATTTCTCGGACAGAAACCCCAATATTTCCAGAATCGGCCAAACGGACTCCAAGGGTGGCTAACTGATGAATTTCACGAACTAATTCCTTCTTCTCTGGCTGCACGCTGGTCAAACTGCCCATAGATTTGCGACTAAGTGCGTCTACCACAACGTTGGCTTTTCCAGGATGATACAAAATATCGACGTCATAATCTTTCAATAATTTAAACCATCTTCTTTGCCGCAAATTCAGCTCCTTTTGTTTTTTTTAAAAAAATATATACTGAGGGCTTTTGTGGTCCGTATAGATATCGACATGGACCCCATATAAGTAATGCCGCCATATTTTCAAAGCATGAATTACCGCGGCTAATTCCAGATCATGGGTAGGATAATTTCACTCTTGCGGTCTGAGCTGTCGAGAAGCATAGGCTATAACTCGACCGTGCTGCATTAATACACAACATATCCCAATACCAGAAGCATAACAATAAATGACATACCCGTCTGACCCCTCTGGAAGAGCTAGAACTGGAGCTGTAATTAATTTTTCCTTCAGCAACTGGAAGCTGCGTTCACAAGCATCGGTCCACTGAAATTTTACTGCCTTCTGAGTTAACTTTGTTAATGGTGCCGCAATAAAGTTCTCCACAAATCTCCTGCAATATCCGGCCAATCCCAGAAAACTGCGTACCTCAGTCGGTGTCGTGGACCTAGGCCAATTCTTTACAGCTTCGATCTTCTGTGCATCAATTGTTCCCATTTATACTTACTTTACTTTCACTCGCTCCCCGTTTTGGGTTGTACTTATACCATATCCATGTCTTTTCTTTATAATCTATAACTTGATTATCTTCGTACGAGACATCAACAAAATCACGAGGCGATGAGAACTCTCGATTATATAGTACAAAATCTTATCTGATGGCTGGCACTCAAGTAATGTAATTAATGTAGCAATTTATTCGAAGCCACGTTCCATTTATTCCGATCAATAATTTGCTAGTGCTTATAGTCGTTTCAAAGTCTCCATTAGGTAGCACTTATATTCTAATGATAAATGTCCCAAACTTTCTTATAACACTATCTTTATCCCAACGAATATCGTCTGTTTCTTCTGATAAATTCACAATACATCAGTTGTCTCGCAAATCCACAACCCCTGTCCTGTAAAAATTTCACTATTCCCGAGGTGACGTCGCATAAACGCAGTACTCTTTTATGCCTCATACTCTTTCTCTCTTGTTGTATATCAAATGCTAACTTCTAACTTGCCCGAAATCATGTCGAATTTGTCTTAATAGTGGGCTTGACTTATTATCGTTTCGTCGCACTACATCTTTAAGTTCATAATTATATGTTTTCCCCCCTTTTTTTTTTTCTATACTCATACTCAATTAATTACGTCCGTCTTGGGTACTTCCTTTAGTATTTCTTTCATTTCTCCAGTCTATGTCCATCTTTTCTTTTTGTGCACGAGGAATCTCATTCTATTCCCGTATCCCTCAGAAAATACAACTTCTACGTAAGCCCTATCTCATTTTCAAATCATATTCTGTTTATCTCTTTTTATTCTTATCACACCAGTCATTTCTGGTATTTGTTCTGTCTTATTGCTCGTCTTTTCCTAGATCATCTTTAGTACTTCACCAACAACACATAAAATATATGATCCTATACAGCCCACAAGTTTAAGTTTTTTTTTTCCCACAAATTCCATCTCCAATTAGTCGATGAGAACTAATAAAATGTTACTATAAGGTATTCTCCAACCACCAGCAGAAGAAAACTAGAGTCCGACAAGCACCACAGAACTTCTTAGTACTTAATTCACATAGTTTGCCTCCATTTTTTTTTTTGAGTCATTAGCGAATCATTTAATTCCCAACTGCTTTTCATACGCTTTGTATTCTTCCAATAAGGTGAAACTTAATCGCCGAACATTTTTGCCCTTCAACATAGGCATTTCTAAAGCAAAATGTGGTTGGAACGTATTCTGGTCCGTTTATTCATACGGAAACTGATAACAGACATCATACGAACACTGATAACAAACATCATCTTAAGCGGTCGCCAGTGCAGAAAATATCATACCAAAATCGGTAGACTGGCGGAATACACATCGCCCAGATATATATATACAGATACAAACATATGGGCCGTTTTGGCCATAACAGCAACCGGGACCGCTTAAGGCACAAATCATAAACAGAAACGAACAAACATGACACATGACCCACATATATGACTACAGGCCTCTACAAAACATAACAGAATCATATGACGGGACAGGGCCCCGCCGTACCCAAATAGCCATACATATACAGAACGTGTATAACAGAAGATATGTACCAAAAAATGAGCTCCGGATCAAAGGAGTACTCCAAGTGGCAGAATATGTATCCTATACTGGAGGATTACCAAAACAAATGTCTGTACCTGCGGGCATGAAACGCAGCCCCCAAAGAAAGGGGATCAGTACGAAATATGTACTGAGTATGTAAAGCGTGAAGTACAGTAATCCAAATCAGAACTGAAATAAGGAGTATAGAAGCGGTTACAAAATCAGTATATCAAACCTGTTTTAAAAACATACGTAATGCAAATAAAAATCATGCATAAGGCTCAGGAACGTGGTCGCTACTCCGACACTGGCGCCACAACACATCATACTCCAGAAACTTTCAAATCTCCGTACAATCCCCGAACAGATCATATCATCATATCATATCAAAACATCAGAACATATCATATGCCATATCACATCATAACGCCGTATATATATAAGCAGTACCCGACCCTATGGCGAGGTCTCGGGAACCGCAACACATCATACTGCCGAATATACATAGTGCGCACGATCACAAAATCGGCCCGGGATCCGGCGAACGATATCATAGTAGTAGGCATGAGCAGAGTAGTGCGGAAACCATATGCATATAATAAATCAATTTCAAAACTCGATGAACAAATATATTTACGGTATCCGAAGGCTCAGAAATCAGTTTCGGGTCAATCGGAGTTAGCATACGAAAGTTACAAACTTTTGAAGTACAGAACTTTCTAAAGGCATTTCAGAAGCTCTTTTCGGAAGTTCAAGTGACATTCATATTAGGGGAACTTCCAACCATTACTATGGAGCAAATCAAATGCAGCCTTTAAGATCACATGTACGTATCAAAATATATGTATCCGAAACATTAGCCATATCAAATATTTTTCGAACATCATTATGGATCATATATTCATACTAGGAAACTTACAGATAACATTATGGATCAAATCAAATGGGGACTTTAAGACCATATTTTCAAATCGAAATATTCATCAAAGGCTTTAGTCTTCTCGTTTTTCTTTTGAACAACATTCAGAACATAACAAATAGAATCTTTGAACATCATAAAATATATATCCAGTCATATGGAATAGCTTATGGAGGTCAAAGATGTTAGCCATCCTAATGGCTCTAAGAATAGGATTTTTCTTTAGGAGCATACTTATATGTTATTTGTTCATTCCAAAAAGGCCATGCCAAAAGAAAGAAAGGTAGGCTTTACATACCTCAATCGCTTGCTAACAAATCCCGACTCAAGTCTCGGGCTCTCCAATATCTACAATAGTATTATCAATTACCCAAAAATTAGCTACACGTACTTAGAATTTTAAATTTTAATTAGTATTTGTCTACCGAAATTTCGGCAGCATCTACCCTGTAAATTCAACATCCCCGAGAATTAAACTCGGCCAAATTCATCAACAACCATACCAACAATACCAACAACCATACCAATAACATCACTAGTCAATTCAAAACACATTCTAACACTAGTAACTTTCCTTTTCAACACAATTCATCAACATTTAATTCAACTACGAATTTTCAAGCCAATATCGACTCTTACATATTCACTACCAATTCAAGATCAATTCAAGTGCAATTCAAAAGCATTTCATACCATTCTACAAAATATACAAAAATCCCACCAAGACTAGAATTCATCCGAAATCTCCAACCTTCGACACAACACTCAGAACACATTTTTCATCTTCCAATTTCATCAACAACAACCACAATTTGCACTTTAACAATTCCATTCCCATAATTACATAAACTGTAATAAAATCACAAAATTTCCTAGAACAATTTAACAACCAATTTTTCATGCCACCACAACACAATTTAACATAATAAATAAAATTTTGATCATCCCTCTCCATCAACAACCATTTTCGGCCACACACACACACATACCCATAACACAAAATTTTCATACTTTACATTCACTTCCATATACTACAACATATATATAAAATTCTTCCAAGATAAAAAGAGTAGAATCTTACCTTTTTCCAATTTTTCCGCTTCGTAAAAAAAGTACTTTCTTGCCTCAAAATTTATACCACGTTGAAGAGGGTGTTGAGCTTAGTAGAAATACAAGAAAATTTAGAATTTTGGATCAAAGTTGAAGGGCAAAAATTTTTTCCTCTTTTTTTTTTCTTATGGCCGAATGGCCTTATTGTTGTGCTCTCAAATTGTTTTCTTGTTGACTGTTCTAGAATGAAGACTTATGGCCCCCTTCTTCCATTTATTTATCCTAAATTTAATGGGCACATGGGCTTGACCCATATTTTCCTCCATAACCGGCCACTACTATGTCTTGGGCCTCTTTGTTTTTTTGTTTTCATTTATTTTGAGCCCAATTAGATATTGGTCTTATTTTGTAATTCCCGAAACTAATTTCTGAAATTCTCAATTTTGCCCTTAGCCTTCCTCGATATTTCCACATCAACATTTCATGCACAACACCCATATATTAATTAAAAAGCAACTTATGGCCTTATTTCTTACAAGTCAAAATTATTTCGAATTTTCCGAACATGCAAGGATGCGGGATATAACAGTTATTTTCTTATTGGCTCTCCGGTGTGGATTCCTTACAAATATGATTGGGCATTGCTTCACATCGATGATTCATATAATTTCATAGCGTATGTTCTTATGTTCCGAACAATTTATGGTCCATAAACTATTTTCTAGTATCCGATAAAATCTTTTATTTCATCCATAGACACGGCGTTCTTTCTTTCTTTCTAAAATTCCCAGACTGCCAATTGTTGCAATTCCCTTTTAAGGCTAACATAATATGCTCTCTATCCCCCCCCCCCCCCCCTTTTTTGGGTCTCCTCATATGCCAATAGTCTTTTTGTGAAGTCTTCGTTCATACCTTCCTCCTCATCTTTCTTTCCAACTCTATGCACAACATATCGAAACTTCTTACCATAAGTTTTAGCTACACCATCATTCTTGTCAATAGTCCCATACCTTTCCATCCACTATTTATCCTTGCACCCATTTAACTTACTTACTCGTAATTCTTCTTAACTATGCGCTCGTATCGCAGCTGCGCATCCATGTGTTTCGAGCGCCTAATTGCTTTTGCTCTTAGTACAAAATCCTTACAGTTTACACTCTTTCGATTCTTACTCATTGAGCTTTTAACTATGCTTATGACACTATGATCGAGCGGTCTCCCTTGCTCATTCCCTTCACTTCATTGTATTTCCGTTAAGATCAAATCCTTCAGACCTCGCACGAGTTCTCCTTCCCTATCATCAATTTCCAAATCAGTAGTGTCGTCCCATCATTCCTGTTCTTTTCTTGATGCGTAACCGAGTTACTCTCGCTAACTCGTTAAGGTATCTTCCTTACTCCTATGGTTAGAGGTTTCCAATTATTTTGCTCTCAAATGCTCTCCTCTTCCTTCGATCAACCCATTAGTATACCCTTTTCTACTTTCATCCTTATCCTTCCTTAGGTTCCTTCCTCCTGGGACACTTTTCTTTTCTTGTTATCTACCGTATGGGTTCTGAAGTTCGTGAAATATTCCTTTTAACGCACAATCCGTCCTATTCTTAAGTCACCCTCTCAGGAAAACTCTTCCATGTTCGAGGCAACCATATTAATATGGCTACACATTTATTTCTTTATATACCTTTCAAGGCCGAAGTCCTATAACAACATCACTAAGCTTAGTCATTCCTTCTCTTACTTCACACTCCTTGTCGTGGTAACTGTTCCTTTATCCCCACTTGTTGAAATTGGTTTTTTTTTTTGAACTCCACACATCCCTCTTTTGTTCCATGTTACCATACTTTATCCTTTTCACATGCCTACCTTTGAATTTTTATCTAGATAGTCTCGTACCTTGCCGATAATTTCTCTCGGGGGTTTCACTCACTAAGGTTTTCTTAACTTTCACCTTTTTCCGACACTTGATCTCTTTATTTTCCGTCTACACTCTTTCCTTCTTTTCCAAATATCGTTGTGTTAGGACTTTTCCATTCTTAACCTGTAGCGAAAATAGCATCAGCTTACCTTGTAACACTTGCACCATTTATTTTTGTTGTCACTTGAGCTTCGATACCATTACTTGATTAATGCCTTCCTAACCGTAGCGCCGGTTGCTGGGACTCACATGTCCACCGATACAATCACATATGAGGTGTCGTATGTGTTATATCCCGCAATTTTGCATATACAAAAAAAAAAAATGAAATAATTGTGACAAGTGAAGGACAAGGTCATATTTTGATTTTGTTCAATATATAAGTTGTTCATGGAAAATATTGGTGTGGAAATATGGGAGGAGGCCAAGGGCGAAATTGGAATTTCGGAAATTAGTTTCGGGAATTACAAATAAGATCCGTATATTAATTGGGCTCAAGAAAGATGGAAAAATTGAGGCCCAAGAGTTGAGGGGTGGCCGGCCATAGTGCCAAGGCCCAAGCCCATGGAATTGTTTTTTTCCATGTGATAAATATGAAAAAGGGCCATAAACTTCTTCATTTTTCAAGAACTTTCAAGAAAGAGAATGGAGAGCCAAGAACAAGGGGCCATTTCGGCCAAGAGAGGGAGAAGATGAAGATAAAAAATCTTGATCAAAAAATTTAATTCTTTTAGTATTCCTACTAATTCAAGGGTCCTCTTCAACGTGGTATAATTGTTTAAACCTTCATGGACGACTCCATAGAGTCCAATGTTTGTAATTTATATCCGCCACCTCGACTTGACCCGAGGTGGGCCCACAAGTTTCAAAACTTCCTACGTTTGTGTCACTTGAGCTATTTTTGTATGATATAAAAGTAAGACTTTCGTCTATGAATCTAAGACTCCATTTGATTCGTTCCATAGGTCATTGGAAAGCTCCTTAATGTGAATATCCTGATGTGAGCATGTAATTCGATATAAGGAGTCTCTGCTATGAGTAATCTGATATAGGTATGTTGACAGAAACATCCTGACACAGGTAATCTGATATAAGTATCCGAAATAAGTATTCGGTTATAAATAATCCGTTACGAATATCCTGGTAATACATTCGATTCCTTCATCGGGTTTTAATTTATGTGCACCTAGTTTCTTACTAATCCGCTCGTATATATGCTATGATCCCTTTCACCGAGTTCCGGACCGGTATGTATCGTGCGTATGGTTCGCCGAGTCCCTTGTCTAGGAGTCGGGTTCCATGTATGTAATTTCGAAGTACGATGGGTCCGGCTCCGGGGTACAGTGGTATATGTCCGTCCCCGGTTGCCGTGTATATGGAGTATGATGTGTTCGGTTCCGGAGTACTGTGGTATATGTCCGTATCCGGTTACCGTGTACGGTTCTGGGGTACTGTGGTATATGTCCGTCCCCAGTTACTGTGTATATGGATTATGATGTGACTGGTCCCCGGGTTCTCGTGGTTGTCACGACCCAGCCCCGTGGGCCGCGACTGGCACCCTACTTGGGCACCCAGACCGATTCGCATATTCAATTATCAAATTCAAGCCTAATTCAAATTTCATAAAAGCCGTTTTAAACATAATTCATGTCAAAGCCTGTCTTAAGCGGTCGCACGTATCAAAATGTCACATCAAATCAGAAAGGAGCGGTGGAATGTACATCGCCGATCATATGCACAAATATAAACATAAGGGCCGTTTTGGCCACCGAAACAGACAGACTGCATTAAGGCTCAAATCATAAGCAAAACATACGCATATAGGACCCTCAGCCCACATATATGACTACAGGCCTCTACAAATCCCAAAACGAAGACATATGACGGGACAGGGCCCCGCCGTACCCAAATAGTCAAATATACAGAAACATATACATAGCAAAAGATGTATGTACCAAAAGTGGACTCCGGATAAAAGGGGAGTACTCCGAAATAGCTGAAAGTGGAACCTACAGTGGTGGATCACCAATATCTGTACCTGCGGGCATGAAACGCAGCCCCCGAAGAAAGGGGGTCAGTACGAAAGATGTACCGAGTATGTAAAGCATAGAGTACAGAATTATAGGCCACAACTGAAAGCAAACAAGATACAAAAGGGAAGCACTGAATTATATATCAAAATTTGTATCAAACCTATATATATATATAATGCAAATAAAATCATGCAAGGCTCAAGAACGTGGTCACCACTCCGACGCTGGTGCCACACACAGCATAACTCCAGAAGGTTCAAATCTCCGTACATCCCCGAGCACACATATCATCATACATATCACCAGCCATATCACAGCATAACACCAAACGGAACCCGGCCCTATGGCGAGGCCTCGGGAACCGTAACACAACATACGGCCGAATTTATCATAGTGTGCACGAATCACAACCGGCCCGGGAACCGGTGAACGAATCATAATAAGGGCACGAGCGGAGTCGTGAGCAAACAATGCAATTTGTATGTCAAAATATTCTTTGGAATTTGATAAAGTCACAAGTCAAATCCTTAGTCGAAATAGTCGAACAATTATTTAATACGGAGTTCATTTCACAAAAGTGTTCCCGAAATGGTACTTATAACCCAAAATTATAGTTTATCATATTGTGTTAATCGAAACATTATTTTATAGAAGACAATTTCATAATCAAAGGTCCTTTATCAAAATTTTACTAAAAGAGAGCCTAATAGAGCAAACGAAGGCATCTCCGGGTTAGCGGGCTCACCTAGGGTCAAGTCGAGGTGGCGGACATGAATCACGGACATTTGGGGTCTATGGGATCATACGTAAAGGTTTCGAAGTAATCCGACTACGTTTGCATAAGTTTCAGACGTTTGGTTACTTTCTAGCTTAAATAGGGTCTTTAAGCTTCAATAGAATTGAATGAATAGTAGTCATTCTCTAATTCGGATTTCGAGGAGCAGAATCGCTCCCGGGGTTCCGATATCAACCTAACATACTAAGACATGCCAAAAGAAGGAGTGGGAAGCCTTACATACCTTATAAGCGTCTTATGCTCACCCAAAACTCAGATCCCGTTTCGTCCAGAATCTGCAAATGGTCAAAGTTGCCAATTAGAGATTTCAAAACTTAAAAATTCCCTTAACTTCATTTTTGTCTACCGAAATTTCGGCAGCATTTCCCCTATATATATAACATCCCCGAGACTTAGCTCGGCTCAATATACATCAACAACAAAAACCCACAATATCACAACATCATAAATTATAGCAAAATCACTCCAATGTCAACATTCTTCCTTTCTACACAAATTAACAACTTTCATCCAAACCTCACAACATCAAATTAACATCCACATTAACATACTCATTTACTCGTTCAAAGTTATTCCAACACATTCCAATAATGTTCCGGGCAATATACTTAAGTCCAAGGGATTCGTCACTTTCTATATTTCATCCGAAACGTCAACAACTACGACGAACATACTAACTCGCATTGTTTCATCCCACATTCATTAGCAACAACCATAATTCACATTTAAAGTCTTACTTTCATAATTATACAAGAATATACAAAAATCATATACTTTCCCATAAGAACCCGCAACCATTTTCAATGCCAATTCAACTCATTAAACATTCATTTACGTCATAAATGCCACAACGACGCAACTAACAAACTAAACAAAATCAAATTCACCTTGCCTTCTACACCACATAGCTCACGGCCACTACACCTTTCACACACACACACACGCCATGCATATACACACCAAAATCCCATAATCTTCATGCAATTCTAATCACTATAACATTCATACAAGTTCGATAACTCAAAAGTGACAAAATCCTTACCTTTTCTTGAAAATCCGACTTGTCGCAAACGTGATCCTTTCGCCAAATAAATTGTATCACGTTGAAGAGCGTCTTGCACTTGCTACAACTACAAAAGGGACATGATTTTTATGATCAAAACAAAAGGCTAGAAAAAATTTTGTTGTTGGGGAATAGGTTCGGCCGAAGGGTGTTCTTGAGCTCTCCTCTTTTTTTTTTTTTTTTTTTTTGTTTGATTGATCTTTCTTGAAAATTCTAAAGGGGGATAATAATATATACTTGATTAAGGGTCATGTGATAATCACATGACCACTTAAAATGGGGCTTGGGCCAAGCCTTTGGCCGGCCACCCCTAGTACTTGGGCTCCAATTTTTTTCAAATTTTTTTCTTGGCACAATTCGTTGAAGTCTCGTTTTGTAATTCCCGAAACTAATTTCCGAAATTCCAAATTTGCCCTCGGCCTTCCCCGATGTCTTAGCACCAATACTTTCATAAACGACATAGGCATAATGACTAAAATCGATTTATCATCTTATAACATACAAGTCTTAATTATTTTCACAATTTCCAATTATGCAAAAACACGGGACATAACAGTGGTATATGTCCGGTTCCCGAGATACCGTATACATGTTATGAAATCTTCTGGAGCATGGTGTGTTATGGCGCAAGAGACGGGAGTGGCGACCATGTTCCTGCGCCCTTTGCATGACTTTGGTATGCATCAGTTGTGGTTGAAACGTAAGTATTCTGATATTCTGGATAAGCTACTTACCTTCGGTATTTTTCTGATATACGATTTTGGTATACATGAATCTATTCACCGAGTCCCTCACCGAGGGCCGAGGCACGTTGTATGTATGTGTGATGCATGATTCTGACATGTGTGATTTATGTTTGGAAAGTAATAAATTTGGTTATTGACCGCTGGACCCCTGACCGCGGTGTGTGCGACATTGACCGCTGGACCCCTGACCGCGGTATGCCGCACTATGTGATATTGACCGCTGGACCCCTGACCGCGGTATGCCGGATTTGTGATATTGACCGCTGGACTCCTGACCGCGGTATCCGCGACATTGACCGCTGGACTCCTGACCGCGGTATGTCGGGTTTGGGATGCTAACCGCTGGACACTTGGTCGCGGTATGTGTGATAGTGACCGCTGGACTTTTGGCCGCGGTAATTGTGTGTTTGATTTTCTGTGCGTATGAGACGGAAATGTTTTTCAAAGTAAAGCAAAGTATTTTGGCATTTTGATTGCCGTATTTGTCTTCCGGAACCTCTTGTGTATGATTTGTACGTCAGATGCAACACTTTGGTATTTTGGTTATTGTGTTCACCTTATGTACATTTTACTTCGGTTATGACTTCATTTTTTGTGTTTCATGCCTTACATGCTCAGTACATATTCCGTACTGACCTCCTTACTTCGGGGGCTGCGTTTCATGCCGCGCAGGTACTCCCAGATGAGTTGAAGATATTATGGAAGATGTTCCAGCGAGGATGGCAACCTCCATTTGCTCCCAGAGAACTGCCGAGTCAGAATATATGTGTTAAAGGTTCTGTTAATGTTAGAGACTTTGCAGACAGAGTCGTGGGTATGGTATGTCAGTTTAGTAAGTGGCTCCATCAGCCGATATGTCATTTCGTATCACGTTATAAAGTCCGTATGATTACAGATTGGTTTGACTTGAAAGCTACAAATATATATATATATATATATATATATATATATATATATATATATATATATATATATATATATATATATATGTTTCAGCAAGTTTTACTATGTATTACATTCTATTTGATTAAAAGTCCGGAAAGATTATGTACGAAATGAAAGTCTGTGGGTTCGTTCGGCTCCGGATATGGGGTCGAGTGCCCATCACACCCTTGTGGGATTAGGGTGTGACAAAGTGGTATCAGAGCAGGTCTGTCCTAGGGGTTGTCTGCAAAGTCGTGTCCGGTAGAGTCCTGTTTATGGTGTGAAGCGCGCCACATTTATAAACAGGAGGCTACGGGGCATCTAGGGATTGTCGACCTTCTTTTATGTCTCAGATCGTGCAATAGAGCCAAGTCATAGGAACTGATATTCCTTATGTGAGCCCTACATACGACGGAATAAGATGGGAAATGATATGGAAAGCCATGTTTGCTCTGTTATCTGGAAATTGGAAGTTCTGAATGGTTGGAATGTGATACATAACTGTATGTTCTATAAGATATTGTTGATATTTGCCACGTGCAGATTCTGAATAGCAGGAACGATAAAGGAGATTGTTATGTAAGAATGGTGAGTAAGAGCTCGGAAGGGCCGATACCCGAAATATACGTAAGTAACGGCGACGAAGGTATGTTCGCCACCATCGGGAATCTGGGAGCCCAGGACAGGAAATAATCATACACATAAGGGAAAAGTGAACATTAGGAATTAAAAGGGCAAAATAGTAAATGTACAAAGAAGGACGTGCTACGAGAATGTCTCGAGATCTGTGAGACCTCGATTCGCCCTGAATCATGTAATAAAGACCATATGAGAAAACGGACGTGATTATGCCGGTATTAAGGCACCGAATTCCGCCAACGTTTTGGGGTTAAGCGTGCTAAAGTGGGAGGATGGGTGACCCCCTGGGAAGTATGCAAAATACTCTAAAGATTTAGCTGTCAGAGACAAATGAAAGGATAGAGTAACCAAAAGGGAAATTAGCATATGAGGAATGGTTAGAGACCCTAAACGGCCAGATAGTCGCGACAATTGGTAATCTGGAAATTTTTGAAAGAAAGAAAGAACGCAGCGCCTGTGGATGAAGAAAGAGGGACCCTCCCGAAGTACTATAATACCCCATAAGATCAGTCGAACATTTGAGGACGAATGTTCTAAAGGAGGGGAGGATGTTATATCCCGCAATTTTGCATATTAAAAAAAAAAATGAAATAATTGTGACAAGTGAAGGACAAGGTCATATTTTGATTTTGTTCAATATATAAGTTGTTCATGGAAAATATTGGTGTGGAAATATGGGAGGAGGCCAAGGGCGAAATTGAAATTTCGGAAATTAGCTTCGGGAATTACAAATAAGATCCGTAAATTAATTGGGCTCAAGAAAGATGGAAAAATTGAGGCCCAAGAGTTGAGGGGTGGCCGGCCATAGTGCCAAGGCCCAAGCCCATGGAATTTTTTTTTCCATGTGATAAATATGAAAAAGGGCCATAAACTTCTTCATTTTTTAAGAACTTTCAAGAAAGAGAATGGAGAGCCAAGAACAAGGGGCCATTTCGGCCAAGAGAGGGAGAAGATGAAGATCAAAAATCTTGATCAAAAAATTTATTTCTTTTAGTATTCCTATTAATTCAAGGGTCCTCTTCAACGTGGTATAATTGCTGAAACCTTCATGGATGACTCCATAGAGTCCAATGTTTGTAATTTATATCCGCCACCTCGACTTGACCCGAGGTGGGCCCACAAGTTCCGAAACTTCCTACGTTTGTGTCACTTGAGCTATTTTTGTATGATATAAAAGTAAGACTTTCGTCTATGAATCTAAGACTCCGTTTGATTCGTTCCATAAGTCATTGGAAAGCTCCTTAATGTGAATATCCTGATGTGAGCATGTAATTCGATATAAGGAGTCTCTGCTATGAGTAATCTGATATAGGTATGTTGACAGAAACATCCTGACACTGGTAATCTGATATAAGTATCCGAAATAAGTATTCGGTTATAAATAATCCGTTACGAATATCCTGGTAATACATTCGATTCCTTCATCGGGTTTTAATTTAAGTGCACCTAGTTTCTTACTAATCCGCTTGTATATATGCTATGATCCCTTTCACCGAGTTCCGGACCGGTATGTATCGTGCGTATGGTTCGCCGAGTCCCTTGTCTAGGAGTCGGGTTCCATGTATGTAATTTCGAAGTATGATGGGTCCGGCTCCGGGGTACTGTGGTATATGTACGTCCCCGGTTACCGTGTATATGGAGTATGATGTGTTCGGTTCCGGAGTACTGTGGTATATGTCCGTCTCCGGTTACCGTGTACGGTTCTGGGGTACTGTGGTATATGTCCGTTCCCAGTTACTGTGTATATGGATTATGATATGACTGGTCCCCGGGTTCTCGTGGTATATGTCCGGTTCCCGAGATACCGTATACATGTTATGAAATCTTCTGGAGCATGGTGTGTTATGGCGCCAGAGACGGGAGTGGCGACCATGTTCCTGCGCCCTTTGCATGACTTTGGTATGCATCAGTTGTGGTTGAAAGGTAAGTATTCTGATATTCTGGATAAGCTACTTATCTTCGGTATTTTTCTGATATACGATTTTGGTATACATGAATCTATTCACCGAGTCCTTAACCGAGGGCCGGGGCACGTTGTATGTATGTGTGATGCATGATTCTGACATGTGTGATTTATGTTTGGAAAGTAATAAATTTTGTTACTGACCGCTGGACCCCTGACCGCGGTGTGTGTGACATTGACCGCTGGACCCCTGACCGCGGTATGTCCGCCATTGACCGCTGGACCCCTGACCGCGGTATGCCGGATTTGTGATATTGACCGCTGGACTCCTGACCGCGGTATCCGCGACATTGACCGCTGGCCTTCTGACCGCGGTATGTCGGGTTTGGGATGCTAACCGCTGGACACTTGGTCGCGGTATGTGTGATAGTGACCGTTGGACTTTTGGCCGCGGTAATTGTGTGTTTGATTTTCTGTGCGTATGAGATGGAAATGTTTTTCAAAGTAAAGCAAAGTATTTTGGCATTTTGATTGCCGTATTTGTCTTCCGGAACCTCTTGTGTATGATTTGTACGTCAGATGCAACACTTTGGTATTCTGGTTATTGTGTTCACCTTATGTACATTTTACTTCCGTTATGACTTCGTTTTTTGTGTTTCATGCCTTACATGCTCAGTACATATTCTGTACTGACCTCCTTACTTCGGGGGCTGCGTTTCATGCCGCGCAGGTACTCCCAAATGAGTTGAAGATATTATGGAAGGTGTTCCAGCGAGGATGGCAACCTCCATTTGCTCCCGGAGAACTGCCGAGTCAGAATATATGTGTTAAAGGTTCTGTTAATGTTAGAGACTTTGCAGACAGAGTCGTGGGTATGGTATGTCGGTTTAGTAAGCGGCTCCATCAGCCGATATGTCGTTTCGTATCACGTTATAAAGTCCATATGATTATAGATTGGTTTGACTTGAAAGCTACAAATATATATATGTTTCTGCAAGTTTTACTATGTATTACATTCTATTTGATTAAAAGTTCGGAAAGATTATGTACGAAATGAAAGTCTGTGGGTTTGCTTGGCTCCGGATATGGGGTCGAGTGCCCATCACACCCTAGTGGGATTAGGGTGTGACAGTATGTATTTATTTGTATATATAATTATTATCAACTAGTCCACCAAATACCTCCAACGCTATTCAAGCCTATCCTAATTCCAAAGTTGTGATGTACTTTCTGTCTCTTCTTTAGTCTAGCCTGTCGCGTGCTACGTGGCTTTTTATGGTCTCCAACCATCCTGTATACTCCAATTTCACTCAGGCTATTTTAGCTTTTCATTTGTCTCTTATGGCTAAATCTTTAGGATTTCTTGCATACTTCCCAGGGGGGTCACCCATCCTGAAATTTTCCCCACCTTAGCACGCTTAACCTCGAAAGTTCGACAGAATCTGGTGTCTTAATGCTGACATAATCACGTCCTCTTCCTCGCATGACCTTTATTACATGATTTGGAGCGAGTCGAGGTCTTACAGATTCCGAGACATCTTCGTAACATGTCCTTTCTTTTACAATTACTAATTTGCCCTTTTTGATCCTCCATATTCACCTTTCACTTATGTGCATAACTACCTTTCGTCCTAAATTCCCAGATTCCTGATGGTGGCGAATATACCTTTATCGCCGTTACTTTTGAGCCAAACACTTGGTTATTAGTCTGTTCAGATTTCCACTCAACATTCTTTCCTAATGATCCGCAGCAAAACTGATTGTCGACTTTCTGAATCATCCAACAGACCTCACTCTTACTAAACCTCGGATGTTATCCATTTTAATCCTCTGGACTGCTAATCATCTTTCTCACAATCATTTTTCACGCCATACCCAAATCCGTAGCTCCTCTAAAATATCACATCCCGCTTATTGTCTATTTACGATATTCCCTTTCCACACTTGATTTTGAAAGGATTCTGACCAAGTCTCCTTCACCAGTCTTACCATTCAAAATCTGCACGCAGCAAATACCAACAATGCCTTACAGAACATACAGCTATATATCACCTTCTAGCCATCCAGAATTTCTAGTTTCAGGTAACAGAACAAATATATCCATACTTACCCCTGTGACTTTCCATATCGCCATTCACTTCTTCCGTCGTATGTAAGGCTTATAGGAGGAATTTCATTTCCTATAACTTGGCTCTATTGCACGATCTAAGACAGAAAGAAGGTCAACAATCCCTAGATGCCCTGTAGCCTCCTGTTTATAAATGTGGTGCGCTTCACACCATAAACAGGACTCTACCGGACACAACTTTGCAGACAACCCCTAGGACAAACCTGCTCTGATACCACTTTGTCACACCCTAATCTCCCTAGGATCCGATGTGCACCCAACCCTTACTTAGGGCCGAGCGAACCCTCTGACTCTTAATGCACATACATACTCTTTTCAGACTTTTAAGTCAAATAGAATGAAACACATAGTAATACTTTCAGAATATTCTTTCCGTTATTCTCAAATCAAACCAAAATCCATAATCATGTAGAATTTATATCATAACACAGAATGACATATCGGCTGATGGAGCTGCTTACAAAACCGACATCTTACACCCACGACTCTGTCTGCAAAGTCTCTAACTTCGAACAAACATCACAGTGTATATACTCTGACTCGGCAACACTCCAGGAGCAAATGGAGTTGCCAATCCAGCTGAAGCATCTTCTAGCAATGTCCTGTACTCATCTGGGTGTACCTGCGTGGCATGAAACGCAGCCCCCGAAGAAAGGGGGTCAGTACGGAATATGTACTGAGCATGTCAGGCATGGAATACAGAAAAGAGAATCATAACTGAAACAGTGAATTACCAGAATCAAGTATGACCTTTTTGAACATCAAAGTACTTGCCTTTTTAAATGAAACCCATGCATATCCATGTCATATATCATATGTACAAATAACGTGTACCAGCCCTCTAGTGAGGGACTCGGTGGATAAAATCATACATGTCCACATCATATATCACATATGCGTAACGTGTCCCGGCCCTCAAGTGAGGGACTCGGTGGATAGAATCATGCATGTTAACATCATATATCATGTATACATATAACGTGTCCCGGCCCTCTATTGAGGGACTCGGTAGATACATATAACGTGTCCCGGCCCTCTTTTGCGGGTCTCGGTGAATCAATCATCATATGCCATCCTGGCCACCATCCCCATATCATCATAACATCATATACATATAACGTGTCCCGGCCCGCAAGTGAGAGGGACTCGGTGAACAATGCAATGGAATACGCACGAGAACATGTCCTGGCCCGGGCTCAGTGAAATCCAAACTGAGGCTTGCACGAACAGAATAATGCGAAACCATATGCACATAAATCAAGACTTGATAGACAAGTATACTTACCGACTCCTGAAGGCTCAGAAACAAGTTGCGGGTCAATCTGATTTAGTATAAGAAATTTATGGACGTTGGAAGTACAGAACCTTCTACGAGCATTTCAGAAGCCATTTTTTGGAAAATCGAAGCAATAATCATATCAAGTATCTTTCGGATATCATATAGATCAAATCAAATATAACTTTTGGAATCATATGTACATATCAAAGTATATCAAAGACTCGATGGAATAGTCGAATGTGCTAGCATTTGAAAAATCAAGACTTTAGTCATATCGATTACCCTTCGAATATCATTCGGAAACATATCACATAGACCTTCGAACATCATAGATACGCATCAAAATCATATGAAACAACTTATGGAAATCAAGGACATTAGCCATCCTAGTGGCTCTAAGAATAGGAATTTTCCTGAAATCATACATATACGTCATTTATTCGTTTCATAAAGACCATGCCAAAAGAAAGTAAGGGTAAGCCTTACATACCTGTGCCACGCCTTATTAGCTACGCTTATTTATCCAAGCTTGCTATTCTACATTCAAGAATATTTTACATAATAATTAGATTCATTATGATTTACTTGACTTGATCTTTCAAATAAAATCACTTATAATCTGCCGAAATTTCGGTAGCATTTCCCCTGTAAACACCACATCCCCGAGAATCTAATTCGGCCCAAATCATCAACAACAAATCCGAGAATGTAACTCGGCCAATTTCTCAACAATAATCCGAGAATTTCACTCGGCCACATTATCCACAATAATCCGAAATCTTCCAAACTTAATAAGGACAATAACAACACATTGTTTTCTTCCAAATTCACGAACTACACCACAATATACTCATTAACAACTTTGTCAACCAATACCAAGTACCTTCTGTCACGACCCAGCCCCGTGGGCCGCGACTGGCACCCTACCTGGGTGCCCAGACCGAATCACACATTCATTTTCAAATCCAAACTCTTTCCATAATTTTTCGAAATCATATCGAACATAATTTATATCAAATATGTCTTAAGCGGTCGTGCCAAATAAAAATATCATATCAAATACAAACTGAGCGGCGGAATGGACATCGCCGGTCAAAAGTGCAAATATAAGCATAAGGGCCATTTGGGGCCGGCATAACAAACAGACCGCCTTAAGACCAGAAAACGGAATCAGACAAACATACATAGGACCCTCGCCCCACATATATGCCTACAGGCCTCTACGAACTCAAAACAAAGACATATGGCGAGACAGGGCCCCGCCGTACCCAAATAGTCAAATATACCGAATATATACAAAGCAAAAAGAGTCTGTACCAAAAGTGGACTCCGGATCAAATAGGAGTACTCCGGGATAGCAAGAAGTGAAGCCTACTGCGGAGGATCACCGATATCTGCACCTGCGGGCATAAAACGCAGCCCCCGAAGAAAGGGGGTCAGTACGAAATATGTACTGAGTATGTAAAGCACGGAGTACAGAAATATGGATCAAAACCGAAAGCAAATCAAATGTCAAAGTGGAGTACAAATGGGTAGATCAAAATCTATATCGAAATCATATACTTATACATAATGCAATGAATCATGCAAACGCTTAGGAACGTGGTCGCCACTCCGACGCTGGCGCCACACACAGCATAACACCAGAAGGTTTCAAATCTCCGTACATCCCCGAACACAAGCATAATCATAGGTGAGCGTATCGCATCACGAGCCATATCACAGCATAACTCCAAACGGAACCCGGCCCTATGGCAAAGCCTCGGGAACCGTAACACAGCATACGGCCGAATTATCATAAGGCGCATGAATCAAAACCGGCCCGGGAACCGGTGAACGAAGTCATAATAAGGCACGAGCGGAGTCGTGAGCAAACCAATGCAATTCGTACTTCAAAATAGTTTTCCAAAACGAAGTAAACCCATTAGTCATATCAAAATGCAAAATAGTCGGATACTTAGCCGATATAAAGTTTCATTTCACAAAACATTTCCAAATAGTACGTATAGCTCAAAACGTAACTTAGCGTACCATAATATTCAAAATACATCTCATAGGAGGGAGTTTCACAATCGAAAGTATCGTATCCAACTTTATTCACAGAGATAGACCAATAAGGCAAATAGGGCATTTCAGGGTAGCGGACCCACCTCGAGTCAAAGTGAGGTGGCGAACATATCTTTACGAACATTTATGTGCCAAAGGTCATACATGGTCGTTTCTAGGTTACCCGACCACATTTCGATAGGTTTCGGACGAGCGGTGGCATTCTAGCCAAAATAGAGCCCTTAGGCTTCAATCGAATTGAATGAATAGTAACTTTTCTGTGGATCGGGTTTCGAGGAGCAGAAATGCTCCGGAAGTTCTCATATTCGTCTAACACACTAAGATATGCCAAATGAAGGAGTGGGAAGCTTTACATACCTCACAGACGTCGTATGCTCTTCCAAAAGTCCAGTCCCGTTTCGTCAAAAATCTGCAAATGGTCAAAGTTACCAATTGAGATTCTTAGGCTTAAAAATGCCTTTAACTTCAATTTTGCCTACCGAAATTTCGGCAGCATTTCCCCTATAAATCTAACATCCCCGAGGCTTAGCTCGGCTCAAAATACATCAACCACAACAGCCCACACGTCAACAAACAACAATCAAACCATTCTAGCTTCAAAGTTCTACTTTGTTATCTAAGTTGGCAACTTTCATTCAAACTTTCAAAACTCCAATTCTAAATCTACAAAATTGTATTCATTTCCACATTCAAACTTATACAATCACATCCTAACTACAATCCAAGCCATACACGAAATTACACCAAAATCCATTATTTTCCAGAATTCTTTAAAATATCAAAATTCACGACGAACATTCTAATTCACGTCGTTTCATTCCGAATTCATTATCATCAACCATAAATCATATTTAGAGTCCTTAATATCATAAATATACTATGATATACACAAATATACCAAAGGCATACACTTTCCGATAACGTCCGAAATCATTTTCTAACACCAAATCAATTCTTCAAACATTCATTTACGATACAAAGGTTACAACGACACCTCAAACGACTAAACGGAATCAAATGCACATGGTCTTGCACTACATACAAGCCACGGCCAAACACACCCTTTCTACACACACACACCATGCACAAACACAACCCCATCCCATAATCTTCATACTAATCCAATCACTAACACATACATGTCCATTTCATAACATCAAAACATAGAAATCTTACCTTGTTCTTAAAATTCCGATTTGCCGCAAACGTCACTCTTTCACCAAACAAATTGTACCCCGTTGAAGAGGGTCGTGAGTACTTCACAATATATGAAGAGCAAGGATTTTTAAGGCTAAGATCAAAGCTTGCCAATTTTTTTTTCTTTTTCCCTAACCTCTCGGCCGAGAGCTTGTTGATGTCCCTTCTTTTTTTTTTTGTTTTTGATCTTGCTTCTTGATAATTCCAACTCAAGGCTAGTATATATCCATTATTTAGAGGTCATGTGCATAGCACATGACCTTAAAATTTGGGTTTGGGCCTCTACAATGGCCGGCCAACCCCACTCTTTGGGACTAATTTTATATTCCATTTTCTTGGCCCAGTTCATAAAACGTCCCGTTTTGTAATTCCCGAAACTAATTTCCGAAATTCCAAATTTATCCTCGGCCTTTCCCGAGGTCTTAACATTAATAATTCCATAACCAACATAATCATATTCACTAAAATCAAATTATGTCCTTATAACACACAAGTCGTAATTATTTCTCGATTTCCAATTATACGAAAACACGGGACATAACACCTTCTAACGTTAGTAACTTCTTTTATATAATTCGACAACATTTTCTTATATTCAATTCAATCACAACAACCAACTTACAATCTTCCAAACACATGTCTCACTTCCAAATTCATAAATTATATTTACAACTTAGACATTAGGAATATCATTCCTACAAGTATAAGAAACCATAGTAATGTCATACTAACTTCTTCAATACGCACAAACGATTTCAAATTCATTCCAAACCACTAAATCCTCATTTTTCATCATGGAATCCACATCTACAACAATCAAAATACTAAATAAAAATTAGTTCATCACCCCCACACAATATAGTATATACACGGCCAACACCCCAACATACCAAAGTCATGATTTTCATCCTTTTCTACATACTACAACATACATAAATCATCCATAACATATCTAAAAGAAGATTAAACACATACCTTTTCCCACTGATGTTCTTAATCGGCTATGATTGTGATTTGCACAAATGAATGTTTTGATTGCTCCAACAACTACTCCATGTTGCAGAGGACCTTCCAATTGCTAGAAAATCTAGAATAAATTATTTTTTGATCAATTTTCCAAGGCCTTCTTCGGCTACACCATGGCCGAATGGCCTTGTATATTTTTTCTCCTTCTCCAAACTTCTTCATCTTTCTAAAAGTTGAAGATGGTTATGTCCTATTTCTCTTTCTTTTTCCACCATTTATCTATATTTATTTTTAAGCCCCTCAAGTAAGAATTATGGACACATGGCCCTATTCTTTCTCTCCAAGCTTCTAGAATTTTTATGGAGAAATATGACCAATATATCTTATATATATACACATAATTCATCTAGGTGGGCCAAGGCCCACCTTAAGTTGGACGGCCACCATGGTCCATTTAAGAAATTTCTTGAATACTTTGTGAAATTCCCATTTTGCCCTTAGCCTTCCACAATATTACCTTGAGCCACTTTGCGAATTTCCCTTTTTACCCTTAGCCTTTCTCAATATTTCCATACTAATAATATTCATAAACAACTTGTGCATTAAATTTTTTTTGGAAAATGGTCTTGCCCTTAACTTACCACGACTATCTCGAATTATCCGATCGTACAAAATACGGGCTATAACACTTATCATCGAGGAGCACTTGCTCCTTTTCCTTGTCAAAATTTCCGCCCCAATATCTCTTGAGGCGCTGTCCATTGACGAAGAACTTGCGCAGCCCATCCATAGTTTGTATTTCGACGGCCCCATGGGGTGTGATTTGCGATACCACAAATGGGCCAGACCATCGGGACTAAAGTTTACCCGGAAACAACCGCAGCTTAGAGTTGAAGAGTAGTACCTGCTGCCCTGGGGCGAATTCACGATGCTGTATATGCTTGTCATGCCATCACTTAGTTTTCTCCTTGTACAACTTTGCATTCTCATACGCCCCCAGTCTGAATTCATCAAGTTCGTGTAGCCGCAACAACCTCTTCTCTCCGGCCAAGCTCATATCAAGATTGAGCTTTTTGATTGCCCAATATGCTTTGTGCTCTAGCTCAACCGGCAGATGACATGCCTTCCCATAGACTAACCTGCAAGGAGAAGTTCTGATGGGGGTTTTATATGCTGTGCGATACACCCATAAAGCGTCATCCAACTTCATTGCCCAATCCTTCCTCTGAGCGTTCACATTTTTCTCTAAGATTTGCTTTACCTCTCTATTTGAGACTTCTACCTGTCCGCATGTCTGAGGGTGGTAAGCTGTAGACACCTTGTGCTTTACGCCATATTTCGCCAGAAGGTTCTTCAGCAAGCTGTTGTAGAATTGGGCGCCCCCATCGCTGATCATAGCCCGTGGAGTTCCAAACCTTGCGAATATATTCTTTCGCACAAAATTCACCACCACCTTCGCATCATTGGTTGGAAGAGGGACTACCTCTGCCCATTTTGAAACATAATCGACAGCAAGCAGAATGTACCTGTTACCGAAGGATGGTGGGAATGGCCCCATAAAGTCGATGCCCCAAACGTCAAATATCTCTACCTCTAATATGTTCGTCAGAGGCATCTCGTGCCTCTTAGAGCTGTTTCCCGTTCGTTGACATCGATCACAACTTCTAGCAAATGCATGGGCATTTTTGAAGAGGGTGGACCAATAGAAGCCAGACTGTAATACCTTAGCTGCAGTATGATCACCTTGAAAGTGTCCCCCATATGGGGAAGAATGAAAACTCTCCAACACTTGACCTACCTCAGTCTGTGGAATGCATCTCCTCATCAGCTGATCGGTTCCTTGCTTAAACAAGTACGGCTCATCCCATATGTAAAACCATGAGTCATGATATAGCTTCTTTCTCTGCTGTGAAGTGGCTTTAGGTGCGTACACCCCATTTACGATCAAGTTCACAATATCAGCGTACCATGGGACTTCGGCAACAGGAATTGCAAATAGCTGCTCGTCAGGGAAACACTCTCGAATTTGTACATCCTCCACAAAATGGTTATGGTTGTCTAATCTGGACAGGTGATCTGCAACTTGGTTCTCCACTCCCTTCCGATCTTTAATCTCAATATCAAATTCCTGCAACAGAAGAATCCACCGAATCAACCTGGGTTTAGCCTCCTTCTTGCTGAAAAAGTAGCGAATAGCTGCATGGTCTGTGTAAATAATAACATGTGTTCCCACAAGATAGGACCGAAACTTATCAAACGCATATCAAACGCATATTCTTCACCCAGTGATTGTTCTAGTAGGGATGAGCTCGTTTTTGTCATTTGTCACAACTGTCATCCCTCCTTTCTTCGGGACGCATTGCACCAGGCTCACCCACTTACTGTTCGAAATAGGAAAAATAATGCCTGAATCTAACCACTTGATCACCTCTTTCTTGACGACCTCCTTCATCACCGGGTTTAGTCTCTGTTGATGCTGTGCGCTAGGCTTATGATCATCCTCCATGAGTATCTTGTGTATGCATAGCGCGGGGCTAATTCCCTGAATATCAGATATCTGCCACCCCAATGATCTTTTGTGGGACTTCAATACTTTGAGACAAATATTAACCTCTTCGGTGGTGAACTCTGCTGCCAATATCACTGGCAAGGTATCCTCCTCACCCAAGAATGCATATTTCAGACTGGCGGGCAGGGGCTTCAACTCCAACTTCGGAGGCTCTTCAATTGATAACTTCGGAGTTACCCCCATTGTCCTGTCTAAGTGCTCAAACTCACCTCCCCGAATATAAATACTCGCCATATCCAGACTCTGCACCATCTCAAATGCCGCAGTGTCACCAAAAATATCATCCCCCACCAAGGTTCTCTCCAATAGATCATGAGAAGTGATGAGTGGCCTTCGTGTATCATCATTCAGAACAGTGATGGCGGACAGCTCCACATAGATTTCAGGCATCTTTGGAGCCTGGTATACATTGAAGACCTCTACTTTATCATGTACTCGCATGGTAAGCTGCCTAGCAGCTACATCAATAAGTGCTCTCCCTGTGGCCAAGAACGGACGTCCCAAAATAAATGGGACTTCCGGGTCTGGCTCGAAATCCAATATCACAAAGTCAGCAGGAATTATCAACGACCCCACTTGTACCAATACATCTTCAATAATGCCTTCGGGCCTTGCTAACGATCTGTCTGGCAGCTGAAGAACTATAGTGGTTGGTCTGGGCACTCCCAGACCTAGCTTCGGAAAGATAGACGAAGGCATCAGATTTATACTTGCACCTAGGTCACAAAGTGCTCGAGCAAAAACCTGTGTCCCAATAGAAATCTCAATAGTGAAACTTTCGGGATCCTTCAATTTTATGGGCAACTTGTTCTGAATACGAGAAGTGCACTCCTCAGTAAGTGCAACTGTGGCATACTCTGTGAAACGGCTCTTGTTTACAACAATATCTTTGATGTACTTAGCATACTTTGGAATACCCTGCAGCATATCAACCAAGGGGACATTCATGTTTACCTACTTAAGTAAATAAAGAAACTTCTTATAAGTAGCCTCTTCTTTCTGTCTTGCCAGACGTTGAGGGAATGGAGGCGCTGGCTTTGCAACCACAGCCTGTGGTTGCTTTGCCACTGGTGCCTCGACTGCCTTCTCTTTTTCACTTGTTTTTGTGGCAACCTTCTCTTTTTCATCCTCCACTCGACCAGTTCTCTTTGACGTCACTTCCTCTAATTCTCGCCCATTTCGCAGAGTTACAGCATTGCAAGGCTTGGGATTTACATCTGTGTCACTTGGAAGTCCTCCAGGTGGTCTAGTATTTTGTGCACCAGCTATCTGTCCCATCTGCCTTTCTAAATTTCGTACAGCCAAATCACGATTCTGATTATCTGCTATCAACTTCTGTTGGTCGAGCATCATCTTCTGTATGTCACCCATCATCTTTTTCATCATCTCTTCCATACTGTTTGTGGGATCTTGAGGAGCAGGTGCTGACTGATAGTTCTGCTTCTGATTACCTGGGTTGTCATTCCACCTGAAATTCAGATTGTTCCTCCAATTTGGGTTGTAGGAATTTCCGTATTGATTGTTGCTTCCTTTCCCCTTGCTTGCATTACCCACAAAGTATATGGACGCGGGATTTGCAGGGCATTCATCACTTTTATGACCCTCTCCGTAGACATCACAATAGGATATGGTTGCTGCACTGCATGTACCTGTGGTGGCGCTTGTGGCACAACCAACTTCCTGAGTTCGGTGCGCATGGCATCAATCTGTGCTGATAATGTTGTAAAATTTTCTACTTCAAAGACACCCGGTGCTTTCCTAACTGAACTACTAGCTGCATCATCCTGCCAGTCTGGAGTGCTCTGAGTAAACCTGTTCAATAATGTGAATAGTTCTTCATAGCTTAGATCAAGAGCCTGCCCTCCTGCAGCAGTGTCAAGTGATGACTTATGTTGGGCATCCAGACTCGCAATAAATGTGTGTGCCAGAACTTCATTCGTCTGATGGTGATGAGGGCAATCTCTAAGAAGACCTTTAAACCTCTCCCAGGCTTGATACAAATTTTCTCCATGTTTCTGCCTGAATGACTTGATCTCCCTTCGGAGGCGAGCGGTCTTTGCTGGCGGAAAGAACCTAGTCAAGAATTTCGTCGCCAAGTCATCCCACGTAGTGATAGAATTGGCGGGCTCTGCTAATAACCAGTTACTTGCATTCCCCAATAGAGAGAAGGGGAACAGTGTCAGTCGAACATATTCTTTTGTGACCCTTCCAGTAGCAAAAGTATCCACAATCTGCAGAAAAGATCGATGTGACGCTGAGGATCCTCATGTGACATTCCCGTGAATTGCCCACTAGAGTGAAGAAGTTGAATCATAGGATGCTTTAGCTCAAAGTGCCCTTCGATGGTGGGCTTGACAATGCTTGAAGTGACATCTTCCACCTGAGGCACTGCAACCTCTCTCACTTTCGCCGGTTGATGATTAGCCATGACCACAGGTAATTCTGCGACAGCCTGCGGGTTCTGCAATAAATTCAATTCTCTCCTACGCCGATTGAAAGTACGTTCAGGGTCAGGATAAATTCCTCAAGATTGTTTTGCCTTGCAGTCCTTCGCATTCGTGTAAAGTACCTGCAATCAGGAAATATTTAAGATCAAGACGTTAACATTTGGATAAAATGAAGCAACAAAATTTATTATGGCAAAAATAATTGATTTCTAAGTCCCCGGCAACGGCGCCAAAAACTTGTTGCGTCCAAATGCACACACAAGTGTACGTGGTCGTACAAGTAATAAAGTGATTATATAAAATTGGATGTCGAACCCACAGAGACTTATGACAAAATTTTCACGAAAATAAACTATTGCTTACTATCTATGCAAGTGAAGAATAAAAGTGTTGGTTCTTTTATAACTAAATGATAGTATGTAATTGACTAATAATGTATCCAGAAATTGTGCTTAGAACGTAATTGAGAATGGTTTTAATCAAGATTTTAGAAATATTCCAGGGTCGTGGGTGATTCACCAATCCTATTGAGTCAGTCAAGTATCAAACCTTAGCAACTTTGTTCACAATAGCTAATTAACTGGATAATTTGTCTCGTAGTATTCTTCCGAACCACTACTCGCCGATTCACGATAATTATCCTCCTATATTCCTATGGTATCGACTTATAAAGAATGCAATAAGAGCATGGTATATAATTGATTGCGGTAACTAAGTATATTCCTATCCTAGTCACAAATCCTAGCCCAACTTTTAGGGATTTTCGGATCACAATCTCATTGCTTCTTCTCCAAATTAACGTCTCTCCCAAGCATGTATATCAATGAGTAAATAGAACTTAACTTTTGCGCAGACAATCAAGAGATTAAACACAGAAGTAGTGAAGAAATTGCATACGAACAAGCTACTAAGAATTAAATACTTGTCAAACGTCAATATTCATGGCTACGCCACAACCCCAGAATTTAAGTGTTTAGTTACACATGATTTGGTAAACGAAAGAAGAATTCATGATTAACTTAGGGTTTTTAAGAAAAGAAAAATAATAGAAGAGGAATAAAACCTAGAGAGAGTTTCACAAGTCTCAAAATTCGTCCAAGTCGTCGTTCTAATGTTAAAAACGGCTATTTATATGCTAGGGTAAATATTAGATAAGTTGGCCAAATCCCGATCTGAATAGGATAACTGACGCCTCTTGTGCGCTGGCTGTGCGTCGCATGACCAGCGCATGATCTCCTTTACGTTCTTCTCGTGCGGCGCATGACCACCGCATGGTCCTTCTGAGAGTCAGGAAGGGTGTTTTTGTGCGCTGGCTGTGCGGCGCATGTCCAGCGCATGAGGCCCTTCAGTGGTCAGATTTTACCTTTAAGTGCTGGAACTTCCTTCGCAACGTTCAATCGACGTACACAGCCTCGGAATCACTCAAAACTGTCCGGAATCCCCTTCGTTGGTCCTTGTTGTACCTATTCCTATAAACATACCAACATAAGCTCATATATAACAATTCACATTCAAACTTGCGATGAAAGTGGTAAGAAGTAAAGTGTAAATGACACTAAATCTAGATATTTGTGCCAAATATCAGTAGAAAACGTATAACATATACTTATACCGTATTCAGGGGAATTGTCCTATTTTTTCCTAATGACAATTCCAACTCAACATTATCAATTTACCATATATTTTCCCTAAACTGTCCCGGAGTATCACAAACACACTATTCTTGCTAGCCTCTTACTTCTCTTTTTAAGTACCTAATTGCTTTCATTCTCGACATGTAAATACTTGCAGGTTACATAACCGTTATTGTGTGATTCATGTATGAACATCTAACGTTATTCGTAAACTTCCCTTCCTTTGGTTCGTTTTATCTATGTATCTCCTACATACCAAAACTCTTTTGTCTATCTATTGTAACTTATT
This sequence comes from Lycium barbarum, assembly GCF_019175385.1. Lineage (NCBI taxonomy): Eukaryota > Viridiplantae > Streptophyta > Magnoliopsida > Solanales > Solanaceae > Lycium > Lycium barbarum. Next base: position 59,731,540 of record NC_083347.1, on the reverse strand, counting down.
TCATCATACTCTTTTCTCTCATTTATTTGTCCCTTGATCATCACATCTTATATCTACTATAGAAAACTTTATTTCCCTTCTTATTTGCCACTCATAAATCAGAATATCATTTACAGACGACTCTACTGTCAATTTCCTTTGCCTTTATTCCAGTATAGCATCGCCATCCTCTACCATATTCCTTGAGTTATTTGCCCTCAATGTCATGTTGTTCAAGGTCTCCATGAAGGATTTTTAGTACAGTCTCAGATATCCGCTCGATTCTTGTTCATTTACTTACTAGCTATTAGACTTATTTCTGCATAGCTCTCACGTTTTCATTTTAGAGTCTATATCTGTCACATCTTAGGCCTTATCGTTTCAATCTCCACACTCGGATTTTCCTTACTCGCTTCCTCCCTTGAAGGGTTTTACTTCTACCATTCTCAAATTCGTTGCCTCACTTCTAATCTTCAATTCATATATCCCTTTCCTCAATTCCCTTATTATACCGCATCATTTTCATGCCATTTCCCATAATTTATAGCTACGATAATGCATGTGTGAAGTCTTAACATACTCATCTTGCAATTTTGTAATTAAGTAATGCAACCGACATAGCAATCCAAACAATGATGTGTTTTACTTAGCTCAACCGTTAGTTATGAGTCAATCTCTACATCCGCTCCAATTAACAACTTCTGTACCATAGGGATACTCAAAATAGTAATATGTCTAGTTATTTGTACCATCCACGCAATGTCACTTATCCCATTCTCGATACTTAGAGTTCAATTATAGCGTCATCTTTCCCTTTTCTTCCCATCTCAAGTTATTCCTCTCCTTCCCATAATCGACTTATAGTAACCATCAATGCATTTTCCCTTGAACCTGCCATCATTATTTTCCCTTGAACCTGCCATCATTATTTTCAAGGATCTAAGTCTCATGCACAACTAATACCCCTTATGCCTCATACTCTTTCACTCTCGTGTTGCACTCAACGTTGATTTCAAAACCAATCATAATCATATCGTATTTGTCATTGATGATAGCCTTGCTTTATCACTTTATCGTTGTACGGTAAACTCATAACTCATGGCCACATTTTTCTCTCCAACTTAGTCCTTTATATACTTTACTCATTATGTCTTGGTATAGGATATTCGTAGGAGATGCATCTTCCTTTTCTCATAATACGACTACTTCTTAAGCGCGCGTACTTCGCATATTTCCTTTTCTTTCTATACCCATACTTATTCATTTACATTCTTTCCTCCTCAATTTATCGTATTACCTCCCGTTTTATAATTAATCCCTTATTCCTCACACAAGGGACCCTATTCTTAACTCAGTACCGCTTTTTCCTTTAGAATATAGCACTTCTATACTGTCACGACCCGACTCGGGGCCGCGACGAGCACCCGGTGCTAGCCCACCCGGGCACCCTCTTAGCTTACTCTTATGCTTACATCTAGGTGAGCCACATAATTATACATGCATTTCCATCCATTCGTCAACTAGTCCCATTTGGACAACAACACATTTATATCATCATAGGCATCTATGCCACATCAATATACATGGGCCAACGTGGCCGACAAAATGATATACAAAACATAGACCGACAAGGCCAAACACATCTACCCACACACACACATGTCAACCAGAACTCACATTTGGAAAACTTTGCAAACAATTCTCGAGTTTGAAGAACTCCAAGGACAATACGCAAATGATCCGCATGTTCTGCTTCAGATCTAGAATACATCAAAATATCATCAATGAATACGATTACAAATAAGTCCAGAAAGGACCGGAACACATTATTCATCAAAACCATAAATACCGCTGGCGCATTAGTTATCCCAAATGACATCACCCGGAATTCAAAATGACCATATCTCGTTCTGAAGGCTGTCTTAGGGATATCTTTCTCCCTAACCCTCACTTGATGATACCCGGATCTCAAATCAATCTTTGAAAACCATTTGGCGCCTTGCAATTGATCAAACAAGTCATCAATCCTTGGGAGAGGATATTTATTCTGAATCATTACTTTATTCAATTGCCTATAATCAATGCACATTCTCAGGGAGCCATCTTTCTTTCGGACGAACAATACGGGCGCTCCCCACGGGGATGAACTAGGCCTAATGAAGCCTTTATCAAGCAAGTCCTTCAATTGCTCCTTCAACTCTTTCAATTATGTGGGTGCCATTCTATATGGAGGAATAGATATAGGTGTGGTGCCTGGCAACACATCAATGGTAAAATCAATCTCCCGTTCGGGAGGAAGGCCTGGAAGCTCTTCCGGGAACACATGCGGAAATTCGTTCACTACGGGAACTGATTGAAGGGTCGGCGATTCAACTTCTACATCTTGAACTCTCACTAGATGATAAATACATCCTTTCGTGATCATCTTCCTTGCCTTTAGATAAGAAATAAATCTACCTTTTGGTGATGCCGCATTCCCTTTCCATTCTAAGACTGGTTCTCCCGGAAACTGGAAACGAACCATCTTCATTCGGCAATCAACATTGGCATAACAAGAAGCCAATCAATCCATGCCCATAATAACATCAAAATCTACCATTTCTATCTCATGCAAATCAATAATGGTACGATGGTCACAAATCATGACTATACAATCCCTATATACTCGGCTAGCTATTACCGATTCTCCCACGGGTGTGGACACCTCAAAAGGTTTGATCGACTACGGCTCAACTATAAATTGACCCGCAATATAAGGAGTAACATATGATAATGTGGAGCCCGGATCAATCAAAGCATATACATCATGAGAGAATATCGATAATATACCTGTGACCACGTCAGGAGAAGACTCTAGATCTTGGCGTCCAGCCAAGGCATAAATACGGTGCTGAGGGCCGCTAGTACTGGGAGCTCTGCCTCTACCTCTACCATGGCCGACTGGCGCATGTGAACCTGGCCCCGTAGGGCGTACAGATGCCGAAGATCCGGCTACCGATCCTGATGGTTGGGCCCTACCTCTACCATGTACTGAGGGGCAATCACGCATAATATGGCCTGGTCGACCACATGAATAGCAAACATCTGAACCGAATCGGCATTGACCCCAATGCGACTTCCCACACTGGGAACATCGTGGTATAGGTGGCCTTGACTAGCCTGAATCACCTCTAAACTGGGACCCCGAATAACTATGACTCGACCCGGGATGAGTAGATCTATCAAGGCTCTGGCCTGAAAACCGTGGAGGTGCACTGGTCATAGAATAGCCCGAATGTCTAGGGAACTGTTGCCTGTGTCCGCTTCGGGACTCACTCATTGGGCCTGAATATCTGGCCCTCTTGTTATGTCCCCGATCTTGCTCACGTTCACCTCTTCGCTGCTGTAGGCTTTTTTCTAAGTTCTGAGCATGTGCCTGAATGCGTGCAATGTCCATACCGTCCTGAAGGGACGCAATCAAGCATTTATCCATCAGATGGGGCCCTAGGCCCTTTACAAATTGGTGTACCCTGTCGCCCATATCTGCTACCATTGCCGAAGCATACCTGGCCAAGGAGTTAAAACGGAGGCTATACTCTAGGGCACTCATGCTTCCTTGCCTCAAGTTCAAGAATTTATTGGCCCTTTCTCGCCGAACTTCTGGAGGCATATAATGACGGAGAAAAGCATCAACAAACTCTTGCCATACCGGGGGAGGTGCATTGGCTCCCCGTGAAGCCATCCATACTGTATACCACTGGATCGAGACATCTCTCAATCTATATGATGCTAGCTCTACCGACTCGGTGTCTGAAGCATGTATCAATCGGAGCGTCCTTAGCATACCATCGATGAAATCCTGAGGATCCTCCTCCGGCTTTGACCCAAAGAATTTCGGAGGGTTCAAAGTAATGAAATCACGGGCTCTTGCACTAACAGCCCTATCACCATACCCTGAACTGTGCCTCTGAGCCTGGGCCATAACCAATTGAGTCAATAAAGTAATGGCCTCTTTTACATCTTGGCCCGAAGCATTTGGTGGAGGAGCTGGGGCTGAGGCTCCCTCACGCTCCTCAGAGACGGGCACTGTCTGGGAGGGCTGAGATTGAGCTGCACCCTGGGACTCACTTTCCTCTACTACCGATGGCGGTGCTTTCTTAGCTCGCTTCTCTGCCACTGTCTTGCCCTTTTGGGCTGCCGTAGTCTTTCCTTTTTTCGGCATCTCTGAAATACACAACACACGATTTAGGAGCAAGAAAATCCTACATCATAGCTCTATCGCACGATTCTTATGAAGAAAGAAGGTCATTTATTCTTAAAATGTCCGCAACTTCTTGTTTATAATTGTGGCGCGCAACACACCCATAACCAAGACTCTACTAGACACGGCTCGTAGACACACCCTAGGACTGAACTGCTCTGATACCACTTTAGTCACGACCCGACTCGGGGTCGCGACGAGCACCCGGTGCTAGCCCACCTGGGCACCCTCTTAGCTTACTCTTATGCTTACATCTAGGTGAGCCACATAACTATACATGCATTTCCATCCATTCGTCAACTAGTCCCATTTGGACAACAGCACATTTATATCATCGTAGGCATCTATGCCACATCAATGTACATGGGCCAACGTGGCCGACAAAATGATATACAAAACATAGGCCGACAAGGCCAAACACATCTACCCAGACACACACATGTCTACGAGCCTCTAAGAGTAAAACATATCACATTAGCGGGACAGGACCCCGCTATGCCCATAATTATATACACAAAAGAATGAGTACCCAAAAGATATGGATCCGAAGGAAATGGAGCTCTCTATGTAATCTCCGAATAGGCAGCTATGGATCAAGTGTCTCTCCCTGTGCACCTGCGGGCATGACGCAGCGTCCACAAACAAAAGGACGTCAGTACGAAGAATGTACTGAGTATGTAAAGCGTGAGCAACATCAATAAATAAGCATCATGAACAACATATGAAATAGCATAGGAGGGGGGAGACAATAATATCATCGTCATAGCACTTACCTGCCTTTCGTAGGACTTTCCATTTTTCATACGTATTTGTACACCTACGTCATCATCTGTATTCCATAATAGTACTCGTACCATACTTGTGCTCATATTCGTATACATGTCCTTATTCGTATTCTTATACATAGTCTTATCACATTCATATTCATATTATATACATATTTATTTCATATACATGGCATTCACATAGCATACCCGACCTCATAGGATCGGTGTTTCACACATACTTGGCCAACCAAGGCTCAAGGTTACTCATACCTGGCCCTACTAATGCTTCAGGGTTATCCGTACCATCTGCAGAGGTGTGCGCGCATTTCGTAATCGTATACATACTTTATACATATTCATATACATATATCCTACCCGACGTTATAAGCTCGGGGTGTCATTATAGCCCTTCATAGGCACATGTAAGTATAATAGCCCGTAGGCACCTTTAGCATCATTATTATTATCATCGTCATCATTATCATCATTGTCACGACCCAACCCCGTAGGCCACGACTAGTGCCCGATCTGGGCACTCAAACGCATTCTAGTATATGGCAGAAGCCGACAAGGCTGTATTTCAAATTTGGCTAATTTGTAGAAAAATTTCGACAGAGTTTCCTTTGTTTTACGGACTATCCCCTATATCCTGCACGCAGAAAATACCAACAAAGGCCACACAGGGCCAACAAAGCAACATTTAAATATATGCGGACCGGCCGCCGCGGCGAATGGGATCGCCCAACCACAACATAAGCACCCAACTGTACAGAAAGATCCCGACCCACAACATGTCCACAGACCTCTAACAAACCGACAGAATCATATGACGGGACAGGGCCCCGCGGTACCCATGAACGAGAATATACATATATCGAAGTGACAGACTATACCAAAAGATGGCTCTGAATAAAAGAGCGCCCCAAGAATAGCAGAATGAGATCCTAAGCAGACGGATCAGCAAACCTGTCGTCGGTACCTACGCGGCACGAAAACGCAGCCCCCGAAGAAAGGGGGTCAGTACGAAATATGTACTGAATATGTAAAGCCTGAGCTGCAGAAACAAAATCATAACTGGTGCAGAACATACAGAAAGTAAACGGAAAATCCAAAGTATCAGATACATATTTCCAAAACATGCAGAGTGTGTACAGAACATATGTCATATCAAATCCGGCCCCTGCCAAGGGACTCGGCAGACAGAACGTGGCCACCCTCCCGACGCTGGTGCCACAACACAGAAGAATCAGAATAGGGGCATAACCCCGTAACATAATATGTCATATCAGATGGCCATAGTAAATCATATCAGAACAAACGTACATGGCACAGCATACTCCACAAACCCATGTACACATATACCTGCCCCCTCACATCGAGGCACGTCGAACAATGCAGGGGATTACGCTCGACAACATATCCTGGCTCGGGCTCAGTGTGGGAGACATTGGGGCATCCACGAATAGAGTCGTGAGAAACTAATGCAAGTAAAATATCATAAATGTTTCCATAGACTCAATGAGGCATATCAAAGACAAACCGATCCGATGAAGTCGGAAGGAATCATAGTAAATGAGTTGCGAGTATCAAAACAATTTATCAGACTTAATGAAATATTTAAAACCATATTAGTTAGGTAATTAAAAGGGTAGTCGAAACATTCCTTTCAAAAATCGTTCAAAAAGGGGACTTTAGTACATTAAGGGCAAAACCGGGAATAGCGGGCCCACCTCGGAACAAGCAAGGCGGTGGGCTCAAATTACGCCCTTTAAGCTTATGGGGTCACCTATAAAGGTTCTACGGACACTCTATAGCTTTTCAAGGAGTTTAGATAAAGTTTGCATAATTTCAGGAAAAGCATATCAAAATGGTTCAATTCTACTGAAGGAAAAACTGAGATTTTCTCTTACTGATTCCGATGGCCAAGAAGGTCTTTTGAGGTCCGAATCCGATCCTAAAACACTTAGACATGCCAAAAGAAGGATCGGGGTAGCTTTACATACCTTTCAAGCTCCTTACGCCTTTCCAAACTCACTTCCCGTTTCGTCAAAAATCTGCGAATGGTCAAGTTTGCCAATTGTAAGTTATAGATGCTACAAATTCAATTCAACTCTTATTTGTCTACCGAAATTTCGGCAGCACTTCCCCTATACATATAGCACCCCCGAGAACTTAACTCGGCTTACAATCATCCACAACAACCCAAGCAACAACATCAACATCAACAACAAACATTAGAAACACAATATGGCAACACTAGTTCTACTTGCCGACATAATGTCATAACCTTTACTTTAACCTTAACTTTCAAACTAAAATCAATGATTTCACACTCATTATCAATCAAGGTTATCACAGTATAGATTTAGAAACATTTCATATCCTTTCCTCAAGTTATACACAATATACAACTTTCCGCCAAAGTCATAACTTGTTCAAAACATCAAATCTTTGGCATACATTTTAATAACATGTTTCCAACTCCCAAATTCATTAATGATTAACACAACTAACAACCAAATAACTTCATTTTCCTAATGTCGGAAAATCATACTAAAACGACATAAGTTTCTACATTCCATTTCAAAGCAAACTCATATTGTTTTACTTTCATTTACATTGCAAACATCACAATAACACACTAACACACTAAGCAAACTTAATTCATTTCCATTCCAACTCCAACACACCACACGGCCATGTGCTCTTTTTATCACTCCAACTCAATTCATTCCACTTTCATTTCCAATATGCATTTCACCACAATCACAACTAGAATATAACACAAATTCAACACATTATGGCTATACAACATATACATTCACACGGCCATACACTAATAACACATACCCACTTTGCAAACTTCCATTTCTCCATACACTCAACACATTTCTACATACTACAACACAAACAAGACTCCAAAACACAATAATAAGGGATGAATTCTTACCTTCTCACTCAATCTTCTTCACTTGGCTATATGATCAAGATGATGAACCAAGGGCTCTTTCTTCCAAACCAACTACACCAAGTTGAAAAGGGACCTTGAATTAGTAGGAATTCAACAAGAGATTAATTTTTAGAGGGAGATTTTTGATGGTGATTTTCCAATACCAAACCCGAAACCCCTTTTTTTTTGCTCTCTCTTTGCTTGTTCTTTCTCTTCTAATTTTTTCTTAACTTTCTAATGCATATAATGGTCCCTTAATTAATTTGTCACATGGTTACCATGTGACTTGGGTTTGGGCCAAGTATGTTGGCCGGCCACCCCATTTGAGTTGGGCCCAAATTTTTCCTTCAATTATTTGGGCCCAATTGATTATAATTCCCGTTTTGTAATTCCCGAAACTAATTTTCGAAATCCCAAATTTGCCCTTAGCGTTCCTCGACACTTCCATATTAATATTCTTTCATAACAACTCAAGGGTTACATAAATTCAATTATGACCTTATTTCATACAAGTCCAAATTATTTCCAATTTTCCAAAGGTGTGAAAACACGGGATATAACATCCTCCCCCCCTTTAGAACATTCGTCCTCGAATGTAAAACTAATCTTATAGGGTTTGAAAACACTTTGGGGGAGTTCATGGTTACAAACAACACATATGACATACGATTGGTATTGAAATGAAATTAAGTAGGGATTCAAGGTTACCTGTGGGCACAGGGAACAGGTGAGGGTATTTCTTCTTCATTTCCTCTTCGGCCTCCCAGGTCATTTCCTCCCTATTCTCGTTCCGCCACAGTACCTTAACAGAGGCTACATCCTTATTACGGAGCCTCCGTACCTGACGATCCAAAATAGATACAGGCTGCTCCTCGTACGATAGTTGCTCCGTCACTTGAATATCATCTGCAGGGAATATTCTGGAAGGGTCACCGATGCACTTACGAAGCATAGAGACGTGAAACACCGGATGTACCGCTTCCAAATCAGATGGAAAATCTAACTCATAGGCGACATTTCCAATTTTCCGCACGATCAGATAAGGCCCAATATATCGCGGACTGAGCTTACCCTTTCTGCCGAACCGCATTACGCCTTTCATAGGCGATACCTTCAGAAATACCCAATCACCAACCCGGAATTCCAAAGGACGACGCTGTTTATCAGCGTATGATTTCTGTCGACTCTGGGCTGCCAATAGTCGCTCCCGGATAAGTTTCACCTTATCAACTGCCTGCTGGACCATATCTGGGCCGATTAATTCTGTCTCGCCAATATCAAACCAGCCAATAGGTGACCTGCATTTCCTACCATATAACGCCTCGTACGGAGCCATCTGGATGCTGGAATGGTAGTTGTTATTATAAGAAAATTCAATCAATGGCAAGTGATCCTCCCAGCTACCTCTGAAATCAATGACACAGGCTCGCAACATATCTTCAAGCCTCTGGATAGTGCGCTCGGCCTGTCCGTCACTCTGAGGATGGAAAGCTGTGCTCAGGCTCAGCTGAGTCCCTAATCCTTCCTGAAAAGATCTCCAGAAGTTCGCCGTGAACTGAGCACCTCTGTCAGTGATAATAGATATAGAAACTCCATGAAGCTTCACTATTTCTTTAATATAAAGCCTGGCATAATCCTCGGCGGAATAAGTAGTCCTGACGGGGAGAAAATGGGCTGATTTTGTCAGTCTATCAACAATAACCCAGATGGAATCATACTTCCGTGGAGTGCGAGGCAACCCTGTAATGAAGTCCATATTAATGATCTCCCACTTCCACGTCGGAATTTCCATTTCCTGCAACAGTCCACCCGGTTTCTGGTGTTCAATCTTGACCTGCTGACAATTGGGACACTGGGCGACGAACTTTGCGATGTCCCGTTTCATGCCATCCCACCAGTATAAGCATCGGAGATCATGGTACATCTTCGTAGACCCAGGATGGACCGAATAGCGAGCATAATGTGCCTCGCTCATAACCTGCTGCCGAAGGCCTGCAATATCAGGTACACACAACCTGCCTTTAAATAATAAAGTCCCGTCCGGAGTGAACTCGAACGGAGTCTTCTCCTTATCATAGGCTGTGTCTCTGTATCGTGCCAAAACAGGATCTTCATATTGATGCCGCTTGATATCTTCCTTAATAGATGATTCAGAAACCCGTCGGACAGAAATCCGTGTACCTCCAGAATCGGCCAGACGAACCCCAAGATTAGCCAACTGATAAATGTCACGTACTATCTCTCTCCTGTCTGGCTGTAAATCTACCAAGTTGCCCATAGATTTCTGGCTAAGCGCATCTGCAACAACATTAGCCTTGCCCGGATGATACAGAATATCCACATCATAGTCTTTCAGGAGCTCCAGCTACCTCCGCTGCCGCAAATTAAGCTCTTTCTGCCTGAAAATATACTGGAGACTCTTATGATCTGTATAGATATCAACATGAACGCCATATAAATAATGTCTCCATATTTTCAGGGCATGGATCACTGCTGCAAGCTCCAGATCGTGAGTAGGGTAATTCTTTTCATGCTTTTTCAATTGCCGAGAAGCATAAGCTATAACTCTGCCGTGCTGCATCAATACGCAGCCCAATCCCACGCTAGAAGCGTCACAATAAATAACATATCCGTCGGGTCCCTCTGGAAGAGTCAGAACTGGGGCTGTGGTCAGCTTCTTTTTCAGCAACTGGAAGCTTCGTTCACAAGCATCAGTCCACTGGAACTTGGCTCCCTTCTGAGTTAGCCTTGTCAAAGGCGCTGAAATCGAAGCAAATTTTTCCACAAACCTTCTGTAATCGCCTGCTAACCCCAGGAAACTACGTACCTCTGTGGGCGTCGTGGGTCTGGGCCAATTTTTCACGGCATCAATCTTTTGTGTATCCACCCGGACACCATCAGCTGCAATAATATGGCCCAGAAATGCCACTGAAGCCATCCAGAATTCACATTTAGAAAATTTTGCAAATAATTTCTGATGCCGAAGTACCCCTAATACCGCTCTCAGATGATCTGTGTGCTCTGCCTCGGGCCGAGAATAGACCAGAATGTCATCGATAAATACAATTACGAACATATCCAAGAATGGCCTGAATACCCGGTTCATTAGATCCATGAATACCGCAGGAGCATTAGTCAGCCCAAAAGACATAACTCTGAATTCATAATGCCCATATCTGGTCCGGAATGCTGTCTTAGGAATATCGGCCTCCCGTACCCGTACCTGATGATAGCCAGACCGAAGATCTATCTTCGAAAAATACTTGGCGCCCTGCAACTGATCAAACAAATCGTCAATTCTGGGGAGGGGGTATTTATTCTTTATGGTTACCTTATTCAGCTGTCGATAATCAATACACATACGCAACGACCCGTCCTTCTTACGCACAAATAATACCGGGGCTCCCCAAGGCGAAGTACTGGGTCTAATGAAGCCTTTTTCTAACAGATCCTTCAACTACTCTTTCTGTTCTTTCAATTCTGCCGGTGCCATTCTGTACGGGGGAATAGATATCGGCTGAGTATCTGGAAGCAAATCAATAGTAAAATCTATCTCCCGCTCTGGAGGAAGGCCTGGAAGCTCTTCTGGGAACACATCGGGAAATTCATTAACCACGGGAACTGACTGAAGAGTCGGCGTTTCTGCTGTCAAGTCTTGTACCCGAACCAGATGATAAAAATAACCCTTTCTGATCATTTTCTTTGCCTTAAGGTATGAAATAAACTTACCTTTCGGCGATGCTGTATTACCGGCCCATTCTATAACTGGCTCCCCAGGAAACTGGAAACGAACTACCTTATTTTGGCAATCAACATTAGCATAACAGGAGGCTAGCCAGTCCATTCCCATAATAACATCGAACTCGACCATATCTAACTCCACCAGATCTGCCTTAGTGTCACGGCCACTTACAATTACAGAACAGTTCTTATATACCTGTTTTGCTACAATAAAGTCCCCAATCGGTATGGCTACCTCAAACGGCTCTATAGGTTCAGATGTTATACCAATTTTACAAGCAACCAGAGGCGAAAGATATGACAAAGTCGACCCTGGATCAATCAATGCATACACAGACCGAGAGAAAACCAATAATGTACCTGTAACGACATTAGGCGATGGTTCCTGATCCTGGCGGCTGGACAGAGCATAAATGCGGTTCGAAGGACCGCTAGTACTAGAAGCTCCACCACGGCCTCTGCCACGACCCGCTGGTGCTGAAGTACTTGGCCCCGTAGGGCGCATAGCCACTGATGAAGATGAAGACCCGACGGCTGATCCGGTAGGCTGCGCTGCACCACCCGAACTACCCTTATACGGGCAATATCTCACAGAATGGCCCTGACGGCCACAAGAAAAACATGCACCGGTGGCTCTGTAGCACTCCCCAGGATGGTATCTGCCACAATAAGAACACTGAGGCCTAGGTGGCCTCGTCTGACCAGAACCCCTGTCTGTCCGCGAACTTGAAGCCCTGGAGCTCTGACCTGCTCCTGAATAACCTGGGCTATCAAATATGCAACCTGTAGGCTGTGGAGGTGCGCTCTGTGCCGGCTGGGATAGATGTCTGCTAGGCTGCTGCGGCTGCTGAGGCTGCTGAGGCTGCCTGCCCCGAAAATCTCCAGAATACCCAGATGATCTGGCCCTCTTGGGCTGTCTCCGATCCTGGCCCCTATCAGGCTGACGCTCCCTATGCCGGTTATCCATGCCCTGGGCGTGGGCCTGAATCCGGGCAATATCCATGCCGGGCTGAGCAGCCAATACCAAACAGCTGTCGACAAAATAACGGTCCAGCCCCATAATATACCTGTGCATCCTGTCAGCCATAGTAGCTACCACAGCAGGTACGTATCGGGCCAATGAGTCGAACTCCATATTGTACTCTCGAACACTGCAACCCTTCTGTCTCAGCAATAAGAATCTGTCAGCCTTGACTCGTCGTAGCTCCGGAGTCAGAAAGTGGCTAAGAAAAGCCTGAGAAAAATCATCCCAAACTGCTGGGGGAGCGCCGTCGCCTCTGGATAACTCCCATGACTCGTACCAATTTGCCGCTACATCATATAACCGGTACGAAGCCAATGCAACTGACTCTGTCTCGGAAGCATTAATAAACTGTAAGGTGCGCCGCATCTTCCTGATGAACTCCTAGGGATCCTCCTCGGGCTTTGTCCCGAAGAACTCTGGAGGGCCACAAGTCAAGAACTCACGGGCTCTCGAACTGTCGCGCCTGTAAGCCCGGTCACCTCCCAGTCCGTGCCCCTGAACATGTCCTGCCACCAGTCTAGTCAATAGCTGGACTGCCTCTCTCATAGTCTGATCCTCAGTCCCTGGCCGTGGAGCTGGAGGCTCAGGTACTGGAATCTCGGGAGCTGGCGGTGGAGCCGCCCCTCGACCTGCAGCTGCTGCTGCTCCAATATCCTCTACGTGTGGCGGTTTGGAAGAGCCCTCTGCCGGGGGCAAAATATCAGGAGCAATATGAGCATGGGCCCTGGTAACCCTATGGGCCCGACTAGTCTCTCCCACAGCTGCTGCCTTGGCCTTTTGGGCCGCTGTCGCCTTCTTTGGAGGCATAACTGCAAATGTAACAATTCATTAGGGAGGAATCATCCTGATAACACAGCTCTATCGCACGATCTAAGACAGAAAGAAGGGTAGTATCCTAAATGCCCTGTAGCCTCCTGTTTATAGGTGTGGTGCACAACACACCGATAAACAAGACTCTACTAGACACGGTCTGTAGACATTCCGAGGACGAACCGCTTTGATACCACTTTTATCACGACCCAACCCCGTAGGCCACGACTAGTGCCCGATCTGGGCACTCAAACGCATTCTAGTATATGGCAGAAGCCGACAAGGCTGTATTTCAAATTTGGCTAATTTTTAGAAATATTTCGGCAGAGTTTCCTTTGTTTTACGGACTGTCCCCTATATCCTGCACGCAGAAAATACCAACAAAGGCCACACAGGGCCAACAAAGCAACATTTAAATATATGCGGACCGGCCGCCGCGGCGAATGGGATCGCCCAACCACAACATAAGCACCCAACTGTACAGAATGATCCCGACCCACAACATGTCCACAGACCTCTAACAAACCGACAGAATCATATGACGGGACAGGGCCCCGCCGTACCCATGAACGAGAATATACATATATCGAAGTGACAGACTATACCAAAAGATGGCTCTGAATAAAAGAGCGCCCCAAGAATAGCAGAATGAGATCCTAAGCAGACGGATCAGCAAACCTGTCGTCGGTACCTGCGCGGCATGAAAACGCAGCCCCCGAAGAAAGGGGGTCAGTACGAAATATGTACTGAATATGTAAAGCCTGAGCTGCAGAAACAAAATCATAACTGGTGCAGAACATACAGAAAGTAAACGGAAAATCCAAAGTATCAGATACATATTTCCAAAACATGCAGAGTGTGTACAGAACATATGTCATATCAAATCCGGCCCCTGCCAAGGGACTCGGCAGACAGAACGTGGCCACCCTCCCGACGCTGGTGCCACAACACAGAAGAATCAGAATAGGGGCATAACCCTGTAACATAATATGTCATATCAGATGGCCATAGTAAATCATATCAGAACAAACGTACATGGCACAGCATACTCCACAAACCCATGTACGCATATACCTGCCCCCTCACATCGAGGCACGGCGAACAATGTAGGGGATTACGCTCGACAACATATCCTGGCCCGGGCTCAGTGTGGGAAACATTGGGGCATCCACGAATAGAGTCGTGAGAAACTAATGCAAGTAAAATATCATAAATGTTTCCATAGACTCAATGAGGCATATCAAAGACAAACCGATCCGATGAAGTCGGAAGGAATCATAGTAAATGAGTTGCGAGTATCAAAACAATTTATCAGACTTAATGAAATTTTAAAACCATATTAGTTAGGTAATTAAAAGGGTAGTCGAAACATTCCTTTCAAAAATCGTTCAAAAAGGGGACTTTAGTACATTAAGGGCAAAACCGGGAATAGCGGGCCCACCTCGGAACAAGCAAGGCGGTGGTCTCAAATTACGCCCTTTAAGCTTATGGGGTCACCTATAAAGGTTCTACGGACATTCTATAGCTTTTCAAGGGGTTTAGAGAAAGTTTGCATAATTTCAGGAAAAGCATATCAAAATGGTTCAATTCTACTGAAGGAAAAACTGAGATTTTCTCTTACGGATTCCAATGGCCAAGAAGGTCTTTTGAGGCCCGAATCCGATCCTAAAACACTTAGACATGCCAAAAGAAGGATCGGGGTAGCTTTACATACCTTTCAAGCTCCTTACGCCTTTCCAAACTCACTTCCCGTTTCGTCAAAAATCTGCGAATGGTCAAGTTTGCCAATTGTAAGTTATAGATGCTACAAATTCAATTCAACTCTTATTTGTCTACCGAAATTTCGGCAGCACTTCCCCTATACATATAGCACCCCCGAGAACTTAACTCGGCTTACAATCATCCACAACAACCCAAGCAACAACATCAACATCAACAACAAACATTAGAAACACAATATGGCAACACTAGTTCTACTTGCCGACATAATGTCATAACCTTTACTTTAACCTTAACTTTCAAACTAAAATCAATGATTTCACACTCATTATCAATCAAGGTTATCACAGTATAGATTTAGAAACATTTCATATCCTTTCCTCAAGTTATACACAATATACAACTTTCCGCCAAAGTCATAACTTGTTCAAAACATCAAATCTTTGGCATACATTTTAATAACATGTTTCCAACTCCCAAATTCATTAATGATTAACACAACTAACAACCAAATAACTTCATTTTCCTAATGTCGGAAAATCATACTAAAACGACATAAGTTTCTACATTCCATTTCAAAGCAAACTCATATTGTTTTACTTTCATTTACATTGCAAACATCACAATAACACACTAACACACTAAGCAAACTTAATTCATTTCCATTCCAACTCCAACACACCACACGGCCATGTGCTCTTTTTATCACTACAACTCAATTCATTCCACTTTCATTTCCAATATGCATTTCACCACAATCACAACTAGAATATAACACAAATTCAACACATTATGGCTATACAACATATACATTCACACGGCCATACACTAATAACACATACCCACTTTGCAAACTTCCATTTCTCCATACACTCAACACATTTCTACATACTACAACACAAACAAGACTCCAAAACACAATAATAAGGGATGAATTCTTACCTTCTCACTCAATCTTCTTCACTTGGCTATATGATCAAGATGATGAACCAAGGGCTCTTTCTTCCAAACCAACTACACCAAGTTGAAAAGGGACCTTGAATTAGTAGGAATTCAACCAGAGATTAATTTTTAGAGGGAGATTTTTTATGGTGATTTTCCAATACCAAACCCGAAACCCCTTTTTTTTTTGCTCTCTCTTTGCTTGTTCTTTCTCTTCTAATTTTTTCTTGACTTTCTAATGCATATAATGGTCCCTTAATTAATTTGTCACATGGTTACCATGTGACTTGGTTTTGGGCCAAGTATGTTGGCCGGCCACCCCATTTGAGTTGGGCCCAAATTTTTCCTTCAATTATTTGGGCCCAATTGATTATAATTCCCGTTTTGTAATTCCCGAAACTAATTTTTGAAATCCCAAATTTGCCCTTAGCGTTCCTCGACACTTCCATATTAATATTCTTTCATAACAACTCAAGGGTTACATAAATTCAATTATGACCTTATTTCATACAAGTCCAAATTATTTCCAATTTTCCAAAGGTGTGAAAACACGGGATATAACAATCATCATTTTCGCTACATCTATATCTTATGCTTACTCGTCATATGGGGTGCGTAGTACAATCGTAGCACATATCGAGGATTGTGAGCTTATGAGCTCGGAGTGTCAATCGTTTGAATACAACATACTCATATAGAGGATTTAAGAGTTTGGCCAAGGAACCATGCCTTATGAAAGAAGGGTTAGCCTTACATACCTTTTCGTCGGACTTTTCTACATTTGCACGCTTCCTCCCAATGCTAGCGTCTATACCTTCATTAATATCATAACAATGGCCATTAGTCATTCACATTATCCACATTATCTAGATTCCTTAATTTGCTTCTAATTCACCCATATTCATGGTCATAACATCCAACTTCGTCCATTCGTCCAATGTGTCTAGTTCATGATCTTAGTGCCTTTTATAATACATTCATTTCACAACACAACAACATTCATGACCTACATGACCATATTTTCTACAATCCATGCATTTCAACTCTTCAATACCTTAAACATCATGTAAAAATCAGGAATCTTACCTTAGAAGTTGTAGGAACAAGCTTTTGTTAATAATACTCCACTTTGAGCAAAAACCCTAGTTTTTCTCCATTTGGACTTCTTGACTTGGATGATCTTTGATGATGTTCTTACTCTTGATTCAGCTTGTTTTATGTTGTTGATCCTCAAATATCCTTGAAAACTTGTATAAAGAATGTAGAGAGAGGTTTTAGAGAGAAGTGGTGTAATGTTGTAATGAAATAAAATTAGTGTTGGTTCCCTTATTTAATGAATTGCAAAAATCTGTGCTGGGTGAATAGTGGTCATCCATGGAGGTTTACGGTCCGTATTCCACTTTACGGACCGTCCCTCGTGGTCGCCTTTAACCATTTCCAGAACCAGAAACTTTGGCTGCATGCATGGTGATTTACGACCATGGTTTACGGGCCGTAAATCCCTTTACGGTCCGTTCTCCTGGTCGTATTTTACCATTTCTCAACTGGGCAGAAAGTCGAAGTCTTGCATGGTAATTTACGACTGCCAGTTTACGGACCGTATACCAATTTACGGTCCGTATTTTGCACTTTACGACCACTGGGCAGATTTCAAATCTGCAACTTTTCACATCTCTTAGACTTCTTATTTTAATCACCCACGTCCATGCACATGCATTGCTCACCTTATATCTCATCTTAACTTAGCCAACTTTCTCATCTCACATCGGATACCTTCGAAATCTCGCCTAAGGTCATCAAACGTCGTTTCCTGCTCATGGACCTCATGCACTCATACTTATCACTAGTTCGTTCACTTACGTACCAACGGAAATTTTTTTCGAGGAGTAACATATACCATCCATTCTTCACTTCCAAAACCTATTCTGTTCAATCTGATCATCCCCTCTCACCTTTATTATGATGATCCTTTTCCTAACAATCATTCTATTTCGTTATTCATCTCTCCGTAGTGTTGGTCTTTTACATCTAGCCGAAGACATCACTCGTGGTCTCAATTAGACAAATCACAAATTATTACTACTTGGCCATATCACTTTCCTCTGATTTCTTTTTCAAGTTGACCTCTTTTTTTTTCTTTTTGCTTGCTATCATTTCTGTCATTGCGAAACCTCTATGCTGGACTTTCCCTTAACAAGGCTTTATAAGCTTTCTTATTTACCGCCCCATGGTTCGCTTATTGGTTTCACACTTGCATTCACTCCTTATTCATATAGAATATGCTAAATCTTTAGTCGTTTCCTTGTTATGCTTTACTTACCTTGTATTACGGTTCTTGCAACGTTCTTATTATATCCTGATCATATCAACTCTACAGAGTGTCACTTCTTGATTTCATTCGCAAACCTGCGTATAAAATGGAATAAACCTCGTGGAGTAGGCATACTTAACCTGTTACTCTTTCTGATCAGCCCTATTACACTCACCACATGAGTTGTCCTACCAAGGTATCCACATTCGTTATAACCCTTCGTACTTCATACCCCTATCTCAATCATGTTGTTACTCTATTTTGCTAGCAGACTTGTCATATATTATTTGTGCTTATCCATCCAATCAATACTCTAGTATCACACTCTATTGGAGTTAACCTTTCTCTTTTATGCCATGTTTTAGTAC
Organism: Lycium barbarum; assembly: GCF_019175385.1. Taxonomy (NCBI): domain Eukaryota; kingdom Viridiplantae; phylum Streptophyta; class Magnoliopsida; order Solanales; family Solanaceae; genus Lycium; species Lycium barbarum. Next base: position 59,712,689 of record NC_083347.1, on the reverse strand, counting down.
TACCAGTCTCCCTAATTTACTCTAGCATTCATCTTTACCGTATCAATGTCGACCTTATAATTACCGTTACTATCATTTCAACAATATTTAACTCATCTCTTGTAGTTGTCAACAGTACTACTAGCTTAATCCCGTGCTTCCATTACGTTTTACACAACATATTTTCCCGTCGCGACATATTACAAACTTATATCATAGTTCCTTTAAATTCTAGGAAAATTTCGGCGTAGTTTCCTCTATATTTCTTACTATCCAAAACCTGCACGCAGCAAATACTAACAATGCCTTATAGGGCTAATATATATATATATATATATATATATATATATATATATATATATATATATATATATATATATATATATATATATATATATAACTTTGCATTTCAATCATACCTCAATATTCGTACATTACCCGACATGCATCTTTTCGTATCGTTGCTTACCTTTGTACTGATTCATTCAATTTGTTTAGTACACAAAATTATAACTGAACTTATCATCAAGGGATACATTTAATCAATTCCTTTGTTGTACTTTCACTGACTTACATCTATGACAACCAATCCATTATCATATAAATACATATTCTGACAACGTAGCCCCAATGAAGTGACTTACCTCTGTAACTTCCAATGTCATCACTCACTTTCTTCTGTCGATACTGTTCTTTTGCTGAAATCAAGGATTAGTATAAGGAATCTCATTTCCTATGGCTTGGTTCTATCACATGATCTTAGATATAAAAGAAGAGTAACCATCCAAAATGCCCTGTAGCCTCATGTTTATAGATGTGGCACGCAACACACCATAAACAAGACTCTACTAGACACGACTTCACAGACAACCCCTCGGACGAACTGCTCTGATACCACTTTGTCACACCCTAATCGTGATAGGGCGTGATGGGCACCTGACCCTTACTTAGAGCCGAGCGAACCCGCTGATTCTCGTTATACTCATAGTCTCACTGGACTCGTAAATCATGAGATGGCATGCATGATGAAAGCTTTTCAAAAACATTCTTTTTGTCTTTCTCAAATCAAGTGAAATCTGTAATGTAATGCATAATGATACATCGGCTTACATAGCTGCTTACCAGGCTGACGTACTGTATACGTGACTATGTTTGCAAAAGTCTCTAACGTAAGATATAACATCAAAATCTAAGTTGATATAGGACCCCAACATACCCATAATGTATATGACTCAGCTCATACGGGAATACTCTGATGCGGCATCACTCCGAACCGAATGGAGTTTACCAATCCAGTTGATAGCCTGGAACATCCTGCAGTCAAACTCCTAGATAACTTTCCTGCAAAGTAATATGGGGTTGTATGGCATGCAACACAGCGCCCCCAGGCAAAGGGACGTCAGTACGAATAATGTATTGAGTAGGTAAAGCATGATTAATAACATAATGAAAGCATAAGAAATTGCATAAGATGGATGAGTTATGAAATGAAAGAGCTAGGTATACCTCTAACGACGTTCATTAAATTTACTTATCCTCTTTCTAATGGGAAACTTTCATTTAATGCATTTGTACATATAGTAATATCATACCCGACCATAGAGGTTCGGTGTCCTACGTACCCGGCCATAATAAAGCTTGGTGTTATACATACTTGGCCCTACCAAGGCTCAGTGTTATCCGTACCTGGCCCTACCAAGGCTCAGTGTCATCCGTACCCCTACAGTGGTGTGCACGCGTTAGATATCGTACCCGGCCTTACAAGCTCGGTGTTATGCAATAGCCATACATACTTATATATATATACACACATAGGTGTGCTTAATTCGTGCCAATATCATCATCATCCTTGCCATTATTACTATTATCATCATCGTTATTATCGCCATCACTTTGAAGAACTTTCATCGGAGGTATTTCAAAATATCGAAAATCATGAACATTCTAACATTTCTAGGAATAGAACGTTTTAAATATCTTAGATGGCATCCCTAGAGTTCATCTTTTGATCATAATCGTTATCATTATCATCGCGAGAAACATTGTCAACAATATCAAGAGAATCTCGAGGATCATGAGCTTACAACATTTATAGGAATAGGAGTAGCGTAAATATCTCGTAAGACGCAAAATGAGGAAAGCATACCTTTAGAAAGAAGGGTTAGCCTTACATACCTCTCTGTCTCATTAACTCTATCGACTAAATGGTTCCCTTCGAAGCCGACGATTCTACATTCAAGAGAATTCGTACTAAGATTAGATAATCGATAATATACTTAAGCTTAGGCTAAAGCTAATAAAAATTGGGTAGCATTTTATTTGTTTCTACAACTTCCTCCATATGATAACAACTCCCAATAATCAATAACGACATTCATAATATTATAATCAATAACTTCGTCAAGTTCGACATTATCCAATTTCCACAATTCCCTAACAAAATGATTCATGACCATAGCTATGGCATAACACCGTAGTCGTTCACATATAATACTTCTTTAACATCATTTGTATCATTTACAACAAGATTCCACTCAAAACATCTCAATAATAATGATTCTATCAAACTACAATTCAAGAATACCACTATTCTCACATTTGTAACCCATTTTGCTACTTTCTTCCATAATACAAGTCTTTCAACCATTCAATACTCTTAATAGTATGAAATGAATATAAAACTCACCTTTGATTATGTAGGAATGGGCTTTGGATGAAAATACTTCACTTGGAGAAAACCCTAGCTTCAACTCCAAAGAGATTCTTGACTTCTCGCAACCCTAATGAGCACCCATACCCTTGATTCCACTAATATTTGGTGTTTGATCTTTGATTTACCTTGGGTTTATGTTAATGAAATGTATGTAACCTTCTAGATGTCTTGAGAGATGTGGTGGAGATGTAAAAATGAAAAACTAGAAGAGGGAACTTATATTTATACTTGGAAAAATACTCAGTCCGACGGGACTTATACAGACCCTTATACGGTCCGTATAAGTGACTGGATTTCACCATCAGGGAAGTTTCCTTTTCTGTAAGGTTATACAGACCCTTTATACGGACCGTATAAGTGGTCGTATAACTCCATTTCTCTGAAGTTAATCTCGTCGTTTCGTTTGATCTCCAATCCTTATGGAACCTTCTTAGCACTTGTTTAACACTTCATTAACAATCTAAGGAGTGTTATAACTCTTCCTTAAGAAATTATTAAATCAATATTAGCTCGGTACTTTGCAAACTTTCTGAACACAACTTACATTTCACTTCCTTCAACAAACTAGATTTCACATATTTATATGACTTCAAAATATTATAGTATGCACTTTAAGCTATTTAATACTTCCCTTAATCTTGTAAGGATTTCATAATCACCTTAAGTTCACATTAGCCTACTCACAAGGCAACAAATCCAAAAATTTCGAGGTTTAACACCCTGTCCTGAATAAATGGGGCGGTCAAATCTCCTGCTCACAAATCGAGAAGGGGCACTAGTCACAGACTAGCCTGAATATCTAGAATATGACTGCCTGTGACCCCCTCTATACTCTCTACTAGCACCAACAGATATGGCTCCCTTACTATGCCCTCTATCAATATCACGCTCACCCCTATGTGGCCGCTGCTGCTCTTCCAAATTCTGGGCATGGGCTTGAATGCGGGAGAAGTCCATCCCCTCCTATAGCGAAGCTGTCAAGCAATATTTAACCAAGTGTGGCTATAAGCCGCTCACAAACTAATGCACCCGGTCTCCTATGTCAGCTACCATAGTCGGAGCATACCCGGCGAATGAATTAAAGTGAAGGCTGCACTCCCATGCCCTCATATTTCCTTGCTTAAGATTCAAGAATTTATCAGCTCTGGCCCGACGGACCTCGGGTGGCAAATAATGGCGGATGAAAGCATTCACGAACTCTTGCCAAACCGGGGGAGGTGAATTTTCCCATCTTGAGGAAATCCAATTGTTGAACTAAAGAACCGCCACATCACGGAGCCTATAAGATGCCAACTCTACGGACTCCATATCGGAAGCATGGATAATCCTCAGCGTCCTCAGCACCACATCTATAAAACCTTGTGGGTCCTCATCCGGCTTTGACCAGAAAAATTATGGTGGGTTCAAACTCATAAAATCACGGGCTTTGGCACTGGTGGCTCTGTCAACCGGACCCACACTCTGCCGCTGAGCCTGGACGGCAACTAGTTGAGTCAATAGCTAAATAGCCTCGGTCATCTGCTGACCCGAAGCACCCGGTGGAGGAACTGGAGATGGAGCTGAGGCCCTTCATGCCCCTCTAAAACAGGCGGAGTGTGAGGGGTGTGAGATGGAGCCTCATTATGAGACACCCTCCTCTATATGTGCCGGGGACTCCTGTTCATTCCGCCTTCCTGTCGCAGTCTTGCCCTTCTGGGCGGCTGTTGTTTTCCTCTTTATCGGCATCGCTGAAATCATAACATACCATTAGGGAAAAAGGAAACCTTATAACATTGCTCTATCGCATGATCTACGAAGAAGAAAGACTGTCATTGTTCCTAAATGCCCCGTAGCCTCTCGTTTATAAGTGTGGCGTGCTTCACACCCATAAAAAAGACTCTACTGGACACGGCTCGTAGACACACCCTGGGACGAAATTGCTCCAATACCACTTTTGTCACGACCTAAGTAGTGGGTCATGACCGGTTCCCGGAGCTGACTATCGAGCACCACTCGATATGCTACCTATGATACTCGACCTGGACATACATCACTCTCAACACAAGACTTATCATGAAGCAATCTCCAAATATCTCCCAGAAAATGTATATATGCAAGGCCCATGAGGCTACAAAAATGATGTACAAAATGTATACAATGAAGAAGTCACATAGCACCTGCAACCCACACAAAAGTATCTACGAACCTCTAACTGAAGTACTGAAATCATAAGGACGGGACAGGACCCCGCCATGCCCCAAATATATACATAAAAGAATATACCAAGAAGTGGCGACTCCGGAGTAGTGGAGTGCTCCTGTCTCTACGCTGGGTAGGCTCCTAAGTGTCTGCGCCGTCTCCCTGTCTACCTGTTGGCATGAACACAACGTCCAGAAAAGAAAAGGACATCAGTACGAACAATATACTGAGTATGTAAGGCATATATGATAACATAATAAGGAAATATAGAAGGCATATGAGGAAAAGATAACTGTAACTGCTTGCCTCTTGAGGCAGAATCATGCATGCTCACTTTTACCTTTAAAACATATAACACATACACACATAAACTGTCAGAAACAATAACATCATTAGACCGCATCCGGGGTAATCATCTCAAGCCGCCCACTAGTGATGCTGCCCGTGCCATATAAACAGGGTGTAGTAAGCCGCCCGCCTTAGCGATGCTGCCCGGCCATTAAGGCACGGTGTAATTATCATCATATACTTAACATGAAGCATGCATAAGATCTAAAGTAAAAGTTGTAACTCTATCGGAGTGACGTAAGGTCGGGAACCTCTGATTATGTTATGGAATAATCCTCCTCACTATGTCTCACCTTGAATGAATTAATATCATGAGGTGAGATAACAACAAGAAGTAACATCGATGAAGTCATAAGGGTAAGAATATCAAGCTCATCATAGCATCATTATCATTATCACTATCATGGAACATATCTCATCTCTATCTCATAAGAAGCTTTTAATACTCTTTAGCTTTCATCTTTTGGGGTGTAAGAAGGTCATGGAAATATGGAAAAGAAATCATAGTGTGGAAGTCATGCCTTTGAAAGAAGTGGACTAGCCTTACATACCTTTTCGTCTTCTCAACTACTAAACGCTTTCCACCCAAGCTCACAACTCTACATTCAAGAGAGTTCGTGTCACATTAGATCATTAGAAACATGCTTAAGGCTAAGCTAAGGGGACTAAGAGCCAAAGAAAATTGGGCGGCATTTCCTTTGTTTCGACAACTTCCTCCATATAGTAAAACAACTCCCATAATATCATAATCAATCGATTTTATCAAGTTAAACATTGTTTACCTCTCAAATTCACCTTCAAAATCATCCATAACCATAACTATAATACAACATCATATTTATTCTTCACATAATACTTCCTCAACGTCATTAGCATCATTTATAATAAGGTTATACTCATCTCATGCTATGAATCATGATTCACATTAACTTACTACTCAAAATACCATTCTCTCCATATTTGAGCTCATATTCTACTTTCTTCTCTAACTCAGGTCCATCAACCACTCAATACTCTTAATAACATGAAATGAACACAAAAATACTTCACTTGAAGAAAACCCCAACTTCAATACCAAATTAATTCTTGGCTTCTATCAACCCCAGTGAGCCTCTTTTTCATTTAATCCCCTTGATTCTTGGTAATTAATCCTTGTTTTCTCTTGGATTTGTGTTAGTATGGTGGAGGGTGCAAATCTCTGATTGGACGGTGCACAGCGACGGTCCGTCGACACTGACTGGTGTCTGCAGAATTTCCTGATTCAGTTCAGATTTCGTCGATTCGATCCGTTCAACTTATAATCCTATAAATTACCAGGAATACCTGCTGATACATTTATGCACGGGGTAAGACACTCTCTACCTTAACTTTCTCCCACAAGCTTTCTTCTCTCTCCTCAAATGTCTTTGGAATATTAATTAGAATCATTAAGTATCCCTTCTTACTTGTAGGGAAATCACATACACCTAAACTTGCGTTAGTCTATTCACCGCACAACAACCCAAAATTCTGAGGTATAACACTACATGTCTGGAATATCAATAATACATCAACACTGAATATGTCTCGGAATAGCAAATCAGGCATAAATAAATAGAATCTTCAGGACGGCGTACGTCTCGTGCTTACCCTGTAGATTCTAAGCAAATCTCGTAGCAATATCAGCCACAAGAAATAGAGATCCAACCTGGAATTCTTTATTCATAAAAGAATGCAACAAGTGCAGGTCAGTACAAACAACAGTACTGGTAGGTATCATAGACCAACTATGACAAGTTGACATATATAAAAACAATAGGGTAAGAGGAAACAAGAAAACCATAGAGTACAAGTCATGCTTTCAAGAAATCGACTCACATAATCTAGCCTTGATGTAACAATTAGCCCCAAGTGAAACAAATATCCAAGTATACCGAAAACCCAGTTCCATCAAGACAAATCAACACATAGCCCACATCAAATACAGTCCAAGAATATGACCAACACAGTGTCCAAATCATAAGCTACCACGAAGCATAATAATGCAATGCAATATGAGATATGAATGCAATGCAATTCCTGTACTCTTGTACTCCGACAGTGGAATACCTTCACGCCTCGGTAGCACAACCCATGGGGGACCCGCGAAGTCCAAGCACCGTCACTCGGCACACAGCTTAGAGGACTCAATTATTCACAAGTATCGCAATATCGGTGTTCCATATCAGTCCTTCCACACACAACTCACAGGTGACTTACATGTTCCATAATCATCAATGTTCCTTCTCGTTTCCATCAATAGTGCCAGTCACACAGCATAATGAAATGATATGAAATGAATATGGAACGATACAAGTACAACAATGAATAATATCAAGTTCAAGTTGTGCCACACACAACGCATGAAATATGAAATGAATATGGAATGATGTAAGCACAACAATGAATAATATTAATTTCAAGTTGTGCCACACACAACGCACCCATATCGTTAACAAGTGATCCACACAGTAATCATAATGAATCTCCAATTTTCAGAACAATAAGAGCCAACTATCCCAAAATGGCTATACTAATAACGAGGCGTACACAAAGTACCAATAACAATATCAAGTAATATCATCGTTCTAATTTATAACTCATGGATTAAAGCATAAACCAAGGGATGAATCAAAGGGAAATACTTAGATTATGGTTTAGACCTTACCCCATGGTAGAAACTTGAAGAACATCCTTGAATTATCCTAAACCCAAGCTTTCAAGATGAAAGAAACCCAAACAACATCAAATAGCAAAAATAGTACTAACAAGGCTCGAGAATGAGTCAACAGGGGCAAAAACGGTAAAAACGCAACAACGACCAAACAGGTCGTTACATCATATACCAATTAAACAATCGCTCGTCCTTGAGAGACAAGGGAATGAAATGAGGGAAGAGTACTTGACTTAGCAAATAACTGGGGATATCTCTCACGCAATGCTGAATCCCAAAGAATAATGTAAGACCCATCAGAATGATACTTCCTCAGCATAGACACATGTAAAAAACCGGAGGAACACCCAACATCTCCTACTCTACGAAGAACCTCAAATGCATCAAACTAATCCCACGAAAGAACGACACCTCCTACCATATAGAGCCTAACTCGAACCTGTTATGTCCCGTGTTTTCGTATAATTGGAAATCGATAAATAATTAAGATTTGTGCCTTATGAGGAAATACTTTGATTCTAGTTGATATGACTATGTTGGTTATGAAATCATTGATGTTAAGACATTGGGGAAGGCCGAGGGTAAATTTGGAATTTCGGAAATTAGTTTCGGGAATTACAAAACGGGACTTTTAATGAATTGGGCCAAGAAAAGATAAAACAAAAATTGAGGCCCAAAGCTTGAGGTGGCCGGCCATGACAAGGTCCAAGCCCACATTTTTAAAGGTCATGTGATATACACATGACCTATAATTGGATATATATTAAGTCCTCCTTTGGAATTATCAAGAACCAAGTCAAAAAAAAAAATTGAATTGAAGAACACCCCTATTAAGGGTCTCGGCCGAACCCCTTTCCATTTTAAAAAAAAAATCCCAAGCCTTTGATTCTAATCCAAATATCTTAGTTTTCACATATTTGTGAACTACTCAAGACGCTCTCCGACGGGGTACAATTAGTTTGGTGAAAGGTGTGTGTTTGCGACAAGTCGGAAGTTCAAGAAAAGGTAAGAATTTTGCCCCTCTAATGTTATGGAATTGATATGAACGTGTTAAGGATTGAGAGTAGACGAGAATTCCGTAGTTTTGATGTGTGTGCAAAACCGTGGGTGTGTGTGTGTTTGGTGTTGAAGCCGTGGCATATATGAAGTGCAAGGCCATGTGAATTTGATCTTGTTTAGTTGTTGGTTGGGTCGTTGTGACATTTAGGACGTAAATGATTGATTAACGAATTGAATTGGTGTCGGAAAATGATTTCGGAACATTATGGGAAAGTATACATTTTTGGTGTATTTGTGTATATTGTTGTATATTCATGATGTTAAAGACTTTAAATGTGACTTGTAGTTGATGTTAATGAAGTCGGAATGAAACGAGGCAAGTTAGAATGTTCGTCGTGATTTTTGATGTTTTGGATGAAATATGGAAAGTAATGAACTTCGGGAAATTTTGTATATGGTTTGGAACATATTTGGGATGTGATTGAATAATCTTGAATGAGTGAATGAATACAACAATGTGGATATAGATTTGGAATTTTGAAGTTTGAATGAAGAGTTGCCAACTTATGTAATAAGGTAGAATTTTGAAGTTAGAATGGTTTGATTATGGTTTATGTTGTTTGATGATGTTTGGGTTGTTGTTGTTGATATATTTTGAGCCGAGCTAAGTCTCGGGGGTGTTAGATATATAGGGGAAATGCTGCCGAAATTTCGGTAGACAAAAATCAAGTTAATGGGGATTTTAAGCCTAAGAATCTCTAATTGGTAACTTTGACCATTTGCAGATTCTGGACGAAACGGGATTTGATTTTGGGGAAAGCATAAGACGTCTATAAGGTATGTAATGCTTCCCACTTCTTCGTTTGGCATGTCTTAGTATATTAGGTGAATATTGGAACCTCCGGAGCATTTCTGCTCCTCGAAACCCGATCTACAAAACGACTACTATTCATTCAATTCAATTGAAGCCTAAAGGCTCTATTTTGGCTAGAATGCAACCAAATGTTCGGAACCTATCGAAATGTGATCGGGTCACTTTGAAATCATTATGTATGATCTTTTGGCCTTTAAATGTTCGTAAATTATGTTCGCCACCTCAATTTGACTCGAGGTGGGCCCGCTAACCCCGAGACGCCCTATTTGTCCTATCGGGCTCTCTTTTTGGATGAACTTTGATATGAGATCTTCGACTTTGAGACCTCCCTCTATGAATTATGTTTTGACTATTATGATATGTTAAGTTTTGTTTTGAGCCATACGTACCACTTTGGAAACATTTTGGGAAATAAACCTTCGTATCAGCTGAGTATTCGATTATTTTGGGTTATGAAATGACTTATGAAATCATTATGTTTTGAAAGGCTATTTTGAAATATGATTTGCATTTGTTTGCTCACGACTCCGCTCGTGCCTCCTTATGACTTCGTTCGCCGGTTTCCGGGCTGGTTATGATTCGTGCGCTCTATGATAATTCGGTCGTATGCTGTGTTCCGGTTCTCGAGGCCTCGCCATAGGGCCGGGTTCCGTTTGGAGTTATGCTGTGATATGGCTGGTGATGCGATACGCTCCCATACGTATGTGTTCGGAGATGTACAGAGATTTGAAACCTTCCGGTGTTATGCTGTGTGTGGCGCCAGCGTCGGAGTGGTGACCACGTTCTTGAGCTCTGCATGATTTCGTTTGCATTATGTATATGTATATGATTTTGATACGGATTTTGACATACTGATTTGTACTCCCTTTGATATCCGGTTTGCTTTCAGTTTTGGCCTATATTTCTGTACTCCGTGCTTTACATACTCAGTACATATTTCGTACTGACCCCCTTTCTTCGGGGGCTGCGTTTTATGCCCGCAGGTACAGGTATTGGTGATCCTCCACTGTAGGCTTCACTCCCTTCTATTTCGGAGTACTCCTTCTTGACTCGGAGTCCACTTTTGGTACAGACTTCTTTTGCTATGTATATATTCTGTACATTTGATTATTTGGGTACGGCGGGGCCCTGTCTCGCCATATGTCTTTGTTTTGGATTCGTAGAGGCCTGTAGTCATATATGTGGGGCGAGGGTCCTATATGTGTTCGTCTGATTTTGTTATCTGGTCTTAATGCGGTCCGTTTGTTTGATGGCCCTAAATGGCCCTTATGCTTATATTTGCACTTATGACCGGCGATGCCTGTTCCATCGCTCCTTTTGGATTCGATATGATATTTTGATTTGTGCGACCGCTTAAGACATATTTTGATATAAATTATGTTTGATATGACTTTTACGAAATTCCGAAATAAGTTTGGTTTTGGTAAACGAATATGCAATTTGGTCTGGGTACCCAGGTAGGGTGCCAGTCGCGGCCCACGGTGCTGGGTCGTGACAAAAGTGGTATCAGAGCGGTTTGTCCTCGTAATGTCTATAGGCCGTGTCTCGTGGAGTCTTGTTTATCGATGTGTTGTGCACCACATCTATAAACAGGAAGCTACAGGGCATTTAGGATGTTACTTTCTTTAGAATCGTAGATCGTGCGATAGAGCTGTGCTATTAGGATGATTCTGATCTGACCCGTTCTTGTGTTTGCAGTGATGCCTCCGAAGAAGGTAACGGCGGCCCAGAAGGGCAAAGTGAGGATGGGAGAGACTAGCCAGGCACAGCGATCTACCCGGGCTCGTGTTTATGATTTGCCTGAGGTTGTGCCTCATTCTGAGGGGTCTGCTACACCCCCACTAGTACAGCCTGGAGCAGGACCTTCAGCAGCTCCAGAGGTCCGTGTACCCGCTCCTGAGACTCCAGCTCCTCAGCCTGGGGTGGAGGATAGGACCCTGAGGGAGGCTGTACAGTTGTTGACTACACTGGTGGCAGGACAGGCCGCAGACGCAGGCGGAGGGACGATGATGATGATGACAGGCGGGACAGCCTAAGAGTTCGGGAGTTTTTGTTATGTGGCCCTCCAGAGTTTTTCGGGTCTAAGCCCGACGAGGACCCCCATGACTTTATTCGGGGGATGCGGCGCTCACTGGACTTGGTTAGGGCTTCAGAGACCGAGTCGGTCGAGCTGGCTTCGCACAGACTTCGAGATGTTGCCACTCACTGGTATGAGACTTGGGAGTTATCCAGGGCTGAGGGTGCTCCCCCAGCTACGTGGGACTAGTTTGTGACTGCTTTCACCAGCCACTTTCTGCCCCCAGAGTTGCGGCGGGCATGGGCCGACCGATTCTTACATTTGCAGCAGAGGGGTCGGAGTGTTCGCGAGTATAATCTTGTGTTCGAGTCCCTGGCCCGGTATGCACCTGCCGTGGTAGCGGATATGTCCGATCGGATGCACAGATATGTTATGGGATTGGATCGGTATTTGATCGACGGTTGTATGGCAGTGTCATTACAGACAGATATGGACATTGCCCGACTTCAGGCCTATGCGATGGGTATGGAGGACCGTCACAGGTCTGATCATTCTGGTAGAGATCGGGACAGGAGGCCGCCCAAGAGGGCTAGGTCCGCAGGTTATTCCGGGGATTCTCGAGGCGGACAGCCTCAGCAGCAGCAGTCAGGCAGACAGCTACCTCCGTCCGGCCGGAGTACTCAGTCAGGCAGCCGGAGATTTGACAGTGCGGGACCGTCTGGGGCCGGTCAGAGCTCCAGAGCGGCAGGTTCACAGATGACTAGAGGTCCCAGCCAGACCAGACCACCCAGGCCCCGTTGTTCTCATTGCGGGAAGTCTAATCCTGGGGAGTGTTATCGAGCTACTGGAGCTTGTTTTTCGTGCGGTGGTCAGGGCTATTTTATGAGAGATTGTCCGTTGGCCAGCGGTTCTGGTAGTGTGGCTCAGCCGACAGGGTCAGCCGCCGGTTCATCATCTGCTCCATCTGTTGCACGCCCTGCAGGGCGAGGTGCGCCGACACCGGCGGGACGCGGTCGAGGCCGCGGTGAAGTTTCAGGTTCTAGCGGTCCCTCGAACCGCATATATGCTTTGGCCAGCCGCCAGGATCAGGAGGCTTCGCCAAACGTCGTCACAGGTACATTACTGGTTTTCTCCAGATCTGTATATACATTGATTGACCCTGGTTCTACTTTATCATATATTTCCCCGCTCGTTGCTAGTAAAATTTGGATAGTGTCTGAGCCTATAGAGCTATTTGAGATAGCTACGCCGGTTGGGGATTTTATTGTAGCGAGACAGATCTATAGGGATTGTTCTGTGACCATTTATGATCGTAGCACTAAGGCTGATTTGGTAGAGTTAGACATGCTTGAGTTTGACGTCATTATGGGTATGGACTGGTTGTCTTCTTGTTATGCTAATGTTGACTGCCAGAAAAAGGTAGTCCGTTTTCAGTTTCCAGGGGAAGCAGTTATAGAGTGGTTTGGATCCACAACATCGCCGAGTGGTAAGTTTATTTCATACCTTAAGGCTAAGAAGATGATCCAGAAGGGTTATATCTATCATTTGGTTCGTGTGCACGATACTGCAGCGGAGATACCTACCCTTCAGTCTGTTCCGGTCGTCAGTGAGTTTCCAGATGTATTTCCTGACGAGCTTCCTGGCCTTCCGCCTGAGCGGGAGATTGATTTTACTATAGAGTTATTGCTAGACACGCAGCCTATATCTATTCCTCCGTACAGGATGGCACCGGCTCAATTGAAAGAGTTGAAGGAGCAACTAAAAGATTTGTTGGATAAGGGCTTTATTAGACCCAGCACATCACCCTGGGGAGCGCTGGTATTGTTTGTTAGAAAGAAAGATGGGTCACTGCGGATGTGTATCGACTACCGGCAGCTGAATAAGGTGACTATTAAGAATAAATATCCCCTCCCCCGGATTGATGACTTGTTTGATCAGCTGCAGGGTGCTAAATATTTTTCGAAGGTAGATCTGCGCTCAGGTTATCATCAGGTGCGAGTGCGGCAGTCAGATATCCCGAAGACTGCTTTCAAGACCCGGTACGGGCATTATGAGTTCAGAGTTATGTCTTTCGGGCTGACTAATGCTCCAGCGGTATTTATGGATTTGATGAATCGGGTATTTCGGCCTTTTCTGGACATGTTTGTTATTGTGTTTATTGATGACATTCTGATTTACTCGCGATCAGCCGAGGAGCATTCAGATCATTTGAGGACGGTGCTTGGTATTCTCCTTCAGCAGAAGTTATACGCCAAATTCTCTAAATGTGAATTCTGGTTGACTTCTGTAGCATTCTTGGGCCATATTGTCGGCGCAGATGGTATTCGGGTCGACACGCAGAAGATTGAGGCTGTGCAGAATTGGCACAGGCCTACTACACCGACAGAGGTGCGCAGTTTTCTGGGTTTAGCTGGGTATTATCGCAGGTTTGTGGAGGATTTTTCTTCTATTGCAGCACCACTGACGAGGCTTACTCAGAAAGCAGCGAAATTCCAGTGGACAGATGCCTGCGAGCGCAGCTTTCAGATGCTGAAAGAGAGATTGGTTACAGCACCAGTTTTGTCTCTTCCAGAGGGATCCGACGGTTATGTTATCTATTGTGACGCCTCTGGTATTGGGATAGGTTGTGTATTGATGCAGCACGGTCGAGTTATAGCCTATGCTTCCCGGCAGCTCAGACCGCACGAGAAGAATTATCCCACTCATGATCTTGAGTTGGCCGCGATAATTCATGCTTTGAAGATTTGGCGGCATTATTTATATGGGGTCCATGTTGATATCTATACGGACCATAAGAGTCTCCAGTATATTTTTAAGCAGAAGGAACTAAATTTGCGGCAGCGGAGATGGCTTGAGCTACTGAAGGATTATGACGTTGATATTCTGTACCATCCTGGGAAAGCCAATGTGGTAGCGGATGCACTTAGCCGCACGTCTATGGGCAGCTTGGCTGATGTACCATCTGGTAAGAAAGATTTGGTTCGTGATATTCATCAGCTGGCCAGCCTTGGAGTTCGTTTGGCAGAATCTGGAGATTCTGTGATTTCTGTTCGTGCAGTTGCTGAATCATCCATTATAGAAGAAGTAAAGCAGCGACAGTTTGAGGATCCTATTCTGGTTCAGTACAGAGATGTGGCTCTTAATAAAGCAAAGACTCAGTTTGAGATCTCGCCTGAAGGAGTATTATTATATGACGGCAGATTCTGTGTACCGGACGTTGCGGGCTTACGGCGGCAGATTATGGGCGAGGCCCATAATGCACGGTATTCTGTTCATCCTGGTTCCACCAAAATGTATCGGGATCTCAGGTGTTTGTATTGGTGGGACGGCATGAAGAAAGATATTGCTGAGTTTGTTAGTCAGTGCCTGAACTGCCAGCAAGTTAAGATCGAGCATCAGAAGCCTGGTGGATTATTACAGGAGATGGAGATTCCAGCCTGGAAATGGGAGATGATTAATATGGATTTCATTGTTGGGTTACCGCGTACTCCACGCAGGTACGACTCTATCTGGGTTATTGTTGACAGGCTGACGAAATCAGCCCATTTCCTTCCGGCTCGGACTACTTATTCGGCTGAGGACTATGCCAGATTGTATATCAGAGAGATAGTTAGACTTCACGGAGTCCCTATATCTATTATTACTGACCGAGGTGCCCAGTTTACAGCTAATTTCTAGAGGTCATTTCAGGAGGGATTAGGGACTCAGGTGAGCCTCAGTACAGCTTTTCACCCTCAGTCCGACGGGCAGGCCGACCGCACTATTCAGACGCTCGAAGATATGTTGCGGGCCTGCGTTATTGATTTTCGGGGCAGCTGGGATGATCATTTGCCGCTTATTGAGTTTTCCTATAATAACAGTTATCACTCCAGCATCCAGATGGCTCCGTACGAGGCCCTTTATGGCAGGAAATGCAGATCTCCTATTGGCTGGTTTGACGTTGGCGAGACTAAGCTGATTGGGCTAGATGTGATCCAGGAAGCTGTAGATAAGGTAAAGCTTATTCGGGAACGATTATTGGCTGCTCAGAGTCGACAGAAAGCTTATGCCGATAGACGACGTCGACCGTTGGAGTTCCAGATTGGCGACTGGGTATTTCTGAAGGTGTCGCCCATGAAGGGTGTCATGAGATTTGGTAAGAAGGGTAAGTTGAGCCCGCGGTACATTGGGCCATATCAGATTGTTCGAAGAATAGGCGCAGTCGCCTACGAGCTGGACTTACCATCCGATTTGGAGGCCGTACACCCGGTATTTCATGTGTCTATGCTGCGGAAGTGTATTGGTGATCCTTCCAGGATATTCCCAGTGGATGACCTTCAGGTAACGGAGCAGTTGGCTTATGACGAGCAGCCTGTGTCTATTCTGGACCGACAGGTAAGGAGATTGCGCACTAAGGAGGTGCCTTCTGTCAAAGTTCTGTGGCGCAACAGTAATCGGGAAGAGATGACTTGGGAGGCAGAGGACGAGATGAAGAAGAGATACCCCCACTTGTTCCCGACGTCCACAGGTAATCTAAACCTTTCAGTTTGTTATGTTGGTTGAAAAAAAAAATCGTATGCCACTAATAGTAAAGAACTCCCCCGCCTTGGTCATAAGACTTTATAAGGATAATTTAACATTCGGGGACGAATGTTCTTAAGGGGGGGAGAATGTTATGTCCCGTGTTTTCGTATAATTGGAAATCGATAAATAATTAAGATTTGTGCCTTATGAGGAAATACTTTGATTCTAGTTGATATGACTATGTTGGTTATGAAATCATTGATGTTAAGACATTGGGGAAGGCCGAGGGTAAATTTGGAATTTCGGAAATTAGTTTCGGGAATTACAAAACGGGACTTTTAACGAATTGGGCCAAGAAAAGATAAAACAAAAATTGAGGCCCAAAGCTTGAGGTGGCCGGCCATGACAAGGTCCAAGCCCACAATTTTAAAGGTCATGTGATATACACATGACCTATAATTAGATATATATTAAGTCCTCCTTTGGAACTATCAAGAACCAAGTCAAAAAAAAAAAAATTGAATTGAAGAACACCCCTATTAAGGGTCTCGGCCGAACCCCTTTCCATTTAAAAAAAAAAATCCCAAGCCTTTGATTCTAATCCAAATATCTTAGTTTTCACATATTTGTGAACTACTCAAGACGCTCTCCGACGGGGTACAATTAGTTTGGTGAAAGGTGCGCGTTTGCGACAAGTCGGAAGTTCAAGAAAAGGTAAGAATTTTTCCCCTCTAATGTTATGGAATTGATATGAACGTGTTAAGGATTGAGAGTAGACGAGAATTCCGTAGTTTTGATGTGTGTGCAAAACCGTGGGTGTGTGTGTGTGGTGTTGAAGCCGTGGCATATATGAAGTGCAAGGCCATGTGAATTTGATCTTGTTTAGTTGTTGGTTGCGTCGTTGTGACATTTAGGACGTAAATGATTGATTAACGAATTGAATTGGTGTCGGAAAATGATTTCGCAACATTATGGGAAAGTATACATTTTTGGTGTATTTGTGTATATTGTTGTATATTCATGATGTTAAAGACTTTAAATGTGACTTGTAGTTGATGTTAATGAAGTCGGAATGAAACGAGGCAAGTTAGAATGTTTGTCGTGATTTTTGATGTTTTGGATGAAATATGGAAAGTAATGAACTTCGGGAAATTTTGTATATGGTTTGGAACATATTTGGGATGTGATTGAATAATCTTGAATGAGTGAATGAATACAACAATGTGGATATAGATTTGGAATTTTG
The DNA here is from genome assembly GCF_019175385.1 of Lycium barbarum. Classification (NCBI taxonomy): domain Eukaryota; kingdom Viridiplantae; phylum Streptophyta; class Magnoliopsida; order Solanales; family Solanaceae; genus Lycium; species Lycium barbarum. Next base: position 59,695,140 of record NC_083347.1, on the reverse strand, counting down.
AAGTTTGAATGAAGAGTTGCCAACTTATGTAATAAGGTAGAATTTTGAAGTTAGAATGGTTTGATTATGGTTTATGTTGTTTGATGATGTTTGGGTTGTTGTTGTTGATATATTTTGAGCCGAGCTAAGTCTCGGGGGTGTTAGATATATAGGGGAAATGCTGCCGAAATTTCGGTAGACAAAAATCAAGTTAATGGGGATTTTAAGCCTAAGAATCTCTAATTGGTAACTTTGACCATTTGCAGATTCTGGACGAAACGGGATTTGATTTTGGGGAAAGCATAAGACGTCTATAAGGTATGTAAAGCTTCCCACTTCTTCGTTTGGCATGTCTTAGTATGTTAGGTGAATATTGGAACCTCCGGAGCATTTCTGCTCCTCGAAACCCGATCTACAAAACGACTACTATTCATTCAATTCAATTGAAGCCTAAAGGCTCTATTTTGGCTAGAATGCAACCAAATGTTCGGAACCTATCGAAATGTGATCGGGTCACTTTGAAATCATTATGTATGATCTTTTGGCCTTTAAATGTTCGTAAATTATGTTCGCCACCTCAATTTGACTCGAGGTGGGCCCGCTAACCCCGAGACGCCCTATTTGTCCTATCGGGCTCTCTTTTTGGATGAACTTCGATATGAGATCTTCGACTTTGAGACCTCCCTCTATGAATTATGTTTTGACTATTATGATATGTTAAGTTTTGTTTTGAGCCATACGTACCACTTTGGAAACATTTTGTGAAATAAACCTTCGTATCAGCTGAGTATTCGATTATTTTGGGTTATGAAATGACTTATGAAATCATTATGTTTTGAAAGGCTATTTTGAAATATGATTTGCATTTGTTTGCTCACGACTCCGCTCGTGCCTCCTTATGACTTCGTTCGCCGGTTCCCGGGCCGGTTATGATTCGTGCGCTCTATGATAATTCGGCCGTATGCTGTGTTCCGGTTCCCGAGGCCTAGCCATAGGGCCGGGTTCCGTTTGGAGTTATGATGTGATATGGCTGGTGATGCGATACGCTCCCATACGTATGTGTTCGGGGATGTACGGAGATTTGAAACCTTCCGGTGTTATGCTGTGTGTGGCGCCAGCGTCGGAGTGGCGACCACGTTCTTGAGCTCTGCATGATTTCGTTTGCATTATGTATATGTATATGATTTTGATACGGATTTTGACATACTGATTTGTACTCCCTTTGATATCCGGTTTGCTTTCAGTTTTGGCCCATATTTCTATACTCCGTGCTTTACATACTCAGTACATATTTCGTACTGACCCCCTTTCTTCGGGGGCTACGTTTTATGCCCGCAGGTACAGGTATTGGTGATCCTCCACTGTAGGCTTCACTCCCTGCTATTTCGGAGTACTCCTTCTTGACTCGGAGTCCACTTTTTGTACAGACTTCTTTTGCTATGTATATATTCTGTACATTTGACTATTTGGGTACGGCGGGGCCCTGTCTCGCCATATGTCTTTGTTTTGGATTCGTAGAGGCCTGTAGTCATATATGTGGGGCGAGGGTCCTATATGTGTTCGTCTGATTTTGTTATCTGGTCTTAATGCGGTCCGTTTGTTTGATGGCCCTAAATGGCCCTTATGTTTATATTTGCACTTATGACCGGCGATGCCTATTCCGCCGCTCCTTTTGGATTCGATATGATATTTTGATTTGTGCGACCGCTTAAGACATATTTTGATATAAATTATGTTTGAGATGACTTTTACGAAATTCCGAAATAAGTTTGGTTTTGGTAAACGAATATGCAATTTGGTCTGGGTACCCAGGTAGGGTGCCAGTCGCGGCCCACGGGGCTGGGTCGTGACAGAACCATGCTGGCCCGAAATGAATGCACAACTCTCAAAAATCACCAATAGTCGTCGGAACTGACCTCGAATTTCCAGAACCAATCACATTCCTATCGCACCTCTGTGGTGGTCAATTCTTATCTTTTCCTCACACATCACAAGTCATGTCTATCACCTTCGACTCCACAAGTTGAGTCCTATTCGAGTTATCAACTTAGTACCGATGAGCTATACCTTACGATTTCAATCTTTATCTTTCTCAACCTTTACCCGATACGCAAATCCGATACAAACACGAACTTTTCGACGCAACCTGAAGCCTCATATAGAAATTATATAACCATCTAACTTCTCATAGTGTCACCTCGATATGCTAAAAAATTCTCTGAAAGTATCCTGTCTTACACTGCCACTCTAAATCTCACGCAATCACCCCCAAGTCTTTAATAACCAAAAGCGCTTACCCAAACTGTCCAGTCAATACTACTTGCAACATAAAATATCACCACATGTAGAGTGTCACCTCGAAAATATAACTCTAGTCCTCCCATGATAAGGATTCCACAATCTTCTATCTTAAGGCATGCTAACTTATCCACTGTAGAAGGTCACGAAACTTATCCGACGGTGTACCACCAAGCCACTTTTTATAAACCTCAACAAGTCGGTTCACTGAAATATGCTTCTCGCTAGTCACGAACCATGAATCTCACAGAACTCTGTCATATCACATAGTGCATCCCTGTAGATTTCCTTCTTAAGTTCACACAACAAAAACATCTCAACTGGAATATGCAAGAAGACGACACCACAATCCGTACTGACCCAAGAAATCCCCAAGATGTACCCTTTTTCTTATTTATTCACAATCATCTATACCTTTTCTCAACTCGTCAATTCCCAATTTTCTAATCATTTCACGATCATCGATACCGTAATTAATCCTCGAATCCACTCCATCTAATACCACATAATCATAAATCTTGCAAACTAGCCGGATTAATCCTGGAGATAGGATCGTACCACACACTCTGCACCTTAGCGTTTCCTTAATGCTTACCCCTCTGGACTAAACACTCTCTAAATCCGACGTACCACACAACAGTATCACTAATATCCTTATGTATCCCACTGAATCGTCCTTGCCCGAATTTCCTTACTCAATTTCCAAAATGTATACCGAACGTAACTCAATTAACCCAACCAACAAATAATGATTTAGAAGCCTAGAACGAATATTCATTATACCCACTTTTAATCTTCCATCACTTAATGAACTAACAATGTAAAGGGATTCTAATATGAATAGGGTAATGGAATAGCCAAGATATTAAAAGGACTTACCACCAAGAATCTTCTCCAAGAACACTCTAGAATTACTCCCAAAAGCTGAATTTTCGGAATAGAAATAAATGAGGGACTAAGGGCTTTTAACATTGCATTTAACGAACTCACTGCCTATCACCTGCTTCCATGACAAAATTACCGCTCCAGCGTTGCTGCCCCAGCGATCATGCCCAAATGGCATCGACCGCTTCAATGGCAGGGTGACCGCTACGGCGGTACGCGGCCGCGATGCTGGTGCCGCTAAAGCGGGCACCAGACACCAAAAAACTATTTCCATTTCACAACTCAACCCGAACTTTTGACTAACTCCCGAGGCTATCTGCTCAAAAACCACATACACAAAACCATATAAAAATATACTATGAACACACCCGTGGCCTCAAAATTCCCAATAGAGGTCTCGTTGACCGACTTAACCCCCGATACCTCAATTCCAACTTCCCAACCTAAGTCCCAAAATGTATCCAAGTGCATTGGGAACCAAACCAAATATACACACAAGTTCAAAAGGACCATCCGGATCTCTCGGAATCGACGGATTTTCGAAAATGGTCTGTTTGCCTAAAAGTCAACTTTCAGTCAACTTTTTTTCGCTTAAATCTAATTTTTCACAAAAAGTCACCAAAATAAATCCTGAACAGCTCGGGAAGTGTTATGTCCCGTGTTTTCGCATAGTTGGAAATTGAGAATATAATTAACACTTGTATGTTATACGGAAATATTTTGATTCTAGCTAATGTGACTATGTTGGTTATGAAACCATTGGTATAAATACATTGGGGAAGGCCGAGGGAAAAATTGGAATTTCGGAAATTTGTTTCGGAAATTATAAAAACGGGATTTTAACGAATTGGGCCAAGAAAATTGAACAACAAATTGAGGCCCAAAGACCATGGGGTGGCCGGCCATAAGGCAAGGCCCAAGCCCATTTTTAATGGTCATGTGATATACATGTGACCATTAAATCAAGATATATATCATATGTATTCTTAGAATCTTCAAGAAACCAAATCAAACTCAAAGAAATTGAAGAACACCCCCAAAGGAGGCTCTCGGCCGAACCATTGAGAAAAAAAAAATTCCCAAACCTTTGTTTTAATCCTAAAAATCGTGTCCCTTTTGTAGTTATAGCAAGTGCAAGACGCTCTTTGACGGGATACAATTAGTTTGGCGAAAGGAGCACGTTTGCGACGAGTCGAATTTTCAAGAAAAGGTAAGAATTTTGCCCTTTTAATGTTATGGAATTGGTATGAATATGATAAGGATTGAGAATAGACGAGAACTTCGTAGTTTTGGTGTGTGTATGAAACCGTGGGTGTGTGTAAATATGGTGTAGTGGCTGTGAGTTAGGTGAAGTAGAAGGCAAGGCGAATTGAATTTTATTTAGCTCGTTAGTTGCGTCGTTGTGACATATATGACGTAAATGAATGTTTAACAAATTGAATTGGTATTAGAAATGGTTGCGGATTATTATGGAAAGTATATGACTTTGGTATATTCGTGTATATCCTTGTATGATTATGATATTAAGACTTCAAATGTGAATTATGGTTGTCGCGAATGAATGTGGAATGAAACAATGCGAGTTAGTAAGTTCATCGTAGTTGTTGACGTTTGGGATGCAATATGGAAAGTAGCGAATTGTTTGAACTTATGTATATTTCTTGGAATATTATTGGGACGTGTTTGAATAATCTTGAATGAGTAAATGAATACAATAATGTGGATGTTAGTTTGGTATTTCGAAGTTTGAATGAAAGCTGTTGATTTATGTAGAAAGAAAGAATATTGACGTTAGACTTATTTTGTTGCGACTTATGATGTTTGTGATGTTTGGGTTGCTGTGTTGATGTTTATTGAGCCGAGCTAAGTCTCGGGGGTGTTACATATATAGGGGAAGTGCTGCCGAAATTTCGGTAGACAAAAATGAAGTTAAGAAATTCTTAAGCCTTGAAATCTCTAATTGGTAACTTTGACCATTTGCAGATTCCGGACGAAACGGGACTTAAGTTTTGGGCGAGCGTAAGTCATATATAAGGTATGTAAAGCTCCCCACTTCTTCTTTTGGCATGTCTTAGTATGTTAGGTTGATATCGGAACCCCGGGAGCAATTCTGCTCCTCGAAATCCGATCTATAAAATGGGCTACTATTCATTCAATTCAACTGAAGCCTAATGACCCTATTTTGGCTAGAAAGCAAGTAAGCGTCCGAAACTTATGCAAATGCAATCGGATTACTTCGAAATCTTTATGTATGATCCCATAGACACTAAATGTTCGTAATTTATGTTCGCCACCTCGACTTGACCCGAGGTGGGCCCGCTAACCCCGAGATGCCTTATTCGTTCTATTAGGCTCTCTTTTTGGATAAGTTTCGATAAAGAATCTTCGATTTTGAGATTGTCCTCTATGAAATAATGTTTTGATTACTATGATATACTAAGCTATGTTGTGAGCCATACGTACCACTTTGGAAACATTTTTGTGAAATAAACTTTCGTACTAACTAATTATCCGACTACTTTGGTTAATGAAATGACTTATGAAGTACTCAAGTTTTGCAAGGCTATTTTGATATACAAATTGCATTTTTTGCTCACGACTCCGCTCGTGCCTTATTATGACTTTGTTCACCGGTTCCCGGGCCGGTTATGATTCGTGCGCACTATGATAAATTTGGCCGTATGCTGTGTTACGGTTCCCGAGACCTCGCCATAGGGCCGGGTTCCGTTTGGAGTTATGCTGTGATATGGCTGGTGATATGATATGCTGATATGTGTGTGCTCGGGGATGTACGGAGATTTGAACCTTCTGGTGTTATGCTGTGTGTGGCACCAGCGTCGGAGTGGTGACCACGTTCTTGAGCGTTGCATGATTTTGTTGCATTATATATATATATATGATTTTGATACAAGATTTTGATACTCCGTTTTGTACTTCTTCTTTGTATCTTGTTTGTGCTCAGTTGTGGCCTATATTTCTGTACTCCATGCTTTACATACTCAGTACATCTTTCGTACTGACCCCCTTTCTTCGGGGGCTGCGTTTCATGCCCGCAGGTACAGACGCCGGTGATCCACCACTGTAGGCTCCACTTCTGCTATTTCGAAATACTCTCTTTGATTCGGAGTCCACTTTTGGTATATATATCTTTCGCCATGTATATATTTCTGCATATTTGACTATTTGGGTACGGCGGGGCCCTGTCCCGTCATATGATTCTGTCGGTCAGTTTAGAGGTCTATGGACATGTTTGTGGGTTAGGGTCTTTCTGTATGGTTATGTGTATATGTTGTTTGGGCGATCCCATACGCCGAGGCGGCCGGTCCGCATATGTTTATACGTTGCTTTGCTAGCCCTGTGTGGCCTTTGTTGGTGTTTGCTGTGTACAGGGTTATTCTGGATAGTCCGAAAAACAAAGGAAACTCTGCCGAAATTTTTCTGGAAATTATCTAAATTTGGAATATAGCCTTGTCGGCTTCTGCTATATATTTGAATGCGTTTGATAGATGGGTTTGGATGCCCAGATCGGGCACTAGTCACGGCCTACGGGGTTGGGTCCTGACAGGAAGTGTGTCAACTATCCCCACAGTCCATTCACGACTCGAGTACCCATATTACCTCACCTCCAGTCTTACAAACCTCAATCTCCTAAACCCGATAGCAAGATGCCTCATTGCAATCCTTCAGTTCTCGTATTTCATTTCAAATCACTTTTATCACTATCAAGCAACACACGCTCAAATCCACTCGATCCTATAAACTAATCATCCAATTTAAGCCCGACTAACCATACAACAAAATCCATACTTCTCTTCATATCTAAGTGAAATATCTAGTAACTCCTCTAGTCATTAACTGATCGCATTCGCCCATAATTGAAGTCATTTCTATCAGTTGATCACTAATTCCTCAGAAGTCCACAACCCAGACACTTTGCCGATCAAACGATATGATCATAGTATTCACTTAATAATCGAGTAGTCCTTTAACATCAACGAGCTTATATCAAGAATAACCTTTAGCTCCAGTCGCAACCCTATCCGGACAACCAGGTCAGAAACCAATTTTTCCTTTCCCAATCTCACGAAAAGTACTCACCTCGAAGATGTTTTATGAAGTCCCACTTCGCAATACGCTTCCCACAACCGTCTTCCTTCATGTCCTTATTTTCAACTCCTTTTCTTTATTACTCGCAATCACAATACATTTGCCCAATTTGATGGCCATGTAACACGCCCCATGTTTTGTTACGACCCAACTCGAGGGCCATGACGGGCACCCGCAACTAACCCACCCGAGCACCTCACATCATACTTTCACAATCATATCTAGGTGTGCCACAAGGTTAACTCGTAATTCATGTGCATCAATAACACAAATATTATCGAGCAAGAGTACCTTTATATCAACATCATCAACCATACCCATATACATATACACAAGCTGACGAGGCTAATAAAATGATATACAAAATGTGATCCGACAATGCTAAGAGACATCTAGCTATACACAACTGTTTGCGAGCCTCTAAAAAGAGTATGTAACATCATAAAGATGGGACAGGGCCCCGCCATGCCTATATATATATACACAAAACAATAGTACCAACAGCTGCAACTCCGGATCAAATGAAACTCCTCTAAGCAGTCTCTAGATAAGCAATCTAAGGATCAAGTCTATCTTCCTGTCCACCTGCGGGCATGATGCTGCGTCCACCAACAAAAAAAAAGACGTCAGTACGAACAATGTACTGAGTATGTAAGGCATAATCAATAAATTAATAGAAGCATGAAAGATAACATAATAAAGAAGAGTCATGGGATGGTAAAACCATTATACCTATAGCGACGTCCATCATAACTACTTACCCTTTTTCTAGTGGGAACCTTCCCTTACATATACTTACATATATAGTAGTACTATACCCGACCATAGAGGTTCGGTGTTTCACATACCCGACCATGACAAGGCTCGGTGTTATACACACCTGGCCTTACCGAGGCTCAGGGTTATCCGTACCCAACTTCAGCGGTGCACTCGCAATATACATCATTCCCGAGCACATTGGCTCGATGTTACATACTGGCCATACATATATACTTACCTATACACCTAGGAGTACTTACGTAACTTCAACATCATCATCATCCATATATTTTTCTTTAGAGGGTTAACTATCGTAGAATGAGACCGATGGTATCATGAGGATATCAAGAACTATGAGCCCTTGTGATTCTAGGAATGAAATCATCATCGAAGACATTATGGATTTCCCATGAAGGTATACGACAAATGGGAACATGCCTTAAGAAGAAGGGTTAGCCTTACATACCTTTTCGTCTCCTTAACTACTTAACGTTCATCTCCAAAGCGTGAGAGATCTACATTTAAAAGGATTCATACCATGGTTAAGTCTTAAAGAAACTCTTAAATTCAAACTAGAATAAATCATAAGTTAACGAAAATTGGGCAGCATTTCCCCTATTTCATCGACTTCCACCATATGGCAAAACAACTTCCCAACAACTATAATAACTTTCCAAAATATCATAATCAAGTAGTCATATTCCATTAAGTCTCAAGATTCATTCTCATAATCAATTCATATCCACAACTTCACATTAACCCTTTGTACAATTGTATGTGACACTTCTTTGTCATCATTATTATCCTTCATAGCAAGATTACACTCATAACATTCTAACAATGGTAACTCAAGTTAATTTACTACTCAAAATATCATTAATTGTACATTTGAGCTTCATTTTCTACTTTTTTCCCTCACCCAAGTTATTCAACAACCAAGCATGATTAAAAACACGAAATAGACATGAAAACTAACCTTTTATCACATACGATTGAGCTTTGGATCAAGTTACCAACTTTCATGAAAACCCTAGCTTCAATACCAAAGAAATTCTTGAAGTTTACCAACCCTAGTGAGTCTTCCAACACATGGATATCTTGCTATTTGATCTTTGATTTCTCTTAGGTTTGAGTGTGATATGCTTGAGAGAAGGTTCTAGAGCTTTTAAGAGTTTGGGACAAGTGGGAAATGAAAAATAAGACAAGGGTCGTCCATATATATAAAAAGAGAAAAACTGGCCCTACCGATGTATACGGCGATTTATACGGTTTGTATAAATGGACCGTATAATCCCACCATGGGATTATTCTTCACTAGAATTGTTATACGGACCATTATAAGGGCCGTATAAGTTATACGATCCGTATAAGTGGTCGTATAACCCAAGTTTTTCTGAAACTTTCTCTCGTTGATTCATTCAACGTCCAATCCCTATGGAACCTTATTGACACTTATATAACACTTCATTAACATCTAAGAGGCCCTATAGCTCCTCCTCATGACACTACTAAATAAGTATTAGCTCAATTATTGTGAAAACCTGTCCAAACATGACTTGCATTTCACTTCCTTTGACGAACTTAGTTCCGCCGATCCATGTGACTTCAAATTCTTATGGTACACACTTAAAGCTATCAAATAATCTCCTTAATCTCATAAGGACTTCATGTTCATCTTAAGCTCGCGTTAGTCCACTCACAATGCAATAATCCTGAAATCTGCAAGATGTAACATTTTTCCCCCCTTAGAAACATTCGACCTCAAATGTTAGACTCTTAGAGATTCTACAAAAATTTCATGACGCCCTTCATTGGCGACACCTTCAAGAATACCCAGTCTTTTACTTAGAACTCCAAGTCCCGTCGACGATTATCTGCATAGGATTTTCGGCAACTCTGAGCTGTTAATAATCGATCCTGTATAAGCTTGAACTTTTCTATAGCTTGCTGGACCAAGTTTGGCCCTATTAATTTAGTCTCTCCTACTTCGAACCACCCAATTAGCGATCAACACTTGTACCTATATAAAGCCTCATACGGGGCCATTTGGATGCTAGAATGATAACTATTGTTATATGCAAATTCAATAAGTTGTAAGTGATCATCCCAACTACCTCCAAAATCCAATACAGATGCCCGTAACATATCCTCAAGAGTCTGGATGGTACGCTCAACTACCCTATCAGTGTGTGGATAAAATGTTGTACTAATACTCACGTAAGTCCCCAAACCTTTTTGAAAAGATTTCCAGAAATTGGCTGTAAACTGTGTCCCTCTATTGGAAATAATAGATACTTGGACACCATGGAGTCGCACTATCTCTTTGACATAAAGCGTTGCATAATTTTCCGCCGCAAATGCAGTTCAGACAGGTAGGAAATGAGCTGACTTTGTATGTCTATCCAAAGTTACCCATATAGAAAAATACTTATGCTTGGAATGAGGTAAGCCTGCGATGAAGTCTATATTAATCACTTCCACTTCCAAGTTGGAATTTCCATAGCCTGCAACAATCCACCGGGCTTTTGGTGTTCAATCTTCACTTGTTGACATTTAAGACATTGGGCCACGAATTCCGCTATGTCTTTCGTCATTCTATTCCACCAATATATAGATTTGAGATCATGGTACATTTTCATTGCTCCGGGATGAACAGAATAACTAAAACAGTGGGCTTCTTTCAATATTTGATGGCATAATCCTGCAACACTAGGAACACACAACCTGCCTCGACATCAGGGAACTCCATCTCCAGAAATTTCAAAGGATGACTTCTTCTTCTGAGGAAGTGTATTTCTGTAATGAACTAGTATGGGGTCCTCATACTGGTGGTCTTTCACCTCAACTAGTAGTGACGAGATAGCTGAATTCTGAATGATAGCTCCCATATTGCCCGAGTCCATCACCCGAACTCCTAGGCTAGCTAACTGCTGGAGCTCACGAGGTAACTCTCTTTTCTTTGGCTTAACATCACATAAGCTACCCATAGATATACGTCTAAGAGCCTCAGCCATAACGTTCGCCTTCTCGAGATGGTATAGGATGTTAACATAATAATCTTTCAACAACTCCAACCATCGTCGTTGTCGTAATTCAATTCTTTCTGCTTGAAAATATATTGAAGGCTCTTGTGATCCGTATAAATATCCACATGGACACCATACAAATAATGTCTCCACATCTTCAATGCATGGATCACCGCAGCTAACTTAAGATCATAGGTTGGATAATTTTTCTCATGTTTTCGCAACTGCCTTGAAGCATAAGCATTCACCTTACCATGCTGCATCAACACACACCCTAACCCAACGCCTGAAGCATCACAATAGACAACATAGCCTTCCGATCCTTTTAGAACTGTCAGGACTGGGGCAGAAGTTAATCTATTCTTTAACTCCTGACAGTTGCGTTCACAAGCATCTGTCCATTGAAACTTAGCTGATTTCTGAGTTACCTTTGTCAATGGTGCAGAAATGGACGAAAAGACTTCTACAAACCTCCTGTAATAACCTGTCAAACCCAGAAAACTATGGACCTCCGTAGGTGTAGTAGGCCTTGGCCAAGTCTTCACAGCCTCAATATTCTGGGTAACTACCTGAATACCATCGACTGAGATGATATGCCCTAAAAGGTCACTGAATTTAACCAAAACTCAAACTTCGAAATTTTTACAAATAGCTCTTGAGTTTGAAGAACTCTAAGAATGGTACGTAAATGATCTGTATGTTTCACCTCTTACTGAGAGTAAACCAGGATATCGTCAATGAATGTGATCACAAACAAGTCTAGGAAAGGCCTGAACACATTGTTCATCAAATTCATGGATACTGCTGGTGCATTGGTTAGCCCAAATGACATTACCAGGAACTCGAAATGACCATATCTTGTTCTTAAGACCGGCTTAGGAATATCTTTCTCCCTGACTCTAAACTAATGATAATTGGATCTCATGTCTATCTTTGAAAACTATTTGGCACCTTGTAGTTGATCAAATAAGTCATCAATCCTTGGAAGCGCATATTTCTTCTTGATTGTCACCTTATTCAGTTGTCTGTAGTCAATGCACATTCGCAGGGAGCCATCTTTCTTTCTTACAAACAACACGGGTGCTCCCCACGGAAATAGACTAGGCCTAATGAAGCCTTTCTCTAGCAAGTCCTTCAATTGCTCCTTCAACTCTCTCAACTCTGTAGGTGCTATTCTATAAGGAGGAATAGATATGGGTTTAGTGTTCTGTAGCACATCGATAGAAAAATCAATCTCCCGCTCTGGAGGGAGGCCTGGAAGCTCATCCTAGAATTCATCCGGAAACTCATTCACTACGGGGACAGACTGAAGAGTCAGCGATTCAGCTTCTATATCTTGAACCCGGACTAAATGATAAATACAACCTTTAGCAATCATTTTCCTCGCCTTGAGATAGGAAATAAACCTACCTCTCGGAGACGCTGTATTTCCCTTCCATTCCAAAACTGTTCTCTCGGAAACTAGAAGCGAACCATATTTGTTCTACAATCGACATTGGCACAGCAAGAAGCCAACCAATCCATGCCCATAATAACATCAAAGTCTTCCATTTTCAACTCATGTAAATCAGCCATAGTATGATGATGACAAATCACAACTACACAATTTTTATACACTCGACTAGCTATTATCGGATCACCAACAGGTTTTTATACCTTGAAAGGTTTGATTGACTCCGATTTCACCCAATTCGACCAGCGATATAAAGAATAACATATGACAATGTGGAGCCTGGATCTATCAATCCATATACATCAAGAGAAAATACCGATAATATACCTGTGATGACATCAGGGGAGGACTCAAGATCCTGCCGTATAGCCAATGCATAAATACGGTGCTGAGGACCACTAGAACTGCAGGCTCCTCCTCTACCTCTACCATGGCTGACTTGCGTCTATGAACCTTGCCCCGGAGGGCGTATAGATAATGAAGACCCAGCTGCTGACCCTGAGGGCTGGACCCTACCCCTAGCACCAATCGAGGGGCAGTCACGCATGATATGGCATGGCCGACCATATGTATAGCAAACATCTAAACCCAATCGGCACTGGCCCTAATGTAACTTCCCACATTGAGAACATCGTGGTATGGGCGATCTTACTTAACCCGAGTCACCCCTGTAATGAGAACCTAAAACTCTAAAACTATGGCTTGGCCCGGAGTGAAAAGATCTATCAAATCTCAGGCCCGTATATCGCGGAGGCGCACTAGTCATTAAATGGGCTGAATGCCTAGAAAACTACTGTCTTTGCCCTCCTCTAAACTCACTAGTCGAACACGAAGATCTATCCCTCTTGTTATAACCCCTGTCAAGCTCACGCTCACCCTTTTGCGGTTGTTGGCTTTCCTCCAAATTCTAGGCATGGGCTTGAATGCGGGAAATGTCCATACCATCTTGAAGTGATGCAGTCAACCACTTATCCATCAAATGTGGCCCTAAGCCACTCACAAACCGGTGCACTCTATCACCCATATCTGCTACCATGGCCGGAGCATACCTAGCCATAGAATTAAAGCGGAGACTATACTCTAAGGCACTCATACTTTCTTGCCTGAGATTCAAGAACTTATCGGCTCTAGCCCGCTGAACCTCTTGGGGCAAGTAATGTCAAAGGAAAGCATCAAAAAATTCTTGCCATACCAGGGGAGGTACATTGACTGCCCTAAAAGACATCCAAATTGTATACCAATGAACCGCAACATCCCGCAATCTATATGATGCTAATTCTACCGATTTGACAACAGAATCATGCATTAATTGGAATGTTCTCAACATTCCATCAAAAAAGTTGTGGGGGTCCTCATCTAGCTTTAACCCAAGGAATTTCTGAGGGTTTAAGTTAATAAAATCATGGGCTCTTGCACTAACCGCCCTTTCACCATAACCCGTACCTTACCGTTGGGCCTGAGTGGTGACTAACCGAGTCAGCAAACGAATGGTCTCTTTCACATCTTGGCCCGAAGCATCTGGTGGAGGAGCTAGGGTTGAGGCTCCCTAATGCTCCTCTGAAATAGGCAATGAATGAGAGGATCGAGATGAAACTCATTCTGGGACTCACCCTCTTCAATAACTGTCGACGGTACTCTCTCAGTCCGCTTTCCTGCCACTGTCTTGCCTTTTTGGGCTGCTGTAGCTTTTCTATTAGCAGGCATTTCTGAATACATGACACGTGGTTAAAGAAAGAGAAATCCTTATATCATGGCTCCATCGCACGATCTTTCGAAGAAAGAAGGTCATTCATTCCTAAAATCCCCGCAGCCTCCTGTTTATAAGTATGGCGCACAACACACCCATAAAAAAGACTCTACGGGACACAGCTCAAAGACAAACCCTCGAACGGAACTGCTCTGATACCAGTTTTGTCACGACCCAACCCGAGGGCCATGACAGGCAGCCAGAACAACCCACCCGAGCACCTCACATCATACTTTCCCAATCATATCTAGGTAAGCCACATGGCTAACTTGTAATTCATGCGCATCAATAACACAAATCTTATCAGGCAAGAGTACCTTTATATCAACATCATCAACCATACCCATTTACATATACACAAGTCGACGATGCTAATAAAATGAAAGACAAAATGTGATCCGAAAGGCTAAGAGACATCTAGCTATACACAACAGTCTACGAGCCTCTAAGAAGAGTATGTAACATCATAAAGATAGGACAGGGCCCCGCCATGCCCATATATATATATATATATATATATATATACACACACAAAATAATAGTACCAACAGCTACAGCTCCGGATCAAATAGAACTCCTCTAAGCAGTCTCTAGATAAGCAATCTAAGGATCAAGTCTATCTCCCTGTCCACCTGCGGGCATGATGCAGCGTCCACCAACCAAAAAAAAGACGTCAGTACGAACAATGTACTGAGTATGTAAGGCATAATCAATGAATTAATAGAAGCCTGAAAGATAACATAAGAAAGAAGAGTCACGGGATGGTAGAACCATTATACCTATAGCGACGTTCATCACAACTACTTACCCTTTTTCTAGTGGGAACCTTCCCTTACATATACTTACATATATAGTAGTACTATACCCGACCACAGAGGTTCGGTGTTTCACATACCCGACCATGACAAGGATCGGTGTTATACATACCTGGCCTTACCGAGGCTCAAGGTTATCCGTACCAACTACAGCGGTGCGCTCGCAATATACACCATACCCGAGCACATAGGCTCGGTGTTACATACTGGCCATACATATATACTTACATATACACCTAGGAGTACTTACATAACTTCTACATCATCATCGTCCATATATTTTTCTTTAAAGAATCAACTATTGTAGAATGAGACCAATGGTATTATGAGGATATCAAGAACTACGAGCCCTTGTGATTCTAGGAATGAAATCATCATGGAAGACAGTATGGATTTCACATGAACGTATTCGACAAATGGGAACATGCCTTAAGAAGAAGGGTTAGCATTACATACCTTTTTGTCTCTTTAACTACTTAACATTCATCTCCAAAGCGTGAGAGATCTACATTTAAAAGGATTCATACCATTGTTATGTCTTATAGACACTCTTAAATTCAACCTAGAATAAATCATGAGTTAACGAAAATTGGGCAGCATTTCCCCTATTTCATCGACTTCCACTATATCGCAAAACAACTCCCCAACAACTATAATAACTTTCCACAATATCATAATCAAGTAGTCATATTATATTAAGTCTCAAGATTCATTCTCATAATCAATTCATATCAACAACTTCACACTAACCCTTTGTACAATTGTATGCAACACTTCCTTGTCCTCATTTTTATCCTTCATAGCAAGACTACATTCATAACATTCTAACAATGGTAACTCAAGTTAATTTACTACTCAAAATATCATTAATTCTACATTTGAGCTTCATTTTCTACTTTCTTCGCTCACCCAAGTTATTCAACAACCAAGCATGATTAAAAACATGAAATAGACATGAAAATTAATCTTTTATCTTATAGGATGGAGCTTTGGATCAAGTTACCAACTTTCATGAAAACCCTAGCTTCAATACCAAAGAAATTCTTGAAGTCTACCAACCCTAGTGAGTCTTCCAACACATGGATATCTTGCTATTTGATCTTTGATTTCTCTTGGGTTTGAGTGTAATATGCTTGAGAGAAGGTTCTAGAGCTTTTAAGAGTTTGGGACAAGTAGGAAATGAAAAATAAGACAAGGGTCGTCCATATATATAATAAGAAAAAAACTTGTTCGACCGATGTATACGACCATTTATACGGTTTGTATAAATGGACCCTATAATCCTACCATGGGATTATTCTTCACTAGAATGGTTATACGGACCATTATAAGGGCCGTATAAGTTATACGATCCGTATAAGTGTCCTTATAACCCAAGTTATTCTGAAACTTTCTCTCGTTGATTCATTCAACGTCCAATCCTTATGGAACCTTGTTGACACTTATATAACACTTCATTAACATCTAAGAGGCCCTATAGCTCCTCCTCATGAAACTACTAAATAAGTATTAGCTCAATTATTGCGAAAACCTGTCCAAACATGACTTGCATTTCACTTCCTTTGACGAACTTAGTTCCGCCGATCCATGTGACGTCAAATTCTTATGGTACACACATAAAGCTATCAAATAATCTCCTTAATCTCATAAGGACTTCATGTTCATCTTAAGCTCGCGTTAGTCCACTCACAATACAATAATCCGGAAATCTGCAAGATGTAACATTCTTCCCCCCTTAGAAACATCCGTCCTCGAATGGTAAACTCTTGGATATTCTACAAAAATTTCATAACGCCCTTCATTGGCGACACCTTCAAGAATACCCAGTCTTTTACTTAGAACTCCAAGTCCCGTCGATGATTATCTGCATAGGATTTCTGGCGACTCTGAGCTGTTAATAATCGATCCTGTATAAGCTTGAACTTTTCTATAGCTTGCTGGACCAAGTTTGGCCCTATTAATTTAGTCTCTCCTACTTCGAACCACCCAATTTGCGATCTGCACTTGTGCCTATATAAAGCCTCATACAGGGCCATTTGGATGTTAGAATGATAACTATTGTTATAAGCAAATTCAATAAGCTGTAAGTGATTATCCCAACTACCTCCAAAATCCAATACATATGCCCGTAGCATATCATCAAGAGTCTGGATGGTACGCTCAACTTGCCCATCAGTGTGTGGATGAAATGTTGTACTAAGACGCACCTATGTCCCCAAACCTTTTTGAAAAGATTTCCAGAAATTGGCTGTAAACTGTGTCCCTCTATTGGAAATAATAGATACTTGGACACCATGGAGTCGCACTATCTCTTTGACATAAAGCTTTGCATAATTTTCCGCCGCAAATGCAGTTCAGACAGGTAGGAAATGAGCTGACTTTGTATGTCTATCCAAAATTACCCATATAGAATAATACTTATGCTTGGAATGAGGTAAGCCTGCGATGAAGTCCATATTAATCACTTCCACTTCCAAGTTGGAATTTCCATAGCCTGCAACAATCCGCCGGGCTTTTGGTGTTCAATCTTCATTTGTTGACATTTAAGACATTGGGCCACGAATTCCGCTATGTCTTTCGTCATTCTATTCCACCAATATATAGATTTGAGATCATAGTACATTTTCATTGCTCCGGGATGAACAGAATAACTAGAACAGTGGGATTCTTTCAATATTTGATGGCATAATCCTGCAACACTAGGAACACATAACCTGCCTCGACATCGGAGAACTCCATCTCCAGAAATTTCAAAGGATGACTTCTTCTTCTGAGGAAGTGTATTTCTGTAATGAACTAGTATGGGGTCCTCATACTGGTGTTCTTTCACCTCAACTACTAGTGACGAGACAGCTGAATTCTGCATGATAGCTCCCATATTGCCCGAGTCTATCACCCGAACTCCTAGGCTAGCTAACTGTGGAGCTCACGAGGTAACTCTCTTTTCTCTAGCTTAACATCACATAAGCTACCCATAGATCTACGTCTAAGAGCCTTAGCCATAACGTTCGCCTTATCGGGATGGTATAGGATGTTAACATAATAATCTTTCAACAACTCCAACCATCGCTGTTGTCGTAAATTCAATTCTTTTGCTTGAAAATATATTGAAGGCTCTTATGATCCGTATAAATATCCACATGGACACCATACAAATAATGTCTCCACATCTTCAATGCATGAATCACCGCAGCTAACTTAAGATCATGGGTTGGATAATTTTTCTCATGTTTTCGCAACTGCCTTGAAGCATAAGCATTCACCTTACCGTGCTGCATCAACACACACCCTAACCCAACGCCGGAAGCATCACAATAGACAACATAGCCTTCCGATCCTTTTGGAACTGTCAGGACTGGGGCAGAGGTTAATCTATTCTTTATGTCACACCCCAACCTTACTAGGGTGTGATGGGCACCCGACTCCATATTCGAAGCCGAGCGAACCCGCTGACTCTTATTACATACTTAACCTCTTTAAACTCTTACATCTATAAGAAGTGGAAAACATAGTAAAGCTTTCAAAATATTTTTCTTTTCTTTGTACTCAATTCAAACAAAATCTGTGGCCATGTGGGATCTGTAACATAAAATATAAAGACACATCGGTTGGTGAAGCCGCTTTCAAGACTGACAAACTACACCCACGACTCTGTCTGCAAAGTCCCTAACTTCCAACAAGACACCATAGCATAATACTCTGACCCGGCAACTCTCCAGGGGCAATTGGAGCTTGCCAATTTCTCTGGAACATCTTCTTTAATGGCTTCTACTCATCTGGGTGTGCCTGCGCGGCATGAAGCGCAGCCCCCGAAGAAAGGGGGTCAGTACGAGCAATGTACTGAGTATGTAAGGCATGAATAGTAACATAGTAAGGGATGTAATTATGAATAATAACAGAATGGAAATATAGAGCATATCATGAGGTAAAGAGTAACCTGTGCATCTGAGTGCCTCTTAGGGCGGATGTCATGCATGCTTAGCTTTCTTTGAAAAACATTTCTTGTTCATATACATAGAAAATAGAACATATCATAGCGCCGAACAACGTCGGCTCCCCCCCACATATGTCCCGCGTCCGGGCATATTAACCGATGTGGGATTTTCCTGAACCAATGTGGGATTTGCCTAAACCAATGTGGGATTTGCCTAAGGCAAGCCTTATACTCACCCCCCACTCTGGGACTCAGTGTTCTTGCTGAGGTTTGCCCCACCATTGGGTTTGCCCCACCACCGGCTCCGATACCAACTGATCAGGTGGTTACGCGTATATAACACTCTGGCCCTTTCCCATATTCCCCATATACATATACATATATCATATAAGCAGCATGCAGGAGAGCTCAAAGAAAGTCATGTATCTATCGGAGTGACGTAAGGTCGGTAACCTCCGATTATATTATGGAATAATCATCGTGGCCTTATCTCACTTTGAAGGAACAATTATTATAAGGTGAGACTATCAACGAATAACAGCGTTAAGTGAACATAGAATAAGATCATAACCACGTTTCGAGTCAATCCGAGTTAGTATAAGAAAGTTATGGACATTGCCCCTTGCAAAAAAAAAAAACCTTTAAACATAAAATCATTTTCATCATAGCCATCGTAGACATATTCTCATCCTTGACATCATCATTGTCATTGTAAAACATATCCATCGTTGTTGCCATAAGAGCTTACAAAATCATAAACCTCTATCTTGGAAAAATATGGACACTTTGGAAAACATTTACGGGTTATCGGGAAAAGAAATCATGCCTTGAAAACATAAACGTCTAACTTTTGGAAATAAGGAAGATATGGAAACATTTATGAAGCCATAACATCAGAATCATGCCTTTGAAAGAAAGGGACGAGCCTTAACATACCTGCTCCACGTCCTATTAGCTACGCTTAATTGTCCAAGCTCGTTATCGCTAGTCTACATTCAAGAAGATTGACACAATCATTAGACTCATTATCATATACTTGCCTTAATCCTTCCAATAAATTCACTTATGATCTGCCGAAATTTCGGCAACATCTCCCCTGTAAATACACCATCCCCAAGAATCTAACTCGGCCCAAATCATCAATCAACAATCCGAGAATTCAACTCGGCCAAACTATCAACAACAATACCAACAATCGTGCCAACAAGATCAACAATCAATTCAAGACGCATTCTAACATTAACAACCTTTGTCATACAATTCAACAACATTTCATTTATATTCAATTCAATTCACATAATATTCAAAACAACTCAATCAACATACCACTTCACCAACACTTTCCAAATTCAACAAGAACAATGACAACCTATTTCCTTCTTTCAAATTCAATCATAACAACCTAACTTGCAATCATCCAAACACATGTCTTACTTCCAAATTCATGAATTATATTTACAACTTACACATTACCAATATCATTCCTACAAATATAAGAAACCATACTAATGTCACACTAACTTCTTCCATAATCCACAAACAATCACAACTTCATTTCTAACCATTAAATCCTCATTTTTCATCATAGAATCTACCACAACAACAATTAAAATTCTAAGTAAAATCAATTCATCACATCCTACCATCATACAATCCAATTCGGCCACCACCCATATACATCTATTTCATGAATTTCATCCGTCTCTACATGCTACAACACTCACAAATCATCAATAACACATGGAAAAGAAGATTGAACCTTACCTTGCTTCACTTGTCTTCTCACTTAATAAATGCTTGGCTTGCTCCAACAACTCCTTCATATTAATGAGGACCTTCCATTTGGTGGAAATACTAGAAGAAAACAATTTTTCTTGAACAATTTCTATGGACCATTTTTTGAACCATGGCCGAATGGCCTTATTTTTCTTTCTCCAAGTTTTCTTCTTGGAGTTTTTCATGAATAATTGTCTTGCTTTAGGGGCAATTGTCCATATATATTTAGCCTCACCAAATAGAATGTGGACACATGCCCCCTCTTTATTTTTCTTGAAGTTTCTTAAAAATAATCAAAGAAGACTAATTGTCTTCTTAAGCAAGCTTTGGTCCATATATCTTTATAATTTGCCTCATTAAATAAAAAATTGTGGACATATGCTTATATGTCACACGGCCAACATGGCCCCTTCAAGAACCCTCTTGAATATTTTGTGAAATTCCCATTTTGCCCCTAGCCTTCAGCAATATTACCATGAGCCATTTTGTGAATTTTCCTTTTAACCCTTAACCTTTCTCAATATTTCCATACTAATAGTATACATAAATAAAATCCATAACCAACTTGTACATTAAAATAATCTTGGCCAATGGTCTTTCCCTTCACTTACCACGACTTAATCGAAATATCCGGACGTACAAAATACGGGCTATAACACTTTAACTCATGAAAGTTGCGTTCACAAGCATCCGTCCATTGAAACATAGCTGATTACTGAGTTAGCTTTGTCAATGGTGCAGAAATGGACGAAAAGCCTTCTACAAACCTCATGTAATAACCTGTCAAACCCAGAAAACTACGAACCTCCGTAGGTGTAGTAGGCCATGGCCAATTCTTCACAGCCTCAATCTTCTGGGTATCTACCTGAATACCATCGACTGAGATGATATGCCCTAAAAGGTCACAGAATTTAACCAAAACTCACACTTTGAAATTTTTGCAAATAGCTCTTGAGTTTGAAGAACTCTAAGAATGGTACGTAAATGATCTGTATGTTTCACCTCTGACTGAGAGTATACCAGGATATCGTCAATGAACGCGATCACAAACAAGTCTAGGAAAGGCCTGAATACATTGTTCATCAAATTCATGAATACTGCTGGTGTATTGGTTAGCCCAAATGACATTACCTGGAACTCGAAATGACCATATCTTGTTCTGAAGGCCGTCTTAGGAATATCTTTCGCCCTAACTCTCACCTAATGATAATTGGAGCTCAAGTCTATCTTTGAAAACTATTTGGCACCTTGTAATTGATCAAATAAGTCATCAATACTTGGAAGCGGATATTTATTCATGATGGTCACCTTATTCA
The DNA here is from genome assembly GCF_019175385.1 of Lycium barbarum. Lineage (NCBI taxonomy): Eukaryota > Viridiplantae > Streptophyta > Magnoliopsida > Solanales > Solanaceae > Lycium > Lycium barbarum. Next base: position 59,673,045 of record NC_083347.1, on the reverse strand, counting down.
GTTGTTTGTAGTCAATGCACATTCGCAGGGAGCCATCTTTCTTTCTTACAAACAACACGGGTGCTCCCCACGGAAATAGACTAGGCCTAATGAAGCCTTTCTCTAGCAAGTCCTTCAATTGCTCCTTCAACTCTCTCAACTCTGTGGGTGCTATTCTATAAGGAGGAATAGATATGGGTTTAGTGTTCGGTAGCACATCGATAGCAAAATCAATCTCCCGCTCTGGAGGGAGGCCTGGAAGCTTATCCTAGAATGCATCCAGAAACTCATTCACTATGGGGATAGACTGAAGAGTCGGCGATTCAGCTTCTATATCTTGAACCCGGACTAAATGATAAATAAAACCTTTAGCAATCATTTTCCTCGCCTTGAGATAGGAAATAAACCTACCTCTCAGAGACGCTGTATTTCCCTTCCATTCCAAAACTTGTTCTCTCGGAAACTAGAAGCGAACCATCCTTGTTCTATAATCGACATTGGCATAGCAAGAAGCCAAACAATCCATGCCCATAATAACATCAAAGTCTGCCATTTTCAACACATGTCAATCAGCCATAGTATGATGACCACAAATCACAACTACACAATTTCTATGCACTCGACTAGCTATTATCGGATCACCAACAGGTGTTGATACCTTGAAAGGTTTGATTGACTCCGATTTCACCCCAATTCGACCAGCAATATAAGGAGTAACATATGACAATGTGGAGCCTGGATATATCAATCAATATAAATCAAGAGAAAATACCGATAATATACCTGTGATGATATCAGGTGAGGACTCAAGATCCTGCCGCATAGCCAATGCATAAATACGGTGCTGAGGACCACTAGAACTGCGGGCTCCTCCTCTACCTCTACCACGGATGACTTGCGTCTATGAACCTTGACCCGGAGGGCGTATAGATAATGAAGACCCGGTTGCTGACCCTGAGGGATGGACCCTACCCCTAGCACCAATCGAGGGGCAGTCACGCATGATATGGCATAGCCGACCACATGTATAGCAAACATCTAAACCCAATCGGCGCTGGCCCTAATGTAACTTCCCACACTGAGAACATCATGGTATGGACGATCTTGCTTAACCCGAGTCACCCCTGTAATGAGAACCTAAAGCTCTAAAACTCTGGCTTGGCCCGGAGTGAAAAGATCTATCAAATCTCAGGCCCGTATGTCGCGGAGGCGCACTAGTCATGAAATGGCCTGAATGCCTAGAAAACTACTGTCTTTGCCCTCCTCTAAACTCACTAGTCGAACACGAAGATCTAGCCCTGTTGTTATAACCCCTGTCAAGCTCACGCTCACCCTTTTGTGGTTGTTGGCTTTCCTCCAAATTCTAGGCATGGGCTTGAATGCGGGAAATGTCCATACCATCTTGAAGTGATGCAGTCAACCACTTATCCATCAAATGTGGCCCTAATCCACTCAGAAACCGGTGCACTCTATCACCCATATCCTCTTCCATGGCCGGAGCATACCTAGCCAAAGAATTAAAACGGAGACTATACTCTAAGGCACTCATACTTCCTTGCCTGAGATTCAAGAACTTATCGGCTCTAGCCCGCCGAACCTCTAGGGGCAAGTAATGTCGAAGGAAAGCATCAACAAATTCTTGCCATACCAGGGGAGGTGTATTGACTCCCCTAAAAGACATCCAAATTGTATACCAATGAACCGCAACATCCCGCAATCTATATGATGCTAACTCTACTAATTTGACGTTAGAATCATGCATTAATTGGAATGTTCTCAACATTCCATCAACAAAGCTGTAGGGGTCCTCATCTAGCTTTAACCCAAGGAATTTCTTAGGGTTTAAGCAAATAAAATCACGGGCTCTTGCACTAACCTCCCTTTCAACGTGACCCGTACCTTGCCGCTGGGCCTGAGCGGCGAGTAACCGAGTCAGCAAACGAATGGTCTCTTTCACATCTTGGCTAGAATCATCCAGTGGAGGAGCTAGGGTTGAGGCTCCCTAATGCTCCTCTGAAATAGGCAATGAATGAGAGGACCGAGATGAAACTCATTCTTGGACTCACCCTCCTCAATAACTGTCGGCGGTACTCTCTCAGTCTGCTTTCCTGCCACTGTCTTGCCCTTTTGTGCTGCTATAGCTTTTCTATTAGCAGGCATTTCTGAAATACATAACACATGGTTGAAGAAAGAGAAATCCTTATATCATGGCTCCATCGCATGATCTTTCGAAGAAAGAAGGTCATTCATTCCTAAAATCCCCGCAACCTCCTGTTTATAAGTATGGCGCACAACACACCCATAAACAAGACTCTAGGGGACACAACTCATCGACAAACCCTCGAACAGAACTGCTCTGATACCACTTTTGTCACGACCCAACCCGAGGGCCATGACAGGCAGCAAGAACAACCCACCCGAGCACCTCACATCATACTTTCACAATCATATCTAGGTGAGCCACCTGGCTAACTCGTAATTCATGCGCATCAATAACACAAATCTTATCAGTCAAAAGTACCTTTATATCAACATCATCAACCATACCCATATACATATATACAAGCCGACGAGACTAATAAAATGATAGACAAAATGTGATCCGAAAAGGCTAAGAGACATCTAGCTATACACAACGGTCTACGAGCCTCTAAGAAGAGTATGTAACATCATAAAGACGGGACAGGGCCCCGCCATGCCCATATATATATATATACACAAAATAATAGTACCAAAAGCTGCAGCTCCGGATCAAATGGAACTCCTCTAAGCAGTCTCTAGATAAGCAATCTAAGGATCAAGTCTATCTCCCTGTCCACCTGCGGGCATGATGCAGCGTCCACCAACCAAAAAAAAGACGTCAGTACGAACAATGTACTAAGTATGTAAGGCATAATCAATGAATTAATAGAAGCATGAAAGATAACATAAGAAAGAAGAGTCATGGGATGGTAGAACCATTATACCTATAGCGATGTTCATCACAACTACTTACCCTTTTTCTAGTGGGAACCTTCCCTTACATATACTTACATATATAGTAGTACTATACCCGACCATAGAGGTTCGGTGTTTCACATACCCGACCATGACAAGGCTCGGTGTTATACATACTTGGCCTTACCAAGGCTCAAAGTTATCTGTACCTAACTACAGCGGTGCGCTTGCAATATACATCATACCCGAGCACATAGGCTCGGTGTTACATACTGGCCATACATATATACTTACATATACACCTAGGAGTACTTACATAACTTCTACATCATCATCGTCCATATATTTTTCTTTAGAGAGTCAACTATTGTAGAATGAGACCAATGGCATTATGAGGATATCAAGAACTATGAGCCCTTGTGATTCTAGGAATGAAATCATCATGGAAGACAGTATGGATTTCACATGAAGGTATTCGACAAATGGGAACATGCCTTAAGAAGAAGGGTTAGCCTTACATACCTTTTCGTCTCCTTAACTACTTAACGTTCATCTCCAAAGCGTGAGAGATCTACATTTAAAAGGATTCATACCATTGTTATGTCTTAAAGACACTCTTAAATTCAACCTAGAATAAATCATGAGTTAACGCAAATTGGGCAGCATTTCCCCTATTTCATCGACTTCCACTATATCACAAAACAACTCTCCAACAACTATAATAACTTTCCACAATATCATAATCAAGTAGTCATATTCTATTAAGTCTCAAGAATCATTCTCATAATCAATTCATATCCACAACTTCACACTAACCCTTTGTACAATTGTATGCAACACTTCCCTGTCATCATTTTTATCCTTCATAGCAAGATTACAGTCATAATATTCTAACAATGGTAACTCAAGTTAATTTACTACTCAAAATATCATTAATTCTACATTTGAGCTTCATTTTCTACTTTCTTCCCTCACCCAAGTTATTCAACAAGCAAGCATGATTAAAATCATGAAATAGACATGGAAACTAACCTTTTATATCATAGGAATGAGCTTTCGATCAAGTTACCAACTTGTATGAAAACCCTAGCTTCAATACCAAAGAAATTCCTGAAGTCTACCAACCCTAGTGAGTCTCCCAGCACATGGATATCTTGCTATTTGATCTTTGATTTCTCTTGGGTATGACTAGAATATTCTTGAGAGAAGGTTCTAGAGCTTTTAAGATTTCGGGAGAAGTGTGAAATGAAAAATAAGACAAGGGTCGTCCTTATATATAAAAAGAAAAAAACTGGCCCGACCGATGTATACGGCCATTTATACGGTCCGTATAACTTATACTGTTTGTATAACTTATACGGTTCGTATAAATGGACCGTATAATGCCACCATGGGATTACCCTTCACTGGAATGGTTATACGGACCATTATACGGGCCGTATAAGTGGCCGTATACCCCAAATTTTTCTAAAACTTTCTCTCGTTGATTCATTCAACCTCCAATCCTTATGGAACCTAATTGACACTTATATAACACTTTATGAACCATCTAAGAGGCCCTATAGCTCCTCCTCAAGACACTACTAAATAAGTATTTGCTCAATTATTGCGAAAACCTTTCCAAACATGACTTGCATTTCATTTCCTTTGACGAACTTAGTTTCGCCGATCTATGTGACTTCAAATTCTTATGGTATGCACTTAAAGCTATCAAATAATCTCCTTAATCTCGTAAGGACTTCATGTTCATCTTAAGCTTGTGTTAGTCCACTCACAATGCAATAATCCGAAAATCTCCAAGATGTAACATGTTTAAACCAAGTTACGTTCATGATCCAAGCCGTAGAAAATCAAGCCGGAAAATTTTGTGTTAAAAAGTCACTTCAAATCTGCAAACCAAGTTACACGATCAACAAATATGGAACGTACTTTAATGTACGACACGTATCTCGTAATCGTATCAAGCAAGAGTTAGTTCTATAAAAAGTTTCCATCTAAAGTGCGGCCACATTATACGGGCCATATAATAGTATACAGTCCATACCTGTGCTCGTGTTTACCCCCAACTCAGCAAACCATATAATGGAACCAATATGGGAGATATATAGAGTGTTTTCAAAACTAATCAAGTCATAAGAAGAGTCTTTGGGCAAAACAAAGTTGAAAGCCACTCTACGGGGCATGTTTTCAAATGAGTTTGTATAAGGTCTTACTTTCAGTGAACATAACCCCTATATTATTTGTGAATTGGGGAAACCTTCCTTGATGAAAGTTGTATATATTTGAAATATCTTTCCAACAGTATATTATGGAGGTCAAACGAACATCTGTACAAAATGTTATGGCCATTTTACTGAAGAGTCGCAGAGCAGTCCAAAAATACGAACCGAAATACGGCCAGTATCACAAAATACGGTCAATATTTTGTTGGGCATAAAATTCAATGTTCCAGAACAGTATATATTCATCCATATCAGTCCAAATCATTATTTTTCATCCCTTCAAGCCCTAGAACGACCTCCTATCCTCTCCCGTGATAAAGAACACCAAGGTAAGCCTATTCTAAGCCTTCTAAGTCAATTCTAACATTTACCCATGGATTCTAACCAAGAATTCATCATTCTTAACCTAGGGTTTTCAAGAAAACCCAATTAAATGGATTCAAGATTAAGGCTTTGGGGTTCTTCTTCTACAAGTTTGGAGTGTTACAATGTATGTGAGGCTAACTATCTACGTCTGCGAATGTTTATGATTCTCCCTACGCCACATCCATCATGATTATCCCGAATTTTCTTAGGAATACAATTATGCCCTAGTTTCATGAATAACTATAGAATTTCTATTTCTTTTTAGATGTCTTGATTTCAGAATTCATTCATGATTATCACTTCGAACATCATGAACTCATCACGTAATCAGTACAAACTCGTGTTCAAAATCCCATGAGTCTCAGTTATGATGTTACACCTCGAAAATTTTGGGTTGTTGTGCGGTGAATAGACTAATTCAAGTTAAGGTGTACATGATGTCCCTACAAGTAAGATGGCATACTTAATGATTCTAATAAAGATTTCAAAGACATTTGAGGCAAGAGAAGAAAGCTCGTTGAAGAAAGTGGAGTATAAGTCGTGTTCTGGAAAGGTTTTGCAACTATTGAGTTAAGGATTACTTAGTAATGCCTGGAGGAGATGCCATAAGGCTCCTTAGATGGTTAATGAAGTATTTTACAAGTGCCAAGAAGGTTCCACGAGGATTTGAAGTCAAACGAATCAACGAGCACAATTCGGAAAAAAGTTAGTTATACGGTCCGTATAACTTATATGGTCTGTATAACCTGTCCAGAGAAGGTTCTTCCACTGGGAAGTATTATACGGTCACTTATACGGACTGTATAAGTGTCCGTAAAAATCCCGACGGGCAGCTTTTAAAATTTTATATAAGAGGACCCAAGTTCATTTTTCTCATTTCTCATCTTCTCCATCACTCTCAAAACATCTAGAATATTCCATACACCTTATTAACACATATCGAAGAGAAATTGAAGATTATACACCAAGAATTGGTAGAATCAAGAGTGTGGATGCTCACTAGGGTTGATACAAGTCAAGAATTTCTTAGGTATTGAAGATGGGGTTTTCCTCAAGTGGAGTATCTTTATCCAAAGATCATTCCTACATAATCAAAGGTGAGTTTTATATCTATTTCATGTTATTACCAGTATTGAGTGGTTGAAAGACTTGGATTAGAGAAGAAAGTAGAATATGGAGTCCAAATGTGGAAATAATGATATTCTTGAATAGTAACTTGACTTGAATCAGAGTTCTTGATATGCCATGAGTATAATCTTGTTGTGATATGACCTTAAAGAAGTATTATATGGGAATGAATATGATGTTATGTCATAGCTATGGCTATGGATGACCTTGAAAGGGTGTTTTGAGAATTGAATAATGTTTAACTTGAAGAAGTTTATTGATTATGGGTGTTGTTATTGACGTTTGGGATTTGTTTAGTATATGGAGAAAGTTTTGGAAAAAAAGAAAATGCTGCCCAATTTTCGTTAGCTCTTAGTTGATTTATTTAGACTCAAACATGTTCCGAATGACCTAACCTTAGTACGAATTCTCTTGTATGTAGAATTGTGAGCTCGAAAGGAAAGCATTTAGTCGTTAAGAAGACATAAAGGTATGAAAGGCTAGTCCCTTTTTTTCAAAGGCATGACTTTTATATTTTGATTTCTTTTCTATATTTCCATGACCATCTCACATCCCGAAAGATGAAAGTTAAAGATTCGTAAGATCTTCTTATGAGACAGAGATGAGATACGTTCCCTGATAATGATGCTATGATGAGCTTGATATTCTTATATTTATGAATTTCATTGACGTTATTTCCTATTGTTGTCTCATCTCATGATATTAGTTCCTTCAAGGTGAGACCTAGCGATGATGTTGGTCCATAACATAATCAGAGGTTACCGACCTTACGTCACTCCAATAGAGTTGTAGCTTTCACTTGGCCTCTCATGCATGCTTTAAGTTATTTTTATGTATGATCACACCGTGCCTACATGACTGGGCAGTATAACACCGCGCCGCCCTATAGGCAGGCGGGCAAACACACCACTGCAGTGGACAGCTTACGCCCCAGACGCGGGTTAATGATGATCACACCTTACCTATATGGTCAGGCAACTTATATATGTATGATATGATATTATTTTTACTATAAAAGTTAGCATGCATGACTCCGCCTTAAGAGGCAATCAGTTACAGGTTTACTCTTCGCCTTATGTTTCTTTATGTATTTATTATGCTGTTGTACATGCCTTACATACTCAGTACATTGTTCGTACTGATGTCCTTTCTTTTATGGACGTTGTATTCATGCCCACTGGTAGACAGGGAGACGGACCGGACATCTTGGAGCCTTCTCAGCAGTTGTACAGGAGCACCCCACTACTCTGGAGGTGCAGCCTATTGGTATATTATTTTATGTACATAATTGGGGCATGGCGGGGTCCTGTCACGTTCTTATGATTTCAGTATTCCAGTTAGAGGCTCTTAGATACTTATGTGTGGGTAGTACATTTTATGAGACTCCTTCAAAGTATTATATTATGTACATCATTCTGTAGCCTCGTGGGCTTATGCACATATACATGTTTTGGGAGATTTGGAAATTTTTTCATGATAAGTTTTGTGTTGAAAATGACATATACCCGGGTTGAGTAAGATAGATAGCATGATGAGTGGTGCTCGGTAGCCAGCACTGTGTACCCATCATGGCCCACTAGTTAGGTCGCGACATATGACCGGTTCGTTTACCATGAGTAGTTAATGCTTTAAGCTTTATAATCAATTAAGAAATAAATGTATGAATTTAGCGTTGACTAGTACGCCAATATTATGCATGCCAGTATGACTACCATTTCCTTGATATTTCATAAGTCTCAACCATGAAAACTCAATATGTTCACGTTCCATAATCAGTCCATAACACATGTCTCAGCATATTATATTCAGTATTCCAGTGTTATGCTCATCAGTATGTAGGGTTACTATCTACGTGTGGAAACATCTTTGTTCTTCCCCACGCCACTTGTTCCATAAAGTATGAAGTTATACGAAAACTAGGGGTTTTAACCATGTTCATGATAACCCTAGGTCCATGCCCCATGGTATATTATGTATTAAATTGCTATAAATTCTTCATTGTGTTCTTGATACATCATTTTGATTATTTGAGAATCAGTCTGTAATCCATGAAAACCCATACTTTGCATTCCATGGGTTCTTACATACAAGTTATAATTTATTATGTTTATTTTCAAGAAAATACTCTACATGCTTTACACATTTTCATGCAAGTATGTTAGGTAACTATATCCATGTATAATGCAAGTAATGTTTTATGGAAAACCATGGGCTCAGATGCCACCTAGTTTCATGTTCATATTTTTGGAAGTGGCTCAGATTACCGAGAAGGCTCAAGTAGCTTGAAACTATGTTAGCCACCATAGGATAAGGATCGCTCCACCCAGTTAAGACGATTCCTTCATGTTATATTGATTGGATCCTTTCATGTCATGTTTTCATCTCATACCCCTGGCAAGGTGTGGGAGCTCTGCTGGTCTGGCGAGGTACCAGACTCCAAGTACTGACGTGCTTGTCGGTTTATGCACTGCTCTCCCAACTTAATATGTTTTACTCATGTTATATGTATATATGTATTCATGTTCATGCTCATGTTCAGGTTTCGGTTTCACTTCTAATCATGTCATTTCATGTCCCATGTTGTTTCATTTGGTTGCTTTACATACCAGTACATTCAAGGTGCTAATGTCCCCTTTTATTGCTCAGGGGCCTGCATTTCACGATGCATATATTTATTTACAGGACAGTGAATTTGCTCGTATCAGATTTTAGTGAGCCCTATCTCATTTGAGGTTATGTCTTTACTTCTATTTATGTCAGTTATGCATTTAAGGTATGCCGGGGGCCTTGTACCGGTGATATGTTTTCCAATTCAGATTCACGTCAGAGGTTTCATAGACTAGTCAGTATGTTATGTCAGATGTTAGTTGAGTTAGCCTCGTTGGCTACCTTATCATATTTCTGCATTCATGATATATATGTATTATTTTCAGAATTATGATTATTCAATCTCATGTTTTACTCCCACCATGCATGTTTACATTATATTTCGCATCAGCTGATGCCCCATTTTGATTCAGCAAGCCATGTGGTTCGCTAGGTCACATGCAGTAAGGCACCGAGTGTCGTGTTACGCCCAGGCCATGGTTCGGGGCGTGACAGGCCATTACCGAACTTACGCTTGTTCTCATATACTGAAGTCTAATACTCTACCACTGTTGAACCATCGATCCGCTGTTGGTACACTAGTGTCACGCACACCATTATTATGCCTTGACGAAGCTGAAGTCAAACCGATCATATCATTGAGCAACCCACTATTCGTAAGCCATCAATACACTTTGTCACTTCTGAGTGACCCAACGCTGAATCATGGAGACCCTATAGCCCTCTGAACTATCTTTCCCATTTCTCGCGAACTCTCACAATAAACGAGTCTAATCGCGACTCCACACAATCGAATCCTTTGGCCATCGCTAGACACTGAACTTGATCACTTTCCCGAATCAGAATAACACATCCCGTACCATACCACGACACGTCATAGATCAACCATTCTCATAAGAATTTAAGGACGAGTGTCCACCCTCCGTGGGTGATTAAGATAAGAAAGTTCAGATACCAATTGGAATCGACTAGATACCAATTTGAATGAAGTCGCATGAGAGAATGAAAGAATTAGACGTTTCCTAAATGTCTTATAGCCTCTCGCAGATAAGTACGGAGCTCATCGTACCGATCCACAAGATTCTACTAGACACGCTCTTGTATTATAGATTGGGTAACCTAGGGCTATGATACCAACTTGTCATGAACCAATTCAAATAAGTCACACGGGCACCTACCTTTCCTACCTCGGCAGGAGAACCCTCAACCCAACAATAGTAAGAACAAAAAGAATTACTAAAATAAGCGGAAGAAATAAAATCACATAAGTCTGATGATAATAATATAGAAAGTATGCGGAAGTAAGGAAAATACACCCCAGAGTCTGGTCTAATCCATACGAGAGCATGTAACTAGAATCTACAAGTCTGGAATATCAATAATACATCAACACTAAATATGTCTCGGAATAGAAAATAATACATAAATAAAATAGAATCTTTAAGGCGGCTGTTACACTTCATAGTTTTGTATGTTGAGATTCGTTAGGTGTTAGTTGTTCAATTACAGACACTGAAGTTATTTTCTAGGATATACGAGATTATATGCGCTTATTTTATGGCTATGAGGGTTTAAATTCATGTAATAGGTCATGGAAGGATTGGAGAACAAGTGAATTAAGGAAATTAGGTTTGTCGGAACATTGGAGAAAGGATGGGCAAGGTTTCGTACAATAATTTTTATTTAAATTGAGAAAGGAATATCTCCTAGTATATCAGGAGTTTTGAAGTAAAAAAAAAGCCTAAATTGAAGTTCAGGAAGTCCAGTTTCCAATGCTACAAACCGCGCGTCGATCCAACATCGAAATCAAACGTTATGAGCATTTCAAGATAGACTATCAGAGCAGGGATTAACCCTTGCACGAACGCGCCTGGGAGTGACTTGAACGTGCAAAGGGCACTAAGAAACTCTACGCGAACGCGCAGAATAATTTCTTAGTCGGTGACAACCGACTTCAACACTCTATATAAGGCCAACCCTTATATTTTCACCCAAATATTTCCCCAAAAGCTCAGCAACATAGAGAAGTGTGTGTTTCATAAAATTGAGGGATTGGAGTGATTTCGAGTGGCGGAGTATTAATCGAGGCTCGGTGACGTGTAGTGGTGACTATAGTATCGTTTTGCGGTGGATCTTGGCTTGGATTCAAGGTGAATATTGAAGATATTGATGTTCTAGTGAGAACAAGGTATGTATCTCTTCTTATTGATATTGATTTAGGTTTACCTACGAAGATAGAGCTATTAAATAGTCGTATAATGAATTAGTTGATTGAGAAATCAGGTAAACATCGTGTGGATGTTTTGTGGAGTATATTGGTATTGAAGATGATGTTGTTGATGTTAGTGCTGTTGTTATTGTTGTTGGTTGTTGGTATTGCGATTTCGAGCTAGGGATATAAACAGAAGAGATGTTGGTCGAATTTCGGCAGATTCTAAAAGGATTTAATTTAAAGACTTAAGACAGGCATATGACGGTAAGCCTAACAATAGTATGAATTCTATTGAATGTAGATTTATAAGCTTGGGAGGATAAGCGTTAAATAGTTAAGGTGACCAAAATGTATGTTAAGGCTAATCCCTTTCATTCTAAAGGCATGATTCTCTTCTTATGAAACCATACACGACTTCCATAATATTCTTAATCCCAAAAAGCTAGAAGATCATGATTCTCAAAGTTCTTATGATGCTAAAGATAGATGTTTTCTATGATGATAATGATGATGATGATGATCCCATTTCTGGAGATTCCAAAGCTTATGGTTTTGATTCTAATATGAGATTATTGAGCTTATTTCATGATTTTGTTGATTTTATGCAACGAACGAGTATATATACCAAAATGTAGGCTCCGGAATAAGAGGAGCACTCCAAACAGCAGAAGAGGGTGTCCTAAACTGGTGGATCACCAAACTGTGCGTCTGTACCTGCGGGCATGAAACGCAGCCCCCCGAAGAAAGGGGGTCAGTACGAAATTTGTACTGAGTATGCAAAGCAGAAGATACAGAAAACAAATCTGAGGCATAAACGAAAGAAAAGTACAGAAAATAAGTGCAAGTCCAAAATATCAAAATGTTTACTCTCAAAATATAGGTCATGCATAGGGCACAGAAAATATGGTCGCCCGCCCGTCGATGGCGCCATAACACAGCATAACACCAGAAGGTTTCACATCTCCGTGTCCCCGTCACACATCATAACACAACATAACGCCATACACAGCATAACGCCCAATATAAGTGGAACCCGACCCTCTAGTGAGTGGCTCGGTGAACCATAAACACAGCATAACACCGGAGTATATCAAAGTGCGCACGACAACAGAACCGGCCCGGGACTCGGCGAAAGATATAACAGAACGCACGAGAAGAGTCGTGAGTAACCATATGCATACAATCATTATCATGTACTCAAATATAAGTAAAATGACCATACTTGAGAATCAAAATAATAGTCATACCAAATTCTTTCAAAAGTCTTCCGAATTACATAAAGGAAAGTCACGGGACCGACGGATAGGTATCGACCCGAGCCGGGCACGCCTATGGAGAACATACTCATCATACGCCATGCAAACTCTTACGAAAATATCGGAGCAATCCGAGCCTTTATGTGAAAGATACGGCGTCTATAGTTACGGAATTCATTAAAACAAAACTTTTTGTGCAACACTTGGAAATCAATTGTTTCAAAGACATAAGGGTTCATATTTCATCACATCAAACATACGAATGCCAAGAAATATATATATAAGAGTCATAACGTGCTCGGATTGCGAATTTAGAATTTCCTCGAGGCTCGTGACATAATCTATTTATAACTAAGGCATGCCAAAAGAAGGAAGGTTTGAGCTTTACATACCTCGTACGCACTCCAAGCTAGCCCAACTCAAACTAATCCCAACCTACGCCTCGGGCTCCCCAAGGTCTACAAATACGTTAACGAATATCAAACATTAGACATAGGCACTTAGGCGATTTATTCCAAACTAACACTCAATTCTACAGAAATTTGGGCAGCATTTCCCCTGAAAATAGGACAACCCCGAGAATTTAACTCGGCCAAATCAACAACCACAACAACAATAACCAACCTAACAACTCCAATGACCAATCCGAAAGGCAATATAACATTAATAACTCTCTTTTACATCATTCTACAACATTCATAATATTCAATTCAACGGCTTACATTCAAGCCACATCACCGCTCATACATTCAAATACCAACCCGAACCCATACCAACAATATTCAAGGACATTTTAAACAATTTACACAATATTTCCAACAATCCAACAATTGCTCCAATTTTCCCGAAAACAGTCCCAAACCCGAAAACACAACCATAACCCATTCTTGTCATGCAATATGACCTACATTCGGCCACACTACACATATACATATATTGATGATTCTTATTCTTTTCTCCACACTACACAACTAAATATGCTACATAGAATCAATTCATCAACCCAATCACAACACGCACATCTACACGACCATACACACCATACACGGCTCACCTCCAACTTACTATATTTCACAAGTTTCATCCATATTAACATACTAAAACATGCATAAAACGTTCACAACGCATAAAACAAGATCAAATCTTACCTTTCTTCTTCAACTCCACAAATAGGCTAGGGTTTGCGATCTACTAGACGGATGGTTTGATCGCTCCAACAACACTTCCACGTTACTTAGGGACCTTCAATTAGTGGATTTGCACCAAGGAAATATTTTTGGGATGGCTAAAATTGGACTTGGTTTTTCCTAGGCTTGGCCGAATGGTTGTTGTTGTTGCTCTTCAACTTCTTGAGTTTTTTGCTAAGTGTAGAATGATAGAAGATGACTTAGAAGTCATCTTTTAAGCTCCTAAATGAACCCTCCAAGTGTCCATGGACCACACATGAGTTGGACCATTTAAAATTGGCCACAAAATGTGTGGGACCAATTCCAAAGCCACACGGCCAAAGGGCCTATTTTTGCATGATATTCAACTTCCAAGTATATGACTTTTGGTCCCAAATTTTCCTAAGTGTTCCATGCCCACAATTTCATGTACAACTTATGTCTCAAAATAAAATCAAAGGTCAAAAGTCCCAACTTCATGTCCCGGAAACGTCTTGGCCCTAACTTATCATAGTTAATCCGGATTGTCCCAATGTATAAAATACGGGACGTAACATCCTCCCCCCCCTTTAGAACATTCGTCCTCGAATGTTGGATTAATTCTACGGGTCTTACTAACAATTCGGGGGAGTTTCTTTTATAGCCATCACATACAAGTCATTCACAAATTAACATATTCAAATAAAGGATTTGGATTACCTGTAGGAAAGGTTCTGGAAGGGTCACCCATCTTAAAATTTCTCTGGCCCTAGCACGCTTAACCTCGAAACTTTGATAAACTTCGTTGCGTTAATGCCGGTATAACTGCATCCACTACCCCGCACGACCTTCATCAAAAAATTTAATTCAAGTCAGGGTCTTAACAACATCCAAAACGTCCTCGTAACATATCTCACTCCGTTCTAGAGAGAATCCTTTACTCTTACGACTATACAATCATCGGGTTTAGCCTGTTAAATCCTTAACATCCACTTTTCATTTGCATGCTTAACTACCTCAGACAGCTCCATCGATTCGGGTTTTTATCCCAGTTTTACTATCAACCAGGGGGTGGGGGGGAAATATACATGATAAAATAGGGTCTGGATCTATTAATGCATATACACTTCAGGAGTGGATTAGTAATGTACCTGTAACCACATCTGGTGGCGCCTCCTGGTCCTGTCGGCTGGCCAACGCATATATGCGGTTCGAAGGACCGCTAGAATCTGAAACACCGCCACGGCCTCGACCGCGGCCCGCCGGTGCCGGCATACCCCGCCTGCAGGGCGCATAGCTGAGGGAGTAGAACATGAACCAGCGGCTGATCCCGTCGGCTGAACTGTACTACCAGAACAACTCGCCATCGGACAATCTCGCATAACATGGCCTTGACGGCCACAGGAAAAACAAGCTCCTGTGGCTCGGTAGCACTCCCCTGGGTGCGATCTCCCACAATAAGAACAACGGGGCCTGGGTGGTCGGGACTGGCTGGAACCCCTGGTCATCTGCGAACCTGATGCTCTGGAACTCTGGCCTGCTCCTGAGTATCTGACACTATCAAATCCCTCCCCGATAGACTGCGGGAGTGCACTACGCGCTGGCTGAGAAGACTGTCTAACATACTGTTGAGGCTGCCCGCCTTGAGACTCCCCAGAATACCCAGCTGACCTGGCCCGCTTGGGCGGTCTCTTATCACGATCTCTGCCCGACTGATCCTCTCTGTGCCGGTCCTCCATCCCCTGCACGTAAGCCTGTAACCGGGCGATGTCCATATCAGTCTGCGATGCCATCGCCATACAGCTGTCAACCAAGTAGCGGTCCAGTCCTATCACGTACCGGTGCATCCGGTCCGCCATATCCGCTACTATCGCGGGTGCATATCGAGCCAGAGAATCAAACTCCATATTATACTCACGAACACTCCGACCTCTCTGCTGCAGCTGTAAAAATCTATCAACCCGCGCCCGTCGTAACTCCGGGGGCAAAAAGTGGCGGAGAAAAGCGGCCACAAACTCATCCCAAGTAGCTGGGGGAGCACCCTCACCTCTGGACAGCTCCGAGGACTCATACCAATTAGCCGCAACATCTCGTAATCTGTGCGAGGCTAACTCAACGGACTCGATCTCTGAAGCCCTGACCAGTCCCAATGAGCACCTCATCCCCCAAATGAAGTTGTGGGGGTCCTCCTCGGGCTTAGACCTGAAAAACTCTGGGGGACTACATGTCAGAAAATCACGAACCCTCAGGCTATCACGCCTGTCATCATCATCATCATCACCTCTCAGCCTGCGTCTGCGAGTCTGTCCCGCTACCAAAGTCGTCAACAACAGTACGGCCTCCCTCAACGTCCTATCCTCCGCCCCTGGCTGAGGAGCTGGAGGCTCGGGTGCTGGAGCGTCTGGAGCTAATGATGGACCTGCTCCTGGCTCCTCCGGTGGTGTAGGAGAACCCTCCGACTGGGGCACAACATCGGGCAAATCCTGAGCACGAGCCTGGGTAACTCTCGGGATCGGATTAGTCTCTCCCATCACCGCCTTGCCCTTCTGGGCAGCCGTTGCCTTCTTCGGAGGCATCACTGAAAAATACAACAATCGGTCAGAAAAGAGTCATCCTAATAGCACAGCTCTATCGCACGATCTAAGATTCAAAGAAAGGTAACACCCTAAATGTCCTGTAGCCTCCTGTTTATAGATGTGGTGCACAACACACCGATAAACAAGACTCTACGAGACACGGCCTGTAGACATTCCGAGGACAAACTGCTCTGATACCACTTCTGTCACGACCCAACCCCGTAGGCCGTGACTAGTTCCCGAACTGGGCACCCGAACACACTCATCCGATCCGACTCATATACAGATAGCGTATACAGGCACAAATATCACACACTACCTCAAATTATATCAAACTGTCTCTGACACATTTCAACACAACCATATATATATATATATATATATATATATATATATATCAGAAGCCGACAGGGCTATCAAATGGCGCAACGGCCCAAAACATATACAAGTGCACGCCGACAAGGCTGCCATGGCGAGTGGGATCATACAAACACATCAGTACAGAAGTAGGCACAAACCCACATATACGTCTACAGACCTCTAAACAGATCAACCGAATCATATGGCAGGACAGGGGCCCGCCGTACCCCTGAACAAATATATACATATGCAACGAACGAGTATATATACCAAAATATAGGCTCCGGAATAAGAGGAGCACTCTAAACAGCAGAAGAGGGTGTCCTAAACTGGTGGATCACCAAACTGTGCGTCTGTACCTGCGGGCATGAAACGCAGCCCCCCGAAGAAAGGGGGTCAGTACGAAATATGTACTGAGTATGCAAAGCAGAAGATACAGAAAACAAATCTGATGCATAAACGAAATAGAAGTACAGAAAATAAGTGCAAGTCCAAAATATCAAAATGTTTACTCTCAAAATATAGGTCATGCATAGGGCACAGAAAATATGGTCGCCCGCCCGTCGATGGCGCCATAACACAGCATAACACCAGAAGGTTTCACATCTCCATGTCCCCGTCACACATCATAACACAACATAACGCCATACACAGCATAACGCCCAATATAAGTGGAACCCGACCCTCTAGTGAGTGGCTCGGTGAACCATAAACACAGCATAACACCGAAGTATATCAAAGTGCGCACGACAACAGAACCGGCCCGGGACTCGGCGAAAGATATAACAGAACGCACGAGAAGAGTCGTGAGTAACCATATGCATAAAATCATTATCATGGACTCAAATATAAGTAAAATGACCATACTTGAGAATCAAAATAATAGTCATACCAAATTCTTTCAAAAGTCTTCCGAATTACATAAAGGAAAGTCACGGGACCCACGGATAGGTATCAACCCGAGCCGAGCCCGCCTATGGAGAACATACTCATCATACGCCATGCAAACTCTTACGAAAATATCGGAGCAATCCGAGCCTTTATGTGAAAGATACGGCGTCCATAGTTACAGAATTCTTTAAAACAAAACTTTTTGTGCAACACTTGGAAATCAACTGTTTCAAAGACATAAGGGTTCATATTTCATCACATCAAACATACGAATGCCAAGAAATATATATAAGAGTCATAACGTGCTCGGATTGCGAATTTAGAATTTCCTCGAGGCTCGTGACATAATCTATTTATAACTAAGGCATGCCAAAAGAAGGAAGGTTTGAGCTTTACATACCTCGTACGCACTCCAAGCTAGCCCAACTCAAACTAATCCCAACCTACGCCTCGGGCTCCCCAAGGTCTACAAATACGTTAACGAATATCAAACATTAGACATAGGCACTTAGGCGATTTATTCCAAACTAACACTCAATTCTACAGAAATTTGGGAAGCATTTCCCCTGAAAATAGGCCAACCCCGAGAATTTAACTCGGCCAAATCAACAATCACAACAATAATAACCAACCTAACAACTCCAATGACCAATCCGAAAGGCAATATAACATTAATAACTCTCTTTTACATCATTCTACAACATTCATAATATTAAATTCGACGGCTTACATTCAAGCCACATCACCGCTCATACATTCAAATACCAACCCGAACCCATACCAACAATATTCAAGGACATTTTAAATAATTTACACAATATTTCCAACAATCCGACAATTGCTCCAATTTTCCCGAAAACAGTCCCAAACCCAAAAACACAACCATAACCCATTCTTGTCATGCAATATGACCTACATTCGGCCACACTACACATATACATATATTGATGATTCTTATTCTTTTCTCCACACTACACAACTAAATATGCTACATAGAATCAATTCATCAACCCATTCACAACACGCACATCTACACGACCCCATACACACCATACACGGCTCACCTCCAACTTACTATATTTCACATGTTTCATCCATATTAACATACTACAACATGCATAAAACGTTCACAACGCATAAAACAAGATCAAATCTTACCTTTCTTCTTCAACTCCACAAATAGGCTAGGGTTTGCGATCTACTAGACGGATGGTTTGATCGCTCCAACAACACTTCCACGTTAATTAGGGACCTTCAATTAGTGGATTTGCACCATGGAAATATTTTTGAGATGGCTAATATTGGATTTGGTTTTTCTTAGGCTTGGCCGAATGGTTGTTGTTGTTGCTCTTCAACTTCTTGATTTTTTTGCTAAGTGTAGAATGATAGAAGATGACTTAGAAGTCATCTTTTAAGCTCCTAAATGAACCCTCCAAGTGTCCATGGCCCACACATGAGTTGGACCATTTAAAATTGGCCACAAAATGTGTGGGACCAATTCCAAAGCCACACGGCCAAAGGGCCTATTTTTGCATGATTTTCAACTTCCAAGTATATGACTTTTGGTCCCAACTTTTCCTAAGTGTTCCATGCCCACCATTTCATGTACAACTTATGTCTCAAAATAAAATCAAAGGTCAAAAGTCCCGACTTCATGTCCCGGAAAGGTCTTGGCCCTAACTTATAATAGTTAATCCGGATTGTCCCAATGTATAAAACACGGGACGTAACAATACGGTATTGTATAGGTATGTATGTGGATATGTGAAATGTTTCTTCTAGAAAAAGTTTAAGTAAGCATGACAAATGTCTTAAGAGGTATCATGAGGTATAAACGGTTCTATTATCCTATGCTATTCTTCATGCTTTTGTCATGTTAATATTCATGCCTTACATAATCAGCACATTGTTCGTACTAACGTCCTTTTTTGTGGACGCTGCGTTCATGCCCGCAGAAAAGCAGGGAGACATATCAGATCCTTAGGTGCTTCATTAGCCGAGTTTCAGGAGTGCTCCATTTGCTTCGGAGCTTCATTTCATTAGTATTACTCTTGCATACTTACATGGGCAAGGCAGAATCCTGCCCCGTCCTTATGAATTCCTGTATTCTATATAGAGGCTCGTAGACATATGTATGTAGCTAGATATCCCATAACTTTCCCAGTTCATACTATTGTATAATATTTGGCAGCCTTATCGGCTTGTGATGATGGGCATAGTTGTTGATGATTACATAGAGATGTGTCGTTATCTTGTGACATATGCCCTTACAAATTATGATACCCATGAGCTATCTTTGTGTCCACCTACAAATGATTATGAGATGTATGTTCAGAGGTGCTCGGTAGGTTAGCTCTGGGTACCCATCATGGCCCTATGGTTGGGTCATGACAAAAGTGGTATTAGAGCAGTTCGTCCTAAGGCGTGTCTACGAGTCATGTCTAGTAGAGTCCTGTTTATGGGTGTGAAGTGCGCCACACTTATAAAAAAGAGGCTGCGGGGCATTTAGGAATGTTTGACCTTTCTTTCTCATCATAGATCTATGTTATCAGGATTCCTTTTTTTTCCTAATCGTGTCTTATGATTTCAGCGATGCCTATTAAGAGGAAAGTTACAGCAACCCAAAAGGGCAAGACAGTGACAGAAAGGCGGATTGAACGGGAGCCACTGGCAGATATAGGGGAAGGTGAGTCTCATAATGATGTTCCATCACGGACCTCTTCTACTTCACCCATTTCAGAGGAGCATGAAAGGGCCTCAGCTCCAGCTCCAATACCCCCAGTTCCTCCCCCAGATGCCTTAGGCCAGCAGATTAGAGAGGCCATCCAGTTTTTGGCCCAGTTATTCACTAGCGAGGCCTAGCGGCAGGGTGCGGGCAAGGGTGATAGAGTGATCAGTGTAAGAGCCCGTGATTCTATTAGCTTAAACCCTCCAGAATTCTTTGGGTAAAAAATGGATGAGGACCCGCAAAGATTTATAGATGAGATGTTGAGGACATTGTGAATAATACATGCTTCTGATGTTGAGTCATTAGAGTTGGCCTCTTATAGAGTACGGGATGCTGCGGTTCATTAGTATACGGTTTGGATGTCTTCTAGAGGAGTCAATGCTCCTCCACCGGTATGGCAAGAGTTTGTGGATGCTTTCCTTTAACATTATTTGCCACCAGAGGTTCGACGGGCCAGAGCTGACAAGTTTTTGAATCTTAGACAAGAGAATATGAGTGTTCGAGAGTACAGTCTTCACTTTAATTCCTTGGCAAGGTATGTTCCATCAATGGTAGCCGATATGGGAGACCGCGTACACCGGTTCGTGAGTGGTTTGGGGCCAGATTTGATTAAGGAGTTCTTGACGACCTCACTTCAGGATGGGATGGATATTTCTCATATTCAGGCCCATGCATAGAGTCTGGAAGAACAGCAGCAACCGCAAAGGGATAAGCGTGATTATGATCGAAGTTATAGTAAGAGGGACAGATCTTCAGGAACCATTAGGGAGTTCAGAGGTGGTCAGAGGCAACAGTATTCTAGGCACTCAGGCCATTCAGTGGCTAGTGCACCTCCTCAATTTGTAGGCAAGAGATTTGATCATCCCATTTATTCCGGGCTGGGTCAGAGCTCCAGAGTTTTAGGTTCCCAATATAGAGGTGAATCCGGTCAGATAAGACCGCCCTTAGCACGGTGCAATCAATGTGGTAAGCGACATTTTGGACCGTGCGGCTTGGGTTCATATGTTTGTTATGCTTGTGGTCAGCCAGGCTACATTATGCATGAGTGTCCATTTCTAGGCAGTCCAAATACGATGCGGCCTACTAGATCGGTAGCCGAATCGTTGTCATTGGTGCACCCTCCGGGACAAGACACTCAGACATCAGCAGGTCATGGTAGAGGCAAACGGGGAGTGTCCAACTTGAGTAGTCCTCAGAATCATATTTACACATTGACTGGTCGACAAGACTTGGAGCCTTCACTCGAAGTCATTACAGGTATATTGTCAGTATTATTTCATGATGTGCATGCACTGATTGATCTGAGTTCTATATTGTTATATGTTACTCCTTATATTGGGGCAAAACTTGAGTCGATTGAACCTTTCAAAGTGTTTCATTAATGAGACGTCAGTATGATTAGATGGGATTTGTAACTGCTTCTTGAAGTAAGAAGTGGAAGGGATAAGTATATGTTTACGCATGACCCTTGAGTATAAATATTCTAATGATTTATGAGTATAAAGGGGTAGAAGAGGTAAGAGAACGATATACGTTGCTAAAAGAGCCAGATATCGACAAGGGTCTTTTTATTATATAAACTATATTGGCAAGGATATTGTACGGAGGTACGACTATAAAGATATATGAATATAAGACAAAGGTAGGACTAAGGTAAAGAAAAATTCTCTTTTAGAAGTTCTCTTATCACAAGATTATTGAGTTAGTAATACAAGGCTGAATAGCTAATGAAGGATGTGAATGATGCTTTGAAGGAATTAGTTGTATGATGGTAGATGAATGAGTTTGAAGTCGTGAGTTGATATAAGATGTGCCCTTCATTAATGTGATGAATTCATAGTTTAAAAGTGGTTTGTCAAAAGACCGAGTGTTTATGTAGCAAAGAAAAGGAGGAATATTAACAATTAGGGCAGATTTTGAGAATAAAATTTGTGTTAGATACCATCACAGTGGTGAAATAGGAAAGCGAGTAATAGGAGAAAGGTGATTTTGGAAGAACAGTAAAGAAACTATGAAGATCCTTTTGATGAAAGATTAGGCCCATCCAGGGCCAATACATCTACGAGAATATTGACTCATTACAAATATATACAACTGACTAGATAAATTCAAATGACGAATATTCATAACTTAGATTAGTTGCAAATTCGCTGAAAGTATGTACTTGCAAGGAAAAAGGGGAACTAATGGGATGTTAAATATAGAATAATGGGCTAACACCCTAAGAGGGGAAGATGAGATAAACAAGTATGGGATTAGGAGTTTCCCTTTTAAAAGCTGGAAAGATAACAACAAAAAGGAATTGGGAACCACCTCAAAAAGGATAAGGTTGGGAAATAAGATTCTAAGGAAACTCTTACCCGAAGTTCCAAGACAAAGATTCTATGAAAGGTCCAGTAGTGAAGAAACAAAGAAGGATTGGGTATGACACATGGAAGCAAAAGCTTATAGATGATACGAGAATCTTAGGTATAGAAGATCCAGGATGTAAAGGAATTAAAGTCACGTTGCAAGTAAGATTGACCTAGATAGACCTAAATGAGGAACTAAAGGCTGATAGTGGTAATGAAGAAGGATAACTGTTATATCCCGTACTTTGCACATTCGAATAATTTGAGACAATTGTGACTAGTAAGGGATAAGGCAATATTTTGACCATACTTAATATATAAGTAGTTCATGAAAACTATTGATGCGGAAATGTTAAGGAAGGTTAAGGGAAAAATTGGAAATTTGGGAAAATAGTTTCATGAATTACAAAACTTGGACATGGAATAATTGGGCTTGAAAAACAAAAAAAAAAAAAAGATGAAGAGGCCCAAGGTGGCCGGCCATAGGGGGGATGGGCCAAGGCCCATGAAAAATTTAAATCCAAGAAATAAAAGAGAGGGCCATATTATTTATCATGACATTTCAAGAACTTTCAAGAAAAAAGAAACTTGAGAGAGAGAGACAAGGCCATTCGGCCAAGAACAAGGAAAAAGAAACAAATTTGAAGCCATTAATCTTGATCCAAAAAAATATATTCTCCTAGTATTTCTACTAATTCAAGGGTCCTCTTCAACGTGGTATAATTGTTGGAGCAAGAAAAACTATTCTTTGTGGCAAGTCCAAAATTCTTGTCAAGTGGGAAATCAAGGAAAAAGGTAAGAATTCATATTCTTTTATATGTTATGGGTGGTTGTGTATGTTGTAGTAAGTAGAAATGGATGAAATTTATGAAAATATGGGTATTGGTGTGTGGCCGTGTATGTGTTGCATTTTGTAGGAATAATGACTTAATTATTTTATCTTGTGTTTCGTTGTTGTTGTTGTGGATGCTATGTTGATAATGAAAGTTTGATGATTCTAGTGAAGTTGTGATGGTTGGAGAGTTGTTTTAAAAGTTAATCTGATTTGAATATAGTTTTCTTGTATATATGAAAAAATGATGTTGTTAATATGTGAATTGTTGGTGTAGTTCATGAATTTGAAAGGAGAAAATGTGTTGTTGTTGTTGTTATTGCATTTGGGAAGTTTTGGATGGAATGGCATATCGGTTGGATTATTGTGAATATTGTGCGGATTATTTGAAGCGCTCTTGAATATTGTTTGAATGGCATCGGATTAGTATTTGAATGTGTGAGCAAATATGAATTGAATATAAGTGAAACGCCGTTGAAGTTGTAGAAAGAAGTTGCTAATGTTAGTATGCGTTTTGAATCGATTGTGGATATTGTTAGAATAATTGTTGGTATTGTTTTTGATATTTTGGCCGAGTTAAATTCTCGGATTTGTTGTTGTATTTATGGCCGAGTTGAATTCTCGGGGATGGTGGATTTACAGGGGAAATGCTGCCGAAATTTCTGTAGAAAAAGTGTTGGTTTGGAATTGAAATCTTAAGTGTTTATGGCTAATGTTTGGTATGTACAAATATTGTTGTAGATCTTGCGAGCCAAAGACTCAAATTCGGATTTGTGTAGGAAGCGGGCAAGGTATGTAAGGCTTACCTTTTCTTTCTTTGGCATGGTCTTTGTGAAATGAACATACGATATGTATATCATTCCAAAGAAACACCTATTCTTAGAGCGTGCGTGCGTGCTACTATTATATCATCCGCCAAGCCTCGGGCCGGTTATATCATTGTGTGCACTATGTTGTACTCGCCACTAACATGTTATGATATATGGATCGAAGCCGACGCCTCGGCAACATGATATGTTCTGTTTTCTATATATATATATATAAACAAGATATGCTTTTCGAAGGAAGTATTACTATGGATATGTATATGTTATACATATATGGATCGGGCTGCACGTTCCGCAGCAGTATATATTATATTTATGGATCGGGCCGAACGTTCCTCGGCAGTATATATTATATTTATGGATCGGGCCGAACGTTCCTCGGCAGTATATATTATATTTATGGATCGGGCCGAACGTTCCTCGGCAGTATATATTATATTTATGGATCGGGTCGAACATTCCTCGGCAGTTTATATTATATTTATGGATTAGGCTTCCTCGACAGTTTTTATTATACTTATGGATCGGGCCGAACGTTCCTCGGCAGTATATATTATATTTATGGATCGGGCCGAACGTTCCTCGGCAGTATATGTTATGTATATATATATGGATCAGGCCGAACGTTCCTCGGCAGTATATGTTATGTATATTAATGGATCGGGTCGTACGTTCCTCGGCACTATCATATTCGTATGGATCGGTTATATGAATATGTATATGGAGACATATGATGTCAGCACGTATGACCTGCGTTTGGAAAATAAGTATTTCGGTACTCTGGATGATTTACTCATTTTTGGTACTTTTTCTGACATATGACATCGGTAAGCATGATGTACGTTTGGAAAATAAGCACCTTAGTATTCTAATTAATGTACTTACTTTCTTGTACCGTTGTTCCAGATATGTTTCTATCTTCTGTATTTCATGCCTTACATACTCAGTACATATTCCGTACTGACCCCCTTTCTTCGGCGGCTGCGTTTCATGCCCGCAGGTAAAGACGCGCACGTGAGGGGTCTGTCAGCTTAGGGCATCCATTCTGTTGTGTTGAAGTGCTCCCTCGTTCCGGAGCTCACACTTTTGGTACAGATCTTGCTGTTGTACATATTTGTGTATATATGACTACTTTAGGGGTATGGTGGGGCCCTGTCCCGTCATATGGTTCTGTTATGTTTGTTAGAGGCCTGTAGACATATATGTGGGTCATGGGTCGCTATTGTTCGGTTATGCGCGTGGTTTGCGTCTAAGCGATCCTATGTGCTATGACAGCCTCAACGGCTTGTATGTATATATGCTTATGTATATGCTTCGGATGATATGTTCCACGACAGCCTTAGAGGGATCTGTATGATATGTATGTTATATGCTACTGCTTCGGAGTAATATCTATATAAATTAATATATGTTGGATATGAATAAGATATGGCTATGTCGATTTGGTAAGTAGGTGTGTACGGGTGTCCAGTTCGGGCACCAGTCACTGCCCACGGGGTTGGGTCGTGACAAAAGTGGTATCAGAGCGGTTTGTCCTCGAAATGTCTACAGGCCGTGTCTAGTAGAGTCTTGTTTATCGGTGTGTGGTGCACCACATCTATAAACAGGAGGCTACAGGACATTTAGGGTGTTACCTTTCTTTGGATCATAGATCGTGCGATAGAGCTGCATTATTAGGATGGTTCCCTTCCAATAAATTGTTGTGTCTACAGTGAGGCTCCAAAAAGGGCGATAGCGTCAGTATTTTGGGAAATTGTTTCTGATCCTCTACCTGCAGGTGATTGTAGATTGACGAAAGATAAAGAGGATAGCTTCAGATAGTGGGGGTGCTAAGAAGATCCCTAGGATATCTCCAGGACCGAGTAAGAGGAGCCTCAGTTATACGATTGAGACTGATCCTTCGGAGGACCCAACAATAATTCCTCCAGAGTTTCTGACCCTCGGAGCAGAGGATCCCACGGAGGCCAGTTATGATACAGACCCCTCGGAGGATCCGGCAACGATTCCTCCAGAGTTTCTTACCCCTAGGGAGGAGGATAGTTATGATACAGATCCATCCGAGGATTGTTCTGGGACACCGGAGGAGGAGATTTCCGGGGCCATGCCAGCTGCTCCTGTGGTGGAGCATTATGTTAGACAAGCCTCCTCGGTGAGTGTTACGGACTACTCCAGTCCCTTATCCTGGCCATCAGCAAACCAGGAATTGCCTGGTTATCTATACTCATCCGATTCAGATGCGGGCAATGACGGAAGTCAGACGAGCGGATGACAGACAAACGATGATGAGGAACACACTTCACATGGCAGCTCCCCAGATCAGACCCGAGACTGATCGGCTACAGGTATATGAGTTCTCTTTGGAATTTCCTATGTATGTGTAACTTCTGTAGAGTATCATTTGATGATGGTAAACAGAAAATTAAAAGAGCTAAAGACCTAGTGGTTATAAGTAACGGCGATTGAGACGTCTCCGACACCAGTGAGAATTTAGAAACCCCGAATGAGAGGAAATTATATGTACAGATAGAAGTGAATATTGAGGATTCAAAAGGGCAACACCGGTAATTGTATGGCTAGAAAAGTAAAAGGATCCTCTCTGGATCGGAGTGGGACCCGCTACGAGAACCTTTTGGAAGTGGACATAATTATACCAGCATTAACGCATCGAAATGCATTAAAGTTTCGAGGTTAAGCGTGCTAGGGCTAGAGCAATTTTGGGATGGGTGACCCCCTGGGAAGTGTACTAAAATTTCCCCAGATGTAGATATAAGAGACAAATGGGAAATTAGGGTAACCTAAAGGAAATTAGAGTATGTGGAGTGGTTAGAAACCTTATAGAAGTCGCGCAGGCTGAGACGGACTAGATTGGTGAAAAGGAAGAAAGCACAACACAGTTCTGGAATCAGAGTAAGTTTGAATAGCGTTGGGAAATGTTTGTAAGCGAAAGGGTAGTAAATGTATATGTATGCATATGACGTCCCATTTATGACTATATCGATCGATAGGTGGACCTTACCAACCAGTGATGCGACGTATGTAAGACGTTAACTGGACGGAATTTAAGAGACGAAGCGAAAAGTATGGTACAGATGTTATAAAATAGACTGATATTGGTTTCACTACAGGTTAAGGTCCGAATATTTTAAGACAGCGATATTTGGAAAGGAAATAGAGTGAGTAAACGGAAGTCAAGGAGATCAAATGTCGGAAAAAGTGAAAAGTAAGAAGTATGGTTGAGCAAAGCCTCCGAAAGAGCCGACAGGCAAAGCATGAGACTATCCGAGTAGAAATTTGAAGGACAAGTCTGTAAAAGAATTAGAGTGTGATAGTAGGGGACAAAAAAGGGACTACGAAGGATACTTTAATAAGTTGGTGATAGCAAATAGATTACTTGCCAAGGAAAGGACAAGGATAGCGGGTTGGTTCAATTGATAAGAAAACCTATGGCATGGAATGAGGATTTATGTGAAGACTGAGGAATTCGATTGTCGAAAAAATACAAGATGAAAGGTAAGGAACGGGTATGAGGGAAAGGACAACTTGGACGAACCCTCTATTGTGAGAAGGTCGCAGAAAGCGATGGTTACTTAAAGATCATAAGCGTATACGGAACCCTATAAAAGGGGGGGGGGGGGGGGAGAACATACTAGATTTGAAACGAACTGTGACGATTCAAGCTCCATAAAAGAAGACTTATTAGCTCGGGGCCACAGTTCAGGGTAGATTTCGAAAGGACGTAGAAATGAAATGACAAAAAGTATGCCATGAGAAAAATATAAGGAGAAAATATGGAAGACACCTGGAGAGGTCGACAAAAATAAGAGAATAACCCGAAATGACACCATATGAGGCTCTGTATGGCAGGAAGTGCAAGTCAGCGATTGGTTGGTTCGATATTGATGGAACTAAGTTAATCGGCTCATATACAATTCAACAGGTTGTCGATAAAGTGAAACCCATATGGGAACGGTATGTAATGGAAAGGAAACTCCCCCCGAAATATTTCAAAAACCTTATGAGGCTAGTTTAACATTCGAGAACGAATGTTCTAAAGGGGGGGGGGGGGGGGAGGATGTTATATCCCGTACTTTGCACATTCCAATAATTTGAGACAATTGTGACTAGTAAGGGATAAGGCAATATTTTGACCTTACTTAATATATAAGTTGTTCATGAAAACTATTGATGCAGAAATGTTGAGGAAGGCTAAGGGCAAAATTGGAAATTTGGGAAAATAGTTTCATGAATTACAAAACTTGGACATGGAATAATTGGGCTTGAAAAAAAAAGATGAAGAGGCCCAAGGTGGCCGGCCATAGGGGGGATGGGCCAAGGCCCATGAAAAATTTAAATCCAAGAAATAAAAGAGAGGGCCATATTATTTATAATGACATTTCAAGAACTTTCAATTAAAAAGAAACTTGAGAGAGAGAGAGACAAGGCCATTCGGCCAAGAACAAGGAAAAAGAAAAAAATTTGAGGCCATTAATCTTGATCCAAAAAACTATATTCTCCTAGTATTTCTACTAATTCAAGGGTCCTCTTCAACGTGGTATAATTGTTGGAGCAAGAAAACTATTCTTTGTGGCAAGTCCAAAATTCTTGTAAAGTGGGAAATCAAGGGAAAAGGTAAGAATTCATATTCTTTTATATGTTATGGATGGTTGTGTATGTTGTAGTAAGTAGAAATTGATGAAATTTATGAAAATATGGGTGTTGGTGTGTGGCCGTGTATGTGTTGCATTGTGTAGGAATAATGACTTAATTATTTATCTAGTGTTCGGTTGTTGTTGTTGTGGATGCTATGTTGATAATGAATGTTTGATGATTCTAGTGAAGTTATGATGGTTGGAGAGTTGTTTTAAAAGTTAATGTGATTTGACTATAGTTTTCTTCTATATATGGAAAAATGATGTTGTTAGTATGTGAATTGTTGGTGTAGTTCATGAATTTGAAAGGAGAAAATGTGTTGTTGTTGTTGTTATTGCATTTGGGAAGTTTTGGATGGAATGGCATATCGGTTGGATTATTGTGAATATTGTGCGGATTATTTGAAGCGTTCTTGAATATTGTTTGAATTGCTACGGATTAGTATTTGAATGTGTGAGCAAATATGAATTGAAATAAGTGAAACGCCGTTGAAGTTGTAGAAAGAAATTGCAAATGTTAGTATGCGTTTTGAATCGATTGTGGATATTGTTGGAATAATTGTTGGTATTGGTGTTGATATTTTGGCCGAGTTAAATTCTCGGGTTTGTTGTTGTATTTTTGGCCGAGTTGAATTCTCGGGGATGGTGGATTTACAGGGGAAATGCTGCCGAAATTTCTGTAGAAAAAGTGTTGGTTTGGAATTGAAATCTTAAGTGTTTATGGCTAATGTTTGGTATGTACAAATATTGTTGTAGATCTTGCGAGCCAAAGACTCAAATTCGGATTTGTGTAGGAAGCGGGCAAGGTATGTAAGGCTTACCTTTTCTTTCTTTGGCATGGTCTTTGTGAAATGAACATACGATATGTATATCATTCCAAAGAAACACCTATTCTTAGAGCCACTAGGATGGCTAACGTTCTTGATTTCCATAAGTGGTTTCATGTGATTTGATGCCTATCCATGATGTCCAAAGTTCGGTTAATATGTTCCGAATGGTAATTGAAAGAAAATTTGATGTGACTAATGTCTTGGTTTTCCAAATGATAGCCCGTTTGATAATTCCATCGAGTCTTTGAAACATTTTGATACGTACATATGATTCCGAAAGCTCTATTTGATTTGATCCATAACGATATCCGAAAGGTTCTTGACATGGTTGTTGCTTTGATCTTCCAAAAACAGCTTTTGAAACGTTCGTAAAAGGGTCTGTACTTCAAACGCTCCTAACTTTCTTATACTAACTCCGATTGATTCGAAACTTGTTTCTGAGCCCTCAGAGGCCGGTGAGTATACTTGTCCATCGAGCCTTAGAATTGATTCATATGCATATGGTTCTCACTACTCTGCTCGTGCTTGCTACTATTATATCATCCGCCAAACCTCGGGCCGGTTATGTCATTGTGTGCACTATGTTGTACTCGCCACTAACATGTTATGATATATGGATCGGAGCCGACGCCTCAGCAACATGATATGTTCTGTTTTCTGTGTATATATATATGAACAAGATATGTTTTTCGAAGGAAGTATTACTATGGATATGTATATGTTATACGTATATGGATCGGGCTGCACGTTCCGCAGCAGTATATATTATATTTATGGATCGGGCCGAACGTTCCTCGGCAGTATATATTATATTTTTGGATCGGGCCGAACGTTCCTCGGCAATATATATTATACTTATGGATCGGGCCGAACGTTCCTCGGCAGTATATATTATATTTATGGATCGGGCCGAACGTTCCTCGGCAGTATATGTTATGTATATATATATGGATCGGGCCGCACGTTCCTCGGCAGTATATGTTATGTATATATATGGATCGGGCCGTACGTTCCTCGGCACTATCATATTCGTATGGATCGGTTATATGAATATGTATATGGAGACATATGATGTCAGCATGTATGACCTGCGTTTGGAAAATAAGTATTTTGGTACTATGGATGATTTACTCATTTTCGGTACTTTTTTTGACATATGACATCGGTAAGCATGATGTACGTTTGGAAAATAAGCACCTTAGTATTCTGATTAATGTACTTACTTTCTTGTACCGTTGTTCTGGATATGTTTCTATCTTCTGTATTCCATGCCTTACATACTCAGTACATATTCCGTACTGACCCCCTTTCTTCGGGAGCTGCGTTTCATGCCCGCAGGTACAGACGCGCATGTGAGGGGTCCATCAGCTTAGGACATCCATTCTGCTGTGTTGAAGTGCTCCCTCATTCCGGAGCTCACACTTTTGGTACAGATCTTGCTGTTGTACATATTTATGTATATATGACTACTTTAGGGGTACGGTGGGGCCCTGTCCCATCATATGGTTTTGTTATGTTTGTTAGAGGCCTGTAGACATATATGTGTGTCATGGGTCGCTATTGTTCGGTTATGCCCGTGGTTTGCGTCTAAGCGATCCTATTTGCTATGACAGCCTCAACGGCTTGTATGTATATATGCTTATGTATATGCTTTGTATGATATGTTCCACGACAGCCTTAGCGGCTTCTGTATGATATGTATGTTATATGCTACCGCTTCGGAGTAATATCTGTATAAATTAATATATGTTGGATATGAATAAGATATGGCTATGTCGATTTGGTAAGTAGGTGTGTACGGGTGTCCAGTTCGGGCACCAGTCACGGCTCATGGGGTTGGGTCGTGACAATAACGATGAATAACTTTTCATAAAATGGCTTGGTTGTATTTAGAATAATAATGATAAATCTAGCACCAAGATGGATACGTTCATTCTGGGAGGTAGTAGAACGGTATAGAATTATGTATCACAGAGATGATACAAGTATATGAGAAACCTATTAAGATTATATAGAGCTTCAACTGGTGAAGCGTAGCGTAGTCTAGGATAGTAATGGTAAATAATATGATATAAGTCAAAAAACTTGATAAAGATATAGTATCCTAGATATGGCATATCTCTTAAACCGATACTTGAAAGAGTATTCAGGAAAGAGTATCTCAGTAAGGTAGATTCCTAGGATACAATGGCCAAACCTATATCAAAAGTAACAAAGGTAAATGATCTATTCAGAGGCAATAAAGATGTATCATAATCTTGGAGAATAAAAAAAAAATACAGAGTTCATAGTCTGCTAATAAATAAGCAGAAAGCCTAAAAGACTGAGGAAAACATATGGATATGTCGTTGAGAAATGAAGGAATGATCAGTATGGATTTTATAACTATAAGGAAGTTGGGATAACCAGTTAGTGTGTCCTAGTCACCATTCCAATATTCAGATGACCTGTATGAAATCCTATAATAACGGAAGACTATCAAATGGTTTGAGATTTAGAAGTTCATTCTGAAAGGATTTATGAAAGTGGATAAGGAAGAAAAGTTTACCCCTGATACTTTAGACTTCATGAGATTATGCGCAGGATGGACCAAATTCAAATTGGAAATATGTACATCCAGTCTTTCATATGTCCATGCCTTGTAAATGTGTTAGGAATTCTTCTAGAGTTGCGCCAGTTAATGATTTTTAGCTTTCAGAACAATTGTCGTTCGAGAGACTTTCTACTACCCTATCAAATCATCAAGTTCCAGATTCAGGGATTGAGAACCAGAGATGTAACCTCAGTAAGAGTATTATGAAGGAATGTGCATATAGAGAAAATGACTTGAGAAGTTGAGAATGACAGGAGATTCCGATATCCGCATTTGTTTTGCCAAGAGGGGACCCGGACTAAAACATTACAGCCTTTAGGTACGTATTGTTCCATTTCTTGTGATTATTGGTCGTATGAAGCCATTTTCGTTATTGATTGTTGTGTCCCTATGCGCCATTGTCTGGTTTGGTTTGCTGTGTAACAGGTTGGTAGTAGTGTAGTTACAGGGAAAACTCTGCCGAAATCTTTAATAGAACTCCTGGGAGTTAACTTTTGAGGACGAACGTTTTTAAGGGGGGAATAATGTTACACCTCGTAGTTTTATACGTTCAGATTTGTTACGTCTTAGTTGTTCAATTGTAGACACTAGAGTAATTTTCTAGGATATACGAGATTATATGCGCTTATTTTATGGTTATGAGGGTTTAATTTCATCTAATAGGTCATGGAAGGATTGGAGAACAAGTGAATTAAGGAAATTGCATTTGTTGGAACTTTGGAGAAAGGATGGGCAAGGTTTCGTACAATAATTTTAGTTTAACTTGAGAAAGGAATATCTCTTAGTATATCAGGAGTTTTGAAGTGAAACAGAAGCCTAAATTGAAGTTCCGGAAGTCCAGTTTCAAACGCAACAAACCGCGCGTCGATCCAACATCAGAATCAAACGTTATGAGCATTTCAAGAAGGACTGTCAGAGCAAGGATTAACCCTGTGCGAACACGCCTGGGAGTGACACGAATGTGCAGAGGAGCACTGAGCAACTCTTCACGAACGCGCCCCAAGCTTTCCCTAATGCGCAAAGTAGTTCTTAAGTCGGTGACAATCGACTTCAACACTCTATAATATCCTGCTAGGCCCAAGAAGCTACGTATCTCCGTTGGTGTCATGGGCCTTGGCCAATTCTTCATAGCTTCAATATTTTGAGTGTCCACTCTAATGCCCTCATCTGAAATAATGTGACCAAGAAAAGCCACAGAGTTCAACCAGAATTCACACTTGGAAAACTTCGCATATAATTTTCTATCTCGAAGAATTCTAAGCACTGCACATAGATGATCTGCATGTTCATCCTCTGACGAAGAATAAACCAGAATATCATCTATAAACATAATCACAAACAGATCTAGGAAGGGTCTGAATACACGATTCATCAGGTCTATGAATACAGCTAGAGCATTAGTTAACCCAAATGACATAACACAGAACTCATAGTGCCCATATCTAGTCCTAAATGCCGTCTTCGGAATATCTTCCTCCTACACCCTAACCTGATGATATCCTGATTTCAAATCTGTCTTCGAGAAATATTTAGCACCCTGCAGCTGATCAAATAAATCATCAATCCTCGGAAGTGGATACATATTCTTCGCAGTCACTTTATTCAATTGTTGATAATCAATACACATTCGCAAAGAGCCATCCTTCTTTCTTACAAATACTACCGACACTCCCCACGGTGAAGTACTGGGCCTAATAAAACCCTTCTCGAGAAAATCCCTTAATTGCTCCTTCAATTCATTCAACTCCGCAAATGCCATTCTATAAGAAGGAATAGATATTGGCTGAGTATCTGGTAATAGATCAACAGTAAAATCAATCTCCCGTTCTGGCGGAATGCCTGGAAGCTCATCCAGAAATACCTCTGGAAACTCATTGACTACAGGGACAGACTGAACTCGAACTAAGTGATAAATATACCCTTTTCTGATCATCTTCCTTGCTTTAAGGTAGGAAATAAACCTACCCCTCGGCGAAGCAGCATTTCCCTTCGACTCTAGGACTGGCATGTCGGGAAACTGGAATCGAACTATCTGTATTCTGCAGTCAACATTAGCATAACAGGAAGCCAACCAATCCATGCCCATAATAACATCGAAATCAATCATGTATAACTCAATTAAATCTGCTAGGATATGGTGGTTACGAACTATCACCACACAGCCTCGATATACTTGCCTAGCTAGATTGGATCACCAACTGGTGTAGAAACTTCGAACGACCTAATTGATTCAGGCTTTATCCCAAAATTACCAGCAACAAATGGTGTAACATATGATAAGGTGGAACCTGGGTCAATCAGTGCATATACATCATAGGAGGAAACCGATAATATACCTGTAACCACATCAGGAGGCGACTCACGATCCTGTCTACCGGCTAATGCATAAACGCGGTGCTAAGGCCCACTCGAGCTAGATGCTCCACTCCTTCCTCTACCACGTCCCGTTGGTGTCTGATAAACTTTCCCTGAAGGGCGTACTGACGAAGAAGACCTAGCTACGAACCTAGTGGGCTGAACAATACCTACACCACCCCTTGACAGACACTCCCTCATCACATGGCCTGACTGGCCACAAGTATCTGATCCCCATCGACACTGTCCAGAATGTAATCTACCGCAATGAGCACACCGCGGTACAAGTGGTCTCATCTTCTTGACTCTAGTCTATGCTGAGAACCTGATGCTCTAGAACTCTGGGTAACTCCTGAATAAGAAAAACGATCAAATCTAGGGCCTGAAAACCGCGGAGGTGCACTCCCTGCTAAATGAAATGAATACTGGGAATGCTGCTGACTTTTTCCTCCCCTGAACTCACTAGCAATATCTAAGGATCTGGTCCTCTTAGAATGGCTCTGGTCACGCTCGCGCTCTATTCTCCGCTGACGCTTACGATCCTCTAAATTCTGTGGATATGCCTGTATGCAAAAAATATCCATGCCCGGCTGTAATGCAGTTGTCGTACACTCATCTATCAAATGTAGCCCTAGACATGCCACGAAGTGATAAGCTCTGTCCTCCATCTCAGCCACCATAGCTGGGGTATATCTAGTCAAGGAACCAAAGTGTGCACAATGCTCTTGAACACTTATACTTCCCTGTTTAATAAGCAAGAACCTATCAACTTGGTCCCGTCGGACTACCGGTGGTAAATAATGACGAATAAAAGCATCTGAAAACTCTTGCCAAACAGCTGGATGAGCATTGTTACACCTCGGAAAATCTTCCTTTGATGCACAGTAAATAGACTAACGAAGGGCACGAAGTATACGATGTTTTGATAAGTAAGAAATAGCATTTGATGATCCTAATTGACATTTCAAAGACATTCGAGGTAAGAGAAGAAAGTTTGCCAAGAAAGGCAAGGTATACATTATGTATCGGAAGAGGTTTACGAGTGACAAGTTAATGATGACTTAATAATGTCTTGGACAAGAGGTATAACATCCCTTCGATTGTTAATGAGGTGTTAAACAAGTGTTAAGAAGGTTCCATAAGGATTGGAGATCAAACGAGTCGACGAAAACGAATTTCGGAAAGCTGGGATATGGTCCAACATACGGACCCGTATAAAACATACTGGCCGTATGTTCTGCCAAGAATGGGGACTTTCACTGGACCAAATATACAGTCATACATACGGTCCATATAAAAGATATGGACCGTATGTTGTTCCGTGAAACCGAGTCGAGACAGATTTTAAGAATAATATAAGTGACCCCAACTTCATTTTCATTCCACACTTCAAGAACTCTATAGAAAGCTCTCCACACTTCTTCCACAAGAACTCAAGAGAAATTCATGATTAACTTCATCAAACCAAGAAAATCAAGTGTAAGAAACTCATCAGGATTCATCCAAGGCAAGAAATCCCATTGGAAGTGAACTAGGGTTTAGGCTCAAGTGAAGTATTTCCACTCAAGGCTCATTCCCACACTATCTAAGGTGAGGTTTATGATCATTCCATGTCGTTTAAGGTATTGAGAGGTTGAAATACTTGGATTGTAGAAGGAGATAGAAAATGGGTCATGAATGTGAGAATAGTGGCATTTTTGAATAGTAGTTTGGAATGAGTCATGATTCTTGATATGTTGTGATTATAATTATGTAATAAATGATGTTAAGAACATGGAATAAACATTATATTGTGAGTAAACGCAATAGTGAACTATGACCATGGTTATGGATGAATTGAAGTGAAATTTGGGAAATGTGGATAATGTAGGTAAATAAAGATTGTTGCTTATGATGTTGTGAATGTTAGTATAGACGTTTGGGAGTTGATATATGATATGAGGAAAGTTGTATAAACAAAGGAAATGCTGCCCAATTTTCTCTAGCTTTAGTTGAGCATGTTGATGTGATCGATTAGCTAATGTTAATACGAACTCTCTTGAAGGTAGAATCGTGAGCATTGAAGGAGAGCGATCAAGCGATAGAATAGCTAAACGAAAAAGTATGTAAGGCTAGTCCCTTCCTTCTAAGACATGACTCCCATGGCATGAATTCTCCTATTTTCCCATGACTTTCTTACATTCCGGCAGTTATGGGCCTATGATTATAAGGATCATAACATGAAATACATAAACGAGATATGTCTTGATTATGATAGTGATGATGATGAGTTAAGTCTAAAGATCCTAAAGCTAATGACTCTAACTATGATCCATTGATGTTGTTTATTGTATACATTCACCTTATGTGCCAATTCCTTCAAGCTGAGGCAAAATGCTTATGAATACTCCATAACGGGATCGGGGGTTCGCGACCTTATGTCACCCCGATAAAGTATAGTCCGCTTTGAGTTTCTATGCATGCATTATGATGATTACATGATAATGATATTACACCGCGCCTATATGGCCGGGCAGACACCGCTAAGGCGGGCAGCGTATAAACCATGTCTAGATGGCATGGGCCGACACCACTAGTGGGTGGCATGAGATGGTTACCCCGGACGCCGGAGGCCTGGACGCAGGCTAATGATGATCACACTGTACCTATATGGTCAGGCAGCTTATATAGATATGCATACTTGATATGATGATGTTTATGAAGTGAGTTAGCATGCTTTATGTCTATCAAAATTGACAGTCAGTTACAGGTTGTCCTTCACTTGATGTCTCCTTATTTCATTGATGTATTGTTGTTGTTTATGCTTTATATACTCAGTACAATTCTCGTACTGACGTCCTTTTCTTTGGACCCTGTGTTCATGTTATGTATATAAAGGTAAATATGCTTCAAAATAAAAATGGTTTTCCTACGATTATGAGTATAAGAATAATGAATGAACGTAGGATGAGTATGATGAGTAATAGCATGAGTGGTGCTCGGTGGTTAGCTCCGGGTTGTCACGACCCAACTAGGGGCCGCGACGGGTACCCAAGGCTGACCACGAGCACCACTCCTTTCCTCACTCGTCATAACCATTTTCACATTTCTTTATCTTTTATTATGTCATAATCATAACACCATCATTTTTCGGTTGAAAAGAAAACACAACTTATATTATATACATAAGACTTGTTAAGGCGACAACATAATATATTCACATATATCAAAGTATTCTAGTGAGACCATCTAACCCACACTACGTATCCACGAGCCTCTACTGGAGAACTGGACATATACATGTATACACAAAAGCATAGACCCGACTGGCACCTCCGAAATAGTGGAGTGTTCCTGCAACTCTGTTGAAAGCTCCTAGCGGTCTGCGACGTCTTCCTGCCTACCTGTGGGCATGAAAACAGCATCCAAAGAAAACGGTCGTCAGTACGAATGTTGTACTGAGTGTGTAAGACAGGAGTGAAATAAACGTAATAAAGAATCATTAGTCATAAGGTGAGATCAAACCTGTGCAACCCTTAAGAACGGATGTAATTCCTACATACATCATATGTCATACATACCTGTCGTACGCTTATCGTCATACCTATCGCATATCCCACATATACACACTCGTCGTACTCGTATCGTCATAGCATATACGTCAATATATCACATAATCATCATCGTAATACAGTATTTGCTCATGCATATCAAACACATTCATAATGCAACACAGTCTTGTACTCGGCCATCTGGGCTCGATATCACGCATACTCGGCCTTGTAGGCTCCATAGTGTGCGTACTCGGCCCTCCCGAGCTCGATCATATGCGTACTCGGCCATTTAGGCTCGATCATATGTGTACTCGGTCATGTAGGCTTGATTATCTGCATACTCGGCCATATAGGCGCGATTATCTACCCAACTGATCAGTGGGATGCAATGCATACATACATATACGCACATATACAAACATACATAGAAATACCTAAAGGGAACCAACATCCTCTTACGTTCCTCATAGCACATGCCTATACGTCTCATAGTATCGTATTTGTTTATACTCATCTAGTCCCTATGCGTACTCGGCCACGTAGTTACTCGACAGTATCACTTACATGTCTTCCATACCCGGCCATGACAAGGCTCGGTATATTTCTTATCATCATATCCATATACTTCCTATCATCACATTCACCATATTGCGTGCATGGGACATAGGAACAATTGTACTTTATCGGGGTGACGTAAGGTCGTGAACCCCCGAGTCCATTATGGAACAATCATGAACGCTATGCCTCACCTTGAAGGAATTAGCATATAAGGCGAGTGTATACTAGCTCCATAGGAACTTCATATCGTAGACTACGACACCTGTTAGCCTCAAGCTTATCGTTCATTAACACACTCACAGCATATCTCTCATTTCATATGGCTATTCATAAACAAGGACTTATAGTCTTCTAGGAGATAGGAAGTTCATAAAGAAGAAGGAAATCCATACCATAGGATCATGCCTTAGAAAGAAGGGTTGAGCCTCACATACCTGTTCAACCTCTTATTAGCTACGCTTATTCGTCTGGGCTCGTAAATATACATTTGAGAAGATTCGCACTATGTTAGTCTCCATATCACACCCTTATTTCGAGTTTCAATTTAAACCATTTTATATTTTATCGAAAATCGGGCAGCATCTCCCCTGTTTATATGCCTAGCCCGGATTCTCAATTCAGCAACCAACAACAACACAACAATATCAACATCAATAATATCATTTTTCATATCAACGTATCTCATAAAACATCCCACACGTTGTCTTTCCATCTCCCATAATTAATTAACTCAGTATACGATCATTTAATCACGCTTTCTTCGTAAATAAACCAATATTAACACAAGTATAAAGCGATTCATACCTTTATCCCATTAATAATATTGTATCTTCACTTTTCCGTCTTGACCTTAAGCCACAACGCCTCAATACACCGTTTTATAGTCGCAACTATACGTTGTCTGGACCGGAATTTGGGAATTATACCTGGTTTCGGGCTAAAAAGTTGGCTTAGGTGTTGGGGAGAACTCTCCATATTTTTGGAGAGTATTTGGGGTGTTTGAT
Source organism: Lycium barbarum (assembly GCF_019175385.1). Taxonomy (NCBI): domain Eukaryota; kingdom Viridiplantae; phylum Streptophyta; class Magnoliopsida; order Solanales; family Solanaceae; genus Lycium; species Lycium barbarum. The sequence continues at coordinate 59,633,106 of NC_083347.1, read as the reverse complement.
GATGAAATAAGGGGGTAATCCCCTTTTTATAAGGTTCTGGGTTCTGCCCAGAACCGACATAAAATTGCCCAGCGCGTTCGCGTGGGTCTTTGGCGCGTTCGCGTTGGGTCAGTTTTTCTGACTGCACCTTCGTTCGGTAAAACGGTCATAACTCTTGATCCCGATATCTTATGAGCACCCACGACCTATGGTTCGAAAGCTAATTAAATTATCTACAACTTTTATTCTTCGTGTTTTTCCAAATTCCAAACCTATAATACCGTTATTTCCCCTCCAAGTCCGATCATCCGAAAATGTTTCTTTAAATCATCCTTTTGGAGGGCTTACACTCATTTTTTGCTTATGGATCCTTCTTGGGACTTGCTCAAATCTCCATGTACTACTCCTATGTCTCTTCATATGTCTTTTATAAAACTCTAACGTGTGGGCCCCACTTAGCGTGCGGCAACGAGAATTTCTTATTAAGTGCCATATGAACCAATTCACCCCATATGGTCTCCAAATGACTTATATATGTGTTATTATCATATTCTTATAATATAACCTTCATTCTGAACCCGAGCTTAAAATTTGTTCAGCGCGGTCGCGCCCCATGGTGGCGCGTTCGCGCTGTATTGGCTCTGGGCCTTCTGCGCGTTCGCGCACGCAACTTTCCTGGTCTGCCAGCCCATCTTGTAACGCCCATATCTCTTATCCCGATGTCCGATTGAGGAGCGGTTTGTTGCGTTGGAATGTAGACTTCCCGAACTTCACTTTAGACTTCCGCTTTACTTCAAAACTCTTAATATACTAAAACATATTATTCCTTTCCTTTAGACTAAAATTTCCGTATCAAACCTTGCTGAACTTTCCTTCCAAGCCTCAGAAGCTTAACCTTATTAATCCTCGCATAGCTTTACTCTTCCTTTGGCCCATACCAAGCCGTCTACAGTTTTGATAACGCAAAATTTTTCCCGTGGTGTAACATTCTTCCCCCCTTTTGGAACATTCGTCCTCGAATGTTAAAATATTCGGAAATTCTAGAAAATGTTTGCCAGAGTTTCCCCTGTAACCTAGCACTACCAACCTGTCATAGAAACCCATAATATTACTGCCTCACAGGGTTATAACACAACACCAATATAATTTGGTCACACACGACCTATATGCATAAAAGAGAAGCATACATACCTTGTCATCTCGCCGTTTCATCACACCTTCCATCTGGATCTCTATATCTCATCAATTCTCCTCCCTTGCTCAACGGTAACATTAAGTCTCTTATGGCATTCGAATCTATCTCATTTGATCTCATTGGCAAAGTATAAATACGTGCAAGTTACATAGTCATTCTTGAGTGATTCGTGCACATACACACTTACACATATACATATATTCATATTCGCATGCATATTCATTTTCATAACATTTCGTTGTCCTTGGCATATTTACACACATATTCGTATCACATACATATCGCTTATGTTATGTACACCTAGCATATTTGTACTCACATCAATTTCATATGCATATCATTTACATAGCATACCCGACCACTAAAAGTCGGTACCTCACATACCTGGCCCTTCCAAGGCTCAGTGATTCTGTACCCAGCTGTAGTGGTACGTGCGCAACATCATATATATATATATATATATATATATATATATATATATATATATATATATATATATATATTATACTCGGTCACACAGTTCGGGGTCCCATAATAACCATACATAGGCACATATACATATAAGGTCGTAGGTATCTTTTAATGTCATAGTTATCGTGGTTCATTACACCTATCCATTTCCATCGTAAGATCTTATCACTAAATCTCTATACTTGTACTCTTATTACTCGCTTCCCCCCTTTTAAGAGTTCTACCTATACCATTCTTAAACCCCTTATCCCGCTATTAAATCTTTACTTCTTATATCCCTCACTATACTACATCTTAGTCGTATCGTTCCTCGTGATCTATAGCTACGATAATCCGTGTACGAGGGCTTAACATACTTGTATCTTACCTCTCTTCTTCACCTTATACATAAGTAGCTCCTTTTTGTCATAGACTCATAGTCATCGCTATCTTGGAAGTTCTACCCTTCATACCTCACTTTCTTAGACTTAAGAACCATGGTACCACTTATCATTCTTTATCTATTACCGTCGCTACATAACGTAAACCCTTCAACTCACGCTTGCTTATTGATACAAATATTTGTCCCTCCTTTAACACATAATCAAAGATATGAACATACCTGTGACGGCATCGGGGAATGACTCTGGATCTTGTTGCTCGGCTAAAGAATATGTGCGGGGCTGAGCGGCACCTGAAGTAGATGCTCGTCCTTTATTTCTACTTTGACCTGCTGAAATTGAGGAAGTCTGTCTCCCCGGGTGCACCGAGGAAGAACCCGCCACTGATCCTGCGGGCTGAACCGCATGCCTACTGCCTCGAAAAGGACATTCTCTCATAACATGTCCTAACTGGCCACAACTATAACAAGCATCCAAACCCAACCGGCACGGCCCCCAATGTAGCTTACCGCACTGGGTACATCGCATTACAGATGATCTTCTCTAGCCTGATTCCCCCCTGTAACGAGAGTCCGACCCTGTAATACTCCAATCCAGTCCGGTATGACTAGAAAAATCTGACTCTTGGCCTGCAACCCGTGGGGGTACATTTGTCACCGTCTGGCCTGGGCACCTAGAATGCGTTTGTCTCGATCCTCTTCTATAGTCAGCGTCTATGGATCTGACTTTCTTACTTGGCCCCTGATTCATGTCACGCTCACCCCTTTGCTGCTGTTGTTGCTCTTCTAGATTTTGAGCATGGGCTTGAATGCGGGATATGTCCATCCTGTCCTGCAATGAAGTTGTGAGGCAATCTTGGTAAAAATGCGGCCCTAGGCCACTCACAAACCTGTGCACCCTGTCTCCCATATCGGCCACCATAGCCGGGGCATATCTAGCCAATGAATTTAATTGGAGACTATACTCTAGGGCGCTCATGTTTCCTTGCCTTAGATTCAAGAATCTATCCGCTCTAGCTCGGCGGACTTCAGGCGGCAAGTAGTGACGGATAAAGGCATCTACAAATTCTCGCCAAACTGGAGGAGGCGCATTCTCTCCTCTTGATAATCTCCAATTATTATACCATAAGACTGCCACATCCCGGAGTCTATAAGATGCTAACTCTACCGATTCAGTCTCCGAGGCATGCATGATATTCAGTGTTCGGAACATCTCATCAATGAAACTTTGCGGGTCTTCTTCCGGCTTTGACCTGAAGAACTCCGGAGGATTTAAAGTCAGGAAATCACGGGCTCTCGTACTAGATGGACTATCACCCAGGCCCGCATTTTGCCGCTGTGCCTGGGCTGCAACTAATTGTGTCAACAGGTGGATAGCCTCGGCCACTTGCTGACCTGAGGCAGCCAGCGGAGGAGTTAGAGCTGAAACTCCTCCTTGTTCTTCTATACTAGGCAAGGCCTCATGCTGCGATTCGCCCTCCTCTACATTCATCGGAGGCTCCCTTTCTGTCGTAGCTTTGCCCTTCTGGGCGGCTGTAGCTTTCTCCTTTGGCGGCATTTTTCTGAAATCACAACATACTGTTAGGGAGGATTAAATCTTACACATGGCTCTATCGCACGATCTCATAGAATGAAAGACGATCATTTTTCCTAAACTAGGCGCCGCGACGGGTACCCGAGGCTGACCACGAGCACCACTCCTTTCCTCACTCGTCATAACCATTTTCACCTTTCTTTATCTTTTATTATGTCATAATCATAACACCGTCATTTTCTGTTTGAAAAGAAAACACAACTAATATTATATACATAAGCCTTGTTAAGGCGACAACATAATACATTCACATATATATAAGTATTCTAGTGAGACCATCTGACCCACACTACGTATCCACAAGCCTCTACTGGAGAACTGGACATATACATGTATACATAAAAGCATAGACCCGACTGGCACCTCTGAAATAGTGGAGTGTTCCTGCAAATTTGTTGAAAGCTCCTAGAGGTCTGCGCCGTCTTCCTGCCTACCTGTGGGCATGAACACAGCGTCCAAAGAAAACGGACGTCAGTACGAATGTTGTACTGAGTATGTAAGGCAGGAGTGAAATAAACATAATAAAGAATCATAAGTCATAAGGTGAGAGCAAACCTGCGCAGCCCTTAAGAACGGATGTATTTCCTACATACATCATATGTCATACATACACACCTGTCCTACGCTTATCGCCATACCTATCGCATATCCCACATATACACAGTCGTCGTACTCGTATCTTCATAGCATATACGTCAATATATCACATAATCATCATCGTAATACAGTATCTGCTCATACATATCAAACATAGTCATAATGCAACACAGTCACGTACTCGGCCATCTGGGCTCGATATCACGCGTAATCGGCCTTGTAGGCTCGATAGTGTGCGTACTCGGCCCTCCCGAGCTCGATCATATGCGTACTTGGCCATATAGGCTCGATCATATGCGTACTCGGCCATGTAGGCTCGATTATCTGGATACTCGGCCATATAGGATCAATTATCTGCCCATCTGATCAGTGGGATGCAATGCATATATACATACATGCACATATACAAACATACATAGAAATACCTAAAGGGAACCAACATCATCTTACGTTCCTCATAGCACATGCCTATACGTCTCATAGTATCGTATATGTTTATACTCATCTAGTCATTATTCGTACTCGGCCACGTAGTGACTCGATAGTATCACTTACATGTTGTCACGACCCAACCCCGTGGGCCGTTACCGGTGCCCTAGGTGGGCACCTATACGGACCCGATACCCAGATTAGCAATTTAACAGAATAATAATATAATAACATGAGTGAACACTGCAGAATTTAACAGAAAGGTAGGCTTGGCACACATAGGCCGAGAAGGCCGTCATAGAACAAAATACCCCAAACGTATGTACAGAACCCACACAGATATATCCACAGACCTCTACAGAACATAACACAGTCATAAGACGGGACAGGGCCCCGTCATACCCAGAATACTGTACACATCCAGATAGTAGTGTCAGACTGTACCAAAATATGGGCTCTGAAGAAGAGAGCGCCCCAAAATAGCAGTAGTAGGATCCTAAACGTGTGGATCGGCAAACCTGTCGTCTGTACCTGCGCGGCATAAAAACGCAGCCCCCGAAGAAAGGGGGTCAGTACGAAATATGTACTGAATATGTAAAGCAGAATTACAGAAGCATAAACCATAACAGATTCAGAAAACTGAGTAGAAAATCCTGAGTGTCATATGCATATTTTCAAAACAGACAGAGTATGTACAAAATCATATGTCATATCATATCCGGCCCCAGCCATGGGGCTCGGCAGACAGAACGTGGTCACCCTCCCGACATCGGTGCCACAACAGATGGGAATCAGAAAAAGGGGGCGTGGCCCCGTATCATAAAATGTCATATCAGAATGGCCATAACAGATCAGATCAGAACGGCGGACATGGCACATCATACTCCACAGACCCATGTACGCGTATACCTGCCCCCTCACCTCGGGGCGCGGCGAACAATGCAGAAGATTACGCTCGATAACATATCCTGGCCCGGGCTCAGTGTGGGAAACGTTGGGACATCCACGAATAGAGTAGTGAGAAACTAATGCAATTTTAAAACGTCATAATTATCTTCAAAGACTCGACGAAGCGTATCGAAGACGAATAAATCAAATGGAATAAAACGGGATCAGAATAACACATTTCGTATGTCAAAATAAATTACGGAAGTATAGCTTTCCCGAAGTCATACCGGGTATCAAAATAATTCATTAGGCTTGATAGAATATTTAAACCACATTCTTTAGATAATTTAAAGGTAGTCAACACATTTTCTTTCAAAAATTTGCTTAAAAAGGAAGCCTTGACTCATAAGGGTAAAATCGTAATTAGCGGGCCCGCCTCGGGACAAACAAGGCGGCGGGCTCAAATAGTGTTCTTTAACCAAATGGAGTCACCTAAAAAGGTTCTACGGACATTCGGCGACGTTTCGAGTAGTTTGAAGCAAAGGTGCCTTATTTCAAGCAAAGGGCACCAAAGATGTTCAATTCCATTGAAGGAAAAACGGAAAATTTCCTTTGCGGATTCCGAGGGCCACGAGGTCCTTCGAGGCCCGGATCCGACCCTAACTCACTAAAGGCATGCCAAGGGAAGTAATAGGGTTGCTTTACATACCTTTCACGCTCCTAACGCCTTCCAAAAGTCACTTCCCGTTTCGTCGAAAAACTGCAAATGGTCAAGTTTACCATTTGTAAGCCATAATTACCAAAGTCTCAATTTAATGCAAATTTGGCTACCGAAATTTCGGCAGCACTTCCCCTATACATATAGCACCCCGAGAATTCAACTCGGCTATAATTCATCAACAACAACCCAAACAACCACAACAATAGCATTAATGAACATTAAAAGTACAAATATCCTTCAAGTAGCAATTTTCCTCACAAGTTGACATAATTATCAATTCAATCCAAATTTTTGAATTAACATTATAATGTCACACCCATTATCATCTAAGATCATCACCACATAACTTTAGAGGCATATCATACCATTTCTCTTAGGATATACACTTGATATACAAGATATACACTTTTCCGCCAAAAGTATAACTTATGCAAAACATCAAATCTTTGGCATATGATTTCATAACAAGTTTCCAACTTCCAAATACCTCAATGAACATCATAATTCACAACCAAACACTTCATTTCCTTAACGTCGGAAAATCATACTAAAACGACATAAGTTCCTACCTTCCAATTCAATACAAACTTATATCATAATAACTTCATTCACATTACAAACATCACAATACCAACTCTCTAACACATTAAACAAACTTAATCCATTTTATTCTCAAGCCACATACACCACACGGCCAAGTGCTATTGTTAACCATTCAATCAAATTTATTCTACTTTCATTCTCAACATGAATCCCATCACATTCACAACTAGAATACCACATAATTTCAACACATTGGTGGCTATACATCATATGTATACACACGGCTACACACTCACACACACACCCACTTTGCAAACTTCTATTCCTTCATACAATCAACACATTTCCATAAACTACAACACAATCAAAACTTCATAACACAATAACAAGGTAGAAATTCTTACCTTTTCTTCAAGTCTCCTTCACTTGAATATATGATCACCTTGGAGATTCTAGTGCTCCCCACTCCAATCCAACTATACCAAGATGCAAAGGAACCTTGAATTAGTAGGAATTTAACAAGAAATGAATTTTTGAAGCAAGATTTTGGATGGCTAAATTTGGAGGGCAAACCCGAAACCCTCCTCTCTCTCTCTTATTTTTTTTTTTGCTCTTACTTGTTCTTGCTTCTAATGGATTAATATGAAGACTTGGTCTTCTCTTATAATTAGTGGTCACATGTCTTGCACATGACCACATTAATTGGGCTTGGGCCAAGGCCTACTATGGCCGGCCACTTCAATGGATTGGGCTCCAATTCACTTAAATTTTTTTGAGCCCAATAACTTATGGATCACATTTTGTAATTCCCGAAACTAATTTCCAAAATTCCAAAATTACCCTTAGCCTTGTCCCACACTTTCATGATTCTATTCTTTCATGCATAACTCCTATGTTCAACACAATATCAAATTTGACCTCACATCTCAAAAATCCAATGTTTATCGAATTCTTCCAAACGTGTGAAAACACGGGATATAACATCCTCCCCCCCTTTAGAACATTCGTCCTCGAATGTTAAAATAAATCTTATGGGGTTTGAAAAACACTTTGGGGGAGTTCATGTTCATAAACAATATGTATGATATATGATTGATATTGAGATGAAATTAAGCAGGGGTTCGAGGTTACCTGTGGCCATAGGGAACAGATGAGGGTATTTCTTCTTCATTTCTTCCTCCGACTCCCAGGTCATCTCCTCCCGGTTATCATTCCGCCACAGTACCTTAACGGAAGCCACAACTTTATTTCGGAGCCTCCTTACCTGGCGGTCCAAAATAGATACGGGCTGCTCCTCGTACGATAACTGCTCCGTCACCTGGATATCCTCGGCAGGGAATACTCTAGAAGGATCTCCGATGCATTTACGAAGCATAGAGACGTGAAACACCGGATGCACCGCTTCCAAATCAGATGGCAGATCTAACTCATAGGCGACATCCCCAGCTTTCCGAACAATCTGATAAGGCCCAATATAACGCGGACTGAGCTTACCCTTTCTACCGAACCGCATTACGCCTTTCATAGGCGATACCTTCAGAAATACCCAATCGCCTACCTGAAACTCTAACGGTCGACGCCTTCTATCCGCGTATGACTTCTGTCGACTCTGGGCTGCCAACAGTCGCTCTCGAATAAGTTTCACCTTATCCACAGCCTGCTGGACCATATCCGGGCCAATCAACTCTGTCTCGCCAATATCAAACCAGCCAACCGGCGATCTGCACTTCCTGCCATATAAAGCCTCGTACGGAGCCATCTGGATGCTGGAATGGTAACTATTATTATATGCAAACTCGATCAACGGCAAGTGATCATCCCAGCTGCCTCTGAAATCAATAACGCAGGCCCGCAACATATCCTCCAGCGTCTGTATAGTGCGCTCGGCCTGACCGTCGCTCTGAGGATGAAACGCTGTGCTCAAGCTCACCTGAGTCCCTAGACCCTCCTGAAAAGATCTCCAGAAGTGCGCCGTAAACTGGGCGCGTCTGTCAGAGATAATAGATAGAGGAACTCCGTGAAGCTTCACAATCTCCTTAATATAGAGCCTGGCATAATCCTCGGCGGAATAAGTAGTCCTGACGGGAAGAAAATGGGCTGATTTCGTCAGCCTATCCACGACGACCCAAATGGAGTCATACTTCCGTGGAGTGCGAGGCAAACCCGTAATGAAGTCCATATTAATAGCCTCTCACTTCCATGTCGGAATCTCCATCTCCTGTAGCAGTCCTCCCGGCTTCTGGTGCTCAATCTTGACCTGCTGACAATTAGGACACTGAGCGACGAACTCTGCAATGTCCCGCTTCATACCGTCCCACCAGTAAAAACATCGAAGGTCGTGATACATCTTCGTAGACCCAGGATGGACTGAATAGCGAGCATAATGTGCCTCGCTCATAACCTGCTGTCGAAGGCCTGCAATGTCAGGTACACACAACCTGCCCCTGTATAATAAAGTGTCGTCCGGCGAAAACTCGAACGGGGTCCTCTCCTTATCATAAGCTGTGTCCCTGTACCGAGCTAAGACAGGATCCTCGAACTGATGCCGCCTAATATCGTCTCTGATGGAGGACTCAGAAACCCCTCGAACAGAAATCCGGGTGTCTCCAGAATCGGCCAGACGAACCCCAAGACTGGCCAACTGCTGAATATCACGGGCTATCTCTCTCCTGCCCGGCCGTAAGTCTGCCAAACTGCCCATGGACTTCCGACTGAGCGCATCCGCAACAACATTAGCCTTACCCGGATGATACAAAATATCCACGTCATAATCCTTCAGAAGTTCCAACCACCTCCGCTGCCGCAAATTAAGCTCTCTCTGTCTGAAAATATACTGGAGGCTCTTATGATCAGTATAAATATCCACATGAACGCCATATAAATAGTGTCTCCATATCTTCAGAGCATGAATCACCGCTGCGAGCTCCAGGTCGTGAGTAGGATAATTCTTCTCATGCTTCTTGAGCTGCCGGGAAGCATACGCTATAACTCTGCCGTGCTGCATCAATACACAGCCTAACCCAATGCCAGAAGCGTCACAATAGATGACATACCCATCCGGTCCCTCGGGAAGAGTCAGAACTGGGGCTGTAGTCAGCTTCTCCTTCAGCGACTGGAAGCTTCGTTCACAAGCATCAGACCACTGGAACTTAGCTCCCTTCTGAGTCAGCCTTGTCAAAGGCGCTGAAATCGAAGCAAACTTCTCCACGAATCTCCTGTAATAACCTGCTAACCCCAGGAAACTGCGTACCTCTGTAGGCGTCGTGGGTCTGGGCCAATTCTTCACGGCCTCGATCTTCTGTGTGTCTACCCGGACACCATCAGCTGCAATAACATGGCCTAAGAAAGCCACTGAAGATAGCCAGAATTCACACTTAGAAAATTTCGCATACAGCTTCTGATGTCGGAGTACCCCTAATACCGATCTGAGATGATCCGCGTGCTCCGCCTCAGACCGAGAATAAACCAGGATATCGTCAATAAATACAATCACAAACATGTCCAAAAACGGCCTGAATACCCGGTTCATCAAATCCATAAATACCGCGGGGGCATTAGTAAGCCCAAAAGACATGACCCTGAACTCATAATGCCCGTATCGGGTCCGGAAAGCTGTCTTAGGAATATCAGCCTCGCGAACTCGTACCTGGTGATAACCGGACCGAAGATCTATCTTCGAGAAGCACTTAGCACCCTGCAGCTGATCAAACAAATCATCAATCCTGGGGAGGGGGTATTTATTCTTTATAGTTACCTTATTCAGCTGCCGATAGTCAATACACATACGCAGCGACCCGTCTTTCTTACGCACAAATAATACCGGAGCTCCCCAAGGCGAAGTACTGGGCCTGATGAAGCCCTTATCTAGCAAATCCTTCAACTGCTCTTTCAACTCCTTCAGTTCTGCCGGCGCCATTCTATACGGAGGAATAGAGATAGGCTGAGTACCTGGGAGTAAATCAATAGAGAAATCTATCTCCCGCTCTGGCGGAAGACCTGGAAGCTCGTCGGGAAAAACATCTGGAAACTCATTAACCACGGGGACTGACTGAAGTGTCGGCGTCCCTGCTGTCAAGTCTTGTACCCGTACCAGATGATAAATATAGCCTTTTCTGATCATTTTCTTTGCCTTAAGGTATGAAATAAACTTACCTTTCGGCGATGCTGTATTACCAGCCCACACTACAACTGGCTCCCCGGGAAACTGGAAACGGACTACCTTATTCTGGCAGTCCACATGAGCATAACAGGAAGCTAGCCAATCCATACCCATAATAACGTCGAATTCAATCATATCTAGCTCCACCAAATCTGCCTTAGTGTCACGGTCACATACAACTATAGAACAATTTTTATACACCTGATTCGCTACAATATAGTCTCCGATCGGTGTGGCCACCTCGAATGGCTCTATAGGCTCAGACATAATACCAATTTTACCAGCAACAAGGGGCGAAATATATGATAAAGTCGAACCTGGATCAATTAATGCATACACATATCGAGAGAAGACCGATAAAGTACCTGTAACGACATTAGGAGATGCCTCCTGATCCTGACGACTGGCCAAAGCATAGATGCGGTTCGAAGGACCGCCAATACCAGAAGTTGCACCACGGCCTCTGCCGCGACCTGCTGGTGCCGGAGTACCCTGCCCCGTAGGGCGCATAGCCACTGATGAAGATGAAGACCCAGCGGCTGATCCGGTAGGCTGCGCTGCACCACCCGCACTGCCCTTATACGGGCAATCTCTCACCGAATGACCCTGACGGCCACAAGAAAAGCATGCCCCGGTGGCTCTGTAGCACTCGCCCGGGTGATATCTACCACAGAAAGAACACTGAACTCTGGGTGGCCTCATCTGACCAGAACCCCTATCTGTCCGCGAGCCTGATGCCCTGGAGCTCTGGCCTGCTCCTGAATACCCTGGGCCATCAAATCTGCGACCTGTAGGCTGGGGAGGTGCGCTCTGTGCCGGCTGAGATGAAAATCTGCTAGGCTGCTGCGGCTGCTGGGGCTGCCTGCCCCGAAAATCTCCAGAATACCCCGATGATCTGGCCCTCTTGGGCGGTCTCCGGTCCTGGCCCCTATCGGCCTGCTGTCCCCCTCGGCCCCTATCCTCCATGCCCTGGGCGTGCGCCTGAATACGGGCAATATCCATATCGGGCTGAGCCGCCAATACCAAACAACTATCAATAAAATAGCGATCGAGCCCCATAATATATCTGTGTATCCTGTCCGCCATCGTAGCCACCACAGTAGGCGCATATCGGGCCAAGGAATCAAACTCCAAACTGTAGTCCCGGATACTGCGGCCCTTCTGTCTCAATAACAAAAATCTGTCAGCCCTGGCTCGTCGTAACTCTGGGGGCAGAAAATGTCCAAGAAAGGCCTGAGAAAAGTCACTCCAAACTGCTGGGGAAGCGTCGTCCCCTCGGGATAGCTTCCACGACTCATACCAGTTCGCTGCCACGTCATATAACCGGTACGAAGCCAATGCGACTGACTCTGTCTCGGAAGCATTAATCAGCTCTAGAGTGCGCCGCATCTTCCTGATAAACTCCTCGGGATCCTCGTCGGGCTTTGTCCCGTAGAACTCTGGAGGACCACAAGTCAAGAACTCCCGGGCCCTCGAACTGTCACGCCTATACATCCGGTCGCCTCCCAGTCCGTGGCCCTGGGCCTGTCCTGCCACCAATCTGGTCAATAACTGAATCGCCTCCCTCATGGACTGATCCTCAGTGCCTGGCCGTGGAGCTGGAGGCTCAGGTACTAGAACTGCAGGAGCTGGCGGAGGAGCCGTCCCCCGATCTGCAGCTACGGCTGCCCCAATCTCTTCTACTAGCGGCGGTGTAGACGAACCCTCTGTCTGGGGTAAAGTCTCCGGAGCAATATATGTCTGGGCCCTGGTAGTCCTCTGGACCCGGCTCGTCTCTCCTACGGCCACTGACTTGCCCTTTTGGGCCGCTGTTGCCTTTTTCGGAGGCATATCTGCAAATGTAACCATTCGTTAGGGAGGAGTCATCTTTATAACACAGCTCTAACGCACGATCTAAGACAGAAAGAAGGGTAGTATCCTAATTCCCTGTAGCTTCCCGTTTATAGGCGTGGTGTACAACACACCGATAAACAAGACTCTACTAGACACGGTCTGTGGACATTCCGAGGACGAACCGCTCTGATACCACTTTTGTCACGACCCAACCCCGTGGGCCGTGACCGGTGCCCTAGGTGGGCACCTATACGGACCCGATACCCAGATTAGCAATTTAACAGAATAATAATATAATAACATGAGTGAACACTGCAGAATTTAACAGAAAGGTAGGCTTGGCACACATAGGCCGAGAAGGCCGTCATAGAACAAAATACCCCAAACGTATGTACAGAACCCACACAGATATATCCACAGACCTCTACAGAACATAACACAGTCATAAGACGGGACAGGGCCCCGTCATACCCAGAATACTGTACACATCCAGATAGTAGTGTCAGACTGTACCAAAATATGGGCTCTGAAGAAGAGAGCGCCCCAAAATAGCAGTAGTAGGATCCTAAAGGTGTGGATCGGCAAACCTGTCGTCTGTACCTGCGCGGCATAAAAACGCATCCCCCGAAGAAAGGGGGTCAGTACGAAATATGTACTGAATATGTAAAGCAGAATTACAGAAGCATAAACCATAACAGATTCAGAAAACTGAGTAGAAAATCCTGAGTGTCATATGCATATTTTCAAAACAGACAGAGTATGTACAAAATCATATGTCATATCATATCCGGCCCCAGCCATGGGGCTCGGCAGACAGAACGTGGTCACCCTCCCGACATCGGTGCCACAACAGATGGGAATCAGAAAAAGGGGGCGTGGCCCCGTATCATAAAATGTCATATCAGAATGGCCATAACAGATCAGATCAGAACGGCGGACATGGCACATCATACTCCACAGACCCATGTACGCGTATACCTGCCCCCTCACCTCGGGGCGCGGCGAACAATGCAGAAGATTACGCTTGACAACATATCCTGGCCCGGGCTCAGTGTGGGAAACGTTGGGACATCCACGAATAGAGTAGTGAGAAACTAATGCAATTTTAAAACGTCATAATTATCTTCAAAGACTCGACGAAGCGTATCGAAGACGAATAAATCAAATGGAATAAAACGGGATCAGAATAACACATTTCGTATGTCAAAATAAATTACGGAAGTATAGCTTTCCCGAAGTCATACCGGGTATCAAAATAATTCATTAGGCTTGATAGAATATTTAAACCACATTCTTTAGATAATTTAAAGGTAGTCAACACATTTTCTTTCAAAAATTTGCTTAAAAAGGAAGCCTTGACTCATAAGGGTAAAATCGTAATTAGCGGGCCCGCCTCGGGACAAACAAGGCGGCGGGCTCAAATAGTGTTCTTTAACCAAATGGAGTCACCTAAAAAGGTTCTACGGACATTCGGCGACGTTTCGAGTAGTTTGAAGCAAAGGTGCCTTATTTCAAGCAAAGGGCACCAAAGATGTTCAATTCCATTGAAGGAAAAACGGAAAATTTCCTTTGCGGATTCCGAGGGCCACGAGGTCCTTCGAGGCCCGGATCCGACCCTAACTCACTAAAGGCATGCCAAGGGAAGTAATAGGGTTGCTTTACATACCTTTCACGCTCCTAACGCCTTCCAAAAGTCACTTCCCGTTTCGTCGAAAAACTGCAAATGGTCAAGTTTACCATTTGTAAGCCATAATTACCAAAGTCTCAATTTAATGCAAATTTGGCTACCGAAATTTCGGCAGCACTTCCCCTATACATATAGCACCCCGAGAATTCAACTCGGCTATAATTCATCAACAACAACCCAAACAACCACAACAATAGCATTAATGAACATTAAAAGTACAAATATCCTTCAAGTAGCAATTTTCCTCACAAGTTGACATAATTATCAATTCAATCCAAATTTTTGAATTAACATTATAATGTCACACCCATTATCATCTAAGATCATCACCACATAACTTTAGAGGCATATCATACCATTTCTCTTAGGATATACACTTGATATAAAAGATATACACTTTTCCGCCAAAAGTATAACTTATGCAAAACATCAAATCTTTGGCATATGATTTCATAACAAGTTTCCAACTTCCAAATACCTCAATGAACATCATAATTCACAACCAAACACTTCATTTCCTTAACGTCGGAAAATCATACTAAAACGACATAAGTTCCTACCTTCCAATTCAATACAAACTTATATCATAATAACTTCATTCACATTACAAACATCACAATACCAACTCTCTAACACATTAAACAAACTTAATCCATTTTATTCTCAAGCCACATACACCACACGGCCAAGTGCTATTGTTAACCATTCAATCAAATTTATTCTACTTTCATTCTCAACATGAATCCCATCACATTCACAACTAGAATACCACATAATTTCAACACATTGGTGGCTATACATCATATGTATACACACGGCTACACACTCACACACACACCCACTTTGCAAACTTCTATTCCTTCATACAATCAACACATTTCCATAAACTACAACACAATCAAAACTTCATAACACAATAACAAGGTAGAAATTCTTACCTTTTCTTCAAGTCTCCTTCACTTGAATATATGATCACCTTGGAGATTCTAGTGCTCCCCACTCCAATCCAACTATACCAAGATGCAAAGGAACCTTGAATTAGTAGGAATTTAACAAGAAATGAATTTTTGAAGCAAGATTTTGGATGGCTAAATTTGGAGGGCAAACCCGAAACCCTCCTCTCTCTCTCTTATTTTTTTTTTTGCTCTTACTTGTTCTTGCTTCTAATGGATTAATATGAAGACTTGGTCTTCTCTTATAATTAGTGGTCACATGTCTTGCACATGACCACATTAATTGGGCTTGGGCCAAGGCCTACTATGGCCGGCCACTTCAATGGATTGGGCTCCAATTCACTTAAATTTTTTTGAGCCCAATAACTTATGGATCACATTTTGTAATTCCCGAAACTAATTTCCAAAATTCCAAAATTACCCTTAGCCTTGTCCCACACTTTCATGATTCTATTCTTTCATGCATAACTCCTATGTTCAACACAATATCAAATTTGACCTCACATCTCAAAAATCCAATGTTTATCGAATTCTTCCAAACGTGTGAAAACACGGGATATAACACATGTCTTCCATACCCAGCCATGACAAGGCTCGGTATATTTCTTAGCATCATATCCATATACTTTCTATCATCACATTCATCATATTACGTGCATGGGACTTACGAGCAATTGTACTTTATCTGGGTGACGTAAGGTCGTGAACCCCCGAGTCCATTATGGAACAATCATGAACGCTATGCCTCACCTTGAAGGAATTAGCATATACGGCGAGTGTATACTAGCTCCATAGGAATATCATATCGTAGACTACCACACCTGTTAGCCTCAAGCTTATCATTCATTAACACACTCATAGCATATCTCTCATTTCATATGGCTATTCATAAACAAGGACTTATAGTCTTCTAGGAGATAGGAAGTTCATAAAGAAGAATGAAATCCATACCATAGGATCATGCCTTAGAAAGAAGGGTTGAGCCTCACATACCTGTTCAACCTCCTATTAGCTACACTTATTCGTCCGGGCTCGTAAATCTACATTTGAGAAGATTTGCACTACGTTAGTCTCCATATCACACCCTTCTTTCGAGTTTCAATTTAAACCATTTTATATTTTATCGAAAATCGGGCAGCATCTCCCCTGTTTATATGCCTAGCCCGGATTCTCAATTCAGCAACCAACAACAACACAACAATATCAACATCAATAATATCATTTTTCATTTCAACGTATCTCATAAAACATCCCACACGCTGTCTTTCCATCTCCCATAATTAATTAACTTAGTATACGATCATTTAATCACGCTTTCTTTGTAAATAAACAAATATTAACACAAGTAGAAAGAGATTCATACCTTTCTCCCGTTAATAATATTGTATCTTCACTTTTCCTTCTTGACCTTAAGCCACAACGCCTCAATACACCGTTTTATAGTCGCAACTATACGTTGTCTGGACCGGAATTTGGGAATTATACCTGGTTTCGGGCTAAAAGGTTGGCTTGGGTGTTGGGGAGAACTCTCCAGATTTTTGGAGAGTATTTGGGGTGTTTGATGATGAAATAAGGGGGTAATCCCCTTTTTATAAGGTTCTGGGTTCTGCCCAGTACCGACATAAAATTGCCCAGGGCGTTCGCGTGGGTCTTGGGCGCGTTCGCGCTGGGTCAGTTTTTCTGACTGCACCTTCGTTCGGTAAAACGGTCATAACTCTTGAACCCGATATCGTGTGAGGACCCACGACCTATGGTTCGAAATCTAATTCAATTATATACAACTTTCATTGTTCGTGTTTTTCCAAATTCCAAACCTATAATACCGTTATTTCCCCTCCAAGTCAGATCATCCGAAAATGTTTCTTTAAATTATCCTTTTGGAGGGCTTACACTCATTTTTGGCTTATGGATCCTTCTTGGTACTTGCTCAAATCTCCATGTACTACTTCTATGTCTCTTCATATGTCTTTTATAAAACTCCAATCTGTGGGCCCCACTTAGCGTGCGGCAACGAGAATTTCTTAGTAAGTGCCATATGAACCAATTCACCCTATATGGTCTCCAAATGCCTTATATATGTGTTATTATCATATTCTTATAATATAACCTTCATCCTGAACCCAAGCTTAAAATTTGTTTAGCGCGGTCGCGCCCCGTGGTGGCGCGTTCGCGTTGTATTGGCTCTGGTCCTTCTGTGCGTTCGCGCTACTCCCTGGCGCGCGGAGTGGCGCGTTCGTGCAGGCCATTTTCCTGGTCTGCCAGCCCATCTTGTAACACCCATATCTCCTTATCCCGATGTCCGATTGAGGAGCGGTTTGTTGCGTTGGAATCTAGACTTCCCGAACTTCACTTTAGATTCCCTCTTTACTTCAAAACTCTTAATATACTAAAACATATTATTCCTTTCATTTAGACTAAAATTTCCGTATCAAACCTTGCCTAACTTTCCTTCCAAGCTTCAGAAGCTTAACCTTATGAATCCTCGCATAACTTTACTCTTCCTTTGGCCCATACCAGGCCGTCTACAGTTTTGATAACGCAAAATTTTTCCCGGGGTGTAACACGGGTACCCGTCACCGCCCCTAGTCGAGTCGTGACAAATGTGGTATCCGAGCAGTTCAGTCGTAGGAAGTGTCTTCGGGCCGTGTCTTGTAGAGTCTTGTTCATGGTGTGTTGCGCGCCACACTAATAAACAAGATGCTACAAGGAATTTAGGAAAAATGACCATTCTTCTTCTTATGAGATCGTGCGATAGAGCCATGTTATGATATTTTCTCCTCCCTAATAGTGTGTTATGATTTCAGAGATGCCGGTAAAGAGAAGAGCTACAGCCGCCTGGAAAGGCAAGACTACGGTAGAAAGGCGGGTAGAAAGGGAGTAGCCAACGAATATGGAAGAGGGTGAATCCCACAATGAGGCCCCATCTAATACTTCTCCCACTCCGCCAAATATAAAGAAACAAGAGGGGGCTTCAGTTTCAGCACCTATGCCTACGGTTCCTCCACCAGCTACTTCAGGTCAACAAATGACTGAAGTTGTCTGTTACACTTCGGAAAAATTTTCCGTTGGTACGTAAGTGAACGAACTAGTGATAAGTATGAGTGCATGATGTCCATGAGTAAGAAACGACGTTTGATGACCTTAGGCGAGATTTCGAAGGTATCCGATGTAAGATGAGAAAGTTGGCTAAATAAAGATGAGATATAAGGTGAGCAATGCATGTGCATGGACGTGGGTGATTAAAATGAGATGTCTATGAAATATGGGAAGTTGCAGAATTGCAACTGCCCAGTGGTCGTAAAGTGCTAGGACGGACCGTAAACTGGTATACGGTCCGTAAACTAGCAGGTCATAAACTGCCATGCACGGCTTCAACTTTCTGCCAGCCGAGAAATGGTAAAATACGACCTGGAGGACGGACCGTAAAGTGATTTACGGCCCGTAAACCATGGTCGTAAATCACCATGCAAGCAGCCAAAGCTTCTGGTTCTGGAAATGGTTAAAGACGATCGCGAGGGATGGTCCGTAAACTGTAATACGGGCCGTAAACCGATGGACGACCACTGTTCACCTCAGCACAGATTTTGCAAGCCATTAAATAAAGGGACCAACACTTGTTTTATTTCATTACAACATTACACCACTTCTCTCTAAAACCTCTCTCTACATTTATTATACAAGTTTTCAAGGATATTTGAGGATCAACATAAAACAAGGTGAATCAAGAGTAAGAACATCATCAAAGATCATCTAGGTCAAGAAATCCAAATGGAGAAAAACTAGGGTTTTGCTCAAAGTGGAGTATTATTGACCAAAGCTTGTTCCTACAACTTCTAAGGTAAGATTCATGATTTTTACATGATGTTTAAGGTATTGAAGAGTTGAAATACATGGATTGTAGAAAATACGGTCAAGTAGGTCATGAATAATGAATAGTGACATTTTGAGGAATAGTTTGAATTGAATCATGAATGTTGTTGTGTTGTGATATGAATGTATTATAAATGGTACTAAGATCATGAACTAGACACTTTAGACGAATGGACGAAGTTGGATGTTATGACCATGAATATGGGTGAATTAGAGGCAAATTAAGGAATCTAGATAATGTGGATAATGTGAATGACTAATGGCCATTGTTATGATATTAATGAAGGTATAGACCCTAGCATTGGAAGGAAGCATGCAAGTGTAGAATAGTCTGACGAAAAGGTATGTAAGGCTAACCCTTCTTTCATAAGGCATGGTTTCTTGGCCAAACTCTTAAATCCTCTATATGAGTATGTTGTATCCAAATGATTGACACTCCGAGCTCATAAGCTCACGATCCTCGATATGTGCTACGATTGTACTACGCACCCCATATGACGAGTAAGCATAAGATATAGATGTAGCGAAAATGATGATGATAGTGATGACGATGATAATAATAATGATGCTAAAGGTGCCTACGGGCTATTATACTTACATGTGCCTATGAAGGGCTATAATGACACCCCGAGCTTATAACGTCGGGTAGGATATATGTATATGAATATGTATAAAGTATGTATACGATTACAAAACGCGCGCACACCTCTGCAGATGGTACGGATAACCCTGAAGCCTTGGTAGGGCCAGGTATGAGTAACCTTGAGCCTTGGTTGACCAATTATGTATGAAACACCGATCCTATGAGGTCGGGTATGCTATGTAAATGCTATGTATATGAAATGACTATGTATATAATATGAATATGAATGTGATAAGACTATGTATAATAATACGAATAAGGACATGTATACGAATATGAGCACAAATATGGTACGAGTACTATTATGGAATACGGATGATGACGTAGGTGTACAAATACGTATGAAAAATGGAAAGTCCTACGAAAGGCAGGTAAGTGCTATAACGATGATATTATTGTCTCCCCCTCCTATGCTATTTCATATGTTGTTCATGATGCTTATTTATTGATGTTGCTCATGCTTTACATACTCAGTACATTCTTCGTACTGACGTCCTTTTGTTTGTGGATGCTGTGTCATGCCCGTAGGTGCACAGGGAGACAGACTTGATCCATAACTGCCCATTCAGAGATTACATAGAGAGCTCCATTTCCTTCGGAGCCATATCTTTTGGGTGCTCATTCTTTTTTGTATATAATTATGGGCATAGCGGGGTCCTGTCCCGCTAATGTGATATGTTATACTCTTAGAGTCTCGTAGACATGTGTGTGTGTTGGTAGATGTGTTTGGCCTTGTCGGCCACGTTGGCCCGTGTACATTGATGTGGCATAGATGCCTATGATGATATAAATGTGTTGTTGTCCAAATGGGACTAGTTGACGAATGAATGGAAATGCATGTATAATTATGTGGCTCACCTAGATGTAAGCATAAGAGTAAGCTAAGAGGGTGCCCGGGTGGGCTTGCACCGGGTGCTTGTCGTGGCCCCGAGTCGGGTCTTGACAAAAGTGGTATCAGAGCCAGGTTCAGTCCTAGGGTGTGTCTACGAGCCGTGTCTAGTAGAGTCTTGGTTATGGGTGTGTTGCGCGCCCCACTTATAAACAAGAAGCTGCGGACATTTTAGGAATAAATGACCTTCTTTCTTCATAAGAATCATGCGATAGAGCTATGATGTAGGAAATTCTTGCTCCTAAATCGTGTGTTGTGTATTTCAGAGATGCCTAAAAAGGGAAAGACTACGGTAGCCCAAAAGGGCAAGACGGTGGCAGATAAGCGGGCTAAGAAAGCACCGCCATCGATAGTAGAGGAAAGTGAGTCCCAGGGTGCGGCTCAATCTCAGTCCTCCCAGACAGTGTCTGTCTCTAAGGAGCGTGAGGAAGCCTCAGCCCCAGCTTCAGCTCCTCCACCAAATGCGTCGGGCCAAGATGTAAAAGAGGCCATTACTTTATTGACTCAATTGGTTGCGGCCCAGGCTCAGAGGCACAGTTCAGGGTATGGTGATAGGGCTGTTAGTGCAAGAGCCCGTGATTTCATTACTTTGAACCCTTCAGAATTCTTTGGGTCAAAATCGGAGGAGGATCCCCAGGACTTTATTGATGGTATGCTAAGGACGCTCCGGTTGATACATGCTTCGGACACCGAGTCAGTGGGGTTAGCGTCATATAGATTGAGAGATGTCTCGATTCAGTGGTATACGGTATGGATGGCTTCACGGGGAACAAATGCACCTCCCCCGGTATGGCAAGAGTTTGTTGATGCTTTTCTCCGTCATTATATGCCCCAGAAGTTCAGCGAGCTAGGGCCGATAAATTCTTAAATTTGAGGCAAGGCAGTATGAGTGCCCTAGAGTATAGCCTCCGTTTTAACTCCTTGGCCAGGTATGCTTCGGCCATGGTAGCAGATATGGGTGACAGGGTACACCGATTTGTAAAGGGCCTAGGGCCCCATCTGATGGACAAATTCTTGACTGCGTCCTTTCAGGACGGTATGGGTATTGCACGCATTCAGGCACATGCTCAGAACTTAGAGAAAAGCCTATAGCAGCGGAGAAGTGAACGTGAACAGGATAGGGGACATAGCAAGAGGGCCAGATCTTCGGGACCAATAAGTGAGTCCAGAGGCGGACACAGGCAATAGTTCCCTAGACATTCGGGCTATTCTATGACCAGTGCACCTCCACGGTTTTCAGGCCAGAGCCTTGATAGATCTACTCATCCCGGGCCAAGTCAGAGTTATTCGGGGTCCCAGTTTAGAGGTGATTCAGGCCAGTCAAGGCCACCTATACCACGATGTTCCTAGTGTGGGAAGTCGCATTGGGGTCAATGCCGATTGGGTTCAGATGTTTGCTATTCATGTGGTCGACCAGGCCATATTATGCGTGATTGCCCCTCAGTACATGGTAGAGGTAGGACCCAACCATCAGGGTCGGTAGCCGGATCTTCGGCATCTATACGCCCTACGGGGCCAGGTTCACATGCGCCAATTGGCCATGGTAGAGGTAGAGGCAGAGCTCCTAGTACTAGCGGCCCTCAGCACCGTATTTATGCCTTGGCTGGACGCCAAGATCTAGAGTCTTCTCCTGACGTGGTCACAGTTATATTATCGGTATTATCGCATGATGTATATGATTTGATTGATCTGGGCTCCACGTTATCATATGTTACTCCTTATATTGCGGGTCAATTTATAGTTGAGACGGAGTCGATCAAACCTTTTGAGGTGTCCACATCCGTGGGTGAATCGGTAATAGCTAGCCGAGTATATAGGGATTGTATAGTCACAATTTGTGACCATCGTACAATGATTGATTTGTATGAGCTAGAAATGGTAGATTTTGATGTTATTATAGGCATGGATTGGTTGGCTTCTTGTTATGCCAATGTTGATTGCCGAATGAAGATGGTTCGTTTCCAGTTTCTGGGAGAACCAGTCTTAGAATGGAAAGGGAATGCGGCATCACCAAAAGGCAGCCATCTCTTTAGCACACGTGACGGTTATCACCTCTACCACGTCCTCCTTAACGTCCCTTGTTATCTCGTGCGGAATTCTTCCTCTGTTGAGGCTTCTGCTGGTCATCTTTACCAGCTCTATCTCCTCTACCGAATCTCCTGCGACTTCGTCCTCCCCTTTTGCTCATAAGTAAGCTCTTCTCCACGGCGTATTTTGACTCTTACCTTCGCTTCTTTCATTCGCTTTCTTGTTTTTGGCTCAAGCAGTAGGTCCTTCGACCCTCAAAGCAATACGGTATGCTCCTTCTATGTTGTCCAGAAAAGACAAATGCAATTCATTCAGCTCGAATATTGTCTTTTGTCTTCCTCCTTCACTCTACATCATAGAGACAATAGGTTAAACTCCTTCATGTACTTTCTCATAGAAATTTTGGAAAAACCTTGTTTCAAATTCTTAAACTTATTTATGAATTCCGCTTCAACATCACCTGGTAGAAATTAATCCTTAAATTTATTTCCTATCTAAAGGCAAGGAAGATGATCACGAAAGGATGTATTTATCATCTAGTGCGAGTTCAAGATGTAGAAGCTGAGTCGCCGACTCTTCAGTCAGTGCCCGTAGTGAACGAATTTCTGGATGTGTTCCCGGAAGAGCTTCCAGGCCTTCCTCCCGAATGGGAGATTGATTTTACCATTGATGTGTTGCCAGGCACCACACCTATATCTATTCTTCTATATAGAATGGCACCCGCAGAGTTGAAAGAGTTGAAGGAGAAATTGAAGGACTTGCTTGATAAAGGCTTCATTAGGCCTAGTTCATCCCCGTGAGGAGCGCCCGTATTGTTCGTCCGAAAGAAAGATGGCTCCCTGAGAATGTGCATTGATTATAGGCAATTGAATAAAGTAACGATTAAGAATAAATATCCTCTCCCAAGGATTAATGACTTGTTTGATCAATTGCAAGGCGCCAAATGGTTTTCAAAGATTGATTTGAGGTCCGGGTATCATCAAGTGAGAGTTAGGGAGAAAGATGTCACGACCCAACCCCGTGGGCCGTGACCGGTGCCCTAGGTGGGCACCTATACGTACCTGATACCCAGATTAGCAAATTAACAGAATAATAATATAATAACATTAGTGAATACTACAGAAATTAACAGAAAGGTAGGCTTGGCACACATAGGCCGAGAAGGCCGTCATAGAACAAAATACCCCAAACGTATGTACAGAACCCACACAGATATATCCACAGACCTCTACAGAACATAACACAGTCATAAGACGGGACAGGGCCCCGTCATACCCAGAATACTGTACACATCCAGATAGTGGTGTCAGACTGTACCAAAATATGGGCTCTGAAGAAGAGAGCGCCCCAAAATAGCAGTAATAGGATCCTAGACGTATGGATCGGCAAACCTGTCGTCTGTACCTGCGCGGCATAAAAACGCAGCCCCCGAAGAAAGGGGGTCAGTACGAAATATGTACTGAATATGTAAAGCAGAATTACAGAAGCATAAACCATAACAGATTCAGAAAACTGAGTAGAAAATCCTGAGTGTCATATGCATATTTTCAAAACAGACAGAGTATGTACAAAATCATATGTCATATCATATCCGGCCCCAGCCATGGGGCTCGGCAGACAGAACGTGGTCACCCTCCCGACATCGGTGCCACAACAGATGGGAATCAGAAAAAGGGGGCGTGGCCCCGTATCATAAAATGTCATATCAGAATGGCCATAACAGATCAGATCAGAACGGCGGACATGGCACATCATACTCCACAGACCCATGTACGCGTATACCTGCCCCCTCACCTCGGGGCGCGGCGAACAATGCAGAAGATTACGCTTGACAACATATCCTGGCCCGGGCTCAGTGTGGGAAACGTTGGGACATCCACGAATAGAGTAGTGAGAAACTAATGCAATTTTAAAACGTCATAATTATCTTCAAAGACTCGACGAAGCGTATCGAAGACGAATAAATCAAATGGAATAAAACGGGATCAGAATAACACATTTCGTATGTCAAAATAAATTACGGAAGTATAGCTTTCCCGAAGTCATACCGGGTATCAAAATAATTCATTAGGCTTGATAGAATATTTAAACAACATTCTTTAGATAATTTAAAGGTAGTCAACACATTTTTTCAAAAATTTGCTTAAAAAGGAAGCCTTGACTCATAAGGGTAAAATCGTAATTAGCGGGCCCGCCTCGGGACAAACAAGGCGGCGGGCTCAAATAGTGTTCTTTAACCAAATGGAGTCACCTAAAAAGGTTCTACGGACATTCGGCGACGTTTCGAGTAGTTTGAAGCAAAGGTGCCTTATTTCAAGCAAAGGGCACCAAAGATGTTCAATTCCATTGAAGGAAAAACGGAAAATTTCCTTTGCGGATTCCGAGGGCCACGAGGTCCTTCGAGGCCCGGATCCGACCCTAACTCACTAAAGGCATGCCAAGGGAAGTAATAGGGTTGCTTTACATACCTTTCACGCTCCTAACGCCTTCCAAAAGTCACTTCCCGTTTCGTCGAAAAACTGCAAATGGTCAAGTTTACCATTTGTAAGCCATAATTACCAAAGTCTCAATTTAATGCAAATTTGGCTACCGAAATTTCGGCAGCACTTCCCCTATACATATAGCACCCCGAGAATTCAACTCGGCTATAATTCATCAACAACAACCCAAACAACCACAACAATAGCATTAATGAACATTAAAAGTACAAATATCCTTCAAGTAGCAATTTTCCTCACAAGTTGACATAATTATCAATTCAATCCAAATTTTCGAATTAACATTATAATGTCACACCCATTATCATCTAAGATCATCACCACATAACTTTAGAGGCATATCATACCATTTCTCTTAGGATATACACTTGATATACAAGATATACACTTTTCCGCCAAAAGTATAACTTATGCAAAACATCAAATCTTTGGCATATGATTTCATAACAAGTTTCCAACTTCCAAATACCTCAATGAACATCATAATTCACAACCAAACACTTCATTTCCTTAACGTCGGAAAATCATACTAAAACGACATAAGTTCCTACCTTCCAATTCAATACAAACTTATATCATAATAACTTCATTCACATTACAAACATCACAATACCAACGCTCTAACACATTAAACAAACTTAATCCATTTTATTCTCAAGCCACATACACCACACGGCCAAGTGCTATTGTTAACCATTCAATCAAATTTTATTCTACTTTCATTCTCAACATGAATCCCATCACATTCACAACTAGAATACCACATAATTTCAACACATTGGTGGCTATACATCATATGTATACACACGGCTACACACTCACACACACACCCACTTTGCAAACTTCTATTCCTTCATACAATCAACACATTTCCATAAACTACAACACAATCAAAACTTCATAACACAAATAAAAGGTAGAAATCCTTACCTTTTCTTCAAGCTCTCTTCACTTGGAATTGTGTTCAACTTGGAGATTCTAGAGCTCCCCACTCCAAACCAACTATACCAAGATGCAAAGAAGCCTTGAATTAGTAGGAAATCAACAAGATTTGAATTTTTGGGACAAGATTTTTGAGGGCTAAAATTGAAGGGCAAACCCGAGAGCCTCACTTTCTCTTGCTATTGATCTCTTTTTTTTTCTAAGTCTCTTAATGGATACATATGAAGACTTGGTCTTCTCTTATAATTAGTGGTCACATGCCTTGCACATGACCACATTAATTGGGCTTGGGCCAAGGCCTACTATGGCCGGCCACTTCAATGGATTGGTGTTATGTCCCGTGTTTTCGTACAATTGGAAATCGAGAAATAATTATGACTAGGGTGTTAGAAGGATATAAATTAATTTGTGAGAATATGACTATGTGGGTTATGGAATCTTTTATGCTAAGACCTCGGGGAAGGCCGAGGGTAAATTTGGAATTTCGGAAATTAGTTTCGGGAATTACAAAACGGGACTTTTTAAGCATTGGGCCAAGAAACCAAAAAAAATTAATTGGAAGCCCAAAGGAAAGAGAGGGGCCGGCCTTAGCTTGGCCCAACCCATTATGTTGGTGTCATGTGCATAGCACATGACACTTAAAGGATATATATCTATGTTACACTTGGAATTTATCATAAATCAACAAACATTTCAAGAGCACAAAGAGAGAGAGGGTTCGGCCGTGAGTAAGAGGGAGAGAAGGGAGAAAAATTCCAAGCTTGTGTGTGATCCAAAAATCTTGGTTTCTATATATTTGTGAAGTACTCAAGACACTCTCCGACGTGGTATAATTTGTTTAGCACGGGGACGACGTTTTCGACAAGTCGGGGTTTCAAGAAAAGGTGAGAATTCTTACCCTTTTATGTTATAGAATTGATGTGAATGTGTTAAGCATTAGAAGTAGATGGAGATCCCGTAATTTTAACGTAAATAGGAAGTCGTGGGTGTGTGTTTGTAGTGGGTTTGGCCGAGAGCCATAGAAGGAAAAATTGGTGTGAATTGATCTTGGTTAAGTTGGTCTAATGTGTTGTTGTGATCCTTATATCGTAAATGATTGATTGTTGAATTAAATTGGCGGTGGAAAACGAATTTGGATGTTATCGGAAAGTGTATATCCTTGGTATCTTTATGTATATCAATGTATATCTTGGGTGTTATAGACTTTAGATATGAATCTATATCGATGTTGATGAATTCGGAATGGAACGACGTGAGTTAGAATGTTCGTAGTGCATTTTAGATGTTTTGAAGAATTTGGGAAATAATGGATTTTTTTTTTTATTATGCAATTTCGTGTATGGCATGGTTTGTAATTAGAATGTGATTGTATAAGTTTTAATGTGGGAATACATACAATTATGTAGAATTGGAGTTGTGAAAGTTTGAATGAAAAGTCGCCAACTTAAGGAATCATGTCAAACTTTGAAACTAGAATGGTGTTATTGTTGTTTGTTTTGGTTGTTGATGTGTGGGCTGTTGTAGCTGGTTAATTGGAGCCGAGCTACGCCTCGGGGATGTTAGATTTATAGGGGAAATGCTGCCGAAATTTCGGTAGGCAATTATGGAGTTAAAGGCATTTTTGAGCCTAAGGATCTCATTTGGTAACTTTGACCATTTGCAGATTTTTGACGAAACGGGACGGGACTTTTGGAGGAGCTTACGACATCTGTGAGGTATGTGAAGCTTCCCAATTCTTTATTTGGCATGTCTTAGGGTGTTAGTTGAATATGAGACCTTCCGGAGCATTTCTGCTCCTCGAGACCCGATCCACAGAAAAGTTACTATTCATTCAATTCGATTGAAGCCTAAAGGCTCCCTTTTGGCTAGAATGCCACTATTCGTCCGAAACCTATCGAAATGTGGTCGGGTAACCTAGAAATGATTATGTATGACCCTTGGCATATAACTGCTCGTAAAAAAAAATATGTTCGCCACCTCACTTCGACTCGAGGTGGGTCCGCTACCCCAAAATGCCCGATTTGCCCTTCGGGCCACCTTTGAGGATATAGTCGAAAGTACCACTTCCGATCTTTGGAACCTCCTCCTACGGGGTATGCTTGGACTATTCGATGCGCTAATTTATGTTCCGAATTACATGGACTATTTTGGAAACGTTTTGCAAAATGTAACTTTATGTCGGCTAAGTATTCGACTACTTTGTATTTAATATGACTTATGAGTTTACTTTGTTTTGAAACACTATTTTGAAATACGATTTGCATTTGTCTGCTCACGACTCCGCTCGTGCCTTATTATGACTTCGTTCACCGGTTCCCGGGCCGGTTTTGATTCGTGCGCCTTATGACAATTCGGCCGTATGCTGTGTTACGGTTCCCGAGGCTTCGCCATAGGGCCGGGTTCCGTTTGGAGTTATGCTGTGATATGGCTCGTGATGCGATACGCTCACCGATGATTATGATTATGTTCGGGGATGTACGGAGATTTGAAACCTTCTGGTGTTATGCTGTGTGTGGCGCCAGCGTCGGAGTGGCGACCACGTTCTTAAGCGCTTGCATGATTTTGTTTGCATAAAATACATATATATTATTTCGATACAGATTTTGACATACCAGTTTGTACCTCACTTTGACATTTGATTTGCTTTCGGTTTTGATCTATAATTCTGTACTCCGTGCTTTACATACTCAGTACATATTTCGTACTGACCCCCTTTCTTCGGGGGCTGCGTTTTATGCCCGCAGGTGCAGATATCGGTGATCCTCCGCAGTAGGCTTCACTTCTTGCTATTCCGGAGTACTCTCATCCGACCCGGAGTCCACTTTTGGTACAGACTCTTTTGCTTTGTATATATTTGGGTATATCTGACTATTTGGGTACGGCGGGGCCCTGTCTCGCCATATGTCTTTGTTTGAGTTTGTAGAGGCCGGTAGTCATATATGTGGGGCAAGGGTCCTACGTGTCTATTGTCTGATTTTGCTTTCGGGTCTTAAGGCGGTCTGTTTGATATGATGGCCCCAAATGGCCCTTTTGTATATATTTGTATTTTGACCGGCGATGTCTATTCCGCCGCTTTGTCTGAGTTTGATTTGATATGACCGCTTAAGACATATTTTCGATATAAATTATGTTTGATATAACTTCTTGAAAATTCTGAAATAAGTTTGAGTTCGGAAATGAATATGCGACTTGGTCTGGGTACCCAGGTAGGGTGCCAGTCGCGGCCCACGGGGCTGGGTCGTGACAAAAGTGGTATCAGAGCGGTTTGTCCTCGGAATGTCTACAGGCCGTGTCTCGTAGAGTCTTGTTTATCGATGTGTTGTGCACCACATCTATAAACGGGAAGCTACAGGGCATTTAGGACGTTACTTTCTTTGTAATCTTAGATCGTGCGATAGAGCTGAGCTATTAGGATTATTTTGGTCTGACTCGCCCTTGTGTTTGCAGTGATGCCTCCGAAGAAGGCTACGGCGGCCCAGAAGGGCAAGGCGAGGATTGGAGAGACTAGCCAGGCACAGCGAGCTACCCGGGCTCGTGTTTATGATTTGCCTGAGGATGTGCCACAGTCTGAGGGGTCTGCTACACCCCCACCAGTACAGCCTGGAGTAGGACCTTCAGCAGCTCCAGAGGTCCGTGTACCCGCACCTGAGACTCCAGCTCCTCAGCCAGGGGCGGAGGATAGGACCCTGAGGGAGGCTGTACAGCTGTTGACTACACTGGTAGCAGGTCAGGCTCGCAGGCGCGGGCGGAGGGACGACGATGATGATGACAGACGGGACAGTCTGAGAGTTCGGGAGTTTTTGCTATGTGGCCCTCCAGAGTTCTTCGGGTCTAAGCCCGACGAGGACCCCCACGACTTTATTCGGGGGATGCGACGCTCACTGGACTTGGTCAGGGCTTCAGAGACTGAGTCAGTTGAGCTGGCTTCGCACCGGCTTCGAGATGTGGCCACCCACTGGTACGAGACTTGGGAGCTGTCTAGGGGAGTGGGAGCCCCTCCAGCCACTTGGGATCAGTTTGTGACAGCATTCACCTGCCACTTTTTGCCACCAGAGTTACGGCGGGCACGGGCTGATCGGTTTTTACGTCTGCAGCAGAGGGGTCGGAGTGTTCGCGAGTATAGCCTTGAGTTTGATTCTCTGGCCCGATATGCACCGGCCGTGGTAGCAGATATGTCCGATCGGATGCACCGCTATGTTATGGGATTGGACCGGTATTTGGTAGACAGCTGTATGGCCGTATCACTGCAGGCAGACATGGATATTTCCCGGCTTCAGGCCTATGCGATGGGTATGGAGGACCGTCGCAGATCTGATCCTGCTGGCAGAGATAGAGACAGGAGGCCGCCCAAGAGGGCTAGATCCGCGGGTTATTCAGGGGATTCTAGAGGCGGACAGCCTCAGCAGCAGCAGCAGTCTGACAGATATTTTCCTTCTTCCGGCCGGGGTACTCAGTCAGGCAGCCGGAGATTCGACAGTACGGGACTGTCTGGGGCCGGTCAGAGCTCCAGAGTGGCAGGTTCGCAGGTATCCAGGGGTCCCAGTCAGGCCAGACCACCTAGACCCCGTTGTCCACACTGCGGGAAGTCTCATCCCGGGGAGTGTTACCGAGCGACGGGAGCTTGTTTTACTTGTGGTGGTCAGGGCCACTTTATGAGAGACTGCCCATTGGCCAGTGGTTCGGGTAATGCGGCTCAGCAGACAGGGTCAGCCGCCGGTTCTTCCTCTGTTCCATCTGTTGCACGCCCTGGAGGGCGGGGTATTCCAGCACCGACAGGACGCGGTCGAGGCCGCGGTGGCACTTCAGGTTCTAGCGGTCCCTCGAACCGCATATATGCTTTGGCCAGCCGCCAGGATCAGGAGGCTTCGCCAAACGTCGTCACAGGTACATTACTGGTTTTCTCCAGATCTGTATATGCTTTGATTGACCCTGGCTCTACGTTATCATATATTTCCCCGCTCGTTGCTAGTAAGATTGGGATCGTGTCTGAGCCTATAGAGCCTTTCGAGGTAGCTACGCCAGTTGGGGATTTTATTGTAGCGAGGCAGGTCTATAGGGATTGTTCTGTGACCATTTATGATCGTAGCACTAAGGCTGATTTGGTAGAGTTAGACATGCTCGAGTTTGACGTCATTATGGGTATGGACTGGTTGTCTTCCTGCTATGCTAATGTCGACTGCCAGAAAAAGGTAGTCCGTTTTCAGTTTCCAGGGGAACCAGTCATAGAGTGGTTCGGATCTACTGCATCGCCGAGGGGTAAGTTTATTTCATACCTCAAGGCTAAGAAGATGATTCAGAAGGGTTATATCTATCATTTGGTTCGTGTGCATGATACTGCCGCGGAGGTACCTACCCTTCAGTCTGTCCCGGTCGTCAGTGAGTTTCCAGATGTTTTTCCTGACGAGCTTCCTGGCCTTCCTCCGGAGCGGGAGATTGATTTTTCTATTGAGTTGATGCCGGATACGCAGCCTATATCTATTCCTCCCTACAGGATGGCACCAGCTGAGTTGAAGGAGTTGAAGGAGCAGCTGAAAGATTTGCTGGATAAGGGTTTTATCAGGCCCAGCACATCACCCTGGGGAGCGCCGGTATTGTTTGTCAGAAAGAAGGATGGGTCGTTGCGGATGTGTATTGACTACCGGCAGCTGAATAGGGTGACTATTAAGAATAAATATCCCCTTCCCCGGATTGATGACTTGTTTGATCAGCTGCAGGGTGCTAGACACTTCTCCAACATAGATCTGCGCTCAGGCTATCACCAGGTGCGAGTACGGGAGTCTGATATCCCGAAGACTGCTTTCAGCACCCGGTACGGGCATTATGAGTTCAGAGTTATGTCTTTCGGGTTGACTAATGCTCCAGCGGTGTTTATGGATCTGATGAACCGGGTATTTCGGCCTTTTCTGGATATGTTTGTTATTGTATTTATTGATGATATTCTGATTTACTCGCGATCAGCCGAGGAGCATTCAGATCATTTGAGGACGGTACTTGGCATCCTCCGTCAGCAGAAGTTATATGCTAAATTCTCTAAGTGTGAGTTCTGGTTGACTTCTGTGGCATTCTTGGGCCATATTGTCGGCGCAGATGGTATTCGGGTTGACACGCAGAAGATTGAGGCTGTACAGAATTGGCCCAGGCCTACTACACCGACAGAGGTGCGTAGTTTTCTTGGATTGGCTGGGTATTACCGCAGGTTCGTGGAGGACTTCTCTTCCATTGCAGCACCACTGACGAGGCTTACCCAGAAAGCAGCAAAATTCCAGTGGTCAGATGCCTGCGAGCGCAGCTTTCAGATGCTGAAGGAGAGATTGATTACAGCGCCAGTTCTGGCTCTTCCAGAGGGATCTGACGGGTATGTTGTCCATTGTGACGCCTCTGGTATTGGGATAGGATGTGTATTGATGCAGCACGGTCGAGTCATAGCTTATGCTTCCCGGCAGCTTAGACCGCACGAGAAAAACTATCCCACTCATGATCTTGAGTTGGCCGCGGTGATTCATGCTTTGAAGATTTGGCGGCATTATTTATATGGGGTCCACGTTGATATCTATACGGACCATAAGAGTCTCCAGTATATTTTTAAGCAGAAGGAGCTAAATTTGCGGCAGCGGAGATGGCTTGAGCTACTAAAGGATTATGACGTTGATATTCTGTACCATCCAGGGAAAGCCAACGTGGTAGCTGATGCGCTTAGCCGCAAGTCCGTAGGCAGTCTGGCTGATGTTCCATCTGATAAGAGAGATCTGGTTCGTGATATTCATCAGTTGGCCAGCCTCGGAGTTCGTTTGATAGATTCTGGGGATTCTGGGATTTCTGTTCGCCCGATTGCTGAATCATCTATTATTCAGGAGGTAAAGCAGCGCCAGTTTGAGGATCCTCTTTTGATTCAGTACAGAGATGTGGCCCTTAGTAAATCAAAGACTCAGTTTGAGATCTCGCCTGACGGAGTATTATTATATGACGGCAGATTCTGTGTACCGGACGTTGCGGGCTTACGGCGGCAGATTATGGGCGAGGCCCATAATGCACGGTATTCTGTTCATCCTGGTTCCACTAAAATGTATCGGGACCTCAGGTGTTTGTATTGGTGGGACGGCATGAAGAAAGATATTGCTGAGTTTGTTAGTCAGTGCCCGAACTGCCAGCAAGTTAAGATCGAGCATCAGAAACCCGGTGGATTATTACAGGAGATGGAAATTCCAGCCTGGAAATGGGAGATGATTAATATGGATTTTGTTGTTGGATTACCGCGCACTCCACGCAGGTACGACTCTATCTGGGTTGTTGTTGATAGGCTGACGAAATCAGCCCATTTCCTTCCGGTTCGGACTACTTATTCGGCTGAGGACTATGCCAGATTGTATATCAGAGAGATAGTCAGACTTCACGGAGTCCCTATATCTATTATTACTGACCGAGGTACCCAGTTTACAACAAATTTCTGGAGGTCATTTCAGGAGGGGTTAGGGACTCAGGTGAGTCTCAGTACAGCTTTTCACCCCCAGTCCGACGGGCAGGCCGAGCGCACTATTCAGACGCTCGAAGATATGTTGCGGGCCTGCGTTATTGATTTCAGGGGCAGCTGGGACGATCATTTGCCGCTTATTGAGTTTGCCTATAATAACAGTTATCACTCCAGCATTCAGATGGCTCCGTACGAGGCCCTTTATGGCAGGAGATGCAGGTCTCCTATTGGCTGGTTTGACGTGGGCGAGACTAAGTTGATTGGGCCAGATGTGATCCAGGAAGCTGTAGATAAGGTAAAGCTTATTCGAGAACGATTATTGGCTGCTCAGAGTCGACAGAAAGCTTATGCAGATAGACGACGTCGACCGTTAGAGTTCCGGATTGGCGACTGGGTATTCCTGAAGGTGTCGCCCATGAAGGGTGTCATGAGATTCGGTAAAAAGGGTAAGTTGAGCCCCCGGTACATTGGACCGTATCAGATCGTGCGAAAGATAGGCGAGGTCGCCTATGAGCTAGACTTACCATCCGACTTGGAGGCCGTACACCCGGTGTTTCATGTGTCTATGTTGCGGAAATGCATTGGTGATCCTGCCAGGATATTCCCAGTTGACGACATTCAGGTGACGGAGCAGTTATCTTATGACGAGCAGCCTGTATCTATTCTGGATCGACAGGTGCGGAGACTACGCACTAAAGAAGTGCCCTCCGTCAAAGTCCTGTGGCGCAACAATAATCGGGAGGAGATGACTTGGGAGGCGGAGGACGAGATGAAGAAGAAATATCCCCACTTGTTCCCGACATCCACAGGTAATCTAATTCCTTTTTTTTTTCAGTTTGTTGTGTTGATTGACAAAATAAATTATGTATGTCATTATTAAAAGGGGACACTCCTGCCTCGATCATAAGACCTTATAAGATTAATCTAACATTCGGGGACGAATGTTCTTAAGGGGGGGGGAGAATGTTATGTCCCGTGTTTTCGTACAATTGGAAATCGAGAAATAATTATGACTAGGGTGTTAGAAGGATATAAATTAATTTGTGAGAATATGACTATGTGGGTTATGGAATCTTTTATGCTAAGACCTCGGGGAAGGCCGAGGGTAAATTTGGAATTTCGGAAATTAGTTTCGGGAATTACAAAACGGGACTTTTTAAGCATTGGGCCAAGAAACCAAAAAAAATTAATTGGAAGCCCAAAGGAAAGAGAGGGGCCGGCCTTAGCTTGGCCCAACCCATTATGTTGGTGTCATGTGCATAGCACATGACACTTAAAGGATATATATCTATGTTACACTTGGAATTTATCATAAATCAACAAACATTTCAAGAGCACAAAGAGAGAGAGGGTTCGGCCGTGAGTAAGAGGGAGAGAAGGGAGAAAAATTCCAAGCTTGTGTGTGATCCAAAAATCTTGGTTTCTATATATTTGTGAAGTACTCAAGACACTCTCCGACGTGGTATAATTTGTTTAGCACGGGGACGACGTTTTCGACAAGTCGGGGTTTCAAGAAAAGGTGAGAATTCTTACCCTTTTATGTTATAGAATTGATGTGAATGTGTTAAGCATTAGAAGTAGATGGAGATCCCGTAATTTTAACGTAAATAGGAAGTCGTGGGTGTGTGTTTGTAGTGGGTTTGGCCGAGAGCCATAGAAGGAAAAATTGGTGTGAATTGATCTTGGTTAAGTTGGTCTAATGTGTTGTTGTGATCCTTATATCGTAAATGATTGATTGTTGAATTAAATTGGCGGTGGAAAACGAATTTGGATGTTATCGGAAAGTGTATATCCTTGGTATCTTTATGTATATCAATGTATATCTTGGGTGTTATAGACTTTAGATATGAATCTATATCGATGTTGATGAATTCGGAATGGAACGACGTGAGTTAGAATGTTCGTAGTGCATTTTAGATGTTTTGAAGAATTTGGGAAATAATGGATTTTTTTTTTTATTATGCAATTTCGTGTATGGCATGGTTTGTAATTAGAATGTGATTGTATAAGTTTTAATGTGGGAATACATACAATTATGTAGAATTGGAGTTGTGAAAGTTTGAATGAAAAGTCGCCAACTTAAGGAATCATGTCAAACTTTGAAACTAGAATGGTGTTATTGTTGTTTGTTTTGGTTGTTGATGTGTGGGCTGTTGTAGCTGGTTAATTGGAGCCGAGCTACGCCTCGGGGATGTTAGATTTATAGGGGAAATGCTGCCGAAATTTCGGTAGGCAATTATGGAGTTAAAGGCATTTTTGAGCCTAAGGATCTCATTTGGTAACTTTGACCATTTGCAGATTTTTGACGAAACGGGACGGGACTTTTGGAGGAGCTTACGACATCTGTGAGGTATGTGAAGCTTCCCAATTCTTTATTTGGCATGTCTTAGGGTGTTAGTTGAATATGAGACCTTCCGGAGCATTTCTGCTCCTCGAGACCCGATCCACAGAAAAGTTACTATTCATTCAATTCGATTGAAGCCTAAAGGCTCCCTTTTGGCTAGAATGCCACTATTCGTCCGAAACCTATCGAAATGTGGTCGGGTAACCTAGAAATGATTATGTATGACCCTTGGCATATAACTGCTCGTAAAAAAAATATGTTCGCCACCTCACTTCGACTCGAGGTGGGTCCGCTACCCCAAAATGCCCGATTTGCCCTTCGGGCCACCTTTGAGGATAAAGTCGAAAGTACCACTTCCGATCTTTGGAACCTCCTCCTACGGGGTATGCTTGGACTATTCGATGCGCTAATTTATGTTCCGAATTACATGGACTATTTTGGAAACGTTTTGCAAAATGTAACTTTATGTCGGCTAAGTATTCGACTACTTTGTATTTAATATGACTTATGAGTTTACTTTGTTTTGAAACACTATTTTGAAATATGATTTGCATTTGTCTGCTCACGACTCCGCTCGTGCCTTATTATGACTTCGTTCACCGGTTCCCGGGCCGGTTTTGATTCGTGCGCCTTATGACAATTCGGCCGTATGCTGTGTTACGGTTCCCGAGGCTTCGCCATAGGGCCGGGTTCCGTTTGGAGTTATGCTGTGATATGGCTCGTGATGCGATACGCTCACCGATGATTATGATTATGTTCGGGGATGTACGGAGATTTGAAACCTTCTGGTGTTATGCTGTGTGTGGCGCCAGCGTCGGAGTGGCGACCACGTTCTTAAGCGCTTGCATGATTTTGTTTGCATAAAATACATATATATTATTTCGATACAGATTTTGACATACCAGTTTGTACCTCACTTTGACATTTGATTTGCTTTCGGTTTTGATCTATAATTCTGTACTCCGTGCTTTACATACTCAGTACATATTTCGTACTGACCCCCTTTCTTCGGGGGCTGCGTTTTATGCCCGCAGGTGCAGATATCGGTGATCCTCCGCAGTAGGCTTCACTTCTTGCTATTCCGGAGTACTCTCATCCGACCCGGAGTCCACTTTTGGTACAGACTCTTTTGCTTTGTATATATTTGGGTATATCTGACTATTTGGGTACGGCGGGGCCCTGTCTCGCCATATGTCTTTGTTTGAGTTTGTAGAGGCCGGTAGTCATATATGTGGGGCAAGGGTCCTACGTGTCTATTGTCTGATTTTGCTTTCGGGTCTTAAGGCGGTCTGTTTGATATGATGGCCCCAAATGGCCCTTTTGTATATATTTGTATTTTGACCGGCGATGTCTATTCCGCCGCTTTGTCTGAG
Source organism: Lycium barbarum (assembly GCF_019175385.1). Classification (NCBI taxonomy): domain Eukaryota; kingdom Viridiplantae; phylum Streptophyta; class Magnoliopsida; order Solanales; family Solanaceae; genus Lycium; species Lycium barbarum. The sequence continues at coordinate 59,595,623 of NC_083347.1, read as the reverse complement.
TTTGATTTGATATGACCTCTTAAGACATATTTTCGATATAAATTATGTTTGATATAACTTCTTGAAAATTCTGAAATAAGTTTGAGTTCGGAAATGAATATGCGACTTGGTCTGGGTACCCAGGTAGGGTGCCAGTCGCGGCCCACGGGGCTGGGTCGTGACAATTGGGCTCCAATTCACTTAAATTTTTTTTGAGCCCAATAACTTATGGATCACATTTTGTAATTCCCGAAACTAATTTCCAAAATTCCAAAATTACCCTTAGCCTTGACCCACACTTTCATGATTCTATTCTTTCATGCATAACTCCTATGTTCAACACAATATCAAATTTGACCTCACATCTCAAAAATCCAATGTTTATCGAATTCTTCCAAACGTGTGAAAACACGGGATATAACATCCTCCCCCCCTTTAGAACATTCGTCCTCGAATGTTAAAATAAATCTTATGGGGTTTGAAAAACACTTTGGGGGAGTTCATGTTCATAAACAATATGTATGATATATGATTGATATAGAAATGAAATTAAGCAGGGGTTCGAGGTTACCTGTGGCCATAGGGAACAGATGAGGGTATTTCTTCTTCATTTCTTCCTCCGACTCCCAGGTCATCTCCTCCCGGTTATCATTCCGCCACAGTACCTTAACGGAAGCCACATCTTTATTTCGGAGCCTCCTTACCTGGCGATCCAAAATAGATACGGGCTGCTCCTCGTACGATAACTGCTCCGTCACCTGGATATCATCGGCAGGGAATACTCTAGAAGGATCTCCGATGCATTTACGAAGCATAAAGACGTGAAACACCGGATGCACCGCTTCCAAATCAGATGGCAGATCTAACTCATAGGCGACATTCCCAGCTTTCCGAACAATCTGATAAGGCCCAATATAACGCGGACTGAGCTTACCCTTTCTACCGAACCGCATTACGCCTTTCATAGGCGATACCTTCAGAAATACCCAATCGCCTACCTGAAACTCTAACGGTCGACGCCTTCTATCCGCGTATGACTTCTGTCGACTCTGGGCTGCCAACAGTCTCTCTCGAATAAGTTTCACCTTATCCACAGCCTGCTGGACCATATCCGGGCCAATCAACTCTGTCTCGCCAATATCAAACCAGCCAACCGGCGATCTGCACTTCCTGCCATATAAAGCCTCGTACGGAGCCATCTGGATGCTGGAATGGTAACTATTATTATATGCAAACTCGATCAACGGCAAGTGATCATCCCAGCTGCCTCTGAAATCAATAACGCAGGCCCGCAACATATCCTCCAGCGTCTGTATAGTGCGCTTGGCCTGACCGTCGCTCTGAGGATGAAACGCTGTGCTCAAGCTCACCTGAGTCCCTAGACCCTCCTGAAAAGATCTCCAGAAGTGCGCCGTAAACTGGGCGCCTCTGTCAGAGATAATAGATAGAGGAACTCTGTGAAGCTTCACAATCTCCTTAATATAGAGCCTGGCATAATCCTCGGCGGAATAAGTAGTCCTGACGGGAAGAAAATGGGCTGATTTCGTCAGCCTATCCACGACGACCCAAATGGAGTCATACTTCCGTGGAGTGCGAGGCAAACCCGTAATGAAGTCCATATTAATAGCCTCCCACTTCCATGTCGGAATCTCCATTTCCTGTAGCAGTCCTCCCGGCTTCTGGTGCTCAATCTTGACCTGCTGACAATTAGGACACTGAGCGACGAACTCTGCAATGTCCCACTTCATACCGTCCCACCAGTAAAAACATCGAAGGTCATGATACATCTTCGTAGACCCCGGATGGACTGAATAGCGAGCATAATGTGCCTCGCTCATAACCTGCTGCCGAAGGCCTGCAATGTCAGGTACACACAACCTGCCCCTGTATAATAAAGTGCCGTCCGGCGAAAACTCGAACGGGGTCCTCTCCTTATCATAAGCTGTGTCCCTGTACCGAGCTAAGACAGGATCCTCGAACTGATGCCGCCTAATATCGTCCCTGATGGAGGACTCAGAAATCCCTCGAACAGAAATCCGGGTGTCTCCAGAATCGGCCAGACGAATCCCAAGACTGGCCAACTGCTGAATATCACGGGCTATCTCTCTCCTGTCTGGCTGTAAGTCTGCCAAACTGCCCATGGACTTCCGACTGAACGCATCCGCAACCACATTAGCCTTACCCGGATGATACAAAATATCCACGTCATAATCCTTCAGAAGCTCCAACCACCTCCGCTGCCGCAAATTAAGCTCTCTCTGTCTGAAAATATACTGGAGACTCTTATGGTCAGTATAAATATCCACATGAACGCCATATAAGTAGTGTCTCCATATCTTCAGAGCATGAATCACCGCTGCGAGCTCCAGATCGTGAGTAGGATAATTCTTCTCATGCTTCTTGAGCTGCCGGGAAGCATACGCTATAACTCTGCCGTGCTGCATCAATACACAGCCTAACCCGATGCCAGAAGCGTCACAATAGATGACATACCCATCCGGTCCCTCGGGAAGAGTCAGAACTGGGGCTGTAGTCAGCTTCTCCTTCAGCGACTGGAAGCTTCGTTCACAAGCATCAGACCACTGGAACTTAGCTCCCTTCTGAGTCAGCCTTGTCAAAGGCGCTGAAATCGAAGCAAACTTCTCCACGAATCTCCTGTAATAACCTGCTAAGCCCAAGAAACTGCGTACCTCTGTAGGCGTCGTGGGTCTGGGCCAATTCTTCACAGCCTCGATCTTCTGTGTGTCCACCCGGACACCATCAGCTGCAATAACATGGCCCAAGAAAGCCACTGAAGATAGCCAGAATTCACACTTAGAAAATTTCGCATACAGCTTCTGATGTCGGAGTACCCCTAATACCGATCTGAGATGATCCGCGTGGTCCGCCTCAGACCGAGAATAAACCAGGATATCGTCAATAAGTACAATCACAAACATGTCCAAAAACGGCCTGAATACCCGGTTCATCAAATCCATAAATACCGCGGGGGCATTAGTAAGCCCAAAAGACATGACCCTGAACTCATAATGCCCGTATCGGGTCCGGAAAGCTGTCTTAGGAATATCAGCCTCGCGAACTCGTACCTGGTGATAACCGGACCGAAGATCTATCTTCGAGAAGTACTTAGCACCCTGCAGCTGATCAAACAAATCATCAATCCTGGGGAGGGGGTATTTATTCTTTATAGTTACCTTATTCAGCTGCCGATAGTCAATACACATACGCAGCGACCCGTCTTTCTTACGCACAAATAATACCGGAGCTCCCCAAGGCGAAGTACTGGGCCTGATGAAGCCCTTATCTAGCAAATCCTTCAACTGCTCTTTCAACTCCTTCAGTTCTGCCGGCGCCATTCTATACGGAGGAATAGAGATCGGCTGAGTACCTGGGAGTAAATCAATAGAGAAATCTATCTCCCGCTCTGGCGGAAGACCTGGAAGCTCGTCGGGAAAAACATCTGGAAACTCATTAACCACGGGGACTAACTGAAGTGTCGGCGTCTCTGCTGTCAAGTCTTGTACCCGTACCAGATGATAAATATAGCCCTTTCTGATCATTTTCTTTGCCTTAAGGTATGAAATAAACTTACCTTTCGGCGATGCTGTATTACCAGCCCACACTACAACTGGCTCCCCGGGAAACTGGAAACGGACTACCTTATTCTGGCAGTCCACATGAGCATAACAGGAAGCTAGCCAATCCATACCCATAATAACGTCGAATTCAATCATATCTAGCTCCACCAAATCTGCCTTAGTGTCACGGTCACATACAACTACAGAACAATTTTTATACACCTGATTCGCTACAATATAGTCTCCGATCGGTGTGGCCACCTCGAATGGCTCTATAGGCTCAGACATAATACCAATTTTACCAGCAACAAGGGGCGAAATATATGATAAAGTCGAACCTGGATCAATTAATGCATACACATATCGAGAGAAGACCGATAAAGTACCTGTAACGACATTAGGAGATGCCTCCTGATCCTGACGACTGGCCAAAGCATAGATGCGGTTCGAAGGACCGCCAATACCAGAAGCTGCACCACGGCCTCTGCCGCGACCTGCTGGTGCCGGAGTACCCTGCCCCGTAGGGCGCATAGCCACTGATGAAGATGAAGACCCAGCGGCTGATCCGGTAGGCTGCGCTGCACCACCCGCACTGCCCTTATACGGGCAATCTCTCACCGAATGACCCTGACGGCCACAAGAAAAGCATGCCCCGGTGGCTCTGTAGCACTCGCCCGGGTGATATCTACCACAGAAAGAACACTGAACTCTGGGTGGCCTCATCTGACCAGAACCCCTATCTGTCCGCGAGCCTGATGCCCTGGAGCTCTGGCCTGCTCCTGAATACCCTGGGCCATCAAATCTGCGACCTGTAGGCTGGGGAGGTGCGCTCTGTGCCGGCTGAGATGAAAATCTGCTAGGCTGCTGCGGCTGCTGGGGCTGCCTGCCCCGAAAATCTCCAGAATACCCCGATGATCTGGCCCTCTTGGGTGGTCTCCGGTCCTGGCCCCTATCGGCCTGCTGTCCCCCTCGGCCCCTATCCTCCATGCCCTGGGCGTGCGCCTGAATACGGGCAATATCCATATCGGGCTGAGCCGCCAATACCAAACAACTATCAATAAAATAGCGATCAAGCCCCATAATATATCTGTGTATCCTGTCCGCCATCGTAGCCACCACAGTAGGCGCATATCGGGCCAAGGAATCAAACTCCAAACTGTAGTCCCGGATACTGCGGCCCCTCTGTCTCAATAACAAAAATCTGTCAGCCCTGGCTCGTCGTAACTCTGGGGGCAGAAAATGTCCAAGAAAGGCCTGGGAAAAGTCACTCCAAACTGCTGGGGAAGCGTCGTCCCCTCGGGATAGCTTCCACGACTCATACCAGTTCGCTGCCACGTCATATAACCGGTACGAAGCCAATGCGACTGACTCTGTCTCGGAAGCATTAATCAGCTCTAGAGTGCGCCGCATCTTCCTGATAAACTCCTCGGGATCCTCGTCGGGCTTAGTCCCGTAGAACTCTGGAGGACCACAAGTCAAGAACTCCCGGGCCCTCGAACTGTCACGCCTATACATCCGGTCGCCTCCCAGTCCGTGGCCCTGGGCCTGTCCTGCCACCAATCTGGTCAATAACTGAATCGCCTCCCTCATGGACTGATCCTCAGTGCCTGGCCGTGGAGCTGGAGGCTCAGGTACTGGAACTGCAGGAGCTGGCGGAGGAGCCGTCCCCCGATCTGCAGCTACGGCTGCCCCAATCTCTTCTACTAGCGGCGGTGTAGACGAACCCTCTGTCTGGGGTAAAGTCTCCGGAGCAATATATGTCTGGGCCCTGGTAGTCCTCTGGACCCGGCTCGTCTCACCTACGGCCACTGACTTGCCCTTTTAGGCCGTTGTTGCCTTTTTCGGAGGCATATCTGCAAATGTAACCATTCGTTAGGGAGGAGTCATCTTTATAACACAGCTCTAACGCACGATCTAAGACAGAAAGAAGGGTAGTATCCTAATGCCCTGTAGCCTCCCGTTTATAGGCGTGGTGCACAACACACCGATAAACAAGACTCTACTAGACACGGTCTTTGGACATTCCGAGGACGAACCGCTCTGATACCACTTTTGTCACGACCCAACCCCGTGGGCCGTGACCGGTGCCCTAGGTGGGCACCTATACGTACCCGATACCCAGATTAGCAAATTAACAGAATAATAATATAATAACATTAGTGAATACTACAGAAATTAACAGAAAGGTAGGCTTGGCACACATAAGCCGAGAAGGCCGTCATAGAACAAAATACCCCAAACGTATGTACAGAACCCACACAGATATATCCACAGACCTCTACAGAACATAACACAGTCATAAGACGGGACAGGGCCCCGTCATACCCAGAATACTGTACACATCCAGATAGTGGTGTCTGACTGTACCAAAATATGGGCTCTGAAGAAGAGAGCGCCCCAAAATAGCAGTAATAGGATCCTAGACGTGTGGATCGGCAAACCTGTCGTCTGTACCTGCGCGGCATAAAAACGCAGCCCCCGAAGAAAGGGGGTCAGTACGAAATATGTACTGAATATGTAAAGCAGAATTACAGAAGCATAAACCATAACAGATTCAGAAAACTGAGTAGAAAATCCTGAGTGTCATATGCATATTTTCAAAACAGACAGAGTATGTACAAAATCATATGTCATATCATATCCGGCCCCAGCCATGGGGCTCGGCAGACAGAACGTGGTCACCCTCCCGACATCGGTGCCACAACAGATGGGAATCAGAAAAAGGGGGCGTGGCCCCGTATCATAAAATGTCATATCAGAATGGCCATAACAGATCAGATCAGAACGGCGGACATGGCACATCATACTCCACAGACCCATGTACGCGTATACCTGCCCCCTCACCTCGGGGCGCGGCGAACAATGCAGAAGATTACGCTTGACAACATATCCTGGCCCGGGCTCAGTGTGGGAAACGTTGGGACATCCACGAATAGAGTAGTGAGAAACTAATGCAATTTTAAAACGTCATAATTATCTTCAAAGACTCGACGAAGCGTATCGAAGACGAATAAATCAAATGGAATAAAACGGGATCAGAATAACACATTTCGTATGTCAAAATAAATTACGGAAGTATAGCTTTCCCGAAGTCATACCGGGTATCAAAATAATTCATTAGGCTTGATAGAATATTTAAACAACATTCTTTAGATAATTTAAAGGTAGTCAACACATTTTTTCAAAAATTTGCTTAAAAAGGAAGCCTTGACTCATAAGGATAAAATCGTAATTAGCTGGCCCGCCTCGGGACAAACAAGGCGGCGGGCTCAAATAGTGTTCTTTAACCAAATGGAGTCACCTAAAAAGGTTCTACGGACATTCGGCGACGTTTCGAGTAGTTTGAAGCAAAGGTGCCTTATTTCAAGCAAAGGGCACCAAAGATGTTCAATTCCATTGAAGGAAAAACGGAAAATTTCCTTTGCGGATTCCGAGGGCCACGAGGTCCTTCGAGGCCCGGATCCGACCCTAACTCACTAAAGGCATGCCAAGGGAAGTAATAGGGTTGCTTTACATACCTTTCACGCTCCTAACGCCTTCTAAAAGTCACTTCCCGTTTCGTCGAAAAACTGCAAATGGTCAAGTTTACCATTTGTAAGCCATAATTACCAAAGTCTCAATTTAATGCAAATTTGGCTACCGAAATTTCGGCAGCACTTCCCCTATACATATAGCACCCCGAGAATTCAACTCGGCTATAATTCATCAACAACAACCCAAACAACCACAACAATAGCATTAATGAACATTAAAAGTACAAATATCCTTCAAGTAGCAATTTTCCTCACAAGTTGACTTAATTATCAATTCAATCCAAATTTTCGAATTAACATTATAATGTCACACCCATTATCATCTAAGATCATCACCACATAACTTTAGAGGCATATCATACCATTTCTCTTAGGATATACACTTGATATACAAGATATACACTTTTCCGCCAAAAGTATAACTTATGCAAAACATCAAATCTTTGGCATATGATTTCATAACAAGTTTCCAACTTCCAAATACCTCAATGAACATCATAATTCACAACCAAACACTTCATTTCCTTAACGTCGGAAAATCATACTAAAACGACATAAGTTCCTACCTTCCAATTCAATACAAACTTATATCATAATAACTTCATTCACATTACAAACATCACAATACCAACGCTCTAACACATTAAACAAACTTAATCCATTTTATTCTCAAGCCACATACACCACACGGCCAAGTGCTATTGTTAACCATTCAATCAAATTTTATTCTACTTTCATTCTCAACATGAATCCCATCACATTCACAACTAGAATACCACATAATTTCAACACATTGGTGGCTATACATCATATGTATACACACGGCTACACACTCACACACACACCCACTTTGCAAACTTCTATTCCTTCATACAATCAACACATTTCCATAAACTACAACACAATCAAAACTTCATAACACAAATAAAAGGTAGAAATCCTTACCTTTTCTTCAAGCTCTCTTCACTTGGAATTGTGTTCAACTTGGAGATTCTAGAGCTCCCCACTCCAAACCAACTATACCAAGATGCAAAGAAGCCTTGAATTAGTAGGAAATCAACAAGATTTGAATTTTTGGGACAAGATTTTTGAGGGCTAAAATTGAAGGGCAAACCCGAGAGCCTCACTTTCTCTTGCTATTGATCTCTTTTTTTTTCTAAGTCTCTTAATGGATACATATGAAGACTTGGTCTTCTCTTATAATTAGTGGTCACATGCCTTGCACATGACCACATTAATTGGGCTTGGGCCAAGGCCTACTATGGCCGGCCACTTCAATGGATTGGGCTCCAATTCACTTAAATTTTTTTTGAGCCCAATAACTTATGGATCACATTTTGTAATTCCCGAAACTAATTTCCAAAATTCCAAAATTACCCTTAGCCTTGTCCCACACTTTCATGATTCTATTCTTTCATGCATAACTCCTATGTTCAACACAATATCAAATTTGACCTCACATCTCAAAAATCCAATGTTTATCGAATTCTTCCAAACGTGTGAAAACACGGGATATAACAAAAGATATCCCTAAGACAGCCTTCAGAACGAGATATGGTCATTTTGAATTCCGGGTGATGTCATTTGGGCTAACTAATGCGCCAGCGGTATTTATGGATTTGATGAATAATGTGTTCAGGTCCTTTCTGGACTTATTTGTAATCGTATTCATTGATGATATTTTGGTGTATTCTAGATCCGAAGCAGAACATGCGGATCATTTGCGTATTGTCCTTGGAGTTCTTCGAACTCGAGAATTTTTTGCAAAGTTTTCCAAATGTGAGTTCTGGTTGAACTCAGTGGCATTTTTAGGGCATATTGTGGCAGCTGATGGTATTCGAGTGGATAGTCAAAAGATTGAGGCCGTGAAGACTTGCCCAAGACCCACAACTTCTACAGAGGTTCGTAGCTTTCTGGGCTTAGCAGGTTATTACAGGAGATTTCGTTGAAGGTTTTTCCTCTATTTCTGCACCACTCACAGAGTTGACACAGAAATCAGCTAAGTTTCATTGGACAGATGCTTGTGAACGTAGTTTCCAAGAGTTAAAGGGTCGGTTGACTTCTGCCCCAGTTCTGACACTTCTAGAGGGATTGGAAGGATACGTTGTGTATTGCGATGCTTCAGGTGTTGGGCTAGGCTGTGTGTTGATGCAACATGGCAAAGCGATTGCGTATGCTTCAAGGCAATTGCGGAAACATGAGCAGAATTATCCTACCCATGACTTAGAATTGGCCGCGATGGTCCATGCATTAAAGATATGGAGACATTACTTATATGGTGTCCACGTGGATATTTACACAGATCATAAGAGTCTTCAATACATCTTCAAGCAGAAAGAGTTGAATTTGCGGCAACGACGATGGCTAGAGTTGCTAAAAGACTATGATGTTGAGATCCTGTACCACCCCGGAAAGGCAAATGTGGTGGCTGATGCTCTTAGCCGTAGGTCGATGGGAAGTCTAAGTGATGTACGACCATAAAAGAAAGAGACGGACCGTGAGCTTCAACAGTTAGATAGCCTAGGAGTCCGAGTAGTGGACTCAGGTAGCAGCGGAGCTACTATCCAGAATACAGCAGTCTCGTCGCTAGTCGCAGAAGTGAAAGAGCGACAATATGAGGATCCCATGCTAATGCAGTACAGAAATACACTCCCTCAGAAAAAGGAGTCATCATTTGACATTTCAAGAGACGGAGTTCTCCGATGTAGAGGATGATTATGTGTTCCCGATGTGGCAAGTTTACGCCACCAGATTTTGAGAGAAGCTCATAGTTCTCGTTATTCTGTTCACCCCGGAGCGACGAAGATGTATCATGATCTTAGGTCTATATATTGGTGGAATGGGATGAAGAAAGATATAGCGGAATTCGTAGCTCAGTGTCCTAATTGTCAACAAGTGAAGATTGAACACCAAAAGCCTTGTGGATTGTTGCAAGCTATAGAAATCCCAACTTGAAAGTGGGAAGTGATTAACATGGACTTCATTTCAGGCTTACCCCGTTCTCGACGTAAGTATGATTCCATATGGGTGATTGTGGATAGACTCACCAAGTCAGCTCATTTCTTACTGGTCAGGACGACCTATGAGGCAGAAGATTATGCTAAGCTTTATCTTAAAGAGATAGTAAAACTCCATGGCGTCCCGGTATCTATTATCTCCGACAGAGGGACTCAGTTTACAGTTAAGTTTTGGAGGTCCTTCCAAGAGGGTTTAGGGACCCGAGTTAGCCTTAGCACGGCATTTCATCCCCAGACCGATGGATAAGATGAATGTACTATTTAGACTCTTGAGGATATGTTACGAGCATGTATGATAGATTTTGGAGGAAATTGGGATGATCATTTGCCACTCATTGAATTTGCTTACAATAACAGTTATCATTCCAGCATTCAAATGGCACCATATGAAGCTTTATATGGGCGAAAGTGTAGATCCCCAATTGGATGGTTTGAAACCAGAGAAACTAAATTGATAAGGCCAGACTTGGTCCAGCAAGCTATAGAGAAAGTCAAGCTTATACAAGACCGGTTATTAGCAGCCCAAAGTCGTCAGAAGTCCTATGCGGATAATCGTCGAAGAGACTTGGAGTTCAAAGTGAAGGATTGGGTATTCTTAAAAGTGTCGCCATTGAAAGCCGTTATGAGATTTGGCAAAAAGGGGAAGCTTAGTCCCCGGTATATTGGACCATATGAGATTGTGCGCAAAATAGGCAAAGTGGCCTATGACTTAGATCTACCTCCGGAATTGGAGTCAGTCCATCCAGTATTTCATGTCTCGATGCTTCGAAAATGTGTTGGAGATCCCACTAGGATCGTCCCAGTAAATGATGTGAAAGTGAAAGAGAAATTGACTTATGAAGAGGCACCCATTGCCATATTAGACAGGCAAGTACGGAGGCTTAGAAACAAAGAGGTGGCCTCGGTTAAGGTTCTATGGAGAAGCAGTAAACGAGAGGAGATGACATGGGAAGCAGAAGAAAGTATGCGATCCAAATACCCACATTTATTTCAGCCCTTGGAAGAAGCCCAAGATGAGACGTCATGATCATAAGGTATGTATATTTTCCTTTTATGCTTTTGGGTCATGTGTGGCCAAAATTTTATGTTGTTATGTTGTGGCCCTGTGTGGCATCGATATTATGGGTTGTTGTGGCAGGATGGTAGTGCCATATTATAAGGGAAACTCTGGTGAAATTTTTGTAGAATTCCCGAGCACTTTAACATTCGGGGACGAATGTTCTTAAGGGGGGAAGAATGTTACACCTCGGAAAATTTTTCCGTTGTTACGTAAGTGAATGAACTAGTGATAAGTATTAGTGCATGATGTCCATGAGCAAGAAACGACGTTTGATGACCTTAGGCGAGATTTCGAAGGTATCCGATGTGAGATGAGAAAGTTGGCTAAATTAAGATGAGATATAAGGTGAGCAATGCATGTGCATGGACGTGGGTGATTAAAATGAGAAGTCTAAGAAATATGGGAAGTTGCAGAATTGCAACTGCCCAGTGGTCGTAAAGTGCTAGGACGGACCGTAAACTAGCAGGTCATAAACTGCCATGCAAGGTTTCAACTTTCTGCCAGTTGAGAAATGGTAAAATACGACCTGGAGGACGGACCGTAAAGTGATGTACGACCCGTAAACCATGGTCGTAAATCATCATGCAAGCAGCCAAAGCTTCTGGTTCTGGAAATGGTTAATGACGATCGTGAGGGATGGTCCGTAAACTGCAATACGGGCCGTAAACCATGATGGACTACCACTGTTCACCTCAGCATAGATTTTGCAGGCCATTAAATAAAGGGACCAACACTTGTTTTATTTCATTACAACATTACACCACTTCTCTCTAAAACCTCTCTCTACATTTATTATACAAGTTTTCAAGGATATTTGAGGATCAACAACATAAAACAAGGTGAATCAAGAGTAAGAACATCATCAAAGATCATCTAGGTCAAGAAATCCAAATGGAGAAAAACTAGGGTTTTGCTCAAAGTGGAGTATTATTAACCAAAGCTTGTTCCTACAACTTCTAAGGTAAGATTCATGATTTTTACATGATGTTTAAGGTATTGAAGAGTTGAAATACATGGATTGTAGAACATATGGTCAAGTAGGTCATGAATGATGAATAGTGACATTTTGAGGAATAGTTTGAATTGAATCATGAATGTTGTTGTGTTGTGATATGAATGTATTATAAATGGTACTAAGATCATGAACTAGACACTTTAGACGAATGGACGAAGTTGGATGTTATGACCATGAATATGGGTGAATTAGAGGCAAATTAAGGAATCTAGATAATGTGGATAATGTGAATGACTAATGGCCATTGTTATGATATTAATGAAGGTATAGACGCTAGCATTGGAAGGAAGCGTGCAAGTGTAGAATAGTCCGACGAAAAGGTATGTAAGGCTAACCCTTCTTTCATAAGGCATGGTTCCTTGGCCAAACTCTTAAATCCTCTATATGAGTATGTTGTATCCAAATGATTGACACTCCGAGCCCATAAGCTCACGATCCTCGATATGTGCTACGATTGTACTACGCACCCCATATGACGAGTAAGCACAAGATATAGATGTAGCGAAAATGATGATGATAGTGATGACGATGATAATAATAATGATGCTAAAGGTGCCTACGGGCTATTATACTTACATGTTCCTATGAAGGGCTATAATGACACCCCGAGCTTATAACGTCGGGTAGGATATATGTATATGAATATGTATAAAGTATGTATACGATTACGAAATGCGCGCACACCTCTGCAGATGGTACGGATAACCATGAAGCCTTGGTATGGCCAGGTATGAGTAACCTTGAGCCTTGGTTGGCCAAGTATGTATGAAACACCGATCCTATGAGGTCGGGTATGCTATGTAAATGCTATGTATATGAAATGACTATGTATATAATATGAATATGAATGTGATAAGACTATGTATAAGAATATGAATAAGGACATGTATACAAATATGAGCACAAGTATGGTACGAGTACTATTATGGAATACGGATGATGACGTAGGTGTACAAATACGTATGAAAAATGGAAAGTCCTACGAAAGGCAGTTAAGTGCTGTGACGATGATATTATTGTCTCCCCCTCCTATGCTTTTTCATATGTTGTTCATGATGCTTATTTATTGATGTTGCTCATGCTTTACATACTCAGTACATTCTTCGTACTGACATCCTTTTGTTTGTGGACGCTGCGTCATGCCCGCAGGTGAACAGGGAGACAGACTTGATCCATAGCTGCCTATTCGGAGATTTCATAGAGAGCTCCATTTCCTTCGGAGCCATATCTTTTGGGTACTCATTCTTTTTTGTATATAATTATGGGCATAGCGGGGTCCTGTCCCGCTAATGTGATATGTTATACTCTTAGAGGCTCGTAGACATGTGTGTGTGTGGGTAGATGTGTTTGGCCTTGTCGGCCTATGTTTTGTATATCATTTTGTCGGCCACGTTGGCCCGTGTACATTGATGTGGCATAGATGCCTATGATGATATAAATGTGATGTTGTCCAAATGGGACTAGTTGACGAATGAATGGAAATGCATGTATAATTATGTGGCTCACCTAGATGTAAGCATAAGAGTAAGCTAAGAGGGTGCCCGGGTGGGCTAGCACCGGGTGCTTGTCGCGGCCCCGAGTCGGGTCTTGACACTGTCCATTTATTGACGCATTTAGTTGCCGCCCAGGCACAGCGGCAGAGTTCGGGTCCTAATGACAAGGCAGTTAGTACTAGAGCCCGTGATTTCATGAGTTTGAATCCTCCGTAGTTTTTCGGGTCAAAGTCGGATGAAGACCCGCAAGGTTTTATTGATGAAATGTTGAGAACATTAAATATTATCCATGCCTCCGAAATCGAGTCTGTGGAGCTAGCATCTTATAGACTCCGAGATGTGGCGGTCTTATCGTATAATAATTGGATATCATCAAGAAAAAGAATGCACCTCCTCCAGTTTGGCAAGAATTCGTAGATGCCTTTATCCGCCACTATTTGCCACCCGAGGTCCACTGAGCTAGAGCGGATAGATTCTTAAATTTGAAAAATAGAAATATGAGTGCCCGAGAGTATAGCCTTCATTTTAATTCATTGGCTAGATATGCTCCGACTATGGTGGCCGATATGGGAGATAGGGTACACAGGTTTGTTAGTGGCTTAGGGCCACATTTATTTAAAGATTATTTAACGGCTTCATTGCAAGATGGGATGGATATTTCTCGTATTCAGGCCCATGCCCAGAATATAGAAGGGCAACAACACCCACAAAAGGGTGAGCACGATATTGATAGAGGGCAAAGCAAGAGGGCCAGATCTATAGGTGTAGGTAGCGACAATAGAGGGGGATCGAGGCAATCATATCCTAGACACTCAGGCCAGTCGGCGACTAGTGCACCTCCACAATTTGTAGGTAGGAGTTTTGACTGGTCCATTCATTTCGGGCAGGGTTAGAGCTCGAGAGCTTAAGGTTCCTGGTTTGGAGGTGATTATGGCCAGAGGAGACCACCAATACCCAGATGTAACTAGTGTGGTAGATTACATTCCGGACAGTGTCATCGAGGTTCAGATGCTTGCTATGCCTGTGGCCAGGTTGGCCACATGATACGAGATTGCCCGTCGATGAGTTGTATAGTTGGGGTTTAGACCACAGGATTAGCAGCTGGTTCTTCTTCTGTGCGCCCGACAGGGCAGACTCCCCAGATTCTAGTAGGTCGATGTAGAGGCAAAGGGGGAGCATCTACTTCAGGTGCTATCCAGCCCCGTATCTATGCTTTAGCCGGAAGACAGGATCTTGAGTCGTCGCCGGATGTGGTTACAGGTATATTATCCATATTTTCCCATGACGTATATGTATTGATAGATTCGAGTTCTACCTTATCTTATATTACTCTGTATGTTGCTGGTCGTATTGGGGTGAAACCCGAGCCAATTAAACCTTTTGAGGTATCTACTCCGGTTGGTGATCCCGTGACAGCTAGACAAGTATACAAAAATTGTGTAATTGTGATATGTGATAGCCAGACTAAAGTTGATTTAGTTGAGCTAGAAATTCTAGCTTTCGATGTGATTATGGGTATGGATTGGTTTGCCTCATATTATTCTAATGTTGATTGTCGAATGAAAGTAGTTCGATTTCAATTTTCGGGAGAGGCCGTGCTTGAATGGAGGGGTAATACAACATCTCCAAGGGGCAGGTTTATTTCATACCTTAAGGCAAGAAAGATGATAGCTAAAGGATATATTTATCACTTAGTCAGAGTTCATGGCACCAAAGCAAAGCCACCAACTATCCAATCTGTTCCGGTAGTGAATGAATTTCCGGATGTATTTCTAGATGAACTCCCAGGTCTTCCTCTAGAAAGAGAGATTGATTTCGCTATTGATGTGTTGCCAGATACCAAGCCTATTTCTATTCCTCCTTACCGAATGGCTCCTACAGAATTGAAAGAGCTAAAGGCACAATTGAAGGATTTACTTGAAAAAGGATTCATTAGGCCTAGTCCATCACCTTAGGGAGCACCGGTTCTATTTGTACGAAAGAAAGATGGTTCTTTACGGATGTGTATTTATTACAGGCAGTTGAATAAGGTGACGATAAAGAATAAATATCCTCTTCTGAGAATTGATGATATGTTTGATCAATTACAGGGTGCCAAGTGGTTTTCCAAAATAGATCTAAGGTCAGGTTATCATCAAGTGAGAGTTAAAGAAGAAAATATTCCCAAAACAGCTTTCAGAACGAGATATGGCCATTATGAATTCCAGGTGATGTCATTTGGGTTAACTAATGCCCCAGCAGTGTTTATGAATTTGATGGATAATGTATTTAGGCCTCTTTTGGACCTATTCATGATGTGTTTATCGGTGATATCCAGGTATATTCTCGGACAGAATCAGAACATGCAGACCATTTACGTAGTTGAAATTCTTCGAACTCGAGAATTGTATGCAAAATTTTCAAAGTGTGAGTTTTGGCTAAATTCTGTGACATTTTTAGGTCATGGTATTTCAGATGATGGCATCCGAGCGCATACTCAAAAAATTGAAGCTGTGAAAACTTGGCCAAGGCCTACAATGCCCACGAAAGTCCGTACTTTTCTGGGATTGGCAGGTTACTATAGGAGATTTGTGGAAAGGTTTTCCTCTATTTCAGCCCCAGTGACGAAGCTAACCCAGAAGCCAGCAAAATGTCAGTGGAATGATACTTGTGAACGCAGTTTCCAAGAGTTGAAGGACAGATTAACTTCAGCCCCAGTCTTAACCCTCCCAGGAGGGCCACATGGTTATGTTGTATATCGTGATGCTTCTGGCATTGGGTTAGGATGTGTATTGATGCAGCGTGGTAAAGTCATTGCTTATGCCTCGAGACAGCTACAGAAACATGAAAGGAATTACCCAACTCATGACCTTGAATTGGCTGCAGTTATTCATGCACTAAAGATGTGGAGACATTACTTATATGGTGTTCACATTGATAGCTATACGGATCACAAGAGTCTCCAGTATATTTTCAAACAGAAGGAGTTGAATCTTCGACAGAGACGGTGGTTGGAATTATTGAAAGATTATGATGTGAGTATTTTATACCACCCTGGAAAAGCAAATGTAGTAGCTGATGCGCTTAGTCGCAAATCAATGGGTAGCCTATGTGAAGCCCCTCCGGAAAATAAGGAATTAATTCGTGAGCTCCACCAGCTAGCTAGCCTTGGAGTTCGTCTAATTGATTTAGGCAATGCAGGATTTGATATCAATAATCCAACTGTTTCATCCTTAGACATGGAGGTGGAAGAGCGTCAATATAAAGATCCTCAGTTGAGCCACTATAGAGACATTTCATGAAAAAGAGAAGTCTCCATTTGAAACTTCTATAGACGGAATTCTTAGATACCGAGGCAGGCTATATGTTCCAAATATTGCAGAATTACATCGTCGAATTCTAGAATAACTCATTATTCTCGGTATTCTATTCATCCAGGTGAAACAAAGACGTATCATGATCTCAAGTTAATGTATTGGTGAGATGGAATGAAGAAAGACATAGCAAAATTTGTAGCTCAATGTCCAAACTGTCAACAAGTGAAAATTGAACATCAAAACCCAGGAGGATTATTGCAAGATATAGAAATCCCCACTTGGAAATGGGAAGTGATCAACATGGATTTTATTGTGGGCTTACCTCGTTCCCAAAGTAAATATGACTTCATATGGGTGATCGTCGACAGACTCACGAAATCGGTCCATTTCCTTCCAATTAGAACTACATACTAGGCAGAAGATTATGCTAGACTGCATCTTAAAGAGATAGTGCGACTCCATGGTATTCCGATGTTTATTATCACAGATAGAGGAGCGCAATTTATAGCTAAGTTTTGGAAGTCTTTCCAAGATGGTTTGGGTACTCAAGTAAAGCTTAGCACGACATTTCATCCACAAACTGATGGGCAAGCCGAACGTACCATTCAGACCTTGGAGGATATACTAAGAGCATGTGTTCTAGATTTCGGTGGTAGTTGCGATGACCACTTACCCCTTATTGAGTTTGCATACAACAACAGCTACCATTCCAGTATTCAAATGGCTCCGTATGAAGATTTATATGGAAGGAAGTGTAGATCCCCAATTGGGTGGTTTAAAGTAGGAGAGGTATAGCTAATAGGCCTTGAGTTGATTCAACAAGCAGTGGAAAAGGTTAAGGTCATCCGAGATCGATTGTTGACAGTCCAAAGTCGCCAGAAATCTTATGCGGACAACCGGCAGCAAGACTTAGAATTTCAAGTTGATGACTGGGTATTCTTAAAGGTGTCGCCAATGAAAGGAGTGATGAGATTTGGTAAGAAAGGAATGTTGAGTCCTCGATATATAGGACCTTATAAGATTGTTCGCAAGGTTGGCCAAGTAGCCTATTAATTGGACTTACCCTCAGAACTTTAACTAGTCCATCCAGTTTTCCATGTCTTAATGCTCCATAAGTGTGTTGGAGATCCTACGAGGATTGTTCCATTAGATGATTTTCGAGTGACAGAAAGGTTGGCTAATGAAGAAGTACCCGTTGCCACACTGGATAGGCAAGTACGGAGACTTAGAAATAAAGAAGTAGCCTCATTTAAGGTCTTATGGAGAAATAACAACCGAGAAGAAATGACTTGTGAAGCGGAAGAAAATATGAAGTCCAAGTATCCGCGCCTATTTCAGCCCCCGGAAGAGATCCAAGATGAAACATTAAGATTATGAGGTACGTATGTTTTCTTTTTATGCTTTCGGGTCGTGTGTGACCAAACTTTATTGCTATTATGTTGTGGCCCTATGAGTCATTGCTATTATGGGCTATTGTGACAGGATGATAGTGCCATATTACATGGGAAACTCTAGCGAAATTTTCGTAGGATTCCCGAGAACTTAACATTCGAGGACGAATGTTCTAAAAGGGGAGAAGAATGTTACACCTTGAAAAATCTTCCGTTGATGCACAGTAAATATACTAACGAAGGGAACGAAGTATACGATGTTTCGATAAGTAAGAAATATCATTTGATGATCCTAATTGAGATTTCAAAGACATTCGAGGTAAGAGAAGAAAGTTTGCCAGGAAAGGCAAGGTATACGTTATGTATCGAAAGAGGTTTACGAGTGACAAGTTAATGATGACTTAATAATGTCTTGGAGAAGAGTTATAACGTCCCTTATATTGTCAATGAGGTGTTAAACAAGTGTTAAGAAGGTTCCATAAGGGTTGGAGATCAAACGAGTCGACGAAAACGAATTTCAGAAAGCTGGGCAATATACGGTCCAAGACATACTGGCCGTATGTTCTGGCCGTATGTTCTGCCCAGAATGGGGACTTTCACTGGACCAAATATACAGTCATACATACGGTCCATATAAAAGATACGGACCGTATGTTGGTCCGTGAAACCGAGTCGGGACAGATTTTAAGATTAATATAAGGGAACCCAACTTCATTTAATTCATTTCATTTTTCACTCCACACTTCAAGAAATCTATAGAAAGATCTCCACACTTCATCCACAAGAACTCAAGAGAAATTCATGATCAACTTCATCAAACCAAGAAAATCAAGTGTAAGAAACTCATTAGGATTTATCCAAGGCAAGAAATCCCATTGGAAGTGAACTAGGGTTTTGGCTCAAGTGAAGTATTTCCACTCAAGGCTTATTCCCACACTATATAAGGTAAGTTTTATGATCATTCCATTTTGTTTAAGGTATTGAGAGGTTGAAAGACTTGGATTGTTGAAGGAGATAGAAAATGGCTCATGAATGTGAGAATAGTGGCATTTTTGAATAGTAGTTTGGAATGAGTCATGATTCTTGATATGTTGTGATTATAATTATGTTATAAACGATGTTAATAACATGGAATAAATATTATATTGTGAGTAAATGCAATAGTGTACTATGACCATGGTTATGGATGAATTGAAGTGAAATTTGGGAAATGTGGAAAATGTAGGTGTATGAAGATTGTTGCTTATGATGTTGTGAATGTTAGTAAAGACCTTTGGGAGTTGATATATGATATGAGGAAAGTTGTATAAACAAAGGAAATGCTGCCCAATTTTCTCTAGCTTTAGTTGAGCATGTTGATGTGATCGATTAGCTAATGTTAATACGAACTCTCTTGAGGGTAGAAACGTGAGCATTGAAGGAGATCGATCAAGCGATGGAATAGTTAAATGAAAAGGTATGTAAGGCTAGTCCGTTCCTTCTTAGGCAGGACTCCCATGGCATGAATTCTCCTATTTTCCCATGACTTTCTTACATTCCAGCAGTTATGGGCCTATAATTATAAGGAGCTTAACATGAAATACAGAAACGAGATATGTCATGATTATGATAGTGATGATGATGAGTTAAGTCTAAAGATCCTAAATCTAATGACTTTAACTATGATCCATTGATGTTGTTTATTGTATACACTCACCTTATGTGCCAATTCCTTTAAGGTGAGGCAGAATGCTTATGAATGCTCCATAACGGGATCGGGGGTTCACGACTGTTACACCTTGGAAAATTTCGCGTTATCAAGACTGTGGATGGCTTAGTATGAGCTCAGGGGAGAGAAGAGTTATACAAGGATTAGGGATGAATATTATAATATCTGAGCATAAGAATATATATATATGACATTTGGAGTGTATGGAGTAAATCAGTTAACACGATTATTCGATGATAGCCCTTGTAACCATAAGTTAAGGTGGGGCTCACATGTCGGGATTTTGTAAAGGACATATGAAAAGTGATATATGAGTAGTACATGTGAAGTTGAGCAAGTCCTAAGAAGGACCCTTAAGCCAAATATGGGCATAAGCCCTCCAAAAGGATGATTTAAAGATACGTTTTGGGATGACCTGACTTGGAGGGGCCAAAACGCTATTATAAGTTTGGAATTGCGAAAAACACAAACCATGAAAAGTTGTAGATAATTGAAAGAGCTTTCCAACCGTAGGTCGTGGGCCCTTACACCATAGCGGGATCAAAATTTATGGCCATTTTAAGAGCAAGACCCTAAGCTGCCAAAATGGCTCCGCGGGCCCCACATGCGTAAGTCGGTGGAACCGACCTAGGGGGGGGGGGTATAAATACCCCCATCAACCCATTTTTTTCAGCAAAATAACATTCAAAAAGGTCCTAGAAAATTCTCCACACCTCCCCCAAACATTATAGTCCGATAAATCAAGAATTTAACAAGATTACACCAAACTAGCCCACGAAAGGTGATTGTTCTTGCTCCTACTAATGTTTGGTGTTGGAAAAAGTTGATGTGGCTAGGCATATAAATAGGGGAGATGCTGCCCAATTTTCGGTAGAATATAGAATAGTTTGATTTGAAACTTGGAACAAGTGTGTAATAAAGAGTCTAACGTTAGTGTAACCCCTCTTAAATGTAGACTTGCGAGCTCAGACGAATAAGCGTAGCTAATAGGAGGTCGAACAGGTATGTTAAGGCTCGTCCCTTTCTTTCAAAGGCATGATTCCTATGTTATGATTCCATAAATGTTTCCATAATATCCTTTTTTTCAAAAGCTCGAAGTTCATGACTCTTAAAACCTCTTATGACGTTAGATGGAATATGTTCTATGATGATTGTGACGATGATGATGATTCTCTTATTTTGAAACTCCGAAGCTATGATTTGAGCGCATTATGAGATTATTGAGCTATTCCATGAATCCCTCAACCGTACTTATTGTTAATGGTCTCACCTCATGTTACTCGTTCCTTCGAGGTGAGATATAGGGATGACAACTATTCTATTTCCAGTGCTACCTAAGTTCATGATTCTCGAGACTCCCGTGACATCGTCGATTTCATCTCGCGATGGTTGATCTTTTAAGGAATGATATAGTGACAATGGTAATGCTAATGATGATGTTGGTTTCATTTACGTATTTTATGTATGTATGTATGTATGCATGTATGTATGCATTGCATCCCACAGATCAGTTGGGGATAACACTGAGTCCCGAAAAGGCCGGGTACGGATAACACCGAGTCCCGAAAGGGCCGGGTACGGATAACACCGATTCTCGAAAGGGCCGGGTACAGATAACACCGAGTCCTGAAAGGGCCAGGTACAGATAACACTGAGTCCCGAAAGGGCCGGGTACGGATATGACAGATGTATGTATAGTAAGTGTAAGTGTATGTGAATGCATATGTATGGAAAAGTTCTTAAAAAGCTAAGCATGCACGACATTCGCCTTAAAAGGGCATTCAGAGGCATAGGTTGATCTCTTTTATATTACTTTATCCCCATACGTCCATTATATTATTTTCCATGTTCGGTATTTCTTACTATGTCACTGTTCATGCCTTACATACTCAGTACATTGTTCGTACTGACGTCCCTTCTTGTGGACGCTGCGTTTCATGCCATGCAGGTGTATACAGATGAGTAGAGGATATTGCTATGAGATGTTCTGTCACGACCCAACCCCGTGGGCCGCGACTGGCACCCTAGCTGGGTACCCGTACATACCTACCTGACCGAATTTCGTATCGTACAGATTTTTTTTTTCAAACGGATATTACAGAAGTAGGTCGATACAGATACGGCACGCGCGCAAACATATATATATACCTGAACATGCAGACATTTACAAATAAGCCGATAAGGCTAACATACAGACGAAACCCGTAACCCACACATCTATCTACAGGCCTCTACAGACATACAAAATCATATGACGGGACAGGGCCCCGCCGTACCCAGAACTTCCATACATACAGAACATGCGGAAACAGAAGATATATATACCAAAGTACATGCTCCGAATCAAAAGGAGCTCTTCAAGATAGCAGAACCTGTGCCCTAGACTGGCGGCGTGTCACCGAGTGCGCCTGTACCTGCGGGCATGTAACGCAGCCCCCGAAGAACCGGGGGTCAGTACAAAAATGTACCGAGTATGTAAAGCAGAAATATATCAAACATAATCATGATCTGGACCGGAAGCGCATAAATATACTAGACTGGCTCATAAGCCGGACAGACAGAGTCATAGTCCCGACAGACGGACATAATCATGGTCCAGACAGACAGAATCAGAATCCATACGGACATACAGAATCGGAATCCATACGGACATACAGAATCAGAATCCATACGGACATACAAACATAGTCGTAGTTCAGACGGACAGACAGAAGTATACCTGACAGAATTATACATGCAGAGTAGTGCAGAGTCATACTGAATCATACAGAATCATACAGAGGCATGTGCTTATATACATATTGATGGCACATGCATACAGACATACAGATCCCGGCCCTGTCTGGGGGCGCGGTAAACAGAACCCAACCCTCTTAGTACGGGATGCGGTGGACAGACAGAATCAGATAATATCATATGCCATCCTGGCCGCCATCCCCATACACAGATCATAGTATCATACAGACATACAGATCCCGGCCCGTACGCCGCGGGACGCGGTGAACAATGCAGAGAAATATGCACGATAACAGAACCTGGCCCGGGACGCAGTGAAGGAATGCATTGAGACAGTCACGAATAGATCCATGGGAAACCACATACATACAGACTCACATACAGACTCAATCAGACTAAAGGGTGCCAAACGGCGAGCCAAAATCAGAGTATACGGATAGTATGCATAGTACGCGCCTATATCCTACTTGGGAAGGCACGACAGATTATTATCAGAATCGGATTCTCAGATGTTCAGAAGTTATTTTATAAGAATTTCATAAAAATAGTTGTATCATAATCAAAATAATAGTTCAGATGGTTTCTGAGAAAATCAGACAAAACGGAAGTATTTAAAGTATTACAGAAGATATCGGGCCTTGCGGGCCCGCCTTGGACCAACTCGAGGCAACATATGTAAATTATCGCTAATAGACCTTATGAGGTCATCCATAATCGTTTGGAAGTGTTTCGACTCCGTTTAGGGGAGTTTTGTACAAAAATTCACATTAAAGGCAATTTGTAAGAAAATAGCTTCAATTGAATTGAAGGAATTGGAGCGGTTTTCCGTCTCGAATTTCGGGGAACGGAGTCGTACTTAAGGCTCGCGGCCGAGCCTATCACATCCAGAACATGCCTAGGAACAAAGGAAAATGCTTCACATACCTCGATAGCGCCTTACGCTCGCTTGGCGTCGATCCCAATCTCGTCCAAAATCTAGAAATGGTCAAGTTTACCATTTGTTAGTTTCAAACTTTTCAATAATCCAACTTAACACATGTTTGCCTACCGAAATTTCGGCAGCATTTCCTCTGTATATAAGACATCCCCGAGACTTAGCTCGGCTCAATTCACTACACAACAACCCAGAACAACAGCAAAAACAACAACAGACATTAAAACACACACTATGGCATCACTAGCCATCGTTTCGGCATAACGACACATCTTTCGTTTCAAACTTACATTTCCAAACCAAACTTGTTATTTTGATATTCATCACCCACCAAATTCATTACAACATACATCGGAAGCATCCATACCATTTTCACCCAATATTCATAAGGTATGCGAACATTCAAACTTTCCATTAAGCCACTACTTTTCCAATTTTTCCTAACCTTCAACATACAAGTTCATTATACATTTCCATCTTCCAAATTCATCCACAATAATCATAATTTTCCTCTTGATACTTTCATTTCCATTTTTACATAAACCATAACAAAGTTGTATGTTTTCCTACAACAACTTAATAACCATTAAGTTCCTTCACTCTCCTCACATAATCCATGATTAAAACAACCAAAATATTAATTCAAATCAGTCCATCAATTTCAATTAAAACAGTCCCTCACCCATAAATTTCAACAAAACAACAAACGAGTTTATAATGCTGTTTTCTCCGTTCTAATTCGTTAAAACTCTAAATAAACACTTTAATAACATAAAAGGAATTTTATAAATACCTTATCAGAAGATCCACCACGAAAATTTCATCCCCCAAGACTAATATTTATCTCAAATTGAAGGCAACGCAACGTACAACGTTTTTCTCTTCATGAGCTTCGGGATTCGGAGCTCGGATTTTGATCAAAATGATCTTCTTAGCCTTGAAGTTTTTTCTCTCTCTCTCTCTAATGGAATTTTCTGGATCTTTTCTGATCTGAAATGTGGAGGAGGAGGCTGAAAACTCCCTTAAATAATAAGGAAATGGGCCTGACCCGGATTGGAATCGGGTTGGGCCCATTTCACTGCCCAGCTTGACCTTTCCGCCTTAAAATGTCCATATCTCCTTGTACCGATGTCGCCTGGGAGCCCACGACCTACCGTTGGAAAGATATTTCAATTATCTACAACTTTTATCTCTGGGCAATTTCCCAAATTCTAAAGTTATAATGCCGTTTTTTCCCCTCCAAGTCAGGTCATCCGAAAACGTTTTCTTAAAAATATTCGTTTGGAGGGCTTCCACTTTGATTTGGCCCCAGGGCCCTTCACGGGTTGTGTTTAACTTTACATATACGATTCATATAACTTTTCACATGTCCCAAAAAAAATATTGATGTGTGGGCCCCACCTCAGCTTACAAATAATTTGGCGTTCGAAAATGCAGGATATAACATTCTCCCCCCCTTTAGAACATTCGTCCTCGAATGTTCGATTGACCTTAGCGGGCCTCGTGACACTTCGGGGAGGTTCCTTCCTTTCTTTCAAAATTCCTTTCAACGTTACGATTGCTATCAACATCTTTCACCTCTTGTCACACTTCTCGATTCCTTACAACGTTATCATAATTTCACGTTACATCAAACAGGTTCATAACTAGAGCCAGACGCACAAAAGCATATCGGACAGATTCATAGTCGAAGCCAGATGTACGGAAGTATGTCGGAAAAACATGAGATCGGAGTCAGACGTACAAAGAGGTATCAGCCAGATTCAAAATCAGAATCAGACGTACAAAAATGTATCAGACAGAGTCGTAATCAGAATCAGACATACGGAGATGTATCAGACAGATGCGTGATCAAAATCAGACGTACAGAGATGTATCAGACAGATTCATATCCAGAATCAGACACACAGAGGCGTGTCAGACAGATTCGTAATCAGAGTCAATCGTATAGGGGTGTGTCAAACAGAAATGTATTCAGAATCAGATGTACAAAGATTTATCAGACGGGAACATAATCGAGTTCAGAAGTACAGAGGCGTAATAGGCAGAGCCTTATCAGAATTGGGGGTGCAGAAGTATAACAGATAGGATCTGAATTAGAATCAGATCACTCCTATTAAGGCTCCAGTGTTTTATGAAAATTTCCCTTATTTGTAAACTTGTTCGCCAAGTTATCATACAAATCGTCTTACGTGTCGCTTATCGACCTTTTCAAAGATTCCGTTTATTCACACTTCTTATCTTTCATCTTTCCTACTATCCATACTCATTTTCTTTTTCAGACATCGTCATACCAGACCGAGTTATAATGGAATAGGGGTTTTTCTATCCTTTGATGACATTCGAATCCCCGTCTCCGCGTCGTTTCATGTATTCGGTTTAGTAAAACCTTTCGTCTATCACAACATTAGTTGCCGGGACTCGGCTCTTGATCCATATGGGCACCAAACGAAAATTATACACACACACATACACACATACAGATATATTTACTAGTATCTTACTGGCGAACGTCTCTGACTGTTATTCAAATCCGCTCAATTTCCCGAGCGGTGTTGCACCTTTTCTTTTTGCCCATTTAGTCCGCCTCGTTCTGTGCGACTCCTGTAAGGGCACTAATTACTCCACACATTCTCTTTTCCTTTAGATTACCCCAAATTTTCATTTATATCTATCATACTTACACTTGTGCAAAATTTTGCATTACTTCCCAAGGGGGTCACCCATCCCAGAATTGCTCTGGCTTGAGCACGCTTAACCCCGAAACTTTCATGCATTTTGACGCGTTAGGGCTGATATAATTTCGTCAATTGCCCTGCAGGACCTTTGTCACATAACTTTAGGGCAAATCGGGGTCTTAACAAATTTTTGGAAAATTTTTGTAGCGGGTCCCACCCCCGGCTAAGTTGCACAATTACCATATTGCCTTTCTGAATCTCCGATATTCACTTTCATACACATATACATACAATTACAGACAGGCCACAGATTTAAGTCTTCGTCCCACGAATTCCGTCTCCAAATAGTCGGTGAAATCTGATAAAATATCACCATAAGGTGCTCTCCAACCACCGACAGAAGAAAACTAAATTCCGACAAGTATCGTGGAACCTGTTTGTACTTACTTTATATATATTTACTTCCATATCTCTGGAAAAACATTTGGGCAGAGATTCCTCTGTATTTCTTACTATCCGAAACCTGTACACAAGAAATACCAACCATGCCTCACAGGGCCAACACATATACGCATATATATATACATCATATCATGTCGTCTCGTAGCCACACGGGGCTAACAATTACAGATAAAATTATACAGATGTCGAGGCTTACCTCACATGCCCAACTCGAACAACATCGGAGGCTTCTTCCTGTTCACTTTTCTGTTCAATCTTCAACTTTATATTTCTACCACACATCAAACAACTTCTCCGACACACAGCTTTCATATTATTGCTTACCTGAGTACTGTGCGGCCTCCAATATCATCAGCCATTGCTTTCTGTCGATGCCGTCCTTTGGCTGAAATTAAAAGTTAGTCGAAAGGAATTCATATCCTACAGCTGGCTCTATCGCATGATCTAAGATTCAAAGAAGGGTAACATCCTAGATGCCCTGTAGCTTCCTGTTTATAGATGTGGTGCACAACACACCGATAAACAAGACTCTACTAGACACGGCCTGTAGACATTCCGAGGACTAACCGCTTTGATACCACTTCTGTCACGACCCAACCCCGTGGGCCGCGACTGGCACCCTAGCTGGGTACCCGTACATACCTACCTGACCGAATTTCGTATCGTACAGATTTTTTTTTTCAAACGGATATTACAGAAGTAGGCCGATACAGATACGGCACGCGCGCAAACATATATATATACCTGAACATGCAGACATTTACAGATAAGCCGATAAGGCTAACATACAGACGAAACCCGTAACCCACACATCTATCTACAGGCCTCTACAGACATACAGAATCATATGACGGGACAGGGCCCCGCCGTACCCAGAACTTCCATACATACAGAACATGCGGAAACAGAAGATATATATACCAAAGTACATGCTCCGAATCAAAAGGAGCTCTTCAAGATAGCAGAACCTGTGCCCTAGACTGGCGGCGTGTCACCGAGTGCGCCTGTACCTGCGGGCATGTAACGCAGCCCCCGAAGAACCGGGGGTCAGTACAAAAATGTACCGAGTATGTAAAGCAGAAATATATCAAACATAATCATGATCTGGACCGGAAGCGCATAAATATACTAGACTGGCTCATAAGCCGGACAGACAGAGTCATAGTCCCGACAGACGGACATAATCATGGTCCAGACAGACAGAATCAGAATCCATACGGACATACAGAATCGGAATCCATACGGACATACAGAATCAGAATCCATACGGACATACAAACATAGTCGTAGTTCAGACGGACAGACAGAAGTATACCTGACAGAATTATGCATGCAGAGTAGTGCAGAGTCATACTGAATCATACAGAATCATACAGAGGCATGTGCTTATATACATACTGATGGCACATGCATACAGATATACAGATCCCGGCCCTGTCTGGGGGCGCGGTAAACAGAACCCGGCCCTCTTAGTACGGGACGCGGTGGACAGACAGAATCAGATAAGATCATATGCCATCCTGGCCGCCATCCCCATACACAGATCATAGTATCATACAGACATACAGATCCCGGCCCGTACGCCGAGGGACGCGGTGAACAATGCAGAGAAATATGCACGATAACAGAACTTGGCCCGGGACGCAGTGAAGGAATGCATTGAGACAGCCACGAATAGATCCATGGGAAACCACATACATACAGACTCACATACAGACTCAATCAGACTAAAGGGTGCCAAACGACGAGCCAAAATCAGAGTATACGGATAGTATGCATAGTACGCGCCTATATCCTACTTGGGAAGGCACGACAGATTATTATCAGAATCGGATTCTCAGATGTTCAGAAGTTATTTTATAAGAATTTCATAAAAATAGTTGTATCATAATCAAAATAATAGTTCAGATGGTTTCTGAGAAAATCGGACAAAACGAAAGTATTTAAAGTATTACAGAAGATATCGGGCCTTGCGGGCCCGCCTTGGACCAACTCGAGGCAACATATGTAAATTATCGCTAATAGACCTTATGAGGTCATCCATAATCGTTTGGAAGTGTTCCGACTCCGTTTAGGGGAGTTTTGTACAAAAATTCACTTTAAAGGCAATTTGTAAGAAAATAGCTTCAATTGAATTGAAGGAATTGGAGCGGTTTTCCGTTTCGAATTCCGGGGAACGGAGTCGTACTTAAGGCTCGCGGCCAAGCCTATCACATCCAGAACATGCCTAGGAACAAAGGAAAATGCTTCACATACCTCGATAGCGCCTTACGCTCGCTTGGCGTCGATCCCAATCTCGTCCAAAATATAGAAATGGTCAAGTTTACCATTTGTTAGTTTCAAACTTTTCAATAATCCAACTTAACACATGTTTGCCTACCGAAATTTCGGCAGCATTTCCTCTGTATATAAGACATCCCCGAGACTTAGCTCGGCTCAATTCACTACACAACAACCCAGAACAACAGCAAAAACAACAACAAACATTAAAACACACACTATGGCATCACTAGCCATCGTTTCGGCATAACGACACATCTTTCGTTTCAAACTTACATTTCCAAACCAAACTTGTTATTTTGATATTCATCACCCACCAAATTCATTACAACATACATCGGAAGCATCCATACCATTTTCACCCAATATTCATAAGGTATGCGAACATTCAAACTTTCCATTAAGCCACTACTTTTCCAATTTTTCCTAACCTTCAACATACAAGTTCATTATACATTTCCATCTTCCAAATTCATCCACAATAATCATAATTTTCCTCTTGATACTTTCATTTCCATTTTTACATAAACCATAACAAAGTTGTATGTTTTCCTACAACAACTTAATAACCATTAAGTTCCTTCACTCTCCTCACATAATCCATGATTAAAACAACCAAAATATTAATTCAAATCAGTCCATCAATTTCAATTAAAACAGCCCCTCACCCATAAATTTCAACAAAACAACAAACGAGTTTATAATGCTGTTTTCTCCGTTCTAATTCGTTAAAACTCTAAATAAACACTTTAATAACATAAAAGGAATTTTATAAATACCTTATCAGAAGATCCACCACGAAAATTTCATCCCCCAAGACTAATTTTATCTCAAATTGAAGGCAACGCAACGTACAACGTTTTTCTCTTCATGAGCTTCGGGATTCGGAGCTCGGATTTTGATCAAAATGATCTTCTTAGCCTTGAAGTTTTCTCTCTCTCTCTCTCTAATGGAATTTTCTGGATCTTTTCTGATCTGAAATGTGGAGGAGGAGGCTGAAAACTCCCTTAAATAATAAGGAAATGGGCCTGACCCGGATTGGAATCGGGTTGGGCCCATTTCACTGCCCAGCTTGACCTTTCCGCCTTAAAATGTCCATATCTCCTTGTACCGACGTCGCCTGGGAGCCCACGACCTACCGTTGGAAAGATATTTCAATTATCTACAACTTTTACATCTGGGAAATTTCCCAAATTCTAAACTTATAATGCCGTTTTTGCCCCTCCAAGTCAGGTCATCCGAAAACGTTTTCTTAAAAATATTCGTTTGGAGGGCTTCCACTTTGATTTGGCCCCAGGGCCCTTCACGGGTTGTGTTTAACTTTACATATACGATTCATATAACTTTTCACATGTCCCAAAAAAAATATTGATGTGTGGGCCCCACCTCAGCTTACAAATAATTTGACGTTCGAAAATGCAGGATATAACATGTTCCAACTGGATTGGGGAGCTCCATTTCCTTCCGGAGTGTTGCCGAGTCAGAGTATCTATGTTATGGTATCTTAAGTGATGTTAGAGACTTTGTAGACAGAGTCACGTATATAGCATGTCAGTCTTGTAAGAGGCTCTGCAAGCCGATGATCATTATGCATTATGTTACAAATTTCATATGATTACAGATTTTACTTTATTTGAGAACGACGAAAAGAATGTTTTTGAAAAGCTTTCATTATGCTTTTCATTTTGCGATTTAAGAGTCCAGTGAGATTATGAACATGACGAGAACCAGCGGGTTCGCTCGGCACTAAGTAAGGGGTCGGGTGCCCATCATGCCCTATCAGGATTGGGGTGTGACAACGACCTTGTGTCACCCCGATAAAGTATAGTCATCTTTGAGTTTTTATGCATGCATTATGATGAGTACATGATGATGATATTACACCGCGCCTATATGGCCGGGCAGACACCGCTAAGGCGGGCAACATATATACCATGTCTAGATGGCATGGGTAGACACCACAAGTGGGCGGCATGAGATGGTTACCCCGGACGCGGGAGGCCTGGATGCAGGCTAATGATGATCACACCGTACCTATATGGTCGGGCAACTTATATAGATATGCATACTTGATATGATGATGTTTATGAAGTGAGTTAGCATGCTTTATTTCGATCAAAATTGACAGTCAGTTACAGGTTGTCCTTCACTTGATGTCTCCTTAATTCATTCATATATTGTTGTTGTTTATGCCTTATATACTCACTACAATGCTCGTACTGACGTCCTTTTCTTTGGACGCTATGTTCATGCCCATAGGTAGACAGGGAGGTGATCCAGATTCATAGGAGCTATCGGCAGACTTTGAGAGCACTCCATTGTTCCTGAGGTGCCATTGCTTATTATTTTGTGTACGTATATTTTGGGCAAGACGGGGTCCTGTCCCGTCCATATGTCTAGTACTCTAGG
The DNA here is from genome assembly GCF_019175385.1 of Lycium barbarum. Taxonomy (NCBI): domain Eukaryota; kingdom Viridiplantae; phylum Streptophyta; class Magnoliopsida; order Solanales; family Solanaceae; genus Lycium; species Lycium barbarum. Next base: position 59,564,054 of record NC_083347.1, on the reverse strand, counting down.
AGAGGCTCGTAAATACGTATGTGTGGGTAGTATGGTCTCACGATTTCATCATTGTATATATATATATATATTATTTTTGATAGCCAAAGGGCTTATGTATGTAAAGGTAAATATGCTTCAAAATGAAAATAGTTTTCCTATGATTATGAGTATGAGAATAATGAATGAACGCAGGATGAGTACCATGAGTAATAGCATGAGTGGTGCTCGGTAGTTAGCTCCGGGTACCCGTCACGGCCCCTAGTCGGGTCGTGACGCTCTCTCCCCTAGACAGCTGTTACACCTCAGAAAAGTCCTCGTACATGTACAATGAACAGACCAACGAAGGGTATGAGTATGCGATGTTATACTAAGTAAGGAATGGCGATTTATGAATTTTGGAAATAAGAAAGTTGTAGAATTTCAACACAACCAGTGGTCGTAAATAAGTATACGGCCCGTAAAGTGATTTACGAACCGTATACCGCCATCATCCTCTAGCCTTCCAAAAATTTCAACTTTCTGTCCAATGGTGAAATGGCTAAATACGACTTGGAATACGGCCCGTAAACCTCGATCGTAAACTGCCATGATCTCAACCAACCTTTCTGTTTTGACATGCTTAAATATGACCACACTATACGGTCGGTAAACTAGTATACAGCCCGTAAAGTGTGGTTTGCGACCACTGTACACCCCGACGACTGTTCATTAAAAATCAGATTTTGTGATTATTATAAGTGACCTTGTCACTCATTTTCATTCATATTTCATTCACAACCTTCAAGAACTCTCTAGAGCTCTCCAAACATTGCATCCACAAAATTCAAGAGAATCAAACGAACATCAAGATCAACAACATTAAATCCATGAAACAAAGTGTATGAAACCTAGTTGGAAGTCATCTTCTTCAAGAAATTCCAAAAGAGGTGAAGAAGGGTTTTAGTGCTAGAGGAGTATTCTCATTCACGGCTTGCTCAACCATCAACCAAGGTACGTTTCATGACCATTCCATGTTGTTTAAAGTATTGGGAAGCTGAGACACTTGAAACATAGAAGAACATAGAAAATGGGTCTTGAATGAGGGAATAGTGTCACCATTGGGAGATGGTTGAATGGAATCATGAAAGTTGATATGCTATGATTATGAATACGTTGTAAATGATGTTTAGGTCATGAAATAAGTTTTATATACAAGGAAATGTGATAACGAACTGTAACCATAAATGTGAAGGAAATTTGGGGAAAATGATGGAACGTAGTGAATATATATAAATGATGGTTGTTGATTGTAATAATGTGGATGTTGTTGAGAACGTTGGGAGTTGATAGGGACTATGGGAAAAGTAGTATAAATAAAGGAAGTTCTGCCCAATTTTCCCTAGAAATAACGACGCGTTTTAAAGCCAATTAACTAATGTTAATACGATTCTCTCGTGAAGGTAACGACGCGACCTCGAAGGAAGACGAGTGATCGATAGTGTAGCTAAGCGACAAGGTATGTGAGGCTTGCCTTTCTTTCTAATGGCATGAATCCTATAGTATAAGTTCCGTTCCTCTTCATGAGTTCCTATATCCATAACTATCCACATAAAATAAGAGATATTATACGATGATGCCATATTGATAATGATATTAATCATTGATTACACTCACCTTATGTACTAATTCCTTCAAGGTGAGGCAGAATGTCAATAATTGCTCCATAATGACATCGGGGGATCACGACCTTACGTCACCCCGATAGGATATAGATGATCTTGAGCCTGATGCATGTACTATGATAAGATAAGCATATGATTATAAGTATTTTATGATAAGCATGTCATGATTGCATCACACCGCGCCTAGTTGGCCGGGCAGTCACCGCTAAGGCGGGCAGCTATACGGATACACCATGACCATTTTGGCATGGGCAGACACCACTAGTGGGCGGCATGAGATCGTACCCCGGACGCGGGAGGCCTGGACGCGGGCTAATACTACTGATTATCACACCGTTCCGATTTGGACGGGCAACTTGCATGTCATGTATATACGATATGATGATAAGTATGAGTAAGACAGCATGCATCACTTCTCTTATGATTATCATTCAGATTCAGATGTTCATATTGATGTTCTCATTATATTATTGTGTTGTCCTTCTTCATTGTTCATGCCTCTCATACTCAGTACAATATTCGTACTGACGTCTTTTTTCTTTGGACGCTGTGTTCATGCCCATAGGTAGACGGAGCTAGTTACCGAGCACCGCTCACTCTACTACTTATCTTGCTCATTTAATACTCTTTTATCAATTTTACATACCAATTGTTGGAAAATCATATTTAATCGAAACATAAATACTTTATATACATTTGCCTCTCGGCCATCAAAATAGTATACATACATATGAAAACCTCTTGTGAGACCATCTAATCCACACTGCGTATCTACGAGCCTTTACTAACACAATGAATACATGGACGGAACAAGACTCCGTCATGCCCAAAATATGCATTTATGAATATACATCAAAAGGATAGCCATAAGCACCTCCGAACAATGGAGTGCTATCTACCAGCTGACAGCTACTGAGGACCCGGGCCAAGCTCTCCTCCCTGTCTACCTGTGGGCATGAACACAGCGTCCGAAGAAAGGACGTCAGTATGAATATTGTACCGAGTATGAGAGGTGTACATAATTAAAGGAAACATTAGTAATATGAGGATAACATCAATATGAGACAACTGAATCTGTCTGATAATCATGCATGAAGTAATGCATGTTGTCTTACTCATACTCATCATCATAACATGTATGCATCATATGCAAGCTGCCCGGCCATGTCGGAACGGTGTGATAATCAATAATATTAGCCCGCGTCCAGGCCCCCCGCGTCCGGGGTACCATCTCATGCCGCCCACTAGTGGTTGCTGCCCACGCCTGTAGGTCGTGGTGTATCCGTATCACCGCCCGCCGAAGAGGTGTATGCCCGGCCAACTAGGCCTGGTGTGAAATGCTCATGACATGCTCAATGTAAATGCTCATAGTAATATGCTTATCATAAAATACTTATCTTATCATAATGCGTATATAAGACTCGTGATCAACTTTACTCTATCGGGGTGACGTAAGGTCGTGATCCCTCGATTACATTATGTAGCCATCATAGACATTCCGCCTCACCTTGAAAGGACTAGTACATAAGGTGAGTGTAGGCAAGGAATAACATCATCATCATTCTAGTGTCATCATATCGCATAACTTATCTCATATAGACATTCATAGACATAAGCTTTTAACTTCTTAGGATGCAAGAACTCATGAAAGGAATAGGGATTCAAGTTAAAAGATTCATGCCATTAGAAAGAAGGGCTAGCCTCACATACCTTGGTCGTTTAGCTAAGATATCGCTCACTTGTTCTCTGTCGATATCACGTCGTTACCTTAATAAGAGAATTCGTATCAGCATTAGTAAGCTAACTATAAGAATGCGTCGCTAATTCTAGGAGAAGTCGGACAACGCTTCCTTCGCTCATACTACTTTTCTCACGTTCTATATCAACTCCCAATATTCATAATATTATTCGCAAAATCATGATCGACAATCGTCATTTACGTGCGTTTGGCAAAATCCACCATTTTCCTCCAATTTTCCCTTATTTCTACTTCTAGCTCATCCTTGCGTTTTCATGCATTTAATGCTTGTTTCGTGATATAAACATTATTTATAACGTGTTAGTACTCACAACACTTCAATATTCATAGTTCGATTCCACTATCATTCATTTATGTCACTATTCACTCAATAATGACCCATTTCTATGTTCTTTTACATTTCAAGTGTCTAAGCTTTCCAATACTTCAAACAATATGGAATAATCATGAAACTTACCTTGGAGGATGGTTGAACAATCCTTAAGTTGAAATACTTCAATTAGCCAAAACCCTAGTTCCACCTTCTTGGGAATTTCTTGACTTAGAATGTTATATCCCGCATTTTTGCGTATTTGGATAATTTAAGATGATGGCGGGAGGTTAAGAGCAAGACTATAATTTTAATCTTGTTGGGTGCATAAGTTGTTTATGAAAATTTTGAAGTGGGAATATTAAGAGAGGTCAAGGGTATAAAGGGAAAATTCGTAATATGACTCGTGGAAATATGGAGGAAGATGAAGGGTAAATTCGGAATGTGGAAAAATAATTTTTCATGAAGTGCACAAAAAAAATATGGGCTTGGAAGAAAAGGGGCCATTTGGGCCGTCTATAGTAAATGGGCCAAAGCCCATATGAGCACAAATTAATAAGTCCATAAGATGACTTAATTAGTCATCTTATTCATTATGTCCTTAGAAGTTTCAAGAACTCTAAGGAACAAGAGAGGAGGAGAAACATAAGAGGGGCTATTCGGCCACCTCCAAAATCAACAAGAACCTTGAAAATTTTTTCTTCAAAAATCATTTCCTACTAATTGAAAGGTCCTTAGCAAGGTGGAGTGGTCTTTGGAGCAAGAAAAATCCATATTCTAGCAAGTTACAAGTCTTAGCTAAGTGAAAGATCAAGGAAGAAGGTAAGAATTTATTCCTTATATGTTATGGATGTTTTTGCATGTTGTAGTGTACAAAAATGAATGAAATTCATGAAGAATATGGGTGTGTGTGGTGTAGCCGTATGGTTGTTGGTGTAATGTATAGAAATGGATGAAAATGCATGGAACATGAATGTTGTTGTTGTGGCCGAAAATAGGGGTGATGTTGTGAGATATGATGAATTGAATTTATGTAGCATTTTGATTGTTGTTGTGTTGTGGATTTTATGATGTTAAATGAAGGCTTAATGGCTTGAAATGAATATGAAATTGTTGGTGTATTGTGGAAGGAGTTAGTGCGACTTTGTTATGGCTTATTATATTTGTAAGAATGATATTGTTAATGTGTAGGCTATAAATATAATTCATGAACTTGAAAGTGAGCCATTGTTTGGAAGATTGTAAGTTGGGTGGTGGTGATTGAATGTGAAAGAAGGGATTAAGTAGTTATTGTTCTTCTTGAAATTGGAAAGTGTTGGATGAAGTAGCATGTTGATTGAATTGTTTTGAAATTTATGTGAATTGAATTGAATTGAATGTTGGAGTGTTGCTAGAATAATTGCTAGTATTGTTGTTGGCTTGGCCGGGTTGAATTCCCGGATTGTTGTTGGTTAAAATTGGCTAAGTTGAAGTTTTGGAGATGGTGTATTTATAGGGGAAGTACTGCCGAAATTTCGGTAGACAAATGCTACTTTAAGATTCCACTTCTAAATGCTCTAACCAAAGTTTGGTAAATATGACCAATTTGTAGATTGTGGCGGATTTGTAACTTGAATTTGGAATAGCATAAGGAGCGGAAAGAGGTATGTAAGGCTTTACTCTTCCTTCTATGGCATGTCTTAGACGTAATAGGTCGGACACGAGCCTTGGGGACAACTCTATTCTCCGGAATCCGCACCTAAAGTTACCCCTTTTTCATTCAGAAGAATTGAATTAAAAATTGTGTGAAATGTTGGAAAAACTTCCTAAACCTCTAGAACTTGCATAAATGGGACCCGACTACCTTAAAACCCTCACAAGTAACGCCATGACATGTAACATATGTAAATTGTGTACGCTACCTCACTCGGCCCGAGGTGGGCCCACTATTCCCGGATTTTCCTCATTGTTCCGCTTGACTTATTTTGAAGCAGAATCCAAAGGAAACTTTTGATCCTTATCCCGATTATCAAACGATAAGTACTGTACCATTCTAATGGAAATATGTCTATGATGACCATGATAACGATGATGCTAAGAAAGAGAATACGTCTATGATAAGTATGACAAGTATGATTCCATGACTAAGAGTCTTAAGCTAACGAAGTGATTAACATGGACTTCATTTCAGGCTTACCCCGTTCTCGACGTAAGTATGATTCCATATGGGTGATTGTGGATAGACTCACCAAGTCAGCTCATTTCTTACTGGTCAGGATGACCTATGAGGCAGAAGATTATGCTAAGCTTTATCTTAAAGAGATATTAAAACTCCATGGCGTCCCGGTATCTATTATCTCCGACAGAGGGACTCAGTTTACAGTTAAGTTTTGGAGGTCCTTCCAAGAGGGTTTAGGGACCCGAGTTAGCCTTAGCACGACATTTCATCCCCAGACCGATGGATAAGATGAACGTACTATTTAGACTCTTGAGGATATGTTACGAGCATGTATGATAGATTTTGGAGGAAATTGGGATGATCATTTGCCACTCATTGAATTTGCTTACAATAATAGTTATCATTCCAGCATTCAAATGGCACCATATGAAGCTTTATATGGGCGAAAGTGTAGATCCCCAATTGGGTGGTTTGAAACCAGAGAAACTAAATTGATAAGGCCAGACTTGGTCCAGCAAGCTATAGAGAAAGTCAAGCTTATACAAGATCGGTTATTAGCAGCCCAAAGTCGTCAGAAGTCCTATGCGGATAATCGTCGAAGAGACTTGGAGTTCAAAGTGAAGGATTGGGTATTCTTAAAAGTGTCGCCATTGAAAGGCGTTATGAGATTTGGCAAAAAGGGTAAGCTTAGTCCCCGGTATATTGGACCATATGAGATTGTGCGCAAAATAGGCAAAGTGGCCTATGACTTAGATCTACCTCCGGAATTGGAGTCAGTCCATCCAGTATTTCATGTCTCGATGCTTAGAAAATGTGTTGGAGATCCCACTAGGATCGTCCCAGTAAATGATGTGCAAGTGAAAGAGAAATTGACTTATGAAGAGGCACCCATTGCCATATTAGACAGGCAAGTACGGAGGCTTAGAAACAAAGAGGTGGCCTCGGTTAAGGTTCTATGGAGAAGCAGTAAACGAGAGGAGATGACATGGGAAGCAGAAGAAAGTATGCGATCCAAATACCCACATTTATTTCAGCCCTTGGAAGAAGCCCAAGATGAGACGTCATGATCATAAGGTATGTATATTTTCCTTTTATGCTTTTGGGTCATGTGTGGCCAAAATTTTATGTTGTTATGTTGTGGCCCTATGTGGCATCGATATTATGGGTTGTTGTGGCAAGATAGTAGTGCCATATTATAAGGGAAACTCTGGTGAAATTTTTGTAGAATTCCCGAGCACTTTAACATTCGGGGACGAATGTTCTTAAGGGGGAAGAATGTTACACCTCGGAAAATTTTTCCGTTGTTACTTAAGTGAATGAACTAGTGATAAGTATTAGTGCATGATGTCCATGAACAAGAAACGACGTTTCATGACCTTAGGAGAGATTTCGAAGGTATCCGATGTGAGATGAGAAAGTTGGCTAAATTAAGATGAGATATAAGGTGAGCAATGCATGTGCATGGACGTGGGTGATTAAAATGAGAAGTCTAAGAAATATGGGAAGTTGCAGAATTGCAACTGCCCAGTGGTCGTAAAGTGCTAGGACGGACCGTAAACTAGCAGGTCATAAACTGCCATGCAAGGTTTCAACTTTCTGCCAGTTGAGAAATGGTAAAATACGACCTGGAGGATGGACCGTAAAGTGATTTACGACCCGTAAACCATGGTCGTAAATCATCATGCAAGCAGCCAAAGCTTCTGGTTCTGGAAATGGTTAATGACGATCGCGAGGAATGGTCCGTAAACTGCAATACGGGCCGTAAACCATGATGGACGACCACTGTTCACCTCAGCATAGATTTTGCAGGCCATTAAATAAAGGGACCAACACTTGTTTCATAAGGCATGGTTCCTTGGCCAAACTCTTAAATCCTCTATATGAGTATGTTGTATCCAAATGATTGACACTCCGAGCTCATAAGCTCACGATCCTCGATATGTGCTACGATTGTACTACGCACCCCATATGACGAGTAAGCATAAGATATAGATGTAGCGAAAATGATGATGATAGTGATGACGATGATAATAATAATGGTGCTAAAGGTGCCTACGGGCTATTATACTTACATGTTCCTATGAAGGGCTATAATGACACCCCGAGCTTATAATGTCGGGTAGGATATATGTATATGAATATGTATAAAGTATGTATACGATTACGAAATGCGCGCACACCTCTGCAGATGGTACGGATAACCCTGAAGCCTTGGTATGGCCAGGTATGAGTAACCTTGAGCCTTGGTTGGCCAAGTATGTATGAAACACCGATCCTATGAGGTCGGGTATGCTATGTAAATGCTATGTATATGAAATGACTATGTATATAATATGAATATGAATGTGATAAGACTATGTATAAGAATATGAATAAGGACATGTATACGAATATGAGCACAAGTATGGTACGAGTACTATTATGGAATACGGATGATGACGTAGGTGTACAAATACGTATGAAAAATGGAAAGTCCTACGAAAGGCAGGTAAGTGCTGTGACGATGATATTATTGTCTCCCCCTCCTATGCTTTTTCATATGTTGTTCATGATGCTTATTTATTGATGTTGCTCATGCTTTACATACTCAGTACATTCTTCGTACTGACATCCTTTTGTTTGTGGACGCTGCGTCATGCCCGCAGGTGCACAGGGAGACAGACTTGATCCATAGCTGTGTATTCGGAGATTACATAGAGAGCTCCATTTCCTTCGGAGCCATATCTTTTGGGTACTCATTCTTTTTTGTATATAATTATGGGCATAGCGGGGTCTGTCCCGCTAATGTGATATGTTATACTCTTAGAGGCTCGTAGATATGTGTGTGTGTGGGTAGATGTGTTTGGCCTTGTCGGCCTATGTTTTGTAAATCATTTTGTCGGCCACGTTGGCCCGTGTACATTGATGTGGCATAGATGCCTATGATGATATAAATGTGCTGTTGTCCAAATGGGACTAGTTGACGAATGAATGTGTTATGTCCCGTATTTTCGTATAACGGGAAATCAAGAAATAAATAAGACTTGTGTGTGTGGAGGACATATTTTGATTTTGGTGAGTATGACTATGTTGGTGCTGGAATTATTAATGTCAAGACCTCGGGGAAGGCCGAGGGTAAATTTGGAATTTTGGAAATTAGTTTCGGGAATTACAAAACGGGACGTTTTATGAATTGGGCCAAGAAATTGAACAAAGAAATTGGGCCCAAGATTTTGTGGGGTGGCCGGCCACTTGGTTGGCCCAAGCCCATCTTTAAATGTCATGTGCTATGCACATGACACTTAGTAGTGGATATATATGATATGGACTTAACCTTATCAAGATCAAAACAAAAAAAAAAATTCAAGAACACCAAGATAGGTGCTCTCGGCCAAAGAGAAAAAAAAAAAAAAAAGAGAAATATTTTCATGCCTTGTTTCTAATCCAATCACCTAGTCTCTTTTGGAATAATTGATGAGTTCGAGGTGCTCTTCGTGGTGGTACAATTAGTTTGACGAGAGGACGACGTTTGCGGCAAATCGGAATTTAAAGAAAGAGGTAAGATTTCAATGTTTTTATGTTATGAAAGGGATACATATGTGTTAGTGATTGAATTAGCATGAAGATTTTGGAATGGTGTTGTGTTTGTGCATGGTGTGTGTGTGTATAAAGGGTGTGTTTGGCCGAAAGTGAGGGAGGTGAAAGGCCTAAGAATTTGAGGTTGTTTAGTTTGAATAATGTGTTGTTGTGGTCATTATGTTGTAAATGATTGATTAAGGAAGTGAGTTGGTATTAGAAAATAATTTTTGACGTTATCGGAAAGTGTATACCCTTGGTATATTTGTGTATATCATAGTATATTTATGATACTAAATACTTTGAACATGATTTATGGTTGATGATAATGAGTTTGGAATGAAACGACGCAAGTTCGAACGTTCGTCGTAACTTTTGGTGTTTTGAATGAAAATTGGAAAGTAGTGAATTTTGGGGATGTTTGTATGTGGTTTGGAACTTGTTTGTTATGTAGTGGAATAATCTTGAATGAATGAATACAATAATGTGGATATGAGTTGAAATTGTGAAGTTAGGAAATAGGATTACCAACTTATGAAATAAAGTGCAATTGTGAAGTTAGTGTGTTTGATTGTGATTCGTATTGTGTAATGATGTTTGGGCTGTTGATGTTGTTATATTTTGAGCCGAGCTAAGCCTCGGGGGTGTTAGATTTATAGGGGAAGTGCTGCCGAAATTTCGGTAGCCAAATATAGCCCAAAGACTAGAATGTTAATTCTCATGAATAGTAACTGGTAAAAGTGACCATTTGCAGTTTCTGGGCGAAACGGGAATTTCGATTTGAGGAGCGTAAGGCGCCAACCAGGTATGTAAAGCCTACCTATCATTCTTTTGGCATGTCCTAGACATACTAGGTTAAGGTCGGCCCCTCGGGAATAATCCTACTCTTGGAAATCGAGGTTCAAGTTCGAGCACTATTCACTCAGCGCGATTGAACCCTCTTTGTCACATTTGGTTAAAAGAATGTTCGTACCTCCATAACTTGTGCTGTTGTGTCCGAAACTCTTCGAAACTTTTGTAGATGGCTCTATGGAGCCGAAAGTCTGTGATTTGTGTCCGCCACCTCAATTTGACTCGAGGTGGGCCCGCGAGCCCCGAGGCTCCCCTTATTCGGTTTGTTTGATTCATTTGTGTCCGTTATGATCCGCAACCGTCTGTTTAGGACCCAAGGATGTGTTTGAAACTTTCTATGCCATTAATGTACGTTTTGTACTTTGAATGATGTGAGATTTTCGGAAAATGACTTATGAACAGTTTTCTTGCGAATTTGGCAGTTTGGAACTTCGTAACTTTTATACGCATACTTTGACCAGTCTGATTCCTACTCCGATCCTTCGGGCGTCAGTATATACCTCTACGTAAACTATATGTTAAGTCCGACAAATTATTTTTGATATGCATATGATTTCTGCACTACTCTGTTCGTGCTGCCTGCTATGACTTCGTTCGTCGGTACCCGGGCCGACTTTGTGATCGTGCGCACTATAATATATTCGGAAGTTATGATGTGTTACGGTTTCCGAGGCCTCGCCATAGGGCCGGTTACCGTTTATGGAGCTATGATGTGATATGGCATTTGATACGTTCTGATGATATGATGTGTGTGTGATATGATGTGTCTGGAGATTGTACGGAGATTTGAAACCTTCTGGAGTTATGATGTGTTGTGGCACCAGCGTCGGGGGGTGACCACGTTCCTAAACCCTATACATGATTTGATTTGCATTTGTACGTTCGCCTCCCGCACAGGTTTGCTTTGTTTGCGATGTTGGTGTGTTGGTTCTTTCTGACTCCAGCTGTGTTTGTGATTTCTGTACCTTCTGCTTTACATACTCAGTACTTCTCCCGTACTGACCCCCGTTTCTTCGGGGGCTGTGTTTCATGCCCGCAGGTACAGAAGCTCGTTTGGGTGGTCCTCCAGTTTAGGCTACTCATTCTGCTGTGTTGGAGAGCTCCCCTTTGATCCGGAGCCTACTTTGGTACATGTCTTTTGTTGTGTCTGTATTCTGTACATTTGTGGATGTGTGGGTACGGCGGGGCCCTGTCCCGTCATATGTTCATATGTTCTGTTTTGTCTAGAGGCCTGTAGTCAGATTTGTGGGTCGTGGGTCCGGTGTGTTTGCATGTGAGTCTGTTTTGCATTCTTAAGCGGCCGGTACGCTGCCATGGCCAAGTCGGCCTCTGAGTTTGTATGTATGTATATGTACTTGGGGGCGATGTGCATTCCGCCGCCCTTCTGATGTGTGTGTGTGAAATTTGGCGATGTATATTTCGCCTCCTTTCTGATTTGTGATTTGTCTGATCTGTACGGGCGATTGCTTAGGATAAGTATTCGGTAGAGATCTGATTACGATGTTGAGTTCGAATAACGTACGTTGAGTTTGGTCGAGTCTGATTACGATGATCTGGGTGTGAGTTGGTTTGGGGTGTCCCGGAAGGGCACAGTCGCGGCCCACGGGGCTGGGTCGTGACAAAAGTGGTATCAGAGCGGTTTGTCCTCGGAATGTCTACAGGCCGTGTCTAGTAGAGTCTTGTTTATCGATGTGTTGTGCACCACATCTATAAACAAGGAGCTACAGGACATCTAGGATGTTGTGTTGCCCTTTCTTTGGAATCTTAGATCGTGCGATAGAGCTGTGTTAATAGGGTCATTCTGATCTGACCCGTTGTTGTGTTTGCAGTGATGCCTCCGAAGAAGGCAACGGCGGCCCAGAAGGGCAAGGCGAAGATGGGAGAGACCAGTCAGGCACAACGGGCTACTCGGGCTCGTGTTTATGATTTGCCGGAGGTTACACCTCATTCTGAGGGGTCTGCTACACCCCCATTAGTACAGCCTGGAGCGGGACCTTCAGCAGCTCCAGAGGTCCGTGTACCCGCTCCTGAGACTCCAGCTCCTCAGCCAGGGGCGGAGGATAGGACCCTGAGGGAGGCTATACAGTTGCTGACCACGATTGTAGCCGGACAGGCTCGCAGGCGCGGACGGAGGGACGATGATGATGAGGACAGGCGGGAAAGCCTGAGAGTTCGGGAGTTCTTGTTATGCGGCCCTCCAGAGTTTTTCGGGTCTAAGCCCGACGAGGACCCCCATGACTTCATTCGGGGGATGCGGCGTGCATTAGACTTGGTCAGGGCGTCAGAGACCGAGTCGGTTGAGCTAGCTTCGCATAGACTTCGGGATGTTGCCGCGCATTGGTATGAGACTTGGGAGCTATCCCGGGGTGAGGGTGCTCCTCCAGCTATGTGGGATCAGTTTGTGACTGCTTTCACCCGCCACTTTCTGCCCCCAGAGTTACGACGGGAGCGAGCTGATCGGTTTTTGCATCTGCAGCAGAGGGGTCGGAGCGTCCGTGAATATAATTTGGAGTTTGATTCCCTGGCCCGGTATGCCCCTGCCGTGGTGGCAGATATGACAGATCGGATGCATAGGTATGTTATGGGGCTGGATCGTTACTTGATTGACGGGTGCATGGCGGTATCATTGCAGACAGATATGGACATTGCCCGTCTACAGGCCTACGCCCAGGGGATGGAGAACCGGCACCGAGCAGATCGGCCCAGCCGAGAGTATGATGGGAGATGGCCCAAGAGGGCCAGATCAGCGGGGTATCCTGGAGATTCACGGGGCGGGCAGCCGCAGTATCAGTCCAGCGGGTACTTTCCTCCGTCAGGCCGGGACACACAGTCTGTTGGTAAGAGGTTTGAGGGAGCAGGACCGTCCAGGGCAGACCAGAGTTCCAGAGCCCCAGGTCCTCAGGCGAGCAGGGGTCCCAGTCAGTTTAGGCCACCCATACCCCAGTGTTCGTATTGCGGAAGATCGCACCCAGGTGAGTGCTTCAGGGCCACGGGGGCCTGTTTTGCTTGCGGCCGCCAGGGCCATATCATGCGGGATTGTCCGTGGGCAGGCGGTTCCGGCAGCACAGCACCGCCGATGAGATCCGTTGCTGGTTCGTCATCTACCCCTTCGGCCACGCGCTCTACGGGGCGAGGTATGCCAGCACCAGCGGGCCGCGGTAGAGGCCGTGGTGGGGCTTCAGATTCTAGCGGTCCCTCGAACCGCATCTACGCCTTGACTGGTCGTCGGGACCCAGAGGCACCCCCAGACACAGACCCAGGTATATTACTAACCTTTTTGTTTAATGAATATGTGCAATGGTAGGTTTGTACCTCAGTATTATGCGATATACTTTTGTGTGTGTCAGTAAAGGTAAGGTAAGAATCCGAATTAATGAAAATATCCGAGGCAGTTATCTGTACATGTGGGGGGAAAAAAATATGGGATTTGGAAGACTAGAACGATAGACCTCACAGCCAGAAAAGCAAACGACCTCTTTGGGTTAGAGTGGGACCCGCTACGAAAAATTTCCGAAAAAAAAAAAAAAAAAAAAAAATTTGCTAAGACCCCGTTTGGCCTAAAATTACGTGGCAAAGGTCGTGCGAGGCAGTTGGCGAAATTATATCAGCCCTAACGCGTCAAAATGTGTAAAAGTTTCAGGGTTAAGCGTGCTCAAGCCAGAGCAATTCTGGGATGGGTGACCCCCTGGGAAGTAACGCAAAATTTTGCACAAGTGTAAGTATGATTAACGTAAACGGGAATTTGGGGTAACCAAAGGTGAATAGAATGTGTGGAGAATAATTAGTGCCCTTTCGAGAGTCGCGCGGAACGAGGCAGACTAAATGGGCGAAAAGGAAAGGATACAACACCTCTTGGGAAATTTAACGAATTTGAATAACAGCCAGAGATGTTCGCCGGTAAGGTATGAGTAAACGTGTGTAGGTGTATATGTATGTGTATGTGTGTGTATGATTCTCATTTGGTGCCTAGGAGGGCTAAGAGCTGAGCCCGGCGACTAATGTTGTGATAAAGAAAAGATAAGCAGTGTGAGTAATTGGAAATTTGAAGGAATCGATACGTAAGACGCAAGGTAAATTGTGTGACGACTTGGTGAATGAGTTTGCAAATCAAGGGGCATTCTCATGAATTATTGGAGCTTTAATATGAATGATTTGATTCTAAATTGACATCCCATCTGTGGTGCTTCTGCACTTCCGATTCCGATGAGGCTCTACCTAGTACACCTCTGTACTTCTGCGCTCGACTAGGTTCCCGTCCGATGAACCTTTTGTGCGCTTTGATTCCGAATCCGTTTCTGTCTGGCGCACCTCTGTGGGTCTGACTCTGGATATAAATCCGTCTGATATGCTTCGATGCGTTTGATTTTGACCGCGTGTGTGTTTGATACCCTTCGGTTTGTCTGATCACGATTCGGTATGAAACCACTCTGTATGTTTGCTTCTGAATTCGGGTTTGTTCGATATGATTCCGTACGACTGGCTTTGATTGTGAATCTGTTTGGTATATCTTAGTGTGTCTGATTCTGCCTACGAGTTCGTTTGATACGCCTTTATACGTCTGACTCCGATCTCAGATGTGTCTGATATGCTTCCGTACCTTCGATGTTGACTACGAATCCAACCGCCATAGTTGAGTATGTCTGCTTCCGATTATGAATCCGTTCGGTTTTAGTTCTGAATCTGTTGGGCATGAAGTGTCTGATATGAAGTAAAGTGAGATTACGACGATGTGGTAAGGAAACTCAGGAGTGTGAAAAGAAGATGATATTGACGATGATGTCTGGAAAGCGTCCGTCCCTTACAAGAATATAGTGCAGAGTTCGGTGATTACGTAAAGTACGAGAAAATGTATTATGGAGGTATTTGGGTCAGTGATGTGAAAAATCTACCCCAAGTATTTGTAAAGGAGCCATGTCGGAGAAATCAATAAAGGACAACCATCAAGAGAACCCTCCCGGAGTAGTACGACACCCATGAGGTCGATTCAACATTCGAGGACGAATGTTCCTAAGGGGGGGAGAATGTTATGTCCCGTATTTTCGTATAACGGGAAATCAAGAAATAAATAAGACTTGTGTGTGTGGAGGACATATTTTGATTTTGGTGAGTATGACTATGTTGGTGCTGGAATTATTAATGTCAAGACCTCGGGGAAGGCCGAGGGTAAATTTGGAATTTTGGAAATTAGTTTCGGGAATTACAAAACGGGACGTTTTATGAATTGGGCCAAGAAATTGAACAAAGAAATTGGGCCCAAGATTTTGTGGGGTGGCCGGCCACTTGGTTGGCCCAAGCCCATCTTTAAATGTCATGTGCTATGCACATGACACTTAGTAGTGGATATATATGATATGGACTTAACCTTATCAAGATCAAAACAAAAAAAAAAATTCAAGAACACCAAGATAGGTGCTCTCGGCCAAAGAGAAAAAAAAAAAAAAAGAGAAATATTTTCATGCCTTGTTTCTAATCCAATCACCTAGTCTCTTTTGGAATAATTGATGAGTTCGAGGTGCTCTTCGTGGTGGTACAATTAGTTTGACGAGAGGACGACGTTTGCGGCAAATCGGAATTTAAAGAAAGAGGTAAGATTTCAATGTTTTTATGTTATGAAAGGGATACATATGTGTTAGTGATTGAATTAGCATGAAGATTTTGGAATGGTGTTGTGTTTGTGCATGGTGTGTGTGTGTATAAAGGGTGTGTTTGGCCGAAAGTGAGGGAGGTGAAAGGCCTAAGAATTTGAGGTTGTTTAGTTTGAATAATGTGTTGTTGTGGTCATTATGTTGTAAATGATTGATTAAGGAAGTGAGTTGGTATTAGAAAATAATTTTTGACGTTATCGGAAAGTGTATACCCTTGGTATATTTGTGTATATCATAGTATATTTATGATACTAAATACTTTGAACATGATTTATGGTTGATGATAATGAGTTTGGAATGAAACGACGCAAGTTCGAACGTTCGTCGTAACTTTTGGTGTTTTGAATGAAAATTGGAAAGTAGTGAATTTTGGGGATGTTTGTATGTGGTTTGGAACTTGTTTGTTATGTAGTGGAATAATCTTGAATGAATGAATACAATAATGTGGATATGAGTTGAAATTGTGAAGTTAGGAAATAGGATTACCAACTTATGAAATAAAGTGCAATTGTGAAGTTAGTGTGTTTGATTGTGATTCGTATTGTGTAATGATGTTTGGGCTGTTGATGTTGTTATATTTTGAGTCGAGCTAAGCCTCGGGGGTGTTAGATTTATAGGGGAAGTGCTGCCGAAATTTCGGTAGCCAAATATAGCCCAAAGACTAGAATGTTAATTCTCATGAATAGTAACTGGTAAAAGTGACCATTTGCAGTTTCTGGGCGAAACGGGAATTTCGATTTGAGGAGCGTAAGGCGCCAACCAGGTATGTAAAGCCTACCTATCATTCTTTTGGCATGTCCTAGACATACTAGGTTAAGGTCGGCCCCTCGGGAATAATCCTACTCTTGGAAATCGAGGTTCAAGTTCGAGCACTATTCACTCAGCGCGATTGAACCCTCTTTGTCACATTTGGTTAAAAGAATGTTCGTACCTCCATAACTTGTGCTGTTGTGTCCGAAACTCTTCGAAACTTTTGTAGATGGCTCTATGGAGCCGAAAGTCTGTGATTTGTGTCCGCCACCTCAATTTGACTCGAGGTGGGCCCGCTAGCCCCGAGGCTCCCCTTATTCGGTTTGTTTGATTCATTTGTGTCCGTTATGATCCGCAACCGTCTGTTTAGGACCCAAGGATGTGTTTGAAACTTTCTATGCCATTAATGTACGTTTTGTACTTTGAATGATGTGAGATTTCCGAAAAATGACTTATGAACAGTTTTCTTGCGAATTTGGCAGTTTGGAACTTCGTAACTTTTATACGCATACTTTGACCAGTCTGATTCCTACTCCGATCCTTCGGGCGTCAGTATATACCTCTACGTAAACTATATGTTAAGTCCGACAAATTATTTTTGATATGCATATGATTTCTGCACTACTCTGTTCGTGCTGCCTGCTATGACTTCGTTCGTCGGTACCCGGGCCGACTTTGTGATCGTGCGCACTATAATATATTCGGAAGTTATGATGTGTTACGGTTTCCGAGGCCTCGCCATAGGGCCGGTTACCGTTTATGGAGCTATGATGTGATATGGCATTTGATACGTTCTGATGATATGATGTGTGTGTGATATGATGTGTCTGGAGATTGTACGGAGATTTGAAACCTTCTGGAGTTATGATGTGTTGTGGCACCAGCGTCGGGGGGTGACCACGTTCCTAAACCCTATACATGATTTGATTTGCATTTGTACGTTCGCCTCCCGCACAGGTTTGCTTTGTTTGCGATGTTGGTGTGTTGGTTCTTTCTGACTCCAGCTGTGTTTGTGATTTCTGTACCTTCTGCTTTACATACTCAGTACTTCTCCCGTACTGACCCCCGTTTCTTCGGGGGCTGTGTTTCATGCCCGCAGGTACAGAAGCTCGTTTGGGTGGTCCTCCAGTTTAGGCTACTCATTCTGCTGTGTTGGAGAGCTCCCCTTTGATCCGGAGCCTACTTTGGTACATGTCTTTTGTTGTGTCTGTATTCTGTACATTTGTGGATGTGTGGGTACGGCGGGGCCCTGTCCCGTCATATGTTCATATGTTCTGTTTTGTCTAGAGGCCTGTAGTCAGATTTGTGGGTCGTGGGTCCGGTGTGTTTGCATGTGAGTCTGTTTTGCATTCTTAAGCGGCCCGTACGCTGCCATGGCCAAGTCGGCCTCTGAGTTTGTATGTATGTATATGTACTTGGGGGCGATGTGCATTCCGCCGCCCTTCTGATGTGTGTGTGTGAAATTTGGCGATGTATATTCCGCCTCCTTTCTGATTTGTGATTTGTCTGATCTGTACGGGCGATTGCTTAGGATAAGTATTCGGTAGAGATCTGATTACGATGTTGAGTTCGAATAACGTACGTTGAGTTTGGTCGAGTCTGATTACGATGATCTGGGTGTGAGTTGGTTTGGGGTGTCCCGGAAGGGCACCAGTCGCGGCCCACGGGGCTGGGTCGTGACAGAATGGAAATGCATGTATAATTATGTGGCTCACCTAGATGTAAGCATAAGAGTAAGCTAAGAGGGTGCCCGGGTGGGCTAGCACCGGGTGCCTGTCGCGGCCCCGAGTCGGGTCTTGACACTGCCCATTTATTGACGCATTTAGTTGCCGCCCAGGCACAGCGGCAGAGTTCGGGTCCTAATGACAAGGCAGTTAGTACTAGAGCCCGTGATTTCATGAGTTTGAATCCTCCGTAGTTTTTCGGGTCAAAGTCGGATGAAGACCCGCAAGGTTTTATTGATGAAATGTTGAGAACATTAAAAATTATCCATGCCTCCGAAATCGAGTCTGTGGAGCTAGCATCTTATAGACTCCGAGATGTGGCGGTCTTATCGTATAATAATTGGATATCATCAAGAAAAAGAATGCACCTCCTCCAGTTTGGCAAGAATTCGTAGATGCCTTTATCCGCCACTATTTGCCACCCGAGGTCCACTGAGCTAGAGCGGATAGATTCTTAAATTTGAAAAAAAGAAATATGAGTGCCCGAGAGTATAGCCTTCATTTTAATTCATTGGCTAGATATGCTCCGACTATGGTGGCCAATATGGGAGATAAGGTACACAGGTTTGTTAGTGGCTTAGGGCCACATTTATTTAAATATTATTTAACGGCTTCATTGCAAGATGGGATGGATATTTCTCGTATTCAGGCCCATGCCCAGAATATAGAAGGGCAACAACACCCACAAAAGGGTGAGCACGATATTGATAGAGGGCAAAGCAAGAGGGCCAGATCTATAGGTGTAGGTAGCGACTATAGAGGGGGATCGAGGCAATCATATCCTAGACACTCAGGCCAGTCGGCGACTAGTGCACCTCCACAATTTGTAGGTAGGAGTTTTGACTGGTCCATTCATTTCGGGCAGGGTTAGAGCTCGAGAGCTTAAGGTTCCCGGTTTGGAGGTGATTATGGCCAGAGGAGACCACCAGTACCCAGATGTAACTAGTGTGGTAGATTACATTCCGGACAGTGTCATCGAGGTTCAGATGCTTGCTATTCCTGTGGCCAGGTTGGCCACATGATGCGAGATTGCCCGTCGATGAGTTGTATAGTTGGGGTTTAGACCACAGGATCACCGGCTGGTTCTTCTTCTGTGCGCCCGACAGGGTAGACTCCCCAGATTCTAGTAGGTCGATGTAGAGGCAAAGGGGGAGCATCTACTTCAGGTGCTATCCAGCCCCGTATCTATGCTTTAGCCGGAAGACAGGATCTTGAGTCGTCGCCGGATGTGGTTACAGGTATATTATCCATATTTTCCCATGACGTATATGTATTGATAGATTCGAGTTCTACCTTATCTTATATTACTCTGTATGTTGCTGGTCGTATTGGCGTGAAACCCGAGCCAATTAAACCTTTTGAGGTATCTACTCCGGTTGGTGATCCCGTGACAGCTAGACAAGTATACAAAAATTATGTAATTGTGATATGTGAGAGCCAGACTAAAGTTGATATAGTTGAGCTAGAAATTCTAGCTTTCGATGTGATTATGGTTATGGATTGGTTTGCCTCATATTATTCTAATGTTGATTGTCGAATGAAAGTAGTTCGATTTCAATTTTCGGGAGAGGCCGTGCTTGAATGGAGGGGTAATACAACATCTCCAAGGGGCAGGTTTATTTCATACCTTAAGGCAAGAAAGATGATAGCTAAAGGATATATTTATCACTTAGTCAGAGTTCATGGCACCAAAGCAAAGCCACCAACTATCCAATCTGTTCCGGTAGTGAATGAATTTCCGGATGTATTTCTAGATGAACTCCCAGGTCTTCCTCTAGAAAGAGAGATTGATTTCGCTATTGATGTGTTGCCAGATACCAAGCCTATTTCTATTCCTCCTTACCGAATGGCTCCTGCAGAATTGAAAGAGCTAAAGGCACAATTGAAGGATTTACTTGAAAAAGGATTCATTAGGCCTAGTCCATCACCTTAGGGAGCACCGGTTCTATTTGTACGAAAGAAAGATGGTTCTTTACGGATGTGTATTTATTACAGGCAGTTGAATAAGGTGACGATAAAGAATAAATATCCTCTTCCGAGAATTGATGATATGTTTGATCAATTACAGGGTGCCAAGTGGTTTTCCAAAATAGATCTAAGATCAGGTTATCATCAAGTGAGAGTTAAAGAAGAAAATATTCCCAAAACAGCTTTCAGAACGAGATATGGCCATTATGAATTCCAGGTGATGTCATTTGGGTTAACTAATGCCCCAGTAGTGTTTATGAATTTGATGAATAATGTATTAAGGGCCTCTTTTGGACCTATTCATGATGTGTTTATCGGTGATATCCAGGTATATTCTCGGACAGAATCAGAACATGCAGACCATTTACGTAGTTGAAATTCTTCGAACTCGAGAATTGTATGCAAAATTTTCAAAGTGTGAGTTTTGGCTATATTCTATGACATTTTTAGGTCATGGTATTTCAGATGATGGCATCCGAGTGCATACTCAAAAAATTGAAGCTGTGAAAACTTGGCCAAGGCCTACAACGCCCACGAAAGTCCGTACTTTTCTGGGATTGGCAGGTTACTATAGGAGATTTGTGGAAGGGTTTTCCTCTATTTCAGCCCCAGTGACGAAGCTAACCCAGAAGCCAG
This sequence comes from Lycium barbarum, assembly GCF_019175385.1. Taxonomy (NCBI): domain Eukaryota; kingdom Viridiplantae; phylum Streptophyta; class Magnoliopsida; order Solanales; family Solanaceae; genus Lycium; species Lycium barbarum. The sequence continues at coordinate 59,543,054 of NC_083347.1, read as the reverse complement.
CAAAATGTCAGTGGAATGATACTTGTGAACGCAGTTTCCAAGAGTTGAAGGACAGATTAACTTCAGCCCCAGTCTTAACCCTCCCAGGAGGGCCACATGGTTATGTTGTATATTGTGATGCTTCTGGCATTGGGTTAGGATGTGTATTGATGCAGCGTGGTAAAGTCATTGCTTATGCCTCGAGACAGCTACAGAAACATGAAAGGAATTACCCAACTCATGACCTTGAATTGGCTGCAGTTATTCATGCACTAAAGATGTGGAGACATTACTTATATGGTGTTCACATTGATAGCTATACGGATCACAAGAGTCTCCAGTATATTTTCAAACAGAAGGAGTTGAATCTTCGACAGAGACGGTGGTTGGAATTATTGAAAGATTATGATGTGAGTATTTTATACCACCCTGGAAAAGCAAATGTAGTAGCTGATGCGCGTAGTCGCAAATCAATGGGTAGCCTATGTGAAGCCCCTCCGGAAAATAAGGAATTAATTCGTGAGCTCCACCAGCTAGCTAGCCTTGGAGTTCGTCTAATTGATTTAGGCAGTGCAGGATTTGATATCAATAATCCAACTTTTTTATCCTTAGACATGGAGGTGAAAGAGCGTCAATATAAAGATCCTCAGTTGAGCCACTATAGAGACATTTCATGAAAAAGAGAAGTCTCCATTTGAAACTTCTATAGACGGAATTCTTAGATACCGAGGCAGGCTATATGTTCCAAATATTGCAGAATTACATCGTCGAATTCTAGAATAACTCATTATTCTCGGTATTCTATTCATCCAGGTGAAACAAAGACGTATCATGATCTCAAGTTAATGTATTGGTGAGATGGAATGAAGAAAGACATAGCAAAATTTGTAGCTCAATGTCCAAACTGTCAACAAGTGAAAATTGAACATCAAAACCCAGGAGGATTATTGCAAGATATAGAAATCCCCACTTGGAAATGGGAAGTGATCAACATGGATTTTATTGTGGGCTTACCTCGTTCCCAAAGTAAATATGACTTCATATGGGTGATCGTCGACAGACTCACGAAATCGGTCCATTTCCTTCCAATCAGAACTACATACTAGGCAGAAGATTATGCTAGACTGCACCTTAAGGAGATAATGCGACTCCATGGTATTCCGATGTTTATTATCACAGATAGAGGAGCGCAATTTATAGCTAAGTTTTGGAAGTCTTTCCAAGATGGTTTGGGTACTCAAGTAAAGCTTAGCACGACATTTCATCCACAAACTGATGGGCAAGCCGAACGTACCATTCAGACCTTGGAGGATATGCTAAGAGCATGTGTTCTAGATTTCGGTGGTAGTTGGGATGACCACTTACCCCTTATTGAGTTTGCATACAACAACAGCTACCATTCCAGTATTCAAATGGCTCCGTATGAAGATTTATATGGAAGGAAGTGTAGATCCCCAATTGGGTGGTTTAAAGTAGGAGAGGTATAGCTAATAGGCCTTGAGTTGATTCAACAAGCAGTGGAAAAGGTTAAGGTCATCCGAGATCGATTGTTGACAGTCCAAAGTCGCCAGAAATCATATGCGGACAACCGGCAGCAAGACTTAGAATTTCAAGTTGATGACTGGGTATTCTTAAAGGTGTCGCCAATGAAAGGAGTGATGAGATTTGGTAAGAAAGGAAAGTTGAGTCCTCGATATATAGGACCTTATAAGATTGTTCGCAAGGTTGGCCAAGTAGCCTATGAATTGGACTTACCCTCAGAACTTTAACTAGTCCATCCAGTTTTCCATGTCTCAATGCTCCATAAGCGTGTTGGAGATCCTACGAGGATTGTTCCATTAGATGATTTTCGAGTGACAGAAAGGTTGGCTTATGAAGAAGTACCCGTTGCCACACTGGATAGGCAAGTACGGAGACTTAGAAATAAAGAAGTAGCCTCATTTAAGGTCTTATGGAGAAATAACAACCGAGAAGAAATGACTTGTGAAGCGGAAGAAAATATGAAGTCCAAGTATCCGCGCCTATTTCAGCCCCCGGAAGAGATCCAAGATGAAACATTAAGATTATGAGGTACGTATGTTTTCTTTTTATGATTTCGGGTCGTGTGTGGCCAAACTTTATTGCTATTATGTTGTGGCCCTATGAGTCATTGCTATTATGGGATATTGTGACAGGATGATAGTGCCATATTACACGGGAAACTCTGGCGAAATTTTCGTAGGATTCCCAAGAACTTAACATTCGAGGACGAATGTTCTAAAAGGGGAGAAGAATGTTACACCTTGAAAAATGTTCCGTTGATGCACAGTAAATATACTAACGAAGGGAACGAAGTATACGATGTTTCGATAAGTAAGAAATATCATTTGATGATCCTAATTGAGATTTCAAAGACATTCGAGGTAAGAGAAGAAAGTTTGCCAGGAAAGGCAAGGTATACGTTATGTATCGAAAGAGGTTTACGAGTGACAAGTTAATGATGACTTAATAATGTCTTGGAGAAGAGTTATAACGTCCCTTATATTTTCAATGAGGTGTTAAACAAGTGTTAAGAAGGTTCCATAAGGGTTGGAGATCAAACGAGTCGACGAAAACGAATTTCGGAAAGCTGGGCAATATACGGTCCATATAAAAGATACGGCCGTATGTTCTGGCCGTATGTTCTGCCCAGAATGGGGACTTTCACTGGACCAAATATACAGTCATACATACGGTCCATATAAAAGATACGGACCGTATGTTGGTCCGTGAAACCGAGTCGGGACAGATTTTAAGATTAATATAAGGGAACCCAACTTCATTTAATTCATTTCATTTTTCACTCCACACTTCAAGAAATCTATAGAAAGATCTCCACACTTCATCCACAAGAACTCAAGAGAAATTCATGATCAACTTCATCAAACCAAGAAAATCAAGTGTAAGAAACTCATTAGGATTTATCCAAGGCAAGAAATCCCATTGGAAGTGAACTAGGGTTTTGGCTCAAGTGAAGTATTTCCACTCAAGGCTTATTCCCACACTATATAAGGTAAGTTTTATGATCATTCCATTTTGTTTAAGGTATTGAGAGGTTGAAAGACTTGGATTATTGAAGGAGATAGAAAATGGCTCATGAATGTGAGAATAGTGGCATTTTTGAATAGTAGTTTGGAATGAGTCATGATTCTTGATATGTTGTGATTATAATTATGTTATAAACGATGTTAATAACATGGAATAAATATTATATTGTGAGTAAATGCAATAGTGTACTATGACCTGGTTATGGATGAATTGAAGTGAAATTTGGGAAATGTGGAAAATGTAGGTGTATGAAGATTGTTGCTTATGATGTTGTGAATGTTAGTAAAGACCTTTGGGAGTTGATATATGATATGAGGAAAGTTGTATAAACAAAGGAAATGCTGCCCAATTTTCTCTAGCTTTAGTTGAGCATGTTGATGTGATCGATTAGCTAATGTTAATACGAACTCTCTTGAGGGTAGAAACGTGAGCATTGAAGGAGATCGATCAAGCGATGGAATAGTTAAATGAAAAGGTATGTAAGGCTAGTCCGTTCCTTCTAAGGCAGGACTCCCATGGCATGAATTCTCCTAATTTCCCATGACTTTCTTACATTCCAGCAGTTATGGGCCTATAATTATAAGGAGCTTAACATGAAATACAGAAACGAGATATGTCATGATTATGATAGTGATGATGATGAGTTAAGTCTAAAGATCCTAAATCTAATGACTCTAACTATGATCCATTGATGTTGTTTATTGTATACACTCACCTTATGTGCCAATTCCTTTAAGGTGAGGCAGAATGCTTATGAATGCTCCATAACGGGATCGAGGGTTCACGACTGTTACACCTTGGAAAATTTCGCGTTATCAAGACTGTGGATGGCTTAGTATGAGCTCAGGGGAGAGAAGAGTTATACAAGGATTAGGGATGAATATTATAATATCTGAGCATAAGAATATCTATATATGACATTTGGAGTGTATGGAGTAAATCAGTTAACACGATTATTCGATGATAGCCCTTGTAACCATAAGTTAAGGTGGGGCTCACATGTCGGGATTTTGTAAAGGACATATGAAAAGTGATATATGAGTAGTACATGTGAAGTTGAGCAAGTCCTAAGAAGGACCCTTAAGCCAAATATGGGCATAAGCCCTCCAAAAGGATGATTTAAAGATACGTTTTGGGATGACCTGACTTGGAGGGGCCAAAACGCTATTATAAGTTTGGAATTTGGAAAAACACAAACCATGAAAAGTTGAAGATAATTGAAAGAGCTTTCCAACCGTAGGTCGTGGGCCCTTACACCATAGCGGGATCAAAATTTATGGCCATTTTAAGAGCAAGACCCTAAGCTGCCAAAATGGCTCCGCGGGCCCCACATGCGTAAGTCGGTGGAACCGACCTAGGGGGGGGGGTATAAATACCCCCATCGACCCGTTTTTTTCAGCAAAATAACATTCAAAAAGGTCCTAGAAAATTCTCCACACCTCCCCCAAACATTATAGTCCGATAAATCAAGAATTTAACAAGATTACACCAAACTAGCCCACGAAAGGTGATTGTTCTTGCTCCTACTAATGTTTGGTGTTGGAAAATGTTGATGTGGCTAGGCATATAAATAGGGGAGATGCTGCCCAATTTTCGGTAGAATATAGAATAGTTTGATTTGAAACTTGGAACAAGTGTGTAATAAAGAGTCTAACGTTAGTGTAACCCCTCTTAAATGTAGACTTGCGAGCTCGGACGAATAAGCGTAGCTAATAGGAGGTCGAACAGGTATGTTAAGGCTCGTCCCTTTCTTTCAAAGGCATGATTCCTATGTTATGATTCAATAAATGTTTCCATAATATCCTTTTTTTCAAAAGCTCGAAGTTCATGACTCTTAAAACCTCTTATGACGTTAGATGGAATATGTTCTATGATGATTGTGACGATGATGATGATTCTCTTCTTTTGAAACTCCGAAGCTATGATTTGAGAGCATTATGAGATTATTGAGCTATTCCATGAATCCCTCAACCGTACTTATTGTTAATGGTCTCACCTCATGTTACTCGTTCCTTCGAGGTGAGATATAGCGATGACAACTATTCTATTTCCAGTGCTACCTAAGTTCATGATTCTCGAGACTCCCGTGACATCGTCGATTTCATCTCGCGATGGTTGATCTTTTAAGGAATGATATAGTGACAATGGTAATGCTAATGATGATGTTGGTTTCATTTACATATTTTATGTATGTATGTATGTATGCATGTATGTATGCATTGCATCCCACAGATCAGTTGGGGATAACACCGAGTCCCGAAAAGGCCGGGTACGGATAACACCGAGTCCCGAAAGGGCCGGGTACGGATAACACCGATTCTCGAAAGGGCCGGGTACGGATAACACCGAGTCCTGAAAGGGCCGGGTACAGATAACACTGAGTCCCGAAAGGGCCGGGTACGGATATGACAGATGTATGTATAGTGAGTGTAAGTGTATGTGAATGCATATGTATGGAAAAGTTCTTAAAAAGCTAAGCATGCACGACATTCGCCTTAAAAGGGCATTCAGAGGCATAGGTTGATCTCTTTTATATTACTTTATCCCCATACGTCCATTATATTATTTTCCATGTTCGGTATTTCTTACTATGTCACTGTTCATGCCTTACATACTCAGTACATTGTTCGTACTGACGTCCCTTTTTGTGGACGCTGCGTTTCATGCCATGCAGGTGTATACAGATGAGTAGAGGATATTGCTATGAGATGTTCCAACTGGATTGGGGAGCTCCATTTCCTTCCGGAGTGTTGCCGAGTCAGAGTATCTATGTTATGGTATCTTAAGTTATGTTAGAGACTTTGTAGACAGAGTCATGTATATAGCATGTCAGTCTTGTAAGAGGCTCTGCAAGCCGATGATCATTATGCATTATGTTACAAATTTCATATGATTACAGATTTTACTTTATTTGAGAACGACGAAAAGAATGTTTTTGAAAAGCTTTCATTATGCTTTTCATTTTGCGATTTAAGAGTCCAGTGAGATTATGAACATGACGAGAACCAGTGGGTTCGCTCGGCACTAAGTAAGGGGTCGGGTGCCCATCATGCCCTATCAGGATTGGGGTGTGACAACGACCTTATGTCACCCCGATAAAGTATAGTCATCTTTGAGTTTTTATGCATGCATTATGATGAGTACATGATGATGATATTACACCGCGCCTCTATGGCCGGGCAGACACCGCTAAGGCGGGCAACATATATACCATGTCTAGATGGCATGGGTAGACACCACAGTGGGCGGCATGAGATGGTTACCCCGGACGCGGGAGGCCTGGATGCAGGCTAATGATGATCACACCGTACCTATATGGTCGGGCAACTTATATAGATATGCATACTTGATATGATGATGTTTATGAAGTGAGTTAGCATGCTTTATTTCGATCAAAATTGACAGTCAGTTACAGGTTGTCCTTCACTTGATGTCTCCTTAATTCATTCATATATTGTTGTTGTTTATGCCTTATATACTCAGTACAATGCTCGTACTGACGTCCTTTTCTTTGGACGCTATGTTCATGCCCATAGGTAGACAGGGAGGTGATCCAGATTCATAGGAGCTATCGGCAGACTTTGAGAGCACTCCATTGTTCCTGAGGTGCCATTGCTTATTATTTTGTGTACGTATATTTTGGGCAAGACGGGGTCCTGTCCCGTCCATATGTCTAGTACTCTAGGAGAGGCTCGTAAATACGTATGTGTGGGTAGTATGGTCTCACGATTTCATCATTGTATATATATATATATATATATATATATATATATTATTTTTGATAGCCAAAGGGCTTATGTATGTAAAGGTAAATATGCTTCAAAATGAAAATAGTTTTCCTATGATTATGAGTATGAGAATAATGAATGAACGCAGGATGAGTACCATGAGTAATAGCATGAGTGGTGCTCGGTAGTTAGCTCCGGGTACCCGTCACGGCCCCTAGTCGGGTCGTGACGCTCTCTCCCCTAGACAGCTGTTACACCTCGGAAAAGTCCTCGTACATGTACAATGAACAGACCAACGAAGGGTATGAGTATGCGATGTTATACTAAGTAAGGAATGGCGATTTATGAATTTTGGAAATAAGAAAGTTGTAGAATTTCAACACAACCAGTGGTCATAAATAAGTATACGGCCCGTAAAGTGATTTACGAACCGTATACCGCCATCATCCTCTAGCCTTCCAAAAATTTCAACTTTCTGTCCAATGGTGAAATGGCTAAATACGACTTGGAATACGGCCCGTAAACCTCGATCGTAAACTGCCATGATCTCAGCCAACCTTTCTGTTTTGACATGCTTAAATATGACCACACTATACGGTCGGTAAACTAGTATACAGCCCGTAAAGTGTGGTTTGCGACCACTGTACACCCCGACGACTGTTCATTAAAAATCAGATTTTGTGATTATTATAAGTGACCTTGTCACTCATTTTCATTCATATTTCATTCACAACCTTCAAGAACTCTCTAGAGCTCTCCAAACATTGCATCCACAAAATTCAAGAGAATCAAAGGAACATCAAGATCAACAACATTAAATCCATGAAACAAAGTGTATGAAACCTAGTTGGAAGTCATCTTCTTCAAGAAATTCCAAAAGAGGTGAAGAAGGGTTTTAGTGCTAGAGGAGTATTCTCATTCACGGCTTGCTCAACCATCAACCAAGGTACGTTTCATGACCATTCCATGTTGTTTAAAGTATTGGGAAGCTGAGACACTTGAAACATAGAAGAACATAGAAAATGGGTCTTGAATGAGGGAATAGTGTCACCATTGGGAGATGGTTGAATGGAATCATGAAAGTTGATATGCTATGATTATGAATACGTTGTAAATGATGTTTAGGTCATGAAATAAGTTTTATATACAAGGAAATGTGATAACGAACTGTAACCATAAATGTGAAGGAAATTTGGGGAAAATGATGGAACGTAGTGAATATATATAAATGATGGTTGTTGATTGTAATAATGTGGATGTTGTTGAGAACGTTGGGAGTTGATAGGGACTATGGGAAAAGTAGTATAAATAAAGGAAGTTCTGCCCAATTTTCCCTAGAAATAACGACGCGTTTTAAAGCCAATTAACTAATGTTAATACGATTCTCTCGTGAAGGTAACGACGCGTCCTCGAAGGAAGACGAGTGATCGATAGTGTAGCTAAGAGACAAGGTATGTGAGGCTAGCCTTTCTTTCTAATGGCATGAATCCTATAGTATAAGTTCCTTTCCTCTTCATGAGTTCCTATATCCATAACTATCCACATAAAATAGGAGATATTATACGATGATGCCATATTGATAATGATATTAATCATTGATTACACTCACCTTATGTACTAATTCCTTCAAGGTGAGGCAGAATGTCAATAATTGCTCCATAATGACATCGGGGGATCACGACCTTACGTCACCTCGATAGGATATAGATGATCTTGAGCCTGATGCATGTACTATGATAAGATAAGCATATGATTATAAGTATTTTATGATAAGCATGTCATGATTGCATCACACTGCGCCTAGTTGGCCGGGCAGTCACCGCTAAGGCGGGCAGCTATACGGATACACCATGACCATTTTGGCATGGGCAGACACCACTAGTGGGCGGCATGAGATCGTACCCCGGACGCGGGAGGCCTGGACGCGGGCTAATACTACAGATTATCACACCGTTCCGATATGGACGGGCAACTTGCATGTCATGTATATACGATATGATGATAAGTATGAGTAAGACAGCATGCATCACTTCTCTTATGATTATCATTAAGATTCAGATGTTCATTTTGATGTTCTCATTATATTATTGTGTTGTCCTTCTTCATTGTTCATGCCTCTCATACTCAGTACAATATTCGTACTGACGTCTTTTTTCTTTGGACGTTGTGTTCATGCCCATAGGTAGACGGAGCTAGTTACTGAGCACCGCTCACTCTACTACTTATCTTGCTCATTTAATACTCTTTTATCAATTTTACATACCAATTATTGGAAAATCATATTTAATCGAAACATAAATACTTTATATACATTTGCCTCTCGGCCATCAAAATAGTAAACATACATATGAAAACCTCTTGTGAGACCATCTAACCCACACTGCGTATCTACGATCCTTTACTAACATAATGAATACATGGACGGAACAAGACTCCGTCATGCCCAAAATATGCATATATGAATGTACATCAAAAGGATAGCCATAAGCACCTCCGAACAATGGAGTGCTATCTACCAGCTGACAGCTACTGAGGACCCGGGCCAAGCTCTCCTCCCTGTCTACCTGTGGGCATGAACACAGCGTCCGAAGAAAGGACGTCAGTATGAATATTGTATCGAGTATGAGAGGTGTACATAATTAAAGGAAACATCAGTAATATGAGGATAACATCAATATGAGACAACTGAATCTGACTGATAATCATGCATGAAGTAATGCATGTTGTCTTACTCATACTCATCATCATAACATGTATGCATCATATGCAAGCTGCCCGTCCATGTCGGAACGGTGTGATAATCAATAATATTAGCCCGCGTCTAGGCCCCCCGCGTCCGGGGTACCATCTCATGCCGCCCACTAGTGGTTGCTGCCCACGCCCGTAGGTCGTGGTGTATCCGTATCGCCGCAAGCCGAAGAGGTGTTTGCCCGACCAACTAGGCCCGGTGTGAAATGCTCATGACATGCTCAATGTAAATGCTCATAGTAATATGCTTATCATAAAATACTTATCTTATCATAATGCGTATATAAGACTCGTGATCAACTTTACTCTATCGGGGTGACGTAAGGTCGTGATCCCCCGATTACATTATGTAGCCATCATAGACATTCCGCCTCACCTTGAAAGGACTAGTACATAAGGTGAGTGTAGGCAAGGAATAACATCATCATCATTCTAGTGTCATCATATCTCATAACTTATCTCATATAGACATTCATAGACATAAGCTTTTAAATTCTTAGGATGCAAGAACTCATGAAAGGAATAGGGATTCAAGTTAAAAGATTCATGCCATTAGAAAGAAGGGCTAGCCTCACATACCTTGGTCGTTTAGCTAACATATCGCTCACTTGTTCTCTGTCGATATCACGTCGTTACCTTAATAAGAGAATTCGTATCAGCATTAGTAAGCTAACTATAAGAATGCGTCGCTAATTCTAGGAGAAGTCGGACAACGCTTCCTTCGCTCATACTACTTTTCTCACATTCTATATCAACTCCCAATATTCATAATATTATTCGCAATATCATGATCGACAATCGTCATTTACGTGCGTTTGGCAAAATCCACCATTTTCCTCCAATTTTCCCTTATTTCTACTTCTAGCTCATCCTTGCGTTTTCATGCATTTAATGCTTGTTTCATGATATAAACATCATTTATAACGTGTTAGTACTCACAACACTTCAATATTCATAGTTCGATTCCACTATCATTCATTTATGTCACTATTCACTCAATAATGACCCATTTCTATGTTCTTCTACATTTCAAGTGTCTAAGCTTTCCAATACTTCAAACAATATGGAATAATCATGAAACTTACCTTGGAGGATGGTTGAACAATCCTTAAGTTGAAATACTTCAATTAGCCAAAACCCTAGTTCCACCTTCTTGGGAATTTCTTGACTTAGAATGTTATATCCCGCATTTTTGCGTATTTGGATAATTTAAGATGATGGCGGGAGGTTAAGAGCAAGACTATAATTTTAATCTTGTTGGGTGCATAAGTTGTTTATGAAAATTTTGAAGTGGGAATATTAAGAGAGGTCAAGGGTATAAAGGGAAAATTCGTAATATGACTCGTGGAAATATGGAGGAAGATGAAGGGTAAATTCGGAATGTGGAAAAATAATTTTTCATGAAGTGCACAAACAAATATGGGCTTGGAAGAAAAGGGGCCATTTGGGCCGTCTATAGTAAATGGGCCAAAGCCCATATGAGCACAAATTAATAAGTCCATAAGATGACTTAATTAGTCATCTTATTCATTATGTCCTTAGAAGTTTCAAGAACTCTAAAGAACAAGAGAGGAGGAGAAACATAAGAGGGGCTATTCGGCCACCTCCAAAATCAACAAGAACCTTAAAAAAATTTTCTTCAAAAATCATTTCCTACTAATTGAAAGGTCCTTAGCAAGGTGGAGTGGTCTTTGGAGCAAGAAAAATCCATATTCTAGCAAGTTACAAGTCTTAGCTAAGTGAAAGATCAAGGAAGAA